>NW_017729024.1:36587336-36605574 GCF_001723915.1 Gavialis gangeticus | reverse complement strand
CCAAATTCATGGCAGAAGTGGGGTGCACTGTGGCTCCTTTAATGTTGCAGGCTCCCCTGCAGCTCCTGCCCTGCCCCCCACTCTGCATTGTCCATGGAGTGCAAAGTGGTGGATTCCAGCCCTGACTGGTCAGCAGGGAATTTCTTCTGCATAAGAAACTTCAGTTGACAGAGTGACATTACTAGCTGCATACACAATATCCATCTGGCACAGGATGTGGTATACGCCTGTACATTACCAATCCACAACAGGTGCATAATCCCCATGCTGATCCTAAGGCCTGGAACAAGTTGGACCAATCCCTGTGCTAGCTCCTAGCCATGAACCAAATCTCTTCAAAAACAGAAATGGGACAACGATGCCAACATGGGGGGGATCCATTCGTATCATTCACAAACAGACTGGATAAAGAGAACTTTAGAGTACTAGGGCATGAGGGTTATGTTCCTATAGCAGCATTTAAGAGTAAGAGAACCCATGATTTCAAGGCTCAATGAATTTTGAGTGGGAGCAGGGGTATAGGGCATACCTTGAGATGGTACTTTCAAAAGCCCCACCATGGCAGTATAGAAATTATCTAAGGAATCTGTTTAGGGTCATGCTAGAAAGCATAAGTAAATAAGGAAATTGCTGATCACCTAAGGAGAAAAAGGGATAGAATATTTTGGAAGATGGGAATTTGAAGAGTTCAAATGTATTTGAATTAAGAGCTGGCCAGAAATCAAGGCTACAATTTTTTGAAACATTTGGAATTTGGATTCAATCTGCGTCAAAACAAGACCGATGTTTTGAAATATCCATGAAAAATAATATATTCAAAATGGGAGAGAATGACCCAACACAGAACAAGCCAATAGCCACATGGTTAAAGCATTTAGTTGGGATATAAGAATCTATAAAATGCTCTCTCTCTCTTTCTGGATGCTTCACATTGCAGCAAAACATGGCCCAGTTTGTACTGCACTGGACCATCAAGGAAGCATTCTACAAGGTGTAAAATGGACAGCTGGTCCAAGATGTGTAATCACATCTGGGGCCATAAGGGAGGAGATTTCAATCTCCAGTAACATGGTGTTCTCTCTCACTGACGAGCATTCCATGCTCAACACCTTGGAGGGCCACATACCATTGTATTATCACCATTTGTTTTTAGCATATGTATAATAAAGGTTTTAAAAAGTCTCTCTCTCTCTCTCCCCTTCCCCTTTTTTAAGTTCACTTAGCATCACTCATTTGGAATTTAGTGTGGCCACATTTATCATAATCCTGAATTGTACTTTAAGGAATGATATGGACCTAGACTCCCATCTCCTGTGCTGTCCCATGGCAAGATCTCCTTGTCTGGTGGGGAAGAACATTGGAGGTAACGCAACTCAGGCATTCCCTCCCCGCTGCTGCCCTAGTTGTCCACCACAGGCTTACTTTTCCTGAAGCTTTTGATTCAACATATCCAGAGCTACTTCTTACTTTCTAATCGCATAGCTATACTACTACCCTCTCTTTCTTGGGCTTGCCTTCTGCTCTAGTATTTACTGGCTGCAATATACATTACTTCTGCTGTTCTTCTGTTTCCTTTAGAATTCCCAACCCATACCTCCCTTCCGACTGTTCAGACCTATGTATTTGCTGGTGGAGAGTGAGCTTCATCCTTTATTGGCTACTTGGCTATTTGCCACAGTGACCTAATTATTTTAGTATTTTCTTCTGTGTGGACACAGAGATCCTGGAAAATTCCTTACTCCACATCAGGGATGCATAGACTTGACCCTGGTCTCAGGTGGTCCCAGATGTTTATTCAGCTTGGTTATTCTGGGCTGGGTTACTACCTCCACTTTTTACAAAGGAAAGTTCCCAACCAGTTTTATTTTGAAGTAAAATTTATATTGGACTCTGTTGTGCTACTGGATGTTCATTTTAGCACAGAAGTAAATAACCTGTCATTTAATTCAACCACTCTTCCATTATCATTAATTTTAGTTCTCTCTGGCAGAGAGGTACCAATAGAGGTACAGTATTCAACAGCACAATGAACCAAAAATCACTGCACAGTGATACCTGAAATTACTGGTTTTCCCTATATTTAGAATATGAGTTCTCTTTATTATCTACTTGTACATTACTTTTATTGAAAAGGCATTGTTGAATGCAGCAGCATTGGAATTTTTGTGCACGGAAGTTTCGGTTCCATCCAACAACTATAATTACAGAGATAAGAGAACTGAGGCCCTAATCTATGCATTTTTTTGAAACACAAAGAATTCATCTGACTGAAAATCTACTGCTTTTAATGTGTTGTTAATGATTTCCTAATCCAAAAGGATTCTTCAGTGGGTGTTTGTTTTCTCCCTAGTTTTCCTTGCCTTTCTTTCCCAGAAAACAGGAGACAAAGAAATGCAGATGTGCTGAACAGATGCATGCTATGGGACTATAATAGTTCTTTTCCAGGGTCAGCAAATGTGACAGCTCTGAGACCATACATCTTTTATTCAACTACTTTTATCAAACCCTGGATAGCATATACAATTAAAATGAATACAAAGCAGATAGGATGAGAAATACAGGAGAAACTCAGATTCATGCTTCTAAAATATACTGTACTTATCAGGTTTCTGGCAGAGATACTTATTTGGAAAAAAACAACAACCAAAAGAAAGCATTCATTATCGAAGTTAGATTTACCTCCACAATTGCAATGAGTGTCCATATATTGACTATTTTCTGAGAACAAACAGGTCTCATGGATGGTTGCATGTCTTTCCATATTAAATCACCATCTAAAAGATAAATTAACATGATTATCCTACATGATAAAAAGCACATATTTAAGCATCAGAAATCATATCAGAATATTCAGCTCAATGGCCACACATGCAAACATTTCTCAGCAATGGATTCGGTAAAAACTGCATCTAGTTTCTGCTCTATGGAAACTTGCCCATGGCTATAAAAGATCAGAAAAATCAATTTCCTTAAATGATTATAAATCTGTGTCTTTGCAGTGAACATTTCACAAATCAAAATCTGGTGGTTTTGCAGAGCTCTAGCTCTGACCTTCACAATGCTATAAAGTTTGTTCCTTCTATAAGGACATTTAGTACAGACCCAATGACATTGCCTTCCTTCTGCTAGGACAACTTATTTTTACCTTTTGTCATCTTCTCTAGGGATGTCTAGATAGTAAAAAAACATTTTTTCCACAATGGTTCATCTTCTGGTTTGATGAATAAAAGCCTGGGAAACTCTGCTGCCATGGACAAGCTGTGGCAAACCAACTGTATTTCAGAAAGTGTAGCGATGTTTATACTGATGCTTTACGGGACGGTGTGACAGGGCGACCCAGGGGTGCCATGATCTCCCCTAGCGGCCCCTGGCTACTGTGTCTAGCTGGTGTCAAAAATGCACCCTCACCAATCTCGCCCGCCACGTCTTTGATCTTTTAAGTGTTTAGGGGAGGCTGCCTTTTCTTTCTGCGCTGACACGGTGCCTGCCTTGCTATGCCAGGCCTTGTCCGGTTGCCTGCCAAAGTTCCTTCCGTAGGGGCTCTCCTCAATACCCGCGCCCCCTCTCTCCCGGGGCCTGCTCCTCAATACGTGCCCCCTCTCCCAGGGCCTGCTCCTCTGCGCTCATGCGCTCCTTGCCCTCACCAGGCTTCTGACTGGGCTTGCCCCCTTTTGGAGCTTCCCTCTTCCAGGCAGCGCCCCACTGGGGCCTACCTCTCATATGTCTCGCGGCTACCCGCACTCAGGCCCACACCCCTCGATCCTCGCCTGACTCGGGCCGCTACTCGCGCTTCCTGTGCTCCTCGCGTTTCACATGCTCGGGGCTCAGGCGGCTTCAGCCTCACCTGGCCCCGGACCCCTTGCAGGGTTATACGCCCGACTCGGGCCTAGTCTCGCATTTCTTACGTGCCCTTGCCCGCGCTTGGGCCTAGTCTCGCGTTTCTCACGCTTGGGGCTCAGGCAGCCTCAACCTTACCTGGCCCCAGACCCCTTCTAGGGTTGTATGCCCGACTCAGGCTTCTCACAGTTGAGGCTCAGGCGGCCTTAGCCTTACCTGGCTCCCCAGACCCGCCTTCTTGGGCCTATGCCCCACTGGGGCCTACTCGCGCTTCTCGCACCCTTGCCCACTGGACCTACTTGCGCTCTCACGCTGTGCGTCACGTGCCCTTGTGCTTCTCGCCCACACCCACTGGGCCTACAGTGCTTCTCGCACCCTCGCACTTCTCGTGCCGCGTTTCTTGTGCCCTCGCCCACTGGGCCTCTTGCCTGTGCTTGCGTAGCCCGCTCTGGAGTCTCTTCCCCGTGCCCACATAGCCCGCACCAGGCTCCTACTTGCGCCGACTACAGCACCCTCCCTGGTGCTCAGAGCACCCCCACCTTACTGGGGGGACTCCTGTTGAGGCCTCCTCCACCCCTACAGCTTTGCCCGGTCCTCCGGTTTAGTAACAATAATTAAACTCCCAAAACACAACTTCCAAGCACAACGGAAAACTCCCCCTCCGGGGTCCCAACATAAGTTCCAGGCAAATCTGGCTCCCTCACTCACAGATCTCCTTCTCCACCCAGTACTGCCAAGCAGCCACTCTCCAGCCACCAGGCTTCTCTAAGGTGCTGCTCAGCTCTGCTGGTCTGCTTTAGCAGAGCTCCTGCTTCTGAGGCCACCAGAGGGGAACTGAACTCTGGCCTCAGCCTTCTCTGGCAGTCAGCTGACCCAATCTGTTGCCTAAGCAACCCACCTGTGCTGCCCCTGTGAGTGGCAGCTGAGCCTATATTTCTGTTTTCAGTAGCAGGCACCCTAGTGCCCTGCTACAGACGGCTATTTCTTTTTAGCAATTATTACACTATACAACTTGTGTAAACAATGACATGTAACATTTCCAAACAGTAGTTAGAAGTTGTACTCCCTGATTGGCCCCTTCTAATTCAGTGCCACTATTTGGAAACCATGAGAGTTGGTTGGAAATTTTCAAAAAATGTAATTTCATTATGCCTTGCTTTTTAATCATTATAAAAGAAGATGGTAGTCAGAACACACTGAAACTATTCAGTTGGATTGAGTTTCTGATGGAAAAAGCTATTTCTTCAAAATCAAAATTTCCCACAAAAAGTTATCATTGGTTGAATTTTTGTTTAATTTTCCAACAAAAGAATTTAAACAAAATATTTTATTTCAGGTTGTTTCTAACCCACTAAGAACATTTTGGCTTCTTGACTTGAACAGAAATGTTTAATTTGGTGTCAATCAGATATTAAACCATATCCAAGAAATGGTTCACGTGGCATATATGAAATGATACCACTGCAGGGAAGTAAGAGATGTGTGTAAAAATCTTGGGAGATTGATCAAATAGTTTGGAGAATTTCTGAGAAACAAATATGGGAAGTTCAGCTGGCACTGTGGAAGACTACGAAAAAAGATCCAAATTATGGGACTCACTGCACAATTCCAGATCTCACATGTATTGCAGTGTCTCAGAGAAAATGTCATTTGGGTGCTCCAGGCCCCAGTTCACTATTTTAGGCTGAACTCCTTTCTCAGATTGTAATTCCCATGATGCATTGCAATGCATAGTTATTATGAGATATGTGCTACAACTGATGTGCCCAACACTAAAGGAAGAACGGTAGCACATGGCATACAAACTTCAAGTGTCAGGAGTCATTCTGTCACCAAAAGAAAACTTATATTATTATTGTCAACTGATTCAATATAATCATGTTCTGACATTTCTCAATTTAAAATGTTGAGAACTTTTCATTATGTAAAAGCTTTGGGTATTTCACTTTGACTTTTCATTCTGCTCCTGGATGAAATCAAATGTTTTATGACCAAAACTTTCAAATCTCGAAAGCTAAACATAGGCACCTATGTAGAAGTGATAAGATATTCATAGAAATTCATTAGACATCACATACTCATCTTGGAAACCATGTGTGGGACTTTTAGTAATAAGTGATGGCATTTGAGCCAGGCTTAGGGGTGGGTAACTGCCCAGGGTGCCATGGTCAGGGGGGTGCCATGCACATATGTGCGCACACAAACATGAGCAGACTGCGCTTACAGTAGCACTCTCCCCCTATCTCACCCCAGCCAATCCCCACACCAGTGGGAGGAGTGATACCTAGCCCAGCCTGCCCCCTGCTTCCAGGCAGTGTGAGTGGCAGCAGTGATGCTTGCCCACTTGTCTTTCCTGCCTGGTGCACCATGCTGCTCTGCCTCCCTGATGGACTGTGCCCTACACCCATAACTAACTGCCTCAGCCTGCCGCAGTGCCACTGACTTGGGGGAGGACTCGGAGGGGCACAGGGCACCAAAATACAAGTTTGCCCAAGGTGCCATTTTCCCTAAGACTGGCTCTGGATGACTTGAAAATTCATTGCAAGAAATGTATTTCTGCCCATTTATACTCAGACTTTCATAGTATCAGGTAGATTACGAACTTTTCGGAGAACACTATATTGTTCCTGTCACCTAAAGCAGATCAAATAAAGTTTCCCATTAAGTCCTTCAGAGCTAAAAATATGAAAAAAATTAATGTATGGCATAATTGGTAGGAATATTATGGCAAAGGTATCATTTACAATATCTCAACTATAGAGACAGAGAAATATAGCATTTTGTTATTCAATACATTTATGAAGACCTATAAAAATGGTTAGTGTGAATACTGCCACAGGCCTTGACTCTAGGTTGTCTTTACTCCAAGAAATAACACCCATCATATATGAGCCTTACAAATGAAATGAAAGGCTGGAAAGATTGAAAAAATCATCTGTAAATGTTTTCTGGCAAGTTTCTTATTGTATTTAGCAGTTTGTACTTGTAGGGGATCGTCTTCTAAGAACAAAAGTCAAGTAGTCCTTTATCTTATCATAGTGCCCAGTATCACTTATTTCAGGTTAAAAAAAAATGGTACAAGCCACCCTATAGGGAATAACTATGGAATAACAATGTCTGCCGAGGAAGATTCTTCTTTTCCCTATCTATTCACATTTGGTTTATGCTTTGAAGAAAGGACAGTTCATACATTAATCTTTTATATAATATTCAGAAGTATCTATTTAATATTACTATAGTCTTATTATTTATGTACATACTCTGCCCTTTCTTACATCTAGTAAGATTTTGGCCTGAATATGTGTTGTATCTGATGGTAGTGAATTACTCAAGTTAAATAAAATTCCCCTTTCAGTTTTAAAATGTGTTACTTTCAATTTAATTGTTGTCCTCTTGTTCTCATATTAGAGCAAAGGGTAGAATCTCTACCTGAGTTACAATCTCAATCAGTCATTATTGTGTATAGTCATATTACACCCACTCTTTTTCATTTCCTAACTGAACTAAACAGGCCCAGGAATTTAAATTTCTTCATAAAGCAAAGCTTTCCACCCCTCAATTATTTTTCCCTATCTCTTGATCCTTTCAGTTGTAGTCATTTTTTGAGACAGTGATCAGAATTGAACACAGTCTGCAAGTTTATTTTTGTAACAGCATTATCATATTTTTGTCATTACGTTCTAACCCAATCTTTATACTGGCTAACATATGGATTACTGATTTGATTTTGATGACTTTTCTATTGCATGCTCCCCCTTGTTTACTAAAGGGAAACACACACATGCATGCGTATGCACACACACACACACATATTATTATATTGATTTTGCCTAGAAATTAAACTCTCTAGTGTCTTTTTTAAAATTATTCTGTGTTTTGCCTAAGAATTGACTTTAACACCATGCTTACCTTGAGAAGTGAGAAAACTCATATCAAACACAATTCAGTTGGACAGTTATCTTCTGTGTTCCCTACACTATACTTTTTGGGATGGATTGTGATTCAGACTTTGTAAACTGAAGATTTAAGCACCACCCCTTGCTCAAGGCTATGCCTAAAGACAGAGTCTAGCTCTCTCATGTATGCGCAAATACAGCGGGCATGCACCTTTCTCCTTGCATGGCTACAACGAAATCTACAGTGTTAAATGGGAAATTGCATGCTCATGAATAGGTGTAAAGTTATTGGATATTTAGCCTGCACTTACACTTTATCCATATCCTGTTCTGGCATCCTGCTGTCAGATTTCCTTCCTTGTACCAGTAACAGTAGCAGCTCCTCCCCACCTTCTCCCCTCCCCCCCACAAAAAAGACAAATATGATATTTGCTTTAAATTAGCCAGTTAGAACAACAATTGAAGTCCTTTGAGATCCCTTAACATAAGGATGCAGGAAGTTCTATCATGTAAATCTCTCTCAAACAAATCTCTTGTCCATCTACCAGCAGAATTCTCAGTAAATAAAGAATCCTATTAAAGTGGAAGATGATGAACTCTTAGCAGCAACCCGTATCTGAATCATTAACAGCTATGGAGAACACAGAATCTGTTTTAGCATTAGAAAATCCTTAGGTTTTTTTCTGACAAACACTCAATAGATACTTGCAAATGTTTGGCCTTGTCCTTTTCAGGCAATGCTACATTGAACTGCACATAGAAAAAAAAAAAAAAACAACTTGTGGATTCCCACTGTCTACATAGCTCTCCTGGGAAAGTGTTATGTAAAAGGTTTTGTTTTCACAGTCTAACTTGCACCAATGTGTTCCATGTCATACAGACTGGTCAGTCCCAAAATAAGAATATGGCAACATAATATACACTCAAATTGGATACAGAGCAATTTTCTGATGAAATGCAATGAAATATAAAATGCCTCAAAAGTCAAGACAACAAAGAAATAATCTAATAAGATGCTATTACAAAGAACAAGTTACCCTTTTTCATTAACAAGGGCTAGCTTTCAAATCAATAGCATGCAAAAGGTGTGTATTTCTCCAACTTCTTCCAAAAGTGACCTTTTTGTGTTAATACACTTAATGAAATAAAAATGTGGGCAGTAGGGGGTATACATATGGTGGAATGAAACATATGAAGTGTTTTTCATAACTAAAAACTGTGACTTCCACAATGACCTAGTCAGTTCAGATAAACAAGAAAAATGTGTCTAGTTCCCTAAAGTTTATTTAAAGCTCTGGAGTTTTTAGGTGATTGTTAGCTCTAACTTTGTTCCTTCTCTACAACTATCTTCAAGTAAAAAAAAAAAAAAAATACTGGAGGAATGGCATTGCTTTTTATGCCCCAGTGGTAACAGCAGGAATTTCTGCAACAGGAATCTGTAGAGGCCAAGGCCTTGATTTAACATCCTTCATTTAATGCTATCGAACTATAATAGAATCCCAAATGTACAGCAGTGGGTAACACAGACGTATTTTATAGGTGGAAGTAGAAGTAGGAATAATAGCTAGACATGTGTATAGCATAGGGGAAAAAATAATTCCCCCTGTAAAAAAAATAAAAAGGTTGTGAACTGCAAACTTAGAAAGAAAAAAAGAAAGTTTTTTTATGAAGGTTTATTAAGAGGAAAAGGGGATAACAACCCAACAAAGTAATAAAACACTGCCCCTGGAAGGGGCCAGGCAGAACACATAGAGCCTAGGGCTTTGGCCTGCAAGCCCTGCCCTCACAGTCTAAAAAAAAGTATATCTAATGCAACATCAGCCTGCTCAGACCCCTGCTGGTACCCCAGGAAGTGGGCTAGCAGTCTCACAGTGCAAGGACTAAATGGCCACCCTTAACACTGCAGAGCACCCCCTGAATTGCCCAGCGTGACTGGAAGGCAGGCACTGTCTGCTGGCAGACAGCGTGCTCAAACTCCAGTGACAGGCATGCCTGCACCAAAAACTGGAAGAGCCACAGGGCACCATCTGAGCCAGCCCTGGCAAGCTGGTTCCTGTGGCTCTTGAGGATAGCCATCTTAGCCTGGCGAACTAAGAAGCTAGCCAGACAGATGATACCCCACTTGGCTGCCTGGTAGAGGCAGGAGAACAAGTAAGTTGCCTCTGAGAAGGTCAAACCTAGTGCCTCAAGCAAAGCACTGAGGGCAGCAAACATATGCGACAGCCGGGGGCATCCGAAGAAGGCATAGTTAAGATCTTCCTCCACTCCCCCTGGACAAAAGGGATAGGCCGCTGATGCAGCTGGGTCCATGTGGTGGACAAGAGTGCCGGTGGCCAGTATCCCATGTAGCAACCGCCACTGGAGGTCACCAGTATGTTTGGAGATGGGGGGACTTATAAAGCATGCACCATGCAGGGCGGGCTGGCATGAGTGCCAGTGCTCCTACATGCCTCCGTCAAGCTGAGTGGCAAGGATGCAGAAGTGGTAGACCCAAACCACCCACACATACAGGGCCTTCCGGGGAAGCACATTGAAGTGGATCCTGGTACCACTGTCAGGAGACATGAGGAGAGCCAGTAAGGTGGCAGGCTCACCACGCAGGTTACTATCCATAACTGGGACAATGGGTAGTGATGGAAAGGGCTCACCTGGGACACCCCCAGCAGGGAGGGCTCTCCATGCTCGGAGGTGCTCCTCCAGGGTGGCTGCCGCATCCTCCAGGAGAGTGGCC
Organism: Gavialis gangeticus; assembly: GCF_001723915.1. NCBI lineage: Eukaryota > Metazoa > Chordata > Crocodylia > Gavialidae > Gavialis > Gavialis gangeticus. The sequence goes on along the minus strand of NW_017729024.1, from coordinate 36,595,110 downwards.
CACACATCCCTTAGGAAGTGGGAAGCACAGTGGACTGAGCACATGCCAAGCGGGTGGCCAGAGCCTCAGCTGACAACCAGTCAGACTGGGTCATGCTGAGGAGGTGTCCCAGCCGGACGGTATGTGACCGGATGAGGGAGTTGACAAAACTGCTAGAGGCGAGGCGAGGCGAGGCGAGGCAAGGCGAGGTGAGGCTTGGCAGACTGTGCTGCAGGGCTGGGTTATGGACCAGAGGCTCCTGCAGTAACTGCAGAAACCACAGATGCCTGGCTTGGGTCAGGAGGCAGAAGGCAGCTCTCCAGGACCATGCCATGCTTCAACAGAAGGGCAGGAGGACACCCCAGTCCAGGAAAGTGGGGTCTAGAAGGAACAGCTCCCAGTCAAAACTGAGGCCCCCCACCCAGTGCAAAAACAAATCAGCTAGCTGCTGCCGGGGGGGGGGGGTGGTCCTCACAGTAGAGGAGCCTTTGGAGGGCCTGTAGATGGAAGGGCGCCACCCTGCCCACCATGTCAACCAAGCCCTGGCCTCCCTTAGCCACCAGCAAATAAAGAACAGCTTGGGGGAGCCAGTGATGCCCATCCCAAAAAAAGTCCACAAGCAGTCACTGGAACTTTTCAAGAAGGTCCGGTGCGGGATCCAACACAGCGCAACTGTGCCACTATGCCACAGCTGCCAGGTTGTTGACAATAAGGACCCGCCCATGGTAGGAGATGCTGGGTAGACACCAGTGCCATTACTGCAGGCGTGCCTCCACCGCAGCACCAAGGTCCTCTCAGTTTTGTGCTGAGAACACCAACAGCCCGAGGAACACTCCCAGGGCCTTGAGGCCCTCCTGATGCCAGGTAAGACCCCTGGGCAAGTCAGGGGGGAGGGGGTTGACCCAGGGACTGAGAAAGAGGTTATTGCTCTTGGTCCAGTTCATGCAAGCTGAAGGGCATGCTCATAGGCTTCTTGACAGGTGACGAAAGACTGGACATCACCCTGGGTGCTGATGAGTTAGGCATCAGCTGTGGTAACAGAAGGATCGCGACCCTTGCGCTGAGGGAGGTGCCTTGGCTCAAGAAACTTTGGCCCTTCCAGGCAGCATGCCAGTCAGCTTGACTGGCTGTATCTGTATGTATTTCCTGGAGAAAGGCAATGTCCAGCCTTTTCTGGCACAGGAAATCAAGGACTGCCACCCACTTTACAGGGTCTCTGCAACCATTGGCATTAAGAGAGCCAAAGGTTGTGGCAGCCATGTGTGAAGGCATAGAAGGGGGGACAGACAAGGCCAAAACAACAGAAGGAAAGCCAACAGAGAGGAGAAAACATGCAGGACAGGGAAAGACTGGGCCTACAACTCCCCAACTGGTGCTTTTTGTAACAAGCGCCCTACATCACCCTCAAGCTTGCTAAGGTGAAAGCTATAATGCTGCATCCCTGGATTGGAGTGCAACACTGATGCTGCAGTCTTAGTGGACACCACAAATGTCTCAGGGTCTGGGAACCATTTCTGTATGCATCGTGCAACCCTCTGGTGGTGCTTGGTCTGGTCTATGAGGTTTTCAACAGCACAGAGAGGTCCCTCAGAAGCAGGAACAGGTTCTGCCTCTGGTGTGGGGATGCTCCCTATTGAGGGTGGCACCTTAGCTGACTCAGGTAGCACTACTTTCTGAGAGAGGACTTCTGTCGATTCATCCTCAAAGGCAGAATTAAAGTCAGACTCTGAGGAGGAGGAGCTGTTTATGTCAGGCACCGAGAGCCACCGAGTCCCAGGAGGAACGCTTATCCTCTAACCAGGATCCTCAGAAGCAGGCCCGGTGGGAGCAGTGTCACCCGAGGGGTCCTGGGGGGTGACATCAGTCCCTGATCTCTTGGGCAGGATGCTCTCCTGGGCCAGGCACTCTTGCTCCTGGAGCCACTTGCGGCTCCCAGAGGGTTTAACCTCCATATGAGCCTCATCAGGCTCAAGGATCTGAGAGACGGGGGAGGGCCATCGGACTCCACCACCACCTCCCCTGCCCCCCGCTCACCCCCAGCCACTACAGGGTCTGGGTGCCTGCCAAGGAGGCAGGCAGAGAGGGGGGCCACTGCTCAATAACCTCATCTCCCCTTGAAGTAGTGAGGAGGTCTTGGGGGATAAGTAGGCCTTTTTAGAAGACTCTTTTTTTCTGGGACTTGCCCTTCCCAGCAGGAGGGGCCAAATCTTCCCCTGAGTGGGGAGGGAAAGGGGGGGCCAAGTCCACTGCTACAGAGCTGTCTGACTCCGATGAAATGGGGGGGTGACTGGGAGGAAGGCCCTCCCCCACCACCCTCCCCCACTACCGCACTAGAGGTGGATGAGCCACCATCAGGTGCAGCCGCAGGAGGCTCTGCTGTGGCCAGCTTCTTCTTTGGGCACTGGGTAACCAGGTGGGACCTGCTACCACAGCAAAAACATGAGGTATACCCAGTGGTGTGGTAGACTTCGTACTGCTGTCCATCTATCATGAGGGACATGGACTGACGTAAACCCCAACCCGCCCTGTTGAGCAGTATGAAAAGCTGCCTTTAAAGGACACGATGAGCCAGAGCTCAGGCACCTCGCTGCCCTGTAACCATGCCATAAGGGCACAGGCGGTTAGTGAAATCCTCGTCCAAGAGAAATGGAGGCATGTTTGAGGCTACCACATAAACGGCCAGTGTGCCTAGAGGCACTGCAAGGCAAAAAAAACACCCCTGACTGACACCCCTGCTACCACAACCGCATTCACTAAAGCAGGGGAGCTCAGGAAAATGATGGGGACTGAACTCACCCAGGCAGCATACAGGACATACTTGCAGCTGATGAGTGCCTCCACAGCAACAGCACACTTTTCCTCTCCAATGGAGGGAGGGGCATGAAGCCGGAGACTAAAGCTCTGGTCCAGAGGGGCTGAGGCCCGAGCAGTGAACTGCTGGGAGCTGCCTCCAGCCACTCCAGCAGAAAAGGGGTTAACCCTACAAGGAAACGGCAGGGGGGAATGGGCAGCCCTCTGCAGACAGGAAACAAATAAACAAACAAGCAAACCCCAGGGGAGAGAGAGGGTAAGCAATGTGGCAGGGAGGGGAAAGGAGAACCCTTAAACAGCAGCAGAAAAGCTGCGGGGGGTGGGGGTAGGGGGTGGACTGCAGGAGAAAGGGCTGGGAAACATGGAAAAAAGGCAGGGAAAAGTAATAAAAAGTGGGGGACTACAGTGGGAAAAGGGTCAGACTGTCTAGAGGAGGGAAAACAAAACAAGAGAAGGAGAAAGGCTCACAAAGCAGGGAGAAGTCCTCAGAGCTCTAAGCACACAGTCCTGTCACTGGCCATCTTGAAAGAAAGGAAGAAGGATTTAAAAAAATTATAGCTAACCTGTCATAATAGTAACTAGTAACAACTAGTATCTAGCATATTCTGATACCTCAGAAAGTTAGCTTTCTGTTGAAAAGGATTTTTTTTCACCTCCAAACAGGCTAATATTGTCAGCCAGTAGTCAACATGTCAACTGTTTAGGATCCAAATTCTGAAACTCATTAATGTCAAACAGTGCTATTGTGCTTTGAGTAGTTGCAGAGATATACTAGTCACGGCTGAGGACTTGGTTAGGTTCTGATTCTGCCACTGTTTCCATGTAGTTGCTCCCTTCGATGAAGCCTTTCTTTGGAGGTCTAGAGTTTTCTCCTGGGAGCAGTTATTGTATGATTAGGGCCTTTGAGACCAATATCATTTATTCTTATGAGGCCATGTAATAAACACAAGCAAGGTGGTAAAATCAGGCACCGTGAGTATGGTAAGTACAGGTGAGTGGTGAATGGAAACAGAAGAGTATGATAAATAGAATTTCAGTGAGGACTATCTTTGACTGGTGGAATATATCTGTAAGTTCACTACAGGGTATTTGCATTACTCATGTTATTTAGACAGAAGGCACAGCAAGGTGGCATCTTAGGGGCTAACTCATGAAGAAGGGCATAAGCTTCCATAGGTGATAGCTTATAAAATTGTATCATATAATATTACTTGCATACCAGGCTCAATATAAATTAGAATAGCAAATGGAAAGTGAGAAGCCATCAAATAATTTTAGAGAAGTATTGGAATTGGCTCCTTGTAATAATATCATTCTAACTGTACAGAGTTCCACTGTTTTATATTCTTGTGCAAGAACACAAAGATCAGACGGCAGAATTACAGCCTTAAAACAAACCAACTCTCTACTTAGCATCTCTGTTTCCTTCAATGATTTATTTCTAATGTTATGGTGTATATCTTTTTTCTGATAATTTTTTTGGAATAAAATGAAACAGAAAATACTGAAAAATGAAACCATATGAATGGCACCTGTCATTAAGAAGTTTCTATGGCATTCATTTGAAATAAAAATTAAAATTGTTAACATTGAAATGCATATTGTATTTTTTATATAGAAAGAATTACTATTTATGTGGAATGTAAGCTATAATAGTTGCCGTGGTTACACTGATCAGTCATGCATGGATTTCTTTATATAGGAAAAGAATTAAAGAAACAGATATTTTGAGTGTCAAACTTTTTTTTAATTTCAGCTAATTGCATAGCAGAAAATGAGGCATATATAATTATAAATGGATGGGCTTCTTTTTGGTTTATTCAATAAGTTTAATTCAAAATAAGTTCTGTTTGAAAACATAAATCTAATATATTAAAGTGAACCATCTTTACTAACTTGGGACTGAACTAGATGATTTAAAGATGTGTTCCATTTTTAATCTCTAGAACAGTACAATAAAGGAGGTCATAAAAAGATTCCCTGTGAAGAATCTCAGGTATATATCCTGTATTACTATAGGTGGCCCATAACTAATATGCATCATCCCTGGAGGCCTCACAAAATCAAATTTTGAACTAGGTTTTAGATAGATAGATAGATAGATAGATAGATAGATAGATAGATAGATCATAATCTAGCCCAAAATCTGATTATATACATGGAGTCAAACTCATCCTTGATGTAGCCCCACTGAAGTCAGTAGAATTATGAATGTATCCCCATGTATTCCTCCTTCCCCTCAACACGTGTCGTTATCTAATTAGATGGATAACAAAAATACGAAAGCACATAAACAGAGAACAGCAAACAAATGAAAAGGTATACCAAGATTCTGGTTTGAAAGCTCTCCTGTTTTCCTGAGTACCTCCCCACTTCTTCCTGACCCATCAAATTAATCAGCATGGGATTGTTAGAAACCTACTGGGCACTCTTTCATCCACATACTCTTTCATTACATACTCAAGAGTATGTACACTTTCATCCACATTAGCCTATTTTAATGCGCATTTAAGCATCACAAAAAACCATGCGTTTTCACTAATGTGCATTAAAATAAGCTAATGCTCCTTTTTTAGTATCTCACAAGGGAAGTACTACATCTAAGCACATTAGCAAAAGTGCACTAATGAATGTGGAGACACCCCCACTGAGGAGGAGGGTATCCTGTACTTCCCATGCTGGCTTGTTATCTAACTAACTGTGAACTATGAATAATGCTTAGGAAGGCATTAGTTTGATATTTCCCCTCTTCTTCAGCAAATAAGATACCAGTACACCGAGATATGCACTGCCCAGTGATGCATCCCAGCTGTTTAAGTGAAACAATTTTTTTTTCATAATTAACAAATCATGCACAATGATGCAAGAGTTCACAGATACTGAACACTACTGCAGGAATCATATATTCCTTTCTTCAAAAAACCTCAGCTTCTTCAGCTTGCCTATGGTCTACACACCACATGGGAACAGCCAACATAGCCAACCATGTACCTTCTGCATTGAAAAGGAATTCTCCTAAGGTCACCATAAGAAACAGACAAAAACTTTCCCTTATGGTATCTTAGGCACAATCAAATAAGCAGCATTTTTAATAATTTCTAGCAAATGCAGGTTTTATTTTAAATAGTCAGGCACTTTGGATTATGTAAATTTAATAAACTATAGATTTTCTAGGTATGCAGAGCAGACAGGCCTGATTTATTATTTGTATCACAAAATCTAGACAGGGTTTATTGACAACATGTCAAGATAAATATTGTTCGTAGCTTAACAAATAATAAACACATGTATAGTTTAACCAACCCTCTATCAAATTGATAAATGGAAAGCTAAGCACCTCTGCATTATTTACCAACGTATGTCACAGTACTCGGTACTGTACATCAGGGTTGTGACTTCAAATCAATACAAAAGTTTAAACAATGAAAAAAACAAATGCAGATAAAAAATTTTTTTACAGCTTTTATGGAAGCTGTTTAGAGGCACAAACTACTTCTCTTTTTCATTCTTGAGAATACCCTTTAAAAGAAAGAGAAGAAGAATGTGTTATTTGGAAGTGCAACTTACACAGCTTTATCCCTTCTCTCGAAATGTTAAATATTCTAGGTGAAAAGCATTCCTCAAAGTTAAAAATGATGCTTTAATAGTCTATCTGTTTTCTGATCTCACGGAAGTGGGCTGGGGAAGGGGCAGGGAGTTCTACACCAGAGATTACTACTTTAATAATTTATGAATGCTATATGTAACATACACATGGCTAACTGTTGAAAGGGGATTTACTGTATACGAGAGACAGAATACAGGGGTCTCATTCAAGAAGACGTTCTGTATACACAAAGAAGGAAGAATGCAAATCGTTTCAGAAAGGCCTTCATCTACCAACACAGGAACAACATAGAAGCCATTGACTTCAAAGTTCTACTTCCAAAACTCTGTGGGACTTCCACTTTGGAGAGCAGGGGTAAATGGTGTGTGAAATTAAAGCAAAGGAAGTCTCGAAGGATAAAAGAAACTTGCTCTCTAGAAATGGGGATGTTGTTTAGGGAAGGTATGTCATGAATCTCGCAAAAGAGCACTTTCTTGGGACCTCTAGCTTTACACAGTCTTTTGGAGTAGTCCTGGTAGCAAGCTCAAGTTTAGCTTATAGAGCAGGTGGCTGCAGGTGGAGACAAAGCAGCAGTTGTATGGGAGCACGGGGCCGGTGCCGGTGTTGGTGGGGACCAAGGGCAAGGTGGCAAAAGCATGGAGCACAGAGCACAGGCTGGTGGGGGCAGAGACTCTGCATAATTCCATTGGGTGGGGCTCACTTGCCCAAGCTGCTCGACTCCTAAGGGAGCCCTGGGCAAGGGAGCCAGCAGCCTGGCCCCACTCACTGCTACACACAGGTCATGGGGAAGGGCAGGGAGCTCTATGTTATTGAGCTTGGCCAGCTCCATCCCTCTCCCTGTCACTCTGGCCAACCCCATGACCTGCACACTCGGCTTCATCACATGGGGCTCCCCTTGGTGGCACAGGGCTTGGGCATGTGAGCCCTGCATGATGGAGCCAGCGTCCTGGCCATGTGCAGTCCTGGGGCTTTCCAGACCATGTGCTGCTGCGGAGCTCTGCCTGGTGGTGGTGGTGGTGGTGGTAAGAGCTGTGCACAATGGGGGGGGCGTGTTTGTTGGGGGGGACAACACATCTCACCATACATACACACACACACACACACACACACACACACACACACACACACCCTTTCCAACCCCCCACACACCTCAGAACCCCTACAAATCCCATAGCTACCCACACACATACCCACACATCCCTACAAACAAACCCCCACAAACCCCCCATACCCACCCACACCCCCACTTCACAAGGCTGCTCCAACCAGCCCCAGCTCCTGGGTCTTAAAAAAAAAACAACAAAAAACAAACAAAAAAATTACCTGCACTCACTGGCTGCAGAAGTGGCTATCAGGGCTTCTGGGGGCTTGTGGAAG
>NW_017729024.1:36577441-36582336 GCF_001723915.1 Gavialis gangeticus | reverse complement strand
CCCCACAAACCATATATCCACCCACCCACCCACAAACCACATACCTGCCACCCACACACCCCACAAAGCCCACACACACACTCACACCCTCCCCCACATCCCACATACACACACACCCACACTCATACACCCACAGGCCTCCACAAAGCCCATACCTACCCACCCATACCTCCTACACCCCTCCCACAATATAGACAAGAGTAATCTGGTTTTCATCTATTATGCAATGACCTCTATATACACAATGCAAACACACATATAACAAGACTTTTGCTCCCCCTTGAATAAAATTGAAATATGTTATTGTAGATGTTACATTTCCAGTATATAATTTGGGTATTTTTCCAGCTTCAAGGTGACAAGCCCCCTTTTCAAAAGGATTACTTCCTGCAGCAAGGGAAAGGACTTCCAGTGGCAAATATCAGGGGTTAGGGGTGGGGATTCTACTCCCAAGTTGGCAATCAGGGGGTGGGACACCTGTCAAGGGCCACGGCTACCCTTGTGGCCCTCAACAGCTCACCAAAACTCATTAATTAGCTCTCCAACTGAAATAATTGCCCACCCCTGCACAAAGGAGTAGCTACTCTGGGCTAGTGTTTTCTCTAGCACCATAGGGTAAACACCCCTGGCCCCCACACACACACCCTACCCATTACCCCACATTCCTGCTCACTGTCCCCTAGCCTCCCCCTTAGTTGTGGCTGCCCACAATGTCTATTCTGGGGAAGCGGGCAAGGGAAGAGTTAACCTGCCTGCCTGCTGCTCTCTAGGTTAGAAAAGCAGCAGCCCAGCAGCAGTGGTGGCTGGGCGGGCAGGTTAACCTTCCCTGATGGCTCCCCTGGGACAGACAGTGCAGGCAGCACAAGTAAGTAATGCCTTGAGAGGCAGAGAAAAAAATCCTTGGGGTGGGGGGGCAGGGTTCTTAGCTTTCAATCTTCCAGGTACCTGTTGGCCTGAAGTGTGAATGCTCCAGACTTGAGCCAACATTTATGCACCTCCCAGTGTAAGGTGTAACTAGGTCCTAAAGATATGAGGTCTAACATGCCAGGGAACATACTTAGAAACCATAAAGGGAACCGAGTTGCAGTTCTCCATGGAACTCTGACATCTGATTCTTGATTAATGAAAATAGCTTCTAGTCCTCTTTTAAAGGAGAAAAGGCAAAAAATTTCCAGCAACCAGTCTAGACTCTTAATAAAACAGAAATTCAGCACACACAGACTTATTTTAAAATTGTGCAACCCGTTCTAAGATTTGAATCCCTCCCCCGCCCTAAAAAAGGAGAATGTGTGTTGTGTTCATTACTACCTAAACTATGCCATTTACAGAAAACCACATAACTTAAATTGACTTTGGCTTCCTGTATGTCTGTACCAGGTGCACAGAAAATATATAAGTCCTTTTCTGAGATCTTCTTACTGGCCAGAAGAGAGAACAGTTCTGTCCTATCAATTTAACAAGACTCCTGGTCCCAGACATGTAAAAACAGTACAATTGTTATTCAGCTATTCCATCCCCGCTCCCATAGGCTAGGGATAGACATTCAAAAAGCCAGAGCCTGAATTGATTCAACCTTTACAGGTTAGTCTAACCTGCCTAGGCTGAACCAGTTTGTAACAGAACAAAGATTCTCTCTGGACTGAGAAAATGCAGGCACATGCCTGCAGTTGCTCAGTCCAGGAGCCGGGGGATGCCAGAGTGCACCCTCAGCTGCAGAGAAGCTATGCTGGGACAGGGTCATGCCCAGTCTGGGCTGAACTGTCCAGGGAAGTGTTTAATTCCCCCCTCTCTATCCCATCACCAGAGACCCAAGTCGGGTCTGTGGGGAACTCCACACTTGCTGCTGCAGCAGCAGGGCACCATGGCCCCTGAGGCAGAAGGAGGCAGGGAGGAGAATTAGTCTCCCCTCTACCCCCACTGGAAGCCAGGTCTGCCTGCCATCGCCACCACGCTTGCTCTCTGCAGTGGAACAGGGCCCCTGCTGTCCATGTCCATGCTGCCAGACATTGGATGGAGGAGGAATAATCCCTATCCCTGCCCCACACCCTGCCCAGGGGCCCTGTCTGGCTGTGCCCCCACCCTGCCACTGCAGCAGCAGGGGACAGGGACTTTGTTGGCAGGGCCCATGTATTCTGCTGGAGGTTGTATTCTGCTGGGTGTATTCTGTCTGTGCTTGGGACAGCATCTGGCAGAATACGCCCCCTCCTGCTGCGAAGGGGCCAGCTCTGAGCACAGACTGAATCTGCCTGCTTCTCAGTCTGCAGCCACCACTCGGTCTGCACTCCAGTCAGCTCCCTCCTGGTAGAAGCTTATCCACTGGATACTACCAAGTAACAACTGCAGTGCCCTGGGGGCAGAGCAGGAAAACCTGTTCCCTGCCCCCCAGAGGCCCTGCAGGTGGCATCCAGCCCAACCCCTGCCCCTGCCCAGCTGCTGGAGCAGTGAGGGGGAAGCTAATGTGATGGGGGCAGCAGCCCCCATCCCTATTTCCCCAAGTGCAAGCCTCTTCCTGACAGCGGGAGCTGCACTGCAGGGCCTGGAGAGCTACTGCAAAGCATGTCGGTACTTGGGTGATGGTCACCACACAGTGCCCCCATCAGTAAGGGGCTCACACTCCCGAACATTATGACAGGGGCTGCTGTCCCCAGCAAAGGCCCTTCCCCTTCTGGCTGCAGCAGGGGGGGTGAGGGACAGGGACAGGGGTTATTCCTCCTCCCTCCAGCATCTGATGAAGGGGATAGCAGGGGGCCTATTCTGCCACAGAGAGTATTTGAAGTGGTGATGGCAGGCAGACCCAGCTGCCAGTGGGAGTAGAGGGGAAACTAAGTCTCCTCCCTGCTCCCCTCTGCCTCAGGGGCCATGGTGCCCCACTGCTACAGTAGCAAGGGTGAAGCATCCGGAAGACCTGGCTCGGGTCCCTGGTGGTGAGACAGAGAGTGGGGAATCAAATCCTTTCATGGCCAGACCTCCACCCCTTCCTGTCCCTGCTCAGGCTGGGGAGCAGACAGGCATGGCTAGCCTGGCTGGGTTGGAGCAGAGAGCCCAGCCCAGAAAGCATGCTGGGATGCAAGGGGAGTCTGGTTTAACTTAAACCAGGAATGGGTCTGGGGCAGACATTGCATAAACCAGTTTGCGTGAAATCAGTTTAGTCTGATACTACACTCAACCAGTTTCAGCCATTTTAAAACTGGCTTATGTGCACTGAATGTCTGTTCTGTTACAGGTTTAAATCAGTTTCTGATCACTTAAGCCAGTTCATGTGTAATGCTTGTCCCTAGGCCTAAGCATTACCATTATCTAGAATCATTCCTCCCCCTTGTGATCTGCTGTCCCTTCATGCTTCATTTTTATCCAAACTTTCAAGAGCCACAGCAGAGAACAGAACTTTGGATCCTAATGCCCTGAAGGAGCTAGCCACCCTGTTACAATAACAATTCCATTCAATTGCAAAAGAAGTTTTAGGGGATTTTAAAACCCCTGCAGTAAAGAAAAAAGAAAAAATATATATCCATCCAATAGAAAGACAGCAGCTGGCCATCACACTGGGCAGTTTAAAACTGAGAAGTTTCAGGCCCCATTAAAAACCAATAGAACTCATACAATTTCACATTATTTTAAGATAAATTATTAAGGTTAATGACCTGCATAAAATATTCATATTTTAATGTATTAATAATTCTTTGGATGGCATATTTGAACAACCCATTTATGGTTCTTACTGGATTCTGAACTTATAATGTATAAGAGTAATAACTATAATTATAGTGTAGGAAGCATTCTTTCTCTTTTTGTTGTATTATTGATTTTTTTAAGTTAGCAAAAATGTTTTCATTTAACAGTTGGTTAATTTAAAACAATGAAAGCATTTTAAAAAACATAATAGAGTGTCTTAAATCAGGAAAGAAACACTCTGAATCCCAAAGGGTTGGCCTGCAAACTCTGGCAAAAAGAGTATATAGGTTAGAGAGTATAAAACCCTCTAATAATTATCCACTAGCAAACAAGAAATAAAAATTACCAGATCTCTGACTGCCATGCTGCAAATGGGTGAGCAAAGAGATGTCAGTATGTATACAGGAGGGAAACAATTTCCAGTATAGGGTGTCTCCTGCAAAGCTTCTTGTCATTGAAATCAAAGGGGTCCCAGCTCCAGCTTAATATCAACAGGAGTGGGATGTTGTTGGAAGTGAAGTGATCAAATGCTATTCTTGAAAATCAAAAAAAGAAATACATTGTGATGTCCAGCAGCTACAAGTTGTTTCCACTTCCCCTCCCCCCCATTATAAAATTTCATTTTTTGACATTTTAGTGTTTGTTAATGATGAGATGACAGGATTGTTTCCTTTTCTACAGAAGAAATATTCCACATAAGTTGGAAACTGGAAGTTTGTTAGCAGAAGTTCTACACTGAAGAAGAAACAGAAAATAGCTATAGTTTTAATAGCATTTTCCTTATTGTAATAAAATTCTTATTAGAAGTAACTGTCTATAGTATGGTCTGGACTGGGTAGAGGCATCTTACTAACCCAGAATTACTATGGATGGAAGAAATTCTAAGGTTCTCCCTTTCCAAACCTCCCAGTTTGACAAATCCACAGAAAATAATATGCCTGGAAGGCACATTTCAGCAGATTCTAAACTTCAAATGCTGCTTAAAAGCATACAGAGAGTGCTTAAAATCTAATTAATTTGTTTATGCAAGAGAGAGTGTCACTAAAGAAATACTGAATTAATTTCCCTTCCATGGAGGAAGAAGATGTGCAGAAGCTACACACAAGAAAGGAGAGCATTGTGAGCTTTTCTATTGACATGGAAGAAATGTGAAAATTGCCAAGAAAGGGCAAATTACTCCTGGGATCTGTGCTGAAACACAGCATCCAGGAACAGCCCTTGGC
>NW_017729024.1:36570591-36572441 GCF_001723915.1 Gavialis gangeticus | reverse complement strand
TTAAAATCCAATTAATTTGTTTATGCAAGAGAGAGTGTCACTAAAGAAATACTGAATTAATTTCCCTTCCATGGAGGAAGAAGATGTGCAGAAGCTACACACAAGAAAGGAGAGCATTGTGAGCTTTTCTATTGACATGGAAGAAATGTGAAAATTGCCAAGAAAGGGCAAATTACTCCTGGGATCTGTGCTGAAACACAGCATCCAGGAACAGCCCTTGGCCATGAATCTCAAAATGGTCTATAGTGTTCAATTTAACTTCAATTAAGTAGCAGGGATATATATGATTTGTGTAGGGACTTAAAGAGCTATACCTTAGCTCTAAGCTAAAATACCCAGGATAATGCTCAGTTAAAAAAAAAAAAAAAAAATCAATCCATAAACTTAAGTTAGGGGAGATTGAGGTAGCCTACCTAGGGTTTGCACAGGGCATTTAAGATGCTTGTTTGAATTGGTCTACAAAGTCTAAATGATTTGTTTCTACTAAAGAGGGATAGCTTGTCTCCTAGGATCATGGTTGCCATTAGCAGAGGCACTAGACTAGTTTTCCCCCTGATTTATAAATGTGTGCATAGGGACCCTTGCACCCATTAACATTGTTGTGCCATTAGATCCAAGGAATTTTATGCCCAATCCCAAAAATTGCATGACTTGTCATGCAAAACATGCAGAGCTGCAGAGCAAAGCCTTAAGTGCCAGGACACAGGGCTGCAGGTCAAGGCAGTAATCATGCCAAGCACATGGGGAAGCAGATCCAAGACCTTGGACTGCCTCCAGGAACTGCATGGGATATAACACTAGTAGGGGATAGACTCTAGGGATTGGCCAGGAGAGTCTGTGCTCTCGGAGTCTAGTGCAACCCTGTGCCCTATCTTGAGGCTTAGCTGAGCGTTGGGATGCATCATTGCCCAGGGCTGTCCCTGGCAGATTAAGATAATCACTTGACCATTATCATGGGCTGAGGGGCCCCAACCTGATGCAGACAATCAGCCCATGAAACCCCTAGTGTGTTGAAGCTGACTGCCAGCATTGGCTAGCACTGCCTTAGATCTGGAGGTTCATGAATACACCAAATGTTCAATTTAAGGTGCTACACAAAATAACCACAAAGATATTTTACATTACAGGTGGGGCATCTTTGTGTCTGGCTTGCCATTTTATGGGCAGGGTCCTAGAGGCCAGGGGGAGGAGGGAGAACTACAAACAGAAGTCTTCTCTCTGTATCTACTGCTCTACCCAGTTGGAGTAACCATGGTCTACTGATCTTCAGCCCGTCTATTTGTATGGGCTGTTGTGGGGGGAAGGGAATTTTGTTTAGTTAGATGAGTTCTGTTGTCCCTGCATGTATAATTTTTTTTTCCTCCTTTCAAATTGTGGAAGGTGATTAGAGATTTGGACTGGTGCCCAATTTTTATTTTTATATAAACCTACATTAACTAAGAAAGACTACCTGGGTCATTCTAATACCCATATAAGCTTTGAAAGACTATTTTTAACAATGAAAGTGATAATTTTAAGCATATAATCATATTATCATAAATACTAACTCAAAGGTTAAATTTAACTTCTGTCTTGGATCACAGTCAACTGATTCTCTATAGAAGTGCCAAAAGATATATTTTAGAAAATAATTCAGTCATCCCTTGGGGCACTCTGGCGAACAGACATTCTCCCAGATCCTGATGAGCACCCCCGATAAATTTATAGGTGGCCACCAGATCAGCCCTGAGCCTGCGTTTTTCCAGCCTGAAGCGTCCCATGGTTCTCAGCTTCTCATCATAAGGTCCGTTTTCCTGACCTCTGATCATGTACGTGGTTCTTCTTTGGATTCTCTCAAGCTTCTCCACATC
>NW_017729024.1:36565290-36570152 GCF_001723915.1 Gavialis gangeticus | reverse complement strand
TCAGGTTGTTGCCATCAGCCAGTCTGTTAAGGATGGCCTCTTTGATAATCTTTTCCAAGACCTTCCCCAGGATAGAGGTCAGGCTGATGGACCTGTAGTTTCTACTTTCCTCCCTTTCTTGCAGATAGACACAACATTGGCCCTCTTCCAGTCTTCAGGCACTTCACCAGAGTGCCAAGAGTTCTCAAAGATCCATGCCAGGGGCTGAGCTATGATGCTTGCCAGCTCCTTGAGTACCCTTGGGTGTAACCCATCAGGGCCAGCTGACTTGAAGGTATCCAGCCTGTCAAGGTGTTCCTTCATGAGGTCAACTTCGATGGAAGGCACGGACTCTCCCTCACTTGGGCCTCCCTAACCCACAGAGGGCGGGGTGTCCCATGGAACCGGTAAAAAACTGACATAAAGTACCCATTTAGCAAGTTTGCTTTTTCCTGGGCATCGGTTGTCAGTTGCCCCATCTGGTTTAGAAGAGGTCCAATGCTGCACTTGCTTTTCCTCTAGCTCCCCACATATCTAAAAAAGGACTTTTTATTGTCCTTGATATTTGTAGCTAGCTGGAGTTCCATTGCAGCCTTGGCTTTCCTGGTTCACTCCCTTCAGGTCCAGACCCCAGCAGAGTATTCCTCCTTGGTGGTGGTTCCAGTCTTCCATCTCTCTTTCTTTTAAGATGCAGGAGGTCTGCCAGTTCCCTGGAGAGCCAAGAGGATACTGTGCCCTTTTGCTGCCTTTCCTCCTAGATGGGATGGACTTTGCTTGCATATCCAGGATATCCCTTGAGGAGTAACCACTCATCCTGAACTCCCCTCTCCTTTTGGTTGTGGCCCTTTAGGGCCTCTCTGACAAGCCTTCTTAGCTTGTCAAAGTCAGCTTTCCTGAAGTCGAGGACTTCTGTATTACTGACTGACTTGCCAGCTTTATGGCAGATGGTGAAGGTGATCAGCTCATGGTCAATGTCACCCAGCTTCCCTTTGATCGTTAGGTCACTGATTAGGTCATCCCCGGTTGCCAGTATGCAGTCAAGCAGCTCTTTACCTCTCGTCAGCCCATAGACTTCCTGCGTCAGATAGTGGTCATCCACGCATGAGAGAAAGCTTAGCGACCACTTGGATTTGGCTGAGCGCTCCTCCCATGAGATGTCTGGGTAGTTAAAGTCTCCCATGACAACCATACACTGGGAGTGTGCGGCCTCACCTAATTCCCTGGTGAACTCTTGGTCAAGGTCTTGAGCCTGGGTAGGGGGTCTCTAGTAGACTCCTGCCATAGTATCCCCTGTGCCGTGTTCCCCACAGATTTTAACCCAGAAGGTCTCAAGTCATCCAGCATGGGTGGCAATATCGGCTTGCAGGGACTCATAGCTTTCCTTGACATAGAGAGCTATGCCCCCGCACCTTTTGTCCACTCAATCCCTCCTGTACAGGGTATAGCCATCTATACCTGTGGCCCAGTCATGGGTGGAGTCCCAACAGGTCTCCATTATCCCAATGACATCATAGTTATTTGCATTTAGCAGGAGAAGAAGTTCCTCCTGTTTATTCCCCAGGCTCCTAGCATTTGTGTATAGGCACACAAGTGTCCCCTTGGGGGCCCTTGCCTTGCCTACATTTTGTTCCAGGGCTGGGGCTGGGGTGGGATCCCTTGGCCTGCTGGCTTTGCAATGGTTTCTCTGTGGGCCATCAGTGGCAGTAGTTCTGCAATCCTGTGGTGGGCTTAGTTTAAAGCCTGGTGGATCAGGTCAGCCAGTCTGGCTGAGAAGAGCCTCCTCCCCAGTGGAAAGAGGTGGAGGCTGTCCCTTCCCAGCAGCTCACTGCCTCTCTCTCCAAAGAGTGGACTATGGTCATGGAAGCCAAAGCCTTCCCAATGACACCAGTGCTGCAGTCATTGGTTGACTACCTGGATCCTCCTCTCCCTCCTCAGCCCATAGCCCAAGACTGGGAAGATTGAAGAAACCACCACTTGCACCCCCAGACCCTTAAGCCCCGCACCCAAATCCCTGTAGTTCCTCATGGCCTGGCTGAGAGCGCTCTGAGCCATGTCATTGGTGCCCACATGGATGAGGAGCATAGGGTAGTGGTCAGTTGGCTGGAGGAGTTTACGGATCTTCTCCACAATGGCTCAGATTCTGGCTCCTGGGAAGCAGCAAACTTTCGGGGCTAAGTGGTCAGGGTGGCAGATTACCACCTCAGTTCCCCTCAGGATGGAGTCTCTCACAACAAACACTTTGCGTTTGGCCTTGGGTAGAGTGGGGGCAGTAGCTACAGTGTTGTCTGTGTCGCCTGTGGGAGCCACCAACTCAGCAGGCTCTGCTGGGGCTGCAAGAGGTTCATACCTGTTGCAAAGCTCCAGCAGGGCAGGGGTCTTGGTGTGGTGGGCCTTGGGGCCCTTTGCCATCTTAGTCCAAGCCCTGGGCTGGATAGTAAGGGAGGTCCCTGAGTGCTCCCTTGTCCTGGAGGGAGACCGTGGTCTACCCTCCGCCTCCCGGGGGAGAAGGGCCTGGCAGTAGGAGTCTATCTCCTGCTCACAGTCCCTGATGGCACGCAGTCCCTGGACTGTGGCCTGGAGCTCGTCGAGCTGGTGTGCCAGAGTCCCCAGTAGGGAGAAGACCCCACAAGGCGAGGTGGCCATGCTCCCAGACCCAAGAGCCTGAAAATGTGACAGGCAGCCCCCCGCAGCCGAGAGCCAGGGACTCTGTCTGCATGGAGCTTGGCTCCATCTGGGTGGCGGTCTCCAAGGTGCCGGGGGGAGGGGGCTGCAGGCCCCTCAGGGACCCTCAGGGTGTGGCATGTGCCCATCCATGTCATGCCACTGGTGGGCTGACTACATCTGGGACTGTCTACCCTGGGGGGCTCACAGGCAGCATCTTGGGCCCTCCCACTCACCCTCTTGTGCGAACTCCTGTGCTAACTCATGCACCAGGTCTAGGAGCGCACCTGTTTGTGCAGCCTGTTCATAAGGCTCTGGTCGCACGGCCCCCTGGGGGGTCTGAGTGAAGTAGGAGTCGGCGAGGGCATGACCCTCCTCAGCCTACTTAGCCCGCTCCCAGCTGACTAGGTTCCTTCCTGTACAGGCCCCTGCTTACCTGTGGGCATGCTGTGGCTCATTGGGGGTCTTGGGATCACTGCTGGAGTTCCTAGGCTCATGGGGGTGCAGCGGGCTTACACCCACATGTCTTGCACCAGAGCCAGGACTCTAATGAGGCTTATGCCATTGTCAGGCCCTTTTAAAACTGCATGCATGCACAGAAGGGCTGGTCAGTGCCTCTTTGTTTTTGGAGGGTTAAGGGGGGGTTAAGCCTAGGGACTCCCCTCCACCAAGGGAAGGAACAGGTGGGTGACTCCCCCTAACCTGGTGTGTGCACCTGCAGGGGGGGTCACGTTGCTCCCTTGGGAGCTGGGCCAAGTAGGAGCTGGGGGGGGCGTGAACTTCCACCCACTTAACCTGCTCCCAGCTGACTAGGTCCCTCCCTCCACAGGCCCCTGCTTACCTGCAGGCAGGCTAGGGCTCATTGGGGGTCCTGGGGTCACTGCTGGGGTCCCTAGGCTCATGGGGGCGCAGCAGGCTTACACCCACATGTCTTGCACCAGAGCTGGGACTCTAAGTTTTGCTCAGTTGAAGATGCTCACCACATATTCTCTGTTCATACTGTCAAGACTGTAGACTTCTACATTTCAGAGTCAATATTTTTCCCAACCACCCCCATCCTCAAATTCTATGACACAAGCAATCTCCATTAAAATCAACTATGGATTTCACAGAATCATCAAAAAGCAGGCTTGGAAGGGACCTCATCTCGTTCAACCACCTGCTCAAAGCAGGACCACCTCTAACTAGATCACCCCAGCCAATGCTTTATCTACCCAGGTCTTAAAAACCTCTAAGGATGGAGATTCCACAACTTTTCTGTTTAACCTATTCCAGTGCTTTACTACCCTCCAAGTAAGAAAGTTCTTCCTAGCATCTAACTTCTAATTCCCTTGCTGCAACTTAAGACCATTGTTCCTTGTTCTGTCATCTGTCACCATTGAGAATAGTCTAGCTCCATTCTCTTTGTAACCACCCTTCAGATAGATGAAGACTGATATTAAGTCCCCCCACCCTGTGTTCTCTTCTTCAAACTAAATAAACCCAGTTCCTTCAGCTTCATCTCATAAGTCATGTTGCCAATGCTCTAACCATTTTTGTTACCCTCCACTGGACTCTCTTCAGTTTCTCCACATTCTTTCTGTAGGGGTGGTGGGGGAACTAGACACACTACTCCAGATGTCACCTCACCAGTGCCACAATCTGCTGGCAATGCTCCTACTGAAGCAGCCCAGTTTGCTTTTAACCTTCTTCACAATAAGGGCACACTGGTGGCTCATATTCAGCTTACTAGCCACTGTAACCCCTAGGTCCTTTTCTGTAGAGCTTCTATTTTGCCAGTCATCCCCCAACCTGTCCCAGTGCATGGGATTGTTCCATCCTAAGTGCGTGAATTTGCACTTGTCCTTATTTAACTTCATGAGATTTCATTTGGTTCAATACTCCAATTTATCTAGGTCTCTCTGAATCCTAGCCTTATACTCCAGTGTGTCTAGCACTTCATCCAGCTTGATGTCATCCAAAAACTTGCTGAGGGTGCACTCTTCACCTTCTCCACTGCAAATTGAGAATGTATAACACTACAGAAAATGTTAATACTTCCTTTTTTTCCTTCCCCAGAGAAACAAAATGTTTTTACAAATTTGTCCTTTCCCTGGATCATATTGGGGGTTGTATTGAATATGTCTTTAAAAAGCAGCATTAAAAATAATTTTACTAGAGTATTTCCACCTTTACTCTCACAGATTTATTTAAAATTAATTATTTCTCATTTTTTCCAGGCA
>NW_017729024.1:36551999-36560290 GCF_001723915.1 Gavialis gangeticus | reverse complement strand
AAAAAATTCAGAACTGATAAAATTAAACAGTGGCTCTTCAGTAGTTGAAAGCTTATACTGATAAGGAAGTCTTTTCTGCTGGAGCTAGCTGAATTTTTGATCAACATCTTTCAAGTTTCTGGACAGTTTTGCTATTCAATAATAACTGAGCATTCTTTACCATCCTTATCTGAAAGGAAGTGTAAGCCCAGAGATAATGTGTGTGTTATAACTTGATTACTGCTACTGATACAATATTACAGAGAGATGTAAGATAGTTCTCAACAGAGCTCTTATTAATGATCCAAGTTGAGTCCTAGCAGAAAGGAATGCAAATAAAAAAGAATCTGAGTACTATTAACCATGAGGTAAATGCTGCATCCATACAACATAGGCCTTGTAAACTCTGTAAGATTATTCACACATCAAGGTGCTATTCAGAGTGAGAAAAAGAAGAAGAATTGGTCCCATCATGATTAAACTACTGAGAGAAGTTGCAGAGCTAAGCTAGGGCTCATGTCCAATCAGACATTAATAAGTTTATTCCCATAGCACATAGTGTTGATTTCTGTGCAGGAATGTGTATTAGCCGTGAAATTTCTTCAGGATTAAATGGCGTCTTTTAGGATAAGGATAACCATTAAGTCAATCAGAATGTGGGTTTTAAAATTCTGAGAAAAGAAATGATGGAACAGTAAAACTAAATGGCGGCAAATGAGTGAACTAATCACATAATGAAAATGGATTAAAAAGAAGGCTATGTTCTGAAGGAAGGAATATGATTATAATACTCATAAAAATAAATACATGGCCTTTGTATATATAATTCTCTTCACAGAAGAAATTCAAAGTGCTGTGCAAGTATCAGGCTTAGGCTGAAGGAAACTTACTTCTAATCTACCTCTCAACAGTGTTCTTACACCTTTCTCAGAAGCATTCTACATCAGACACTGTCAGAGAGAGGACAGAGGAAGAGAGGAGACTTTGGCCTTCTTGACTATGCCAATTCCTATACTCCTATTTCAATAAACATTAGGGCTGCGCGAAGCTTTGGTAGCTGATTTGGTTTGGAGGAGATTTGGCCCAATTCGGCAACCAAATCTCCAAATACGAATAGAATCGGGAGATCAATTAAAAGGTCCAAATCAAATCAGAAGCCTCTGAATCAATTTGGAAAAGATTCCATGCCACTTTGGAGATTCAGCCATAGACTAAATAGGCAGTAGTCCTCACCACGCTCGACACAATTGCCTCCAGCTGGGAAGTCTGTTGTGGTAGATGGAGGGGGAAGGGAAGGGAAGGGGTGTGAGGGAAGGAGGGATTGGGGCTGGGGCTGGGATAAGCTGCCCAGCTGGGGTGGGGGGTTGCAGGACTCAGGGAGGGGAGTGGGGAGATGTTGGATGTGGGTGCAGCAGTGCTGGGAGCGGCGGCTATGCCCTGCTGCTGCTTGCCCAGGTGGGGCAGGGGAGGGGTGTGATGCAGGCATGGCTCACTCTGGACAGAAGGGGGCAAGTGGCAGCAGAGCATAGCCCACACATTGCTCAGCCAGGGTGGGGGGTGTGGAGCATGGGATGCAGGTGTGGCAGTGCTGGAAGCAGAGGCTCTGCCCTGCTGACGCTGCTGGGGCAGGTAGGCACAGGATAGGGTGCTGCCACCACTTGCCCAGCTGGGGTGTGGGGTGGATGAGGGCACGGCTCACTCTGGATGGAAGGGGCAAGTGGCAGCAAGGCATAGTCCCCCATCCCAGCACTGCCACACCTGTATCCTGCCCCCCCTACCCTGGCTGGGCAAGGGGTGGCAGCACCCATATCCCACCCCCCACCTCAGTTGGGCAAGCAGCAGCAGAGCATAGGACCTGCTCTGAGCACTGCCGTGCCCACATCCTGTGCCTTCCCCCACTGTCCCACGGCCCCTGCCCTGGCTGGGCAGCATGGCCCAGTCCCACCTCCAATCCCTCCCTCCCCCAAGCCCCTTCCTTCCTTCTCCACCCATCACAACAGATTTACCAGCTGGAGGCCAGCATGGTGAGGACTGATGCCTGTTTAGTCTATGCCCACATCTCCAAAGTGGCACTGAATCTTTGGATCCAATTCAGCTGAATTGAACTGGAACAGTTATTTGAATCTACAGATCAAATCACTGTCCCTCTGAATCAGCTGAATCTGAACCCAAAGCAAATACTTGGCGCTTTGCATAGGCCTAATAAATATCTGTGTTTAGCAGGTAAAAACCATTAAAATTCTTTCAGAGGGCTGAATGAAGGCCAAACGTGATGACACATTTGGTGGATGTCAATGCTGAAAACACAGGCCCTTAAATATCATGTATAGTATAACAGAAAGGAGTTAAGTTTGCAAAATGCTCAATATCCCCAGACCTAATTTGTTTCAGTGTGAGTTCAGAGTGTTCAGTACTTTTCTAGATGGACCCCAGTATCAATAGCAAAGTTACCTAAATTCATCAAAGCTAATGGGCAATTTTGTGCCTAATGTTCGTTAGTGGACATAGGATCTGTCCATAAAAGTATAGGGCTAAACTATAACAATGTAATAAGCCTTGAGTAAGGAGAAGGACATAACTGTATTGTCCAGGAACAGAGTAGGAAACAAATTGTGACTCTGAGGCCCCTGCTACATGTTACATATCTTATGCAATAAAATTGGCTAATTGCACAATAAATATAAACCAGTCACATGTGCAAAACAATTATCATGTGATAACAATGACTATCCAGGTATGAAAAGCCAACCGGTTATAAAGTTAGTGCTTGAAAATTTGTAACAACTCCACAGCTGATTTCTATTCAGATTTAATTTGAATGTGTAGTAGAGCCCTGGCAGTCTTTGTTTTCCTTCATGCACCCAGGAAGAAATAATTGATGCCAGCCCCCCCACAGATAACCACCCTCTTTATACTAGTTCATTTGTGGTAAGCAGCATGTTCAGGTCCTCACATTTCCTGACCCGCCTAAATGTCTCTATAATAGGGACCATCTTTAAAATTAAGATCCCGTTGTCCAAGGAATAATTTGAAATTGAATAAAAAGTTGGCTTTTGTTTGAAAAGCTGTGGAACGTTTTTATATTTTTGTCATACCACAACTTCCAGATACCACAAGGAGTGCTCAGTTTTGTAGCACATATTATCAAACACGTGACAGGTGTGTGGATAATACATGTCTTTTCCCAGATGGGCATTTTTATCATTTTCATAAAGAGAATTGCTAAATGAAGTCTGTGATTCATAATCCCATTCAGTCATACACAACTTGTTTTGTTCTGCTTCTTTCAACTGGATACTAATGTATACAGCTCTCTTTTCAAAATCCTGTCCTAAGTGCTAACCTGTTGTACAAGATTTTAAAACACTACAACACTTTTTAAAACCTCAGGTTGAGAATTAATAGCCCAGCCTCTGGCACGGATCTTTGAGAACTCCTGGCACTCTGGTGTAGTGCCCAAAGATTGGAAGAAGGCCAATGTGGTGCCTATTTTCAAGAAAGGGAGGAAAGTGGATCCGGCAAACTATAGGACCATCAGCCTGACCTCTATCCCAGGGAAGGTCCTGGAAAAGATTATCAAAGAGGCCATCCTTAATGGATTGGCTGACGCCAACATCCTGAGGGATAACCAGCATGTGTTTGTTGTGGGTAGGTCTTGCTTGACCAATCTCATTTCCTTCTATGACCAGGTGACCTATCACTTGGACAAGGGAGAAGAGATTGATGTCATATATCTTGACTTCAAAAAAGCCTTTAATCTAGTATCCCGTGATCACCTCTTGGTGAAACTGGCCAATTGTGGCCTTGGGTCCACCATGATCCACTGACTGGAAAATTGGCTCCGTGGTCAGACCCAGGGGGTAGTATTAGATGGAAGTCACTAATCATGGTGTCCTGTGACCAGTGGGGTCCCCCAAGGCTCTGTCCTTGGACCCATATTGTTCAACATCTTCATTAATGATGTGGACATTGGAGTCAGAAGCGGACTGGCCAAGTTCGCTGATGATACCAAACTTTGGGGCAAAGCATCCACACCTGAAGAAAGGAGGGGGATCCAGGCTGACCTAGACAGGCTCAGCAAATGGGCGGACAAGAACCTGATGGTATTTAACACCGAAAAATGCAAGGTTCTCCACCTTGGGAGGAAAAACGTGCAGCACCCTTATAGTCTCAGCAGTGCTATGCTGGGTAGCACTACGGAAGAAAGAGACTTGGGAGTCATCATTGACGACAAGATGAACATGAGCCTTCAATGCAATGATGCAGCTAGTAAAGTGACCAAAATGCTGGCTTGCATCCATAGAAGTGTCTCACGCAAAATCCCAGGACATCATTCTCCCCTTGTACTTGGCCTTGGTGAGGCTGCAGCTGGAGTATTGTGTCCAGTTTTGGGCTCCATAATTCAAAAAGGATGTGGAGAAGCTTGAGAGAGTCCAGAGAAGAGCCACGCACATGTTCAGAGGTCAGGAAAACAGGCCTTATGGCAACAGACTGAGGGCTATGGGGCTCTTTAGACTGGAAAAGCACAGGCTCAGGAGTGATCTGATGGCGACCTATAAGTTTATCAGGGGTGACCACCAGTATCTGGGGGAATGTCTGTTCACCAAAGCGCCCCAAGGGATGATGAGGTTGAATGGTTATAAACTACTGCAAGACCATTTCAGGCTGGACGTAAGGAAGAATTTCTTTACTGTCCGAGACCCCAAGGTCTGGAATAGCCTGCCATCGGAGGTGGTTCAAGCACCTACATTGAACAACTTCAAGAAAAAATTGGATGCTTATCTTGCTGGGATCCTATGACCCCAGCTGACTTCCTATCTTCAGGTGGGGGGCTGGACTCAAAGATCTTCTGAGGTCCCTTCCAGCCCTAATGTCTATGAAATCTATGAAATATCCAATAATACTTCCCATGTTAAAGTGATTCTAGCACCCCAAGTTGTTTCACCATCAGTTAGCTAATGGCAGTAGCTACAGTATTCCTGCACTGCCACCTTCTTAACCAATTAACTTGTTGTCCACATATCATGCGTTAAACATTAACCATAACTGTATGTAGACTTTCTCACCTGACTAAATTAATATGAGGTCTTATTCTGCTCCTTGAAGACTACCGTGGACATCTGAACTGCTAATTTGTGGGAGCAATTTCTCACTACCTTTCATGCTGTATTTAAACTTGTGCAGAAAGAGCATACAGCAAATGCTACATGCCACTTTCTTTTCCCCCTTTCACTGCATAGAAATCTAGTCAAGGGGAAAATAAGATGAGAATCATGCCTGAGCTATGTGTGCAGAAGTGAGGGCTTATATATTAGCTAAAGATTTAAAGACTTGTAGGCGTTGGCTAGAACCGTACATTTGTAAAGAGGTAAAAGAGTGGTTTTTGAAAATATATCTTAGAGAATGAACCAGAAGGCACAGAGAGAACTCTACTCAGGATGTAAGCAGAGGAGAAAAATAGAGCTGGATAAAGGAAAGGAGATCAGAAATTTGTTCTGTTTTGCATGTCAAGACCATGACCCTCTGCTTCAGGTAGTTCTATCAGGGAGAAGCAATTAGCAAGAGAGAGGCAAAGAAATGAATAGAAAATATCTCAGTCCCAGACAGACACTGCCCCTGTCATAAGGTTCCAGACAGTAGTACTGCCTTTTATAATATTTTTCTTAAGCAAAAGATTTTTTATTTCTGCAATATATGCAATAGCATTTCTTTTCATTGTTAATCATTTACTCTCTTTGGCGGATTTTTTGTTTGTTTTTCTTAAGAAAAAAGTGCCATATCCAGAAGTTTGTTTTCTGAAAAAGGTCAACTCGAAGAGTCTAACTGGTCACCAGAACCAAAATGTCACTGCTAAAATTGCATAAACTAAAAAACCTAGATTATCAAGTAGCATAAAATGGCCTAGCTCTACTAACATAAATTGACCTGTCTCTACTACTGGTATAATGGAATTATACCAGTTTACACCTATTGATGAAGTGAACCTTTACGGATGTAGGTGGTATGCTCAATTAGAGAAAACAGAGAGAGAGGGGAAAAGTATCTGTATCAGAGAGTATAGTGTGAGCCTCTCAGGTACAGGATGATATCTTGATCCTACTAAGGTCAATGGGTTTGATTTTAGTGTGCAGTTCTAGTTTCCTCCAGCATAGATCTCTCTTTGCACAAATGCAAGAAGAGTCCTCACATTTAAAATTACAGTGTACATTATATGGTATCTCCATTTATTTCATACACTACAGACCAAGACTCAAATCGTAGGATGACAGAAAGCAAAGGATATCATTCCTGCAAGGTTTGAATACTAGCAAGAAAAAAAAAGGCCTTTGTTCAATCACCACTTTTCCCCTACAACTAAGTTGCTCAGCTATCTATAGTTCAGAAAATACCACTACAGCTACACTGTGGCTAAGGCAAAGGGAACTAATTCAGCTTCACTCTGCAGATTGTTTACTTGGGTAGGACCTGAAACTCATTGATATTCTCTGCTTGGCAAAGACTGTGGTGGGTAGAGAGGCACAAAGGAACTAGTTGCAGCTTTCAAATTGTCAACATCCTACATGCTAAGCCCATTCTCCAGAACCCACAGAGCTGTTGTAAACACCATCCACTGATAACTTTTAGTGGGTCACCTGCCAAATTGAGAACATCCAGTAATCCATTAACCTCTGATATGCATACACTTCCATGCCAAAACTAGTGGCAATGTGCAGGTCTTCTCTCCTTAAATAACTCTTGTATGCCAAGGAAATGCTATATTCTTCTTCACCCGATCAGAGAAATGTAGATCTTACAAGATCAGGGTTTACACATTAGCTGAAGTACAACTTTCAAACAAAAAATCATGTTGCATGGAGCCCATTTTCTGATTATTTTGCTAATTTTTTCCATTGTGTCCATAAAAGAGGCATCTCACAGTCAGGAGATACAGGGAAAACACCAGTCTCCTGATCCTGAAATTGGAGTTGTTGTGTGAAGCTGATGCACTGGCTGCATGCACACGGTTCAAATCTTCCAGGAGAACTCTCCCAGGTTTGTTTTCCTGAGAGAGAAACTTACCTGTACAGAAGTTCAAGCAGAGAAACAAAGAGGCTGTAGTCCATGCATCCCAAAAAGCTGTGCAGGCTTCTTTTTCTTCCTGGCAGGTGACATTAGCAAAGGCACAGGTCAGCACTGATTGTCTCACCACCTCAGAGGACCATGCCCCTGAGCAACTCTGGCTCAAAATCTTCCATCTTTCTCTACCTCCAGTGAGGCTTTGACAGAAGAAGAGATTCTCTTCCTCATCTCCTGTCTTGCCAGGGAGCTGTGCTTCCCAGAACAAACTGCTACAGTCCCAGCAGGTGTCTTCCAGGTCAGGGAAGCAGGCCAAGGGATTGCCACATTAGGGATGGGAGTGGGAAGGTCTGTGTTCAGCCCATGCACAAAGCTCTCCACCCTGGGACCATGTTCTTCTCTGTGCTTTGCTGGGACTGACACACACCCTCCCTGGCCCTGGGGGAGGAAGGAAAAAAGGGAGCAAAGCTCACTGGGATTCCACAGAATGGGTCTGTAGCTTCTTTTGAATCCCTGTCTGTACAGACATTTAGTCTCCTGAGAGAGATTCTCCTGGGAGCCACTTCACTTAGGTTGTTCCCAGAATGGCCACTTTTAATCTGGGAGAAAAAATTATGAATGTCTGTACACTGGTGGCTTATCCTGAGAGATCAGGGACTCTCCCTGGAGAAACTGAACATCTGTTTATAGTCACTGGAGGTGAAAAATATTTGTATTAAATGGCTCACCCCCCGCCCCCACCATGCAGATTTATCAAAACAAGATTTTGCTACAAATGTGTCAGGTGTGGGGGTTTTGTTTTGAAATTAAAAAGGAAAAACGGTTTTCTGAGGTCCTTGATGAATTTTCACCTCAGAGGGAACAAAAACATCTCCCTCAGAATAGCCAATAGACTGATAAGATAAGTTAGACAATGCACTCAGGTGAAAGACCCAGGTTAAAGACCTTGCTTTGCATGTGACAGAGCAGGGACTTAAACTATGGGTATGTGCTGTATGCACTGGACTGATCACAATTCTGGGATGCAGGCGGCTGGGGAGGAGGGATGGGTATGACGGTTTAAAAACCATGCCTCATTTAGGGTACATAAAATTGTAAACTATATATATTTTTGTTCTCAAAATTGCAAACTAAAATTGAGATATTCCTTGAACAAATTACACTAATAGCCAACCCTAGTCCAGTGGTTTTCAAACTATGATCCGCAGAAACTTGGGGTTCCATGATGATAGGTCATAAGAGGTTCCACAAAGAGA
>NW_017729024.1:36545683-36546999 GCF_001723915.1 Gavialis gangeticus | reverse complement strand
TGAGGAAGGTTTACTGTAAGTTTTGTTATGAAACAAAAATCAAAAGGTTTCAATATACATTCCAATTCAAAACATGACATTTCAAAACCTTGACATTTTTCAAGAAATGGAATACTTGTTCTCCAGTCACTCCAATCCCCAAGATCAGGCCAGACTGTTACACCTGTCTGAAATTATTTATTTCTTACACAGGAGAGGGAAAGCAAAGAGACAGATTAAGAAAATTAAGTGAAATTGTGGCAGCTAGGAAATAGTGGTTTCAGATGGATTTTGCAAGCGTCTTAGCTAGAAAATGGCATCAAAACCCATGCATGACAGAGTTCTTTGAATTCCTGAAGAACTACACTGAATATGAGTTTTACACCATGGAAAATTCAACTTCTCTTTACCATATCTTTACCATGCAATATTACTCTTGACTGCTCTTTTAACAGGTGTGAGGGGGAGCAGGCTTGAGGGGGAGGAGTTGTTTTTGTTGTTTTTTTAATTGGAGACCCGGGACAGGTATTTCCAATGAATACATCTCCTACTTTCTACAAACACTTCTGTTGTATAATAAGGAACATTATCTCTGATGAGGGCCCTGTTTCTGTTTCCATTACTCTTCCACATTGTAATCATACACAACTAGTTCAGGTTTAGGGATTCCCTATATCTACAAATGAATGGCTCTGTCACATGCGTACAGATGCCCCCCTGATATACCAACGTATTTATGAGAGGCTGGAAACCAGCCATCTGCCACAGCTACCTTCATGCCACCAGCTTTCATCCTAAGCACACCACTAGATATATCATCCACAGCTGAGCTCTGTCTTACAACTGTATCTGCTCTGCTCCCACAAAAAAGCAGGAATTCCTACAGTTACAATACAGTCCCAAAACTGCAGCCACTCAAATCAACAAGCAAAACTTGAACCCTATGCCAACCTGCTACAATGCCAACCCCAAGACAAAAACACTGAGTCACCTGCAGCTCCCAGCTTGGATGCCTTAGACATATCATCAATAACCTTCAACCCCCTTCTCAATGTCACCATGGGGGACAAATCTGCCCTGGCCTTCAGGCAGACCTCCAACCTTAAATGATATCTCTCAAGGTACTAGGCCTTGCAACAGACCAAGATGCCAGCTATGCCCCAGTATCAATATAAACCACATAATCACTGAACAAAATAACACAGATGATAACATCTGGGGTTCATTTACCTGCAACTTTACCAACAGCATGTGCCATCATTCCTTACAGTGCCCCTTTACTGTCTATATTGGAGAGATGGGATGATCTCTAAAAAAAAAAAAAAAAAAAAAAAATT
>NW_017729024.1:36541831-36545513 GCF_001723915.1 Gavialis gangeticus | reverse complement strand
AGCTTATCAGGCTTCAAAAATCTGACAGCAGCTCTAGAAAGACATGCAGCTCTGTGGCAGAATGCTTTAACCTCCCTGGATACTCCATCACTGATTTCCGGGTAGCTGTTCTGAGGCAGGAAACCTCTGAAAACAATTTGAATGCAATCTGAAAATGTGCAACAAGAAGTTATCTACAGACTGGATTGTGTTAAGTATGGTTTAAACAGGAACTATAAATTCTTATCCTATTATCTGGATTAGCTTTTCTGATCCCTTTTTTCCTATGGGTTCTTTGCTTGTACATATCTTCCAGCATTTCCCCCTTCCCCCTCCTCTGCTCTCCTCCCTTCCTACCTTTTGTATTCAAATCACTCTCTTCTTTCTATACACTGGTCTGTGCACATCTTTTCACAGCATCTGATGAGCAGCTCACAAAAGCTCCAACTCACAAAAGCACATGCTACAGATACCTCTAACTTATTCTGTAAGGTGCAAATGTTCCCCAGCCTTCTAATCAGAACATACATCATTGGGTGTCTCCAGCTGTTCAGAAGGAGAAGAATAAAAAGCATTTCCAAAATGGGAACCACATTGTACATCCTAATCTATTTTCCATTGTTTAAGTTGTGTGCCTACTGTTTGCATTTTATTCAGCTTGGACAGAACTAAACTGATCAGTTTCAGTTTAGTTTTGTAAATAGTCCTACAAAATTTAAGGAGGATAAAACAAAGTAGGGAATACAGAAATGTAATGATCTTCACTAGAAATTACTCTGAGAATTATTTTAGAGTTTAATGGAGAGTGATATAATTTCTCTTTATAGGTTTTCTGAACAAACTTACAGGATTCTACACCAAAGCTATAATCGTCTGCTATATTACACATTTATTATTTTAAACCTAGTAATTCTATAATATTAGGCACCTATTACATAAACACATAGTTATGGAAGTCTATATCAGGAGTGTAATTATCTGTTATATTCTGTATTTATTTTTATCACAGTAACTCTGCCAGATTAGGCCCCCATTATACAGACAAACTGTAAGAGACGGTAGAAGCATTATATAGCTTTCATATAAAGACAGACAAAGAATGGGAGGTGACATGGAAGCACAGAGCAGTGAAGCAACTTTCGCAAGATTGTTCAGATCTGTCACAAAGCAGATGACAGAACTCAGACCTGATTTACAGGCCATTTCATTACCTATGAGGCTACTCTGCATACAGTTACAAGAAAACATACAGATAAGTTATCATATCATCTTGTGTACACTTCCAGACTTTCTGGTTTTCCATTCATACCCTAGTCAGATTGCTGTAATTGGGGCCTACAGTATTGTAGATGCATGTTTGCACTAAAACTTTAAAGTGTAAAATCATAGTGTTTTTTCAATCCTAGGACTATATTTTTCTGATCCTGGTAGTTAGGATATGCAAAGTGGACTGGTTTACCCTTCCTTTAAAGTGATGCAAATCACAGGCAGCTCCACTATCTGCGGTGTAGTTACACCAGTGTAAAGTGGTTGTAAAATAAGAGTCAGGGTCCTCATTATATGGTTCCATAACATGAAGGAATTTTCCCTTGGTCCCATCTGGTAATTAGTTTATGTCCTGAGCAATGAGGGTTAATAATCCTTGTTATTTTATCCTTATTAATGGATTTGCAAATGCTACCCATAGAATTACATAACTTCCACATAAATGTGAGGACTTACTGTGGGAACTATTTACTGAAAGGAAGTACATACATCATTCTATGCTCCAGGATATCACTGTTATCTTTTAAGAAAAGACCAGCTCAGTTTTCCTTTTATTAATAATGCATGCTTCTCTAGAAGTTGAAGCCAAGCTGCTCTAGAAGTTGTCATAATCTGCAGAAATAGGTACAGACTTAAGGACTCAGGTCATTTTGGGCACATCTACACAAGATATATACTGCACAGTTAATTAACTTGCCAGGAAACATCTCAGTGGGTGCATCTACACATGCATTTGATCCAAATAAACTACTTGCAAGTAAACACTCCTGGGTGGGCAGCTACACATGCAGGGACATGGTAGCAGATCTGATGCTTCTAGCAGAAACTGGTGCCACTTCCTTCAGCCCTGCATTGAGCCCTTGCTGCTTGAGGCTCCAGCTGAAGCTACCAGCAGCAGGCAGCCATCTTGAAAAACTACCCCCGCTCTGTGCTACCTGGGCATCCACTTCCCTGGCGAGGAGCATTGTGCACAGCACATGGGCAGCATGTGGCAGCTCTCTCCTCACTGCCTATGCCTCCCTGTGCTATGGCTGCTCCAGCCTCTGCCTTTGGCAGCAACGACCAGCCCCTCAGACTCCCGCTGGCCACTCCACTAGCCCTGCTGACCATGGACTCCAACTGCTAGTTGACCCACAGTCATCTGGGCCCTCCCAACTCCCCTACATGCAGAGACCACCTGCCCAGTCACAGCACACCAACCCAGGGCTGCTGCTGCCATGCAGCTACTGCCTGGACCCCATCAGGGATGCTGACAATGAGCTGCTAAACACCACCACTGGGGCCACCCTCACCCTCCTGTACCTCCAGCCCTGCCACCTCCAGGACCACGCCACTGGGCCATCCAGAACTGGTGGCTGCACATCATCCAGCAGACCTGGGACAACGAGCAGTGACTGGATCTGACCCACCTTCTGAGACTTCATGAAGCAGCTCCAGCCACACCTGGAGTGCCAGGACACCACCATGCAGCTTCCTGTCCCCACTGACACCTGGCTGCCCCTCACTCTGCTCAAGCTGGCCATGCCTACCAGCCTCCACTATGTGGGCTATTTCTTTGGGGAGGCTGTTGTGTATGGTGTATGGTGCTCTCCAGGACATGCCGGGGCATGCAGTGCTTCACATATATGACCCCCTAGTGGGGGATCCAGGGTGGGGCCAGGGGAAGGGCTCCTGGCTGGTAGAGGTGGCACTGAAGCTCTGCCCAGGCCCAGGGTGTGGCTTGCTGCTGGGAGGTGGGTGGCTGCCAGGGGATAGGCAGGGCTAGGGCATGGGGCCAGGCAGCACAAAAGTGACAACTAGAGCCAGGAAGGTGTCCAGCACTAGTTAGTCATGGTCCATGGTCTGCTCTGCCCTGCCCAGGACCATGGTCTGCTCCTGCAGGGCCTCCTCATGTTCCAGGGCAGGAACTGTGCCCAGAACTCCCAGTCCACCCGGTCCTGTGACTCCTTTCACCAGCCCCACACATGCTTTAGGCCATGCCCTCAGCCCACCAGGCCTGTGTGTCCACCAGACAGCCATCCAATGCTGTCAGCAGCCAGTCCAGAAGGATAGTGAGTTCCGGGGTCCTCCTCTGGCAGAGCCAGTGCATCCCCAGGGTCCTAGCTCTGGATGGCAGTGACCCTGAGCATGCATCCTAGCTGCCAATTGCAGCCTCTCCTCCATGTGTTGCAGGGCCTGTAGAGCCATGAGATAAAAGCTGTTTGTGAGAGTTTGCAACATTTCTGAGATAAGATGTTCTGTACCAAGGGCTTTGTGATGCCCTACCTCAGATTGGTGGTTGAGTATACATGAAGGTCCAGGTATGACACCATGCATGCCTGGGCACCAGCAGCCACTGATTGAGGCTCCCCCCCATCCCTGAGCATGCCCCTGGGGCAGAGAGACCACTGGCTGCTGGCTTTGGGCATTCTGCCTCCCCCACCACTTTCCCAAGCCA
>NW_017729024.1:36535492-36536831 GCF_001723915.1 Gavialis gangeticus | reverse complement strand
GATCATGCCCCTGGGGCAGAGAGACCACTGGCTGCTGGCTTTGGGCATTCTGCCTCCCCCACCACTTTCCCAAGCCAGGACAGACCAGGCTCCTGGCAGCATGTGCTGCCATGGCTACAGACTCTGCTGCCCTCCCTTCTCCTCCTACAGGCCAGCCTGTCTCCTGTGCTACCACCAAACCCGCAGCACCAGGGCTCAGAATGCATGTAGCTCCCAGATGCCTAAGATGAGGAGCTGCATGCACCCCCATCCTCCCCACATGGGGCCTCTTCAGGGAGACTCCCCAGGGCCAGCTCCCTCCCTGCCCCCATGGCTCTACTGCACCCTGATCATGCCTCTGCTGTGAGTGTCCCAGGCACTGCATTCATAAATTTCATAGATATTAGGGGTGGAAGGGACCTTGAAAATCATCAAGTTCAGCCCCCTGCCCCAGGGGCAGGAAGTCAATTAAGGTCAAAGGATCCTGGCAAGATAAGCATCCAAAGGTTTCTTGAATGAGTCCAGAGCAGGTGCCTGCAACACTACTGGAGGGAGTCTATTCCAGGCCTTGGTGGCTCAGACAGTAAAATGTCTGGCTTAAAACGGTGATGGAGGAGTTTATGATCCCTTGGGGCACTCTGGTGAACAGACATTCCCCCAGATTCTGATGCACATCCCTTACATACTTACAGGCAGCCACCAGGTCACCCCTGAGCCTGGGCTTTTCCAGGCTGAAGAGTCCCATGGCTCTCAGCCTCTCATCATAAAGTCTATTCTCTTGCCCTCTGATCATGTGTGCAGCTCTTCTCTGGACTCTCTCAAGCTTCTTCACATCCTTCTTGAATTGTGGAGCCCAGAATCAGATGCAGTATTCCAGCTGCAGCTTCACCAAGGCCAAGTATAGTGGGAGGATGACATCCTGAGATTTACTTGAGAAGAATCTATTGATGCAAGCCAGAGTTTTGTTTGCTTTACCAGCTGTGACATAACATTGGTGGCTCATGTTCATCCTGTGGTCAGTCATGACCCCCCAAGTCTCTTTCAGCCATAATGCTAGCGAGTGTAGCACTGCTGAGTCTATAAGTGTGCTGCAGGTTTTTGGTCATGTACCTTGCATTTTTCAGTATTCAATGTCATCAGGTTTATATCCACCCATTTACTAACATATCCAAGTCAGCCTGGATCACTAGCCTGTCCTCAGGTGCGAACGCTATGCCTCAAAGTTTAGTGTCATCAGCAAACTTGGCCAGTGCGCTTCAGACAACAACGTCCACATCGATGATAAAGATATTAAGGAGAACCAGCCCGAGGACAGAGCCTTGGGGGACACCACTGGTCATGGATCACCATAATGATTCAC
>NW_017729024.1:36529022-36530492 GCF_001723915.1 Gavialis gangeticus | reverse complement strand
CCAGTCTGAGGACAGAGCCTTGGGGGACACCACTGGTCATGGATCACCATAATGATTCACTTCCATCGACTACTACTCTCTGGGTCAAATCTTGAAGCTAATTTCCCAGCCACTGTGGTGTAGCCAAGGCCACAGTTGGCCAGTTTTTCCCATGAGGAGATCATGGGACACCAGATCAAAGGCTTTTTTAAAGTCCAGATATATGATGTCAATCTCTTCTCCCTTGTCCAGGTGATATGTCACCTGGTCATAGAAGGAGATGAGATTGGTCAGGCAAGACCTATCTGAAACAAACCCACGCTGGATGTCCCTCAGGATGTTGCCATCAGCCAGCTTATCAAGAAGGGTCTCCTTGATAATTTTCTCCAGAATCTTACCAGGGATGGAGGTCAAGCTGATTGGCCTGTAATTCACAGGATCTACCTTCTGCCTTTTCTTGAAGATGACCTTCTTCCAGTCTTCAGGTACTTCACCTGAGCACCATGAGTTTTCAAATATTTTTTAAATGGTTAAGCTATGACACCTGCCAGCTTCTTAAGTTCTCTAGGGTGTAATCTGTCAGGACCAGATGACTTGAAGATGTCCAGCCTCTCAAGGTGTTCCTTTACAAGGTCTACACCAATGCTGGGTATAAATATGCCCTCACTCTGGCTGTCCCATGTCATGCTAGGCAGAGTGGTCCCTTTGGGCTGATGAAAAAACAATGCAAAGTACCCATTAAGCAGGCTGGCTTTTTCCTGGGTGTCAGTTATCAGTTGTCCCATTTGGTTTAGCAGTAGCCAGCAACCTGTTGGTTATGCAGTAGTTGCCTAGTGGGCTTGCATTGGCAGTTATCCACCCACCCCCTGGTGGGCTTAATTTAAAGCCCAGTTGAGCAGGTCAGCCATTCTGGCTGAGAACAGCCTCCTCCCCAGCAAAGTGAGGTGGAGGCCATCTCTTCCCAGCACACCACTGCCTCTCTCACCAAAAAGCGGACTGTGATCATGGAAGCTGAAGCCTTCACGATGACACCAGCACCCCAGTCTCTGGTTGACTACCTTGATCCTCCTCTCCCTCCTCAGCCCATAGCCTGAAACCAGGAGGATCAAGGAAAACACCACCTGTCCCCCCCAACCCCTTAAGCCCTGCTCCCAAAGCCGTTTAGTGCCTCATGACATGGCTGGGATTGCTCCAAGCCAGGTCATTTGTGCCCACATAGATAAGGAGCATAGGGTAGTTGTTGGTGGGCTGGATGAGTTTTGGGATCCTCTTGGTTATGTCCCAGATATGGGCTCCCAGGAAGCAACAGACCTCCCAGGCTAAGGGGTCAGGGCAGCAGATTGCACCCTCAGTCCCCCTCAGAAGGTAGTCTCCTATGATGACCACTCTATGAGCGGGCTTAGGGAGAGCAGGGATGGTAGCTGAGGATTAGCCTGCATTTCCTGCAGGAGCTGGCATCTCTGCATGCAGAAAAGTAATATTATCACCATT
>NW_017729024.1:36522772-36524022 GCF_001723915.1 Gavialis gangeticus | reverse complement strand
CACACCACTGCCTCTCTCACCAAAAAGCGGACTGTGATCATGGAAGCTGAAGCCTTCACGATGACACCAGCACCCCAGTCTCTGGTTGACTACCTTGATCCTCCTCTCCCTCCTCAGCCCATAGCCTGAAACCAGGAGGATCAAGGAAAACACCACCTGTCCCCCCCAACCCCTTAAGCCCTGCTCCCAAAGCCGTTTAGTGCCTCATGACATGGCTGGGATTGCTCCAAGCCAGGTCATTTGTGCCCACATAGATAAGGAGCATAGGGTAGTTGTTGGTGGGCTGGATGAGTTTTGGGATCCTCTTGGTTATGTCCCAGATATGGGCTCCCAGGAAGCAACAGACCTCCCAGGCTAAGGGGTCAGGGCAGCAGATTGCACCCTCAGTCCCCCTCAGAAGGTAGTCTCCTATGATGACCACTCTATGAGCGGGCTTAGGGAGAGCAGGGATGGTAGCTGAGGATTAGCCTGCATTTCCTGCAGGAGCTGGCATCTCTGCATGCACTACTGGGTCTGCAAGATGTTTGTACCTGTTGCATAGCTTCAGAGGGGAGGGGACCTTGGTGCAGCAGGCCTTGGGGCCTTTGACCACCTTGGTCCAACCCCCTGGCTGGACAGTATGAGAGATTCCCAGGTCCTACCTTGTCCTGGAAGGTGACCTTGGTCTATCTTTCACCTCCAAGGGCTGAAGAGCCTGGCAGTAGGAGTCTATCTCCTGCTCACCATCCCTGATGCCATGCAGTGTCTGGACTACAGCCTGGAGCTCCTCTATCTGGCACCCCAGAGACTCCAAAATGGAGCAAAACTCGCATGGGGAGGTGGCCATGTTTCTGGTCCCATGTATCTGGAAATGTACCAGGCAGCCCCCGCAGCCAAGAGCCAGAGGCTCTGTCTATGTGGAGACCGGCACCATGGGTTCTGTCTAGGTGGAGACCTCAGATGCACCAGAGGGGGAGGCCCCAGACTCCAAGGGGACCCTCGGGGTGTGGCGTG
Organism: Gavialis gangeticus; assembly: GCF_001723915.1. Classification (NCBI taxonomy): domain Eukaryota; kingdom Metazoa; phylum Chordata; order Crocodylia; family Gavialidae; genus Gavialis; species Gavialis gangeticus. Next base: position 36,523,029 of record NW_017729024.1, on the reverse strand, counting down.
TGCCCATCTGCATTGTGCCTCTAGGAGTCCTGCTACTGATGGGACTAGGCGCTTACAGGCCCCCCTACCCACACAAACTCCCACACTAAACTCATGTGTCGGTCTCAGAAGTGATCTGTTTTCATGCCCTGTTCATGTGGCTCCCTACGGGGCTGGGTGAAGTAGAAGTTGGGGTGGGGCGAGACCCTCCTTGGCTCCTCTTAGCTGCCTCCCCACAGCTGAGCTAACCTAGCCCCTCCCTCCATGGGCCCTGCTTA
>NW_017729024.1:36488498-36517772 GCF_001723915.1 Gavialis gangeticus | reverse complement strand
CCCGCAGCTGAGCTAACCTAGCCCCTCCCTCCATGGGCCCTGCTTACCTCTGGCTGTGCTGGGGGTAGGCAGGGGTGCTCCACAGTTGCTGGGGAGTGCTGGGGGGCTTTGGGGTGTGGGGGTGTGACAGGCTTGGGGCTTTTTTCCTTTGGTGAGCCCTTGTAAACCATGTGCATGCTGTTTAGAAGCTGGTTTCATGGATCAAGGAGTGCCTGACCAACTATGCCCTGCTGATGTTGATCACCATGGTGCCCTGGGTGTGCTTGCACAACTGGCATGGGACCCTAAGCTTTGACAGCATGGGGGACAAGCTTGGGCTGTCCCACAGCCTCCACTTGTGCCTGGATGGCTATCTGTAGCTGTGCAACATGTCCCTTCCCCCCACAGCCAAGGAGGACATTGCCACCCACATAAATACATTCCTCAGCATGAGAGGCTCATGCCTACCTAGCTGTGTGCACCCAGGCTGCTCAGTGAAGTTTTACACTGTGTCCTGCCTCCCTGAATGCCCTGGGGGGTGGGAATCCTGGGGCCAGGGGAGTGCAGGCAGGCTGGGCAAGGAGGGAGGTCAGGGGCAGGGAGGGCCCTGTCCCCAGTGTGGTGCTTACCATGTGGCCAGGACTGACAGCCCCTCAAACACATGGGCATTGTGGCCCACCCCACGCCAACTGGCACTATACCTCTGCCTCATCTTACAGTGCCTTGAGGTCGCCAATCTCTTCCATGGACCAGTTGAGGCCCTGGGTGGCTGACACTGGCATTGGCAATGATGAGGCCATTGGAGCTCCCACACTGGCTCTCTGGGCCTCTGTGTGGCTGTTCCCATACTGCTGGGTCTGGGCAGCTGCCTGAAGTGCCCAGTGCATGGTCATGGTTCAGGACTGGCAGCCATGAAGCAAGGCAAAACCCCATAGCACTTGCAGACTGTGGGCAGGCTGCTAGAGGTGGGCTTCAGGCACCTGGCACTGACCCCAGTGGCTAAGAGCTGCCTGCAATGGGGCCTGGGTGCTAGCAGGCCTACTAGAAGCCTGAAGCAGCCTGCAAGCCTGGACACTATGGGCCTGGCAGGGCATGGCAGTGTGGTGCCAGGCAGTGGTGCTGAGGTACAGGCAGGCTGGTACAGCTAGCCTGCAGCCTGCTCAGGGAGAAATGGGCCTGGAGTAGCCTTAAGCTCCCTGCACCTGTGCCCTAGGGCTCAAAATGCCTGTAGGTTTAAGGGCCCTCTAGAGGCAGGGCTGAACAGGAGCAACTCTGCTCCCAGTTGGTGCTTACACATGCATTACTGCACAGTAACTAATTGCAAGTAAATTTGCTGCTTGCATTTTCAGTTAGCCAATTGAATCATGAGTAGCATCATTTATTTACCGTACAGTAAGCATGTACACATGTAGATGCACATGCTTGCTGCCCAATAAACTATGCTATTGCACAGTAAAGCATCTCGTGTAGACATGCCCTGTGACTGTCTGCACCCCTGCTAGGCTACCAGCTAGGCTACCCACACTGAAGCGCCCTCATGCCCCAGTCAGCCTTTCTGGAGCACTTTGAGCCTCGATGGAGCCACTCTGGGCTGGCAGGATGATCCTCTGGGTCCCCGGCCAGATAACGCTGCTGCGGCCCAGCTTAATGTGTTCTGCTCCAGGTGCACACAAACTGAGCACCTGGGAGCTTCCTGGGAGCAATAAACTGAGGAGCAATAATCTTCTTAGTTTATTGCTGTCCCCTCAATGGCATGTGTCAACATGTCTCTTCAGATCTAATTTTGGCTCTGTGCTCACTTGTATGGTCACATGCAAGTGAAAACTCCTCTCCATCTATACAATGGGGAAAAATATATAGACCCAACCACCTCTCAAGAAGGGCAATTAGATATTTTCTAGAGTGTGAACATCCATGGGAGCTTGCTTAAGGGCCAAAATAAAAACCCCAGTAGTTGACACCTCTGTATTTGGTTCCCTGCCACTAGCAAAAGCAACAAAACATTTTTGATGCACACAAGCTTTCTCATGCATTTGACAGGCACATCATTTACATAATACCAAGCACCAAGTTCTAAGATATTACTCTCCCTGTCCAGAAGAACAGAATGGCTTGGCTAGGGTAATAAAGAGAGATTTTATAGCAGAACCATTATATACACATTTGTAAGTGCTTGCCAGTAAGGCCTTTTTTATTCACTTCATACACTCACTGCATGCATCATTATCTTGACACACAATTGCTTGTAGGCATGGAGAAAGGACAGTGTATTTCAGTTGTCACACTTTATGCTTTGCTAGCACTGAACTTGTACCTGAAAGTATGTTTTATTACATGCCAGCCAATATTTCAGACATCCCCCCTGAGAATTTCTCACAGAAAGGTACATTTTTTTCCACTGGGAATTATCCTTGCATAACATTTCCCAGCAAAGCAGGATGAGTCAAGATTTCTTATTGATAGATCTACTAAAGGACTGTAATAAGATTAGAGGCGAACCCTTGGCCTCCACCAAAGTCTGAGTAGACAAGAGTTTTTGGTTATTTTTGCTGCGAACTCATGCAGCACATAAATTAGCCTGGAGCCAGGACACAGGGCAGTCAGACAGCTACTGTATACAGGCTATGAGCAGCTGAATTAACAGTCAGAGCTCACTGATTTCCAAAGGAGCATTGGTAGCTCCCTTTCACTTTAGAGGAGCATGGAATTATTCTGAACCTGAGGTGATCTAATATCATAGTGATGTAAGGAACCCAAATAGAACAAAACCTCTGAACAAATCAAACCATGCACATCCTCCATAATGGAGAAGAGGCGGCAGGGAGGGTCCATACACTTTGTAGACCCATTTGTTCTGCTTCTGGTCGTCTTCTTCCTGTTCATGGAACCGTGAAGCGGTACTCTGTAAGACAGTGGAATGTAAAGCCTCATCTACTCTGCAATGCATACACTCTGCAATGCATACAAAACTATTTTAATAGGTTAAATTTGAGGTAGTCAAGTTTATCACAAATGTAAGACTATGCTCTAAGAATCACATATGTTACTGTTGGACCAACCTAAATAAAATGATCTCAAATGATAAATTGTCCACCATTAACTGGAATTGAACCATTTTGGGATTCACAGCAGCTCAGTTATCTTGCCTGTCTTTTTCATTATTATGCATGCTCTTAACACCCTCTGATATATGGAAAATCTAGAAACATAAAGGAAAGTATGTCATGATATTTCAGGCCTGTCATGAAACAAAAATATTTTCAGTCTCAGAAGATTTCCTATCCAATTTTACAGATCCAGGAGGGAGCAGATTACTCAAAGAATGCTCTGAAAAGCATCTGAACTCCTAGATACTAGTAGACCTCTGTATCTCTCAGTATCTTCTAAGTTTGCCCAGAAGGAATTTGCCAATCACTAAAAGGCATATATAGTCATCTATCACCATATTCACCAAGCAACATTTACCAAGAAAACAGAATTAAGCAAAATACCTAACAGAGAGTTTGTGATACACTGCTTGATATTCTGTAGAAATGACTAGTTGAATTCTCAGGGAATTTCCTTTTTATAAGCAAAAGTAGATGAGGAATAATGTCACCAGTAAACAACTGAAACTTCATGCATATACCCTCATCTCAATTAAAATAGGGTAGACCTGGAAAAATACACTATTTAGAAAAATAGTAAATTCACCAAAATAGAGGGTTATTATTTATGAAATTATGAAATCAAGTTACTCAACAAATACTTTTGGACAAAAATGTTTAGAGGTTCAGAGGGCGGTGAAAAAAGTCAGTTCAGCAGTTTTTAAAAGGAATTTTGGTTTTGTATTTTGTAACTAAAACTAGGTGCTTGATTAAAAACTGACTTAGAGGACAAAAATGGTTTTAAGAGGATAATCCCAAAACATTTCAGAATTATCCAAAAATTTTCCTCTCCTCCATAATTGCATTTGATAAAAAACTTTGAAGAGTTTGATTTGGTTTTACCTGCACTATATATTTTCCCCATCTTGTTGGTTTAGATACCACATTAAAGAACAGCACAGAAAAATTTGCTGAGCTCCAGATGAGAATAATCTTTCCATTACCCTTTCATCAATCTTTAAGTGCAAAATAATTCCATTAAAGGTGCAAAATAGGGGAAGTTTTCAATAGAAAATAAATAAATAAATATGCTCCTGGCTGATATAATCTGAAAATGCTATTCCACAACCTTCTCTATAAAAGATGATATACTATATATTGAGGTATTTCTGTAATGGTATATTGTGTCACATCTAGCACAATGAGGATCTAATCCTTGTCTCTAAAGCAATACAAATAAAAGTAAAATCACTTATGGCAGTCCACACCCTCCTACCTACCCACCACTAGTGAAAAATATAGCTGCAGTTATGTTAATACTCCCTCTTCTTAAAAATTCCAGATCAGAGCCTGCTATGCCTCAGCAGATAGGTGAATATGTATGGAAAATCTGAATTAATGGTTTATAAGGAAACTTTTTTTTTCCAAAAGAGGATTATAATGTTTTTGGGTGGATTAAAAATATCTCCAAATAAAGCTGGGCATAAAAACAAAAAGAGTGAGAGAGGAACTAAACATTGCTTTCTTAGTTCAGAAAAATTGAAAACATTTAGCCGTTCCTATAGTTTATTGAAAAATCTGAGCATTTCATTAAAAAAAACTCATCCCATTTTTTTGTCTAAAATGTTTTTGGGTTGTTGGGGGTTTTTTTGGGCAATGTTACTCCTTTTGGATACAATTTGAATTCAATAAGCTTTGTAAAAAACATTAAGATTTTAAACACAGGCACAAAAGATATGCTCCTTTAATGGAATCTTCTAAGGTACTGAAGGAAAGCTCAACTACCTGAAGGGTGGTTACAAAAAGGATGGAGCTAGATCTTTCTCGGCAGTGGCAGATAATAGAACAAAGAGCAATGGTCTCAAGTTGCAGCAAGGGAAATTTATGTTATATATTAGAAAAAAAACTGTTTTTCATTAGTAGGGTAGTAAAGCAGTGGAACAGGCTACTCAGAGAGGTTGTGGAATCGCCATCATTATCCTCTATCCTTGGAGGTTATTAAGACCCGGCTAAACAAAACTTTTGCTGGGATGATCTTGTTGGGGCTGGTCCTGCTTTGAGTAGGGGGTTAGACTGGATGATCTCCTGAGGTTCCTTCCAACCCTCATTTTCTACAATTCTTTCTTGATCTCCAGATCTGTGTTTGAGTTTTGCAGGCATATAACGGGATCCCAGATGCCTTGGTTCAGGAAGAATTTAATATAAGGGTTTCAAACAACAGGAAGGCTGTGGAATAACTGTTGATCTCATAAGTCACAGGCCACACTCAATGTTTCCTTCTATTTATAAATAGCAAATATAGACTGTTTATTTTTACTCTATGATTTCACATTCATGGATAACCCAAATAACACTATAAACCAATGGGCTGCTACTATTATCTCCCACTTACAGAAAACACTGTCCATCTAGGTAAAGCAGTAGTATAAAGACTCATCTACTCTCAAGACTGCACTGCTTTAGTTATGTTGGTATAGTGAAAGCTCTAAAATCCACTAATGAGCTTGAAGTTTTGCTGAGATATGTATTTCTTTCCATACAGAGAGCTACATTTTATTGGCATAATCACATTTATATCAATGTAACTGCATCCTTACTAGGATAATAATAGTATAACTATATCAGTTATAAACACAGGCACGTACACTCATGCACACACATACACACACCTATTCCTAACCCAATGCAAATATAAATGCACAAAACTGTGTGTAGACCAAGAGATTTACCTAATGAGGCAGGGTCTTGAAAGCCTTATATGGGAAATTTAGAAGTTACCATTGCATTCAATCCTTGAGTACGACATCAATTTTTAAAATATATCTTTGGACCCTTAAGCACAGCTTTTGAACAAACGACTGTACTTTTGAAAACTGGAAGAGAATTCATGTAAAATAAATTGGTTCTTCTGTAATTAAATCTAGCTCATAATCAAAGAGCTCATAAAGCAATTGACAATCATCAACAAGAAAATGTTAGCTCTGAAATGTTTTGGCTATGCAGACAGTTATTGGGTATACACCACAGAATAGGCTGGTATAAATAGGCGAATTTATCAGTGAACATGATGCATCACTATAGCTGTAAAACTTAAAAGTAATAAAGCAGTTATTGATTTACACTGTTTTGCCAAAGTAGATGACTGGAAAACTCTGGACCAGGAGTATGAACAAGTTATCATGAGATAAATGAGAACAGGGATTTACAGAGCATTCTCTCTTCCATGGTAACTGCCAATATGAAAAAGTGGTAAGCTACTAATGGTTAGCTTATATCTATCACAGAATGAGCTGCCATGTTATCACCATATTGTAAATCCCTGCTTGCATTTTTCTTGGAGTAACTTGTTCATGTGTCCATGTGCCCAGAGGTTCTCTTACACATTCAAGTGTATGTATCCCACAGCTCCCAGATCCTTAAAGAGATCTGCAAGAGATTATTAATTGAAAAGTTGCTATTAATATTGTTTCTATTAAATTTGGGGGTGGGTTGATAGGAGATTGTGGGTTTTGACCACATGCCATTTTTCACAAAAGATAAATGGAAGAAAGTCAAATATTTATATTTTCATCAGGCAGTTTTTACTACTAAGATTCTAAAAATATAAATCTTCTTTAGAGATTTATTTAGAAATTAAAAGAATTTCCCCTACCTATTCTAGATATTTTAATTAAATTGAGTTTGTACCCCTTTTCATATTTTATGATACAGAAATGAAAACACCTTGCTTATTAAGTAATTTCCCTACTTTTTATACATAATATACCTGAAATATTCAATTTACTAAACTTTAATTTGCTGCCCAGGTGCTCATGAAGTATTACATTAGCTATCTGAGTGGAATATGATGAAACTCCAGTGGACTCTTGGAAGGCAGGATTTTTATGTTAATAGTTAAGTAATTGATAAGAACAACCCCCCCCAGAGAATTAGAAATAGATGTAAACTCACTAATCATGCTTACTTTCTCATGACATGAAAATTTTAGTAACTCCTGAACAATTTTCCAGAGCAGAATAGTCATGAATTTCTAAAAGAAGAGAAATTGAGCAAAAACCATGTCATTTCTTTGCATTATAAAGAAACAATAATCAGAAAAGGACTTCTATTTTCCCACTTGCCACTCAACCTTAAAGATTTCCGCTTAGCCTCTTGTATACCAAGATGATGTGGCATCTCCTAAATCAAGCAATGATTATGGTCTCATTTATCTGAGAGGAGAATTGGAGAGTCTGACCTAAAATTACCTCATTATCAAAGCTTCTGGATGTTCTCTGGTATCAGCTGGCAGTTTCATGTAACTGTTTTTTGTGGTTTTTTTGTAATTGCTTCTTCTCAATTCACATACTTTGAGTTTTGCTTTGAATTTTTGGTTTGCTACCAAAGCACCAAACATGAAGTCTTCCAGGACAAAGCCATGTTAACACTAGAAGCACTTTACTGTTACAGGAATACTGATACAAACAATGCAATAAATTACTCCTATTTTAGATGCGATGCTTATTGGGAGATCCTTAATGTCTGTTAAAACTAATGTGTTCAGTCCTATTTTCATTTTTAGTTAACTGATAGCCCATTAACCTTACTGAAACACACAAAACTATGAATGCTAGCAAGCATAAAACCTAAGATAAATCCAACATTTTCATTTTGAAGAAAAGAGCAATGGAGTGTCCAGCACGGCATATTTATTGGTTTCTATTAACTCAAATTACCTCCCAATCTGTTAACTAAAGTTTAAAAGTAGGGCTGTCAAACAATTAAAACATTTAATCACAATTAATTGTGTGATTAAAAAATGTCTCAACTAATCAGGATTTTAATTGCACAGCTAAAAACTCAAAATTACGCAAAATTATGCTGGCACTTTGTATGGCTGGGGGGTAATGAATGGGGTATGTGTGTGGGGATGGATTTGTAAAGGTGTAGGGGGGTGTGGGGGTGTGCATGGAGTTTGGAGCCCTGGAAGGGGGTTTCCCTGCAGTGGGGTTTGGAGCCCAGGGAGGGGGGACCCCTGCATACTGTGGCAGGATGTACAATGTGAGTGGGGTCTCTGCAGAGCTGCCCCAGGCCCAGGGCATGCCCCCCACCTGAGCATGAACCCAGCAGCAGAGGGCTCACCCTGCCTTTGCTGCAGCAGCAGTGGCTGAAGACGGCCTGAGCTAGGGGAAGCTGCTCCAGCCCAGGCCCTGGGCCCGGGCCTGAATTTCCCTGCTTACTTGCTCAGCAGGTCTGGTGGCTCTATGTGGATCCAGGCAGGATGCGGATTCTGGGCGGCTGCAGAAGGAAGGAGCAGGGTGGTGTGGCACACCCACCCACAAATCCAACACCCCCCCATCCAGGACCCTGAGCAGCTGGGCTGACAATGCCAGGTGTTTGGGGAAGGTGGTGCTGGGCCATGGCAGGGTTGCCCGACACCCTTGGTCCCCATGGCTAAGGCTCGGGTGGGTCAGAACAGCCTGAGAGCTCCAGCATGAGCCACTTCCAGGCCTATGGGTCCCCACACATCCCCAGTCCAGGCACCTGGGGAGCGGTGGAGACAGTAGCTCTGCACCCTGTGCCCCCACAGAGACAGCTACTGCTGGTAGGCAGGGGCAGGATTCCCACAGAGCCACCTTCCACAGCCCCTGTCCCATGCAGCCTTGAATGCCGGGTCCCAGCTCACTGATGGAGCTGCACCCAGCACCGCCACCATCGAGCTGGGTGGCGCTGCTGCTCTCCTCCCCACACTATCCAGTCTTCTTCTGGGACCCAGAAGGTCCAGCAGCTCCATTGCAGAAGGAGCACAGGCGACAGGGAAGAGAGCAGTAGCGGCACTGGGCACAGCTCCAAAACCACATGCACAATTAATGTGTTTAAAAAAAAACACATTAATTGGTTCTTGAGTTAATCACACGTTAATGCCAATTAATTGACACCCCCGTTTAAAAGCTTAACTGGGATCAAAGTTCTAATGTAGAAATAACCTTAGGTTACAGGTTTAGACTTGGGTTTTTAGTGTAACCTATGCAACTGCTTGATGTTCCACCAAATATTTTCACATAAATAATATGATCTTTGCTTTATCATGAAATTCGTCATATACACCTCACTTTTCCCCCTTTTTTTCCTTTTAAGAGCATCTGTTTTGGGCACATTGAAAGGAAAATTTTGGCAGCTTTCCCACAGAAGCACTGTAGACATTATCTATAAATCATACAGGTTTGGATATTTTTAAGTAGAAAAATGCATTTTATTGATAACTAAGTAATAAACATGGAGATTTATTTACTTAGTGGTTGTGGGGATGCTTGAAATATTTTATCTTGATGATATCAATGATGAATCATCGTTCTACATAAGTAGTGTAAGGTGTAAATATTTATCTATTTGATACATGCAAAGAAGTGTATGTTCATCCAAAATAATTCTGTAAAAGATATGACACTTGATAAAATCAGTTACTGTAAAATCACTATTAATAGTGTGTATAAATCTTTTAGCATGCATTTTGAAGAAATAAGTGTAGTGGAAAAAAACAAATTTACTTTTTTTTTTTCAGTTTTGGCTAAGTCCTTCCCCAAAGAATCATCTATTTTGGAAAGATTATGAAAGAATGACCATAATGTAAAGGATTTGCTGTAACTTCTTTAAGGTAAATGACATGAGCATAAGCTTTGAATATGAATGGCTTTGTGTTTAATCCCCAAATTCCCTATTCACATCTCTTAATAGAGATGTCTGTGTCAGGAAATCAATATTTTATGTAGTTCAGTGTGCATCAGTTATAATGTGCTTTAATCACTCTTGCATCCATAACACTTGCCAGAATACTTAGCGCACACAGAGAGATTGTATTCCCTTCCTTTGCGTGCTTTGTTTTGTTTAAAGAGCTATGTAGCTTCATGAAATACAAAGTTAACATTATGTCATTTTTAAGAAACACAATTTACAAACATGTTTAGTATCACACAGGACTGGACAGGGTCTCCAGGGCGACCATATCTGCCTTTTCAGGCCACCACTTCATAGATTTCACAGATTTCAGGGTCGGAAGGGACCTATTAGATCATCAAGTCTGACTCCCTGCTCTGGACAGGAAAGAGTGCTGAGGTCAGATGAAGGAACTTACTTAAGGAATCCCCAAAATTACTACATCAAAACCTTACACACAGCTACATGGTACAAAACCAGAAACACCAAGAACACCCTACAACATACCATAGGCAAAAATCATAGGAAGATCGGGGAGAAAACAATGGCACTGCCAATGCCCCGCCACTTCCATGACAAAACAGTACTTGGTTAATTATATGCTCAAAAGGATCCTAGGAATAAAACCAGGCCCCACACTACTGAAATGTTTAAAAACAATCCTTGTGAGAAGAAACCTTCAAGTTTTCCACATACTGCTAAGGGCACATGCATACCCTAATCAAAACTCACTAATCTTAGCTGTAGTCAACATACCAGTACTGCAAAGGAAGAGAAGCTCCCATCTTCCTTTTTATCTCCCCACAAAAATTCAGCAGAAACCTTGAAAAACATGGGATTGCCAGATGCCTACCAGACTGTGAATGATATTTTCTCTGGACACCCATAGAGGCTTGAAAGACCTTACTCTGTAAGCCAAATAAATGTTAAGCAGCTTAGTATTGTTCTGCTAAGTGGAGCAGTAGCATACTAAGGCAAAAAAATCTGTTCTAATTGTCCTTTACCTGCACAGATGCAACTTGCCACTAGAGGCTTGTTGAGCAGGGGCAGGACTAGGAGCAGGATCCTGGTGCTCTCTGGTCTTGCTGAGACTGACACAGCAGTTCTGCACTGAGAGCAGGGCTGTCAGGGCTTAAGACCAGCAACCCAACTTACAGTGAGGAGCTGCTGTATCAGTTTCAGTGAGATAGGAGAGATCCAGGGCTACAAACCTGGAGCTTGCTCACTCTGAGGGGCCCAGTCCTTTTTTCTTTGGAGCTTAGGTGGCGCTTGCCCTCCACACTGCCACTGGAGGGAGCAGAGCCATTCTGAGTGGTGGTGGGAGGCACCATGAAGCACCATGAGCACTAGGTGCTCTGGGGCTGCAGCACTCACTCTGCCTAACATCCCCAGGGTGAAGTGTCATGCCATGTCTGGCCCTGCTGAACCCCAGTGTTCCCACTCACCCTGACTCAGGAAGGGCTACTGCATTCTGGGATACTGGAGGACTTCAACTTGGGCAGAATACTTGTGAAAAGTGGCCACATAGTAATGGAACGGGAACAAAATTAGTCAGACTGGAAATAATCTTACCCTGGAGTGGCGGAACTTTAAGACAAATAATGAGTGCTTTAAGCCACTTAAAAGGTATTAATGTGCAGCCAGTCCAGGAGTTAACAACTCCAAAAGCCACCTAAAATTGCCATGTAACAGGGCCCATAGAGGGATTGAAAATATTTTATTCCACATATTTTATAAACAGATAAGTTAACCAAAAACACCCTGTCCTAGCATACTACCCCTTCTATAAACTTACTAAGTGCAGTCTTAAAGTGATTCAAGTTCTTTGCCCCCACTACTTCAGTCAGAATTTTTTCCCCCCAAAACTGTACTCATTTGAGTCATAAATCTTTTAATTTTGAAACAAAAATTGTTCAGACCCAGTTTGTAGCCATTTGATTTTGCATCTGTGTTTTCTTTTAGCCTGTTCTAGTTTAGGTTAAAAGAAAAAATTCATTTTTCAGAACTGCATGTAGAATTCTAAATGGGATTTTACTGACACCATGTACAATGGTTCTAGTTTTTCCTTCTCTGAATAGATATGACCTATTACACCTTAGAATAATGTAAACCTTTTTCACAGCTGTGTCACACTGGTGGTTCATAGTAAGTCTACAATAAGCTGGTACACCTATGCCCCTCCTTTCCACTGTTGGCTCCAGCTGATGTGCCATCTCAAGACCAAAGATCTTGTTACTGGTCCCCAACTGCATGCTTTGGTGCTTTGTATAATTTCTAATGGTTAATTCCATAAGAGTAACTCTTCATCTATGATATTATAGTCCTCTTTTGCATTGGCAATATCTCCCAGTTCAGTGTCATCCAAAATTTCAGAAGGCCACTTACAGTTCCAGAACTAAGGTTGCTAATGAAAAAATTAAACAGGATAGATCCTCAAACAAATCCCTGAGGAATGCCAGTGGTAACTGCTCTTCAAATCAGATGACTTACTTTTCAACGTAACCTTCTATCAATTCCCTTTGAGCCAATTCCTTATTGAAACCGAACCCTGCCTCTCTATTCTGGCCAGTAATTTCCCATATTTTTGTTTGAATTTACAAAAATTGAGTCCACTGCATTGCCTTTGCCTGAAAAAATTATTATCTTGTAATTGAAGGATATTGAATTAACCTGACATGATCTTCTTCGGATAAACCCATCTTGTGTTTTATCATTTTTTTATTTGCTTTCATATCCTTGATTATTCTTTCCTTCAGTATCTCTTAAGACCTTTCACAGTAATGAGGTCAAGCTAGCAGGCCCATAATTGCTTGGGTCACTTTTTCTCTCTGTTGTAAAAAACAGGCACTACAGTTGCTATTCTCATTACACAATTTATTTAAAGCGGGGGAAGGAATCTTTGTTCAAAACACTGATACATTATATAAAAAGCATTAAGGCAGAAAGCTGTAGAAGTAGTTCAATTCTTCTCCCTCGGACTAGAGTAGCAGATAACTATATAAGCATAAATTAATTCAGCAGGGCCAACCTTTTGTAGGAAGCATGATAGAGATTAGCCCTGCACACCCCCTGAATATCACTATGATCCCTTTCCTCTGCCCAATCTGCTGCTGTTTTCTGCTTCCAGTTCTGTGCTCCCTGCTTGATCTCCTCCTCTGATTTCTGCACTATCTGCTTCTGTGATGCCTGTCCCATTCCTGATCTTCCATGGGCCACATACACAGGCTGCCTGTGCCAATTGTGCCACTTCTGCCACAGGTTGACCACCTCTGGATTAATTTATTCATATGATCTAAGTCTGGAGTAAGTCCACCAGTGTATCTGGGACTAGAATTTAGTCACCTCATTAGCAAAGCACTTTCAAAAACATCATTCAAAACCCTGATCAGTTGTCACCCACCCTCACCAGACATCTCTGACTGTAAAGGTCTCTTGACAGTCTTAATTTCCCTAGGCACAAAGGGTACCTGTACACACCACACATTTTAATCCTCATTAAACAGGTTTGTAAAATTTAAACTTGTTTATTTTGGAGTGTCTCATCTGTGTTTACACACATTAGGTTTGCAAATGAATTAAGTCTTGGAGCATCACATTAATATTTAAAACATTAGGTTTTCAAACAAATTAAGCTGGGCCCCTGCCTGGTGCTGCAGGAGAGCGGGATGGTCCAGCACTGCCTCCCTGGCCAAGGACCCCTCACCCACCCAGTGCCCATGCCTTGCCACAGCTGTGGAAGCAGGGAGCCAGCAAACAAGAAAAAAAATGAAAAAGCCACACAAGAAAAAAATCGAATCAATTTGAAAGGGAAAGCAATTCAAAGGGGTGAACAAGAAAGATGTTGCATTGCCATCTGGTGGACGAAGAGGCTCATTACACATCTTTGAGTGCCTTTGTATTTGCATTCAACAAATCCATGGTGCAGCACTTCAATTCCTGGCAGGCCAAACTAAACTGCACCGTAGGAGTTTTAGTTTAATGCACAAGTAAGACTTTTAAATCAATAGGAAATCCTGCTCATGCAAATAAACACTGTTGCAGCTCATAAAAGGGCAAAAATTGTGGTGTGTACATGAGCCAGAGTTGCTGTCTCATGCCTATAGTTGACTGGAGTCCAGACAAGGCATTCCTCTGCCTCAGCCCCCCAAGAAACCCAATTCCAGGAAACTGCACATCATTGATAGGCTACTCTTCAGAATAGGACAGTGGTTAGAACACTTCCCCAGGACGTGAGACACTGTGATTCAAAGCCCTCTCTAGGTGAATGGGGTTTAAATGCATACCTCCCACCTCCCTGGATAGTTTCCTGAACACTAAACTGTTTATGTATTTTATCCAATTACTACTGAATGTAAAATACAGAAATACAGTAGGGACCAGAACTAGGGACTCCCTTCTCCCAGGGGAACCTATTAACCATCTGTTAAGAGACCTGTTCCCTTCTGTTTCCTTTCTGGCTGTATGAATCTTGTATATGTTCCTGCACCATTTCAAGACTTCAACAATAGTCCCCACCCCAAAATAGCCTATATTCTGGTGGCCAGGGAAGTTCCCTGGCAGGTGGGAGACAAGGGTTGGAAACTCCTCAGGGGGAGGAGAACACCTCCCCTAGGCCTGATACTTCCCAGGTGAATTACTTTAAACAGTGAGCTATTACATACTAAGATAGGCAGTTGCACCAACATCAAATCCTTTCTAATCTTTCCCTCCTCTTCTATTCTTAAAAAGAGAGCAAGCTCTGCCCAGTTCAGTTGAAAGAATGGCTTGACACACCTACGTTTGAGATGCCTTAGAAGAGAATTCTGAGCTGCAGATTGCAAAGGATCCTGCAGCCCCCAAATCAGACACCTAAGTTTTAGCCAAAGCTGGGATTTCAGACATACCTCTGTCCTTGGCATTCCTTCTTAGCAGTCTCAGGACAGCTCCCTGCTCAGTGTGCTGGCTGCTCTGCATTGCCAATATTTCTATGTGTTGCATAAGAAGTCTAGGCACCTAAAACAGGGTTCTGGATTTCATACAAGTGTCCAAGGCCCTATGTACTTGACCCCTAAATTGTTTATAGGAGCTAGCCCTCGGTTCCTAGATTTAATGCTTGCCTAATCCCTGAAGACAGGTGTCCAAGCTTTGTGGTAGTCTCATCAAGAACAGTTCTGAGCCTTTTCAAAAAAAAGAAACATTACTAATTTGCAGATATTAACTTTTAAGCGTGGGCATTTTTTATAAAGCTTCCAAACCCTCTGAGTAAAATTGTTTCTATAGCCACATAGATACAAATACATAAATCAGACTTCCTTTTTGTTTAAATTCACTTCCATGCCTGGAAGGTTTCTAAATCCTACCATATATGTATTAAATGATGTCATGTACATTTCCATCTTTCTTACTTCAATTAGGAATGCAAAGGGACAACAGACTCTGGCACAGCTGTTCCCATAGGCCCTCATTGTGCTGCAAACTCCAAATGATGAGCTAGCTTTATCTTCTTTGTGAGTAACAATGAATTTGGAAGAACAGAGGTGACACAATATCAGCTGGAGGCCCACCAACACACACCCCATGCACTCTTGCCAAGAGGGTCATTACCACCCACAAACTGTAATAGATCATTTCAACCTTTCTTCACAGCATTGGGCCTGACACTGGGCAGGCCCAAAGCATAAGGGCATAAGGGACACCAGTGGAATCAACAATTGCAGAACATCGCAATAGTGGCTTCCATTCTTTTGCATTACAAATACCGCATTGATGCTACAGTCAAGACCCTATTTTGGTAAGCACTGGATAAAACAAAGAACACAAAAATGGCTTTAGCTTCAAAAGTGCTTTCATCAAATGCATTCTCCTGCAATGCTACATTTGCTGGTGTTTGTCTCTTCTCCATTCTTGCAGCAGATGTTTCTTGCTTGGTACTGGAGAGCTGCAACTTGCTGAATTTCCAGATGTTCCCATAACCATTTCATCACATTAACATCAGTTCCACATAAGAATATGTATTACTTTTTTATTAGGAACACTGTTCTTTTTTTTTTAATTGGATTTTTTAGAATATAGCAAAACAAGCAAACAAAAACCCCATTTGCTTCAGTGTGATAATTTTAAGAGATAAAATTTTGGATGCACAGCCACATTGTACCTATAAAAGTTTCTTATTGGACCCATAGAGTTATTTTCAGATGCATTAATTCCCATCCTATATTCAGTGTCGACAACCCAGCTGTATTTATTTGGAATTGAAAGAACAAAGCATAGCTCTACAATACAAAAGAAAAGGGGGTATAACATGCAAAATCATTAGTGAAAAGGAAAGCTACAGTAAAAATGAGGAACATTTGGTTGCTTTTTAATATTCTGTAAGATTAAGAATTTGAAACACTACAGGAGCCACCAAAACTGATGTTGCCAAATCATGGTGCTGAAGTAATCATTCATGTGTTCCCCTGCTAGACCTATTCTCTGTGCGATTCCAGTAATTGTTCCCTCAGAGCCATGCTGGGCTGCCATCTGGTTTGGGGAATTTCCAAAAACTCCTCCCCCAAAGCAGAACTCAAATCTTCCAGGGAGGGCTTCTTTGATGCTGTTGTTCTCAAATAAGCACTTCTCTGTGAGATAATGGGACCACGTAAAGTACAGAGTTTTCACCTGCTAGGCAGTAAAGTGAAATTTTACAAGAGCTTATACACAAATGTATTCTAACAGCTTCTGCTTTACTGCTGTGCATAGGAATGAGGTGAAAAGGAGGATAAAGGGACTAGTGGTAAGAAGTTCAGATGAGGTGTTTTTAAAGCTGTGATTCTTTGGGGATGACAAGCACTCTAAACAAGCCTCTCAAGTCATTCAATCCTGCTAATGCAGCTTATTTTTTAAAGCATGAGTGTTTGCAGAATTTGTAACCGGATAATTTCAGCACCACCTGTAATCAGGCTGTTACAAGAGATGTGAGAGGCCACAAACCATTTGCTGCAGCTTTGCCAATCAAACTGCATTATAAACTATGTCTGTGAAGAGGAAAGACCAGATTTATTTCTCACTAAACAATATGATCATCACATCACCCACTTTGTGTGACTCACTGTTAGATGGTCACCTTGACTTTTCCCCCCAATAAATACACGCAGCAAGACTAAAGTCATCATTTAAACATTGCTTTTCTAAAGTAAAGAACGTTGGTACTCTGCACCATTTTCTGAGCAGGTCAGTCTTCAAACTTCCTAAACATATGCCTTCATTTCCTATCAGATTGTTCCCCAGGATGACTAAGCCTTGTTTACACAATTGACCATACTGCCTGGAGTTATACTGGATCCCTATGGCCACTGTTTCACCCAAAATCCCACAGGAAAAACAGCATGTAATGTACTGTTTCCTTGTAATGTAACTCATTATTTCCCTGGAAAGGATTTAACTGCCAGATGTGTGGACAGAGTTTTGAAAATCATATGCTGAGAGACTCATGGAAAATGGCAATGGGGAGCTTGTGAATTTAACACCAAACTCTATTATTGTCTCTCACTGACTGGCTCAGTTGCAATGGATTCCCTTACTAAGGGTATGCTGGTGACCTCTCCAGTACAGGAGGTCACAAAATGCCTAGTTAAAATAGTTTGGCACCAGCATTATTCTGGGTATTTGTCTGATGTGAAACCTACAGATCTCCACAGGGACCACAGCACATCTAGCAACTCCTCCTAACTCCACAAAGCTGCTTTCCCCTTTCCTGCAGGGTTCTTCTCTCTCAATTTTGCAGCTGAATTTCGAGCACTGCCAAAATTTCTGCAACTTGATCAAGCCTTCAGTAAAACATACTGCACAGCAGCCTTACTTCCATTTCAGACCCTGTTGTCACATTCTGAAGACCTCTTGGCATCTCCTCCACATGATTCAACAGTGGGGAGCATCACAGGCCTGGTTCTTTTTGTAGAAAATGACAGAAAAGAAAACAGGAATGAACAGCAAGGCAAAAACAGAGATGGCAACCCAACTGCACTTTGGCAGTCCTGTCCTGTAATCTCAACACCCTTCACATATTGATTCTGACTCAGTCAAATCATAAAATGAGAAATAATGGAACTGTCTTATAAAACAGTAAACAAGTCCTCTCGAATCAATATGCACATAGATCTCACACATACCAACCACATCAAGTTACCATGTGTTCCTAGAATGCCCTCCTGTTTCTCCTGTCTATTTGTAAGTCCCCTCAGAAAACCAGCTGTACTCCCACTCCTTGCCAAGCTTGCTTTTCCCCTACATGCAAAGCAACCACTCTATCTGTAACAGATGATGTGCACAGCAGCAAAATACCCACCTGGACTATAGATTTTATTAGCTGTAACATTTTTAAAAAGCCTTTGAAAATATGCTAGCTATTCTTGAAGATCATTTATGGGCACATTATTTATTAGGTGATGACATATATTGAGATACAAATTGCTCTCAAAGAAAATAGTTATAATAGGGAAGAAACATTATTTCACTATTCCATGCTGCATTACTTAAACTTTCAGAGATCACTTTTTAGTAGGCCGTCTCACCTGCACCCAGACAATTGGGAAGAACATAGGGAGCTCCAGAATGGTCCTGCTGATTCCCCACCAGGTTTGAAGCTGCGCAACCAGGGACATAGGTGCCAGGGAAAGAGTTGGGAGGGGTTGGTAAGCAAGGCCGGTAGGCTTGGTTGGGCTGGGAGAAGCAGACAAGCCCTTAAAGGGTTAATGATCAGGCTATGAGTTGTGTTTGACTGAGACACTGGGGTGAAATCTAAGCTGGGAAAGCTTGAGCCCCAGAGTCAGAAACCTGCAGAAGAAAACCCCTGTCTGTGGGTGGATGTGCTGGGAGGGGAAGACAGGCCTAAGACGGAGTGGGCTGAGAAAAAAAAATAAAACAGCATGGGTGTCTGAGGGGGCACCCAATCACTAGTGTTTGTAGTAAGCGTATTTGCAGAAGGAAACTGATTAAGAGAACAAATCTGCCAATAAAGGAAACAACAGGCCCCCTATCACCTGCAGCAGCAGTTCAGAGCCTGTTTCCCTGTGTTACCAGGAAGGATTAAAGGAGTCAATTTTCCCTGGAGCAGCAGAAGCCTCGCCTCCACCATCTAGTGGTGGACTATAGTTATAGCTGTGTTGCTGTTTATTGTTATGGGAAGTGGATTGTGACCAGAAGGAAATCAATTGGGTTATGGGGGGATGGGACTGTTTGAAAGGGTTATAACAAGGTGAATTTAGTTATTTAGGTTGTTTAAGACAAGTGGGACCACTCAGTGTGCTGAAATTATCCACCTAATGTTCTAGTTGTAAATGTATTCTAAATTTAGTTCTGTTATTGACTATTGTTATTATATTTCTTTTTTCCTGTATATAAATTCATTGTGTAAAATAAAGAATAACTTCTTCATTGGATTCAAAGCTAATTCCTGGGCAGTGATGGTGAGCAACTCACCTTTCTACAGGACAACTTACCTAGTAGTCTGCCACTTATGGTTCTTTTAACACCCCTATTGTAAACCACTGATTTAGATCCTTCGCCACACTGGAAACTAGTAATGCTGCATTTTTATTCTATAAAATCAAATAAAAGTAACTTGGTTATTACCAAATTCATAATATAAAATGATCAAGGAGACTCAATTGCCATCTGTTCATTTCTCAGTTTTCAGGAACTGTACTTGGTGAACATTTTATCCAAGGTGTTATACACAGCCAAAATATTGGCTGTCATCAAGAGAACTGCGGCCTACTCTTCATCAATATGCAGAACTTTACCTTAGGCAAGGGTTCTGATGATCATGTCAAACTGGCTTATGAGATATAGTGGTTTCAGTAACACTGAACACACAGAACGGCACGTGGGAATTCTAAACAGCAATACACCAAAAAGACAAAAGATAAACATAAGCTACTAACGCTTGTTCAGGCTTCACTGATTACTGGGAAGGGACAGAATATGCTAACTAAAATGGTGTGATTATGTGTTATAGTTATTTTCCTTCTAATTCTTTAAAACTGCCCCCCCTGCCGCATCCCATTACTGAATGCAAATCTGTACAGGAGAGTTAAAATGAATGGCAGACACTGACTGAACAACTCAGGCTACATGGACCTTAGCTGCAGAAAGGGGCATAAGAAGCAGCAGAGCTCCATCCTCACTTACTTCCTCTTTGGAAACAGCAAGAGTAAGGCAATTTGCATTCCCTTCTCCACCTCACTTACAGTGAGAGCCAAAAACAAACCAAGTCCACCTAAGTCATCTTCAAAATAGAAATCCACAAAGCCTCCACCCAGTACTTATCACACTTTGAAGATGCCTAAATTTACTAACTGCCTTCCTATTTAAAATAAAGGTTTCCTGGGAACCTGCAATTCTGCTTATGAGGTTGCCTAGAACTCCCTCAGCCCAACAACATCAGTGCCTGACTCCTCCCCCTCAACTGTGCTTCAGAAAGTAGCCAAAGAGATCCTTGCTTTCCTTTAAGGAATCCAAACTACTAGGTAAATTCAGAGCATGTCAAGAGCATTCAGGTAAGAACTGGGTTGGGCTATCATAAGCTGCAACTGTAGTCACTTGCTTTATAAAATGAAATCTGACAAGAAGGAAATGGAGGCAGCTGCTGACAAGGAGGAGATGGAGACAAAATAGGCTGCTGGTTAAAGCACTCCCCCAGGAAGTGGGATTCTGTCACCTCCTCAGCCAATGAATATTCAAACCCCCATCTACCTCCCAGGAACACATTCCAACTACCCCTGCTGATGAAATTGCATCAGTGTGTGGAAAAGAATAAAAGATTCCTGGCACCGGAGAAAACACACAGGAGGAAATGAATAACTTCTCTTCCTAGCAAGTAAACAGTTCCTGTAGCTTGTTCCCCTAATGGACAGCCCTAACCCCAGGGCTCCAGAACTGTAGTCAGTGGGTTCTAAGCACAAGATGCTTACTGTGCAGTAGCCTAATGACACTGCACACTAGCGTGCCTATCAAAAACCGTGTTAATATGCTACTGTGCAGTGTTACTAGGCTACTGCACAGTCAGCTTGACAGAAAAACCATGCAGTGGTGCTACTTCACAGTAACTACAGTTACTGTGCATTTAGTTAGTTCTTCATTCAGCAACTACTGCACATTAATGAATGTGTAGATACACCCAGTGTGGAGTAAAAGTATGTCCATGAGAAACAATACAGCACCTTTTCTAATGAAGATAAGGCCTCAGAATTGTGTCCAAGATCCCCCCCCCCAACGATTCCAAGTTGGTCTCCGAAGGTCTCCTGTGGTGTTTTAGGGAAGGTCTTTCTCCTTTGTACAAAGTTGGCTCAAAACAGAGGGATAAATCTATTCCAATCTGCCCTTACTTCTTGTTTTTCCTTTCATGGGCAACATGACAGAAAAAGAGCAGGTGAGGTAATTGCAGGGTTTGTGGTATGTTTTCTAATTTCTTAACCAAACTTTGGTGGCAGTGTCTTTCAGGTAAAACATACACTCCTCCCCACCCTCCCTTCTTGTTGCTGTTGTTTTTAAAGACAAAAGACATCAGTTTTATCTTTAAAAACAACAAGAAGGGCACATGCCTGAAATATACTGGCAATGAAGTTTCCAAACAGTTCTACTGCTTTGTAGCAAGCCCAAGTGAAATGTCTGATTGGAGGACTCACTCCTTAGCTTCAGATTTATGGGTTTACTTGTACTAGGAAATAAATGCATTTGTTTTAAACTGTTCATATAATGTTCGCTACCATGCCTATGTTAACAATATGTTTAACCATCACTTATACTTGGGACAATGTTCAGTTTAAAATAATTTAAACTGTTTACAGTTTAAGCATACTTCAACTAGAGCTTGGCCTAGTTCTTAGTAGGAAAAAAAAAAGTTTGTTCTTCCTTCATGTTAGCTAATACAAGGAAACTAGCATGTGGTTCCTAGTTATACATTACTGTTTAACGTACTAGAGTGTGAAAATGGGTAACTGCCTAATTTGCACTAGAAGCTTATCTTTGGTTAATTTCAGTGTGAATTAAAATACATTTCCTTCTCCCTCCCTGGCCCCCCACTCCTGAAGTTATAGAAGTACCTTTTCAACTCAACCACAATGGTTAACAAACATTTTGCTCCTTGAACAGATGCTTGTAGAGTGTCCAGATTGACATTTACAAAAGTTCAAAACATCTTGAGTTAGTGGACTGTCAACTTGAGTTTACATAAAGCTACACATTCTACTGTAGCCATAGACTTAGTTGTAATGTTCTCAGCTTGATCCAAGGACATATATATATGCCCCTTTACCAGAATGGGTCTAAACTAAAATAATTAGGCCTGTAAGTCAGTGCAACAGGGCTGCACTATAGACACTTTTCTCTTTTTTTCCTAACATAAGGCTTAGTTTTCAAAATTTGGGAAACAGTATAAAATCAGAAAGGTAGGAATACATCAACAAATCTCCTGCTAGGACTAAAACCCAGAGGGGTTCCTGGTTAAGAGGTCTTGCCCCTCCTCTCATGGCCAGACATACTGCACCTTTTGGGCTGTGGAAGGAATTTTACTTCATGGTCAGACTGGTACAGACTGTAGGGGGTGTTTTGACTTCCTCCATAGCAGGGACCATCTAGTCCCCCCTTCCTGCAGCAGAATTGTCCCTATCCAGACCAACCTATTACTAAAACATAATCAACCCAGGCACCAATAGGAGAGAGAGAGAGAGAGAGAGAGAGAGAGAGAGAGAGAGAGAGAGGGGAGCCAAAAAACCCCCCAAAACACCTGGCTTTTGTTGCAGCCATGTGATCACAATCATAACAGCAACCAGAAGTTGCCACTGCCTGTGTGTGGTACACTCTGGACACTATGTTTCATTGTTACACTGTTGCTGTCTGCATTCCAGCATCCAAATCATTAATGCACACATTGAACAGCACCAGGTCCAGAACAGACCTCTGTGGGACTCCCTTCAAAACCTCTAACCATTCTAACATAGATCAATTTTTCTTGCAGCTACCAAGACAGTTGTCTACTGATCGTGTAGTAGTTTTATCCAGTCACCGTTTCTCCAGTTTGTTTATGAGAAGGTCATGTGAGACTTTGTCAAAAGCCTGTCTGAAGCTCAGGTACTCTATAGCATCCCAGTCACCAGCCCTCCTAAATACTTTGCCAAAAATGAAATCAAGTTTGTTTGTCATGAGTTCTTAGTAAATCAATGCTTGCTGCTCATGATCAGCCTTTCCTCCTCCAAACGGTTGTAAATGGTCTTTCTTATGCATACTTCAGAATATCCCAGATACTGAGGTGAGATGTATAATTTGTCAGGTCCTTATTTTTTTGCCTTTTAAAGGAGGACACTATGTTGGGCCCTAGTATTTAGCCCTCTGGTACCTTGCCTGTTTCCCACAATTTCATAAATATTGTCAAGGGCTCCAGGATCTCTTCTTGTTTCTTCAGAACCCAAGGGTGAAGTTCATCAGGCTCTGCTGTCTTCAGTTAATTCAGACCAGTTGAAAGCTCTGGTTTATGTTTATGAAATATTGATTCCCAGATGCATTTCTCCACGTTGTTTTTGTAGCCTTTATACTACCCCTTCTCTGTTAAGGATAGGATTCATCCATTTATCCCTAAGGTGATTTTTAGTCTCTTGTATTGCTTTTTCCTGCTTACAACATGCTGGGAAAATTTGTTCTCAGAACTACAAATTTCATATTTCAACAATTTGAATAATTTAAATGCACAAAACCAAATATCTCTCAAGTTGATTTGTTAGACACCATGGACTGGAATATCATTTAGCAGTCTTACAGAGGAAAGCAGGGTGGGGGGTAGAGGGAAATACATTTAATGTGTACTGTCATGTCCTTGTAGACTGCCAAAATGATGTACAGGAACCTTTCTGTAAATGAGAATCACAGATGGTGGTTTTTGGAGCAACATTCTTCTTTCTATTGAAGTGCACACAGTCCATAATTAAAGATTTTAGTGCCTCATGCTTGACATGGCACTGCTTTGAACTCCAGGTAACAACACTCACCCTGCATAAGGAAAAGTCATTAACTTTGACCTGTGAACTCTCTAGGCCTACTTTGAACCAGTTTATACAGCTACAAAGGAGTGAAAGGAAAATGAAGCCCATTGAGCCCAACTCCAAAGTGAGGTATACAGGTCTAGCTTTCTTTGAATGCTAACTCATTCATTCTTAAAAGATGAGGAAACACAGCTGCTCATCCTTCATTCTGCCAGTGCTCAAACCATACTGATAAAATCTAAATCTTAACGGAAGCTATTCTTCCATCCTTTGTTACTGTCCTTCCTTATTCACCTGGGACAAGCTGCTATCACCCTTTATTATGACATATTTGTGGGGCACTTTGGCATACACCTCCTGTTCCTTTCTTTAAGAAAATTGGTTCCAATCTGAATGTTATACCCTACTGATGCTTTTACATGGCACAAAGTCAAATAATTCATTTGAGACTCCTAACAATTGATATAATATGTTTAGTAGCTTGCTGAATAAATCATAAGTTTAGGAATGAATTTTAGGTAAGGAATTACCTAAAGGTAATTTTTAGGTAAGGAATTTAGGTAAGGAATTACTAATTTTAGGTAAGGAAATGTAAGCAGAAGAGGTTTAGTCTGGGGCCTAGGCTGATTCAACTGGAAAGAGGAAGGCGCCCTCTGAATGACCATGATCCCGAAGGATAATTATAACTAACAAAAACATGTTATATAACGATGACTAACCTTCCTGTGCGCACAACTAACCATATCATATGTAGACAAACTTATAAATATGGAAGTTCAAAACCCTCTCGGGGTAGCTCTCTGTCCTTAAGATGAGAGTCTACCCTTCTGCAGGAGTAATAAAATTTATCGCTGGCACTCTCATGTCTCCTGATTAATATTATCATGGCTAGCGCCCACGACACAGTCCAGGTTGTCCTTCAGTGTATGGGCAACTCATGTGACTTTGCTTACACTATATCAACCTCTTGAACAGGTAACCCATCAGCAGAAATCCTGGGTTTTTTTGTTCAAAAACTGCAAATTCTCTGATTTAAAAAACCCCCAAAACCATGTTTTATTGTGATTAAAATGAAATGCCACTAATATATATATATATATATATATATATATATATATTTGTTTATTTGTGGCATTTCATTTTAATCACAGTAAAACATATATTTCTGACACCAAAAAACCTATATTATCTATCTATCTAAGCAAGCTTTGGTGCCCTGATGGAGACATATATTGTGAAAATATCTCCATACTGGAGATATGTTGGCAGGTTTTCCATGTCTTGTCATGCCATGGTCTAGATCCATTTGGTGTATTTTGGGCTGTAGGAAGTTGCCTCCCGGTGATGAGGTTAGTGAGGTTCAGTGCTTGTTTGAATTTACAAACCACATGGCACAGATGATCTTATGAACTGAACCCTACTCCATGACAAAGTGTAGTTTCTCAGAAACCCCTGCACCTATCTCCTTGAAACCTGGTAGGCTTCATGAATGCAGCAGAGCCTAGCATGCCTGCAGTTTTCACCCCCCTGTGCCTTAACATACACAGGTGACACAAGTTTTGCTTTCAAGATTTTGAGGTACAGTTTCCCAGAAATCCCTGCACCCGTCTCCTTGGAACTTGGCAGAACTCATGCCCTTAGATGGGGCTACCATCCCTGAATTTTGTATCTGAATCAGCCAAAAAAGGACAAAGTTATACATATTTCAGTGATTCTCAATTATACTCTATGGCTGCATGTCTGAATCTCTCTGAATCGGCACCAAATCTTCTGAAGCCAATTCAGCTGAAACAATTCAGAACAGCAACCTGAATCTCCAAACTGAATCGCTGTCCTCTGAATCAGCTGAATATGAACTAAATACTTCTCTATTTGCACAGGCCTAGCTAGCATCCCTGCTGTTTTCATTCCGCTCTGCCTTAACATGCACGCACAAAGTAAACACATCACGAGTTTTGCTCTGAACAGTTTGAGGTGTAGTTTCCCAAAAAACCCTGCACCTATCTCCTTGAAACTTGACAGACTTCATGGCCTCAGAAAGGGCTACCATCCCTGCTATTTTCATCCAAATCAGGTGAGAAATGGCAAAGGTATATGCATTTTTATGATTCCTCATTATAGCCTATGGGTGAAACGCCAAATCACATCGAAACAGCATCAAAACAGTGAAACAGTTTCAGCAAAACAAAACAGAACAGTGCTTTGAAACAGTAAAATGAAACACTGTCCATTCAAAATGACAAATCTGAAATTGAAAAATGTTTCATTTTGCACATTCATACTGGCTGGCGCATGAGGGTGCTTCAGCGTGGGGATGTCTGCTGGCTAGCAGAGGTATGCGAAGTGGGCCTTATTCAATTTGGATTCAGATTCAGCCCAAATTGGGGACAGTGATTTGCTTCGTTGATTCAGATCACTGTCCCTGATTCTATTCAGCTGAATCCGAGTCTGAAGATTCAATGCTGATTTGGAGAATCGGCGATTCAGCTATAGATGCAGCTTTAAATGTTTGGGTTTTTTTTTACATACCTCAAGATACCAGGTACAGCTTATGAATAACACAATGCTGGGGTGGATGGAGCGTGCCACAGGAGCATTGGGATGGGGGGAGGGGGCCACATGTTTGGTGGCAAATCCAGAAGTGGACCAAAAGCAGTTCTGATCCACTTCCATGTTTGCCAGGGAGTGCACTGGGGGGCCCCCATGTTCCCCCCCGCTCAGCAGTCAACTGCAGGGTGACCCCAGGTGCCCCCTGAGACCCAGGAGGCATCAGTTGGCAAGCTGGGTGGGGAGTGGGGGGGCCTCCCAGCATGCTCCCCGGCAGACCCAGAAGTGGACTAGAACTGCTTCTGGTCCACTTCTGGGTCTGCTGCCAAGCACACTGGGGAGTCCCCCTGCACTCCTGTGGGATGCTCCATCTGCCCCAACATAGCAGTATTCATGAGCTGCCTGCTACCTTGAGTTATGTTAAAAAAAAAAACATTTAAAGCTGTGTTTATGTCTGAATTGCAGAATCTTTCTGAATTGATTTGGTGGGTTCCAATTTGATTCAGAGAGATTAAAGGGTCCTCTGATTCAATTTTGATTCAGAGATTCAACCACAGAATCAGGCTGAATCTCTGCCAGATCAAATCAGGGACTGAAGCTTCACACAGCCCTGCTGACTAGCCCTGCACTGAAGCACCACTGTGCCCCAGCATCTCTGCACATGTTGAGCCAGCCCTGGGCTGGCAAGCTGACCCCCTGGATCCCATGCTATCCAGGGCTGCTCTGACCCAGTTCAATGTGTTGCACTTCTGGGTGCATGTGAAGACATGGAGCCTGATAACAATACACTGTACCATGATATGCACTGCAGTTTATAGCCATACATTTATTGCGCATGTAGACATGCCCAGTGTCTCTCTACGATGTTACAATACATGTTAAATGAATGATCAGATTTCACTCAGGAAAGTAGAAACATACTAACATTTGGAGCCATCCTCATCTCATGTAAGAAGATGGATATCTACTGGCATGGATCTACACCAATTTACATCAAATGAAGATCTGGCTTCTGGAATAGCTCAAATTATTTCCAGAAAAATTCACAAGACAAACTTGTCCTCTAAATCTGATTGATGGTACCAATTCTTCTCCAATTTATTCTGGGGTAAATCTGTCATCAGAGTTGCAGTTAATTGCAAAAGGAGGTTCTGGTCCAATATCTCCAACATTTAACAAGGTTTAAGAACCAATATCCTGGTATTAATTCATGTGATTATAATGTTATACAAGTGCTTGTTTGGATACCTTACTGAACCAGGATCTCAATAGAGTTCATTTGCATTATTTAGTTATTCTTTTAATTACATACACAAAATTTTAACCTCTAAGCTTACATTTGATGGTCCTGAAATAATAATCAAAATAGAAATTCTAATAAAGATGTACATGACCCAATAATAAGTAGGGACCTACTCAAATTGTGATTGTGTGGATTTCATAGAAATCGCAAAATTAGGTGTTTTCCACGAAATTTTCCAGGGGGCGGGGAAGCAACTTTCTAAAAATAAAATTCTGGTTCCCAAGTGGTACCCAGCAGTCCTCCTGGGCTGTGCAACCTAGCCAGAGAGAGAAGGGAGGGTAGCTGCCAGAACAAAGGCAAATGGCTGCCACCCCGCCCCTCACTGCTGACTGGCAGATGGGGCTGCCTGTCATGCGGCTCTCCCTCTCTTCACCATTCAGCAGCAAGGGACAGGGCTTTGTGATGTGCAGCCCTCTCTGCAAATCAGTGGCAGGGGGTGGGACCAGTGGGGCCCCTCAGCCAGATGTGTGTGTGGGGGAGGCCTGACCATGATAAGCTCTCAAAAGTACCAGTTGGCCCCACAATCTGCCCACAAAATAAGTTGGTCACTTCCTCAACTTGGGTAGACACCTAATAATAAGGGAAGTGAGAGGTGCTTACAACAAGTTATGCTATATTATGACACAAAATAACCAAATATGGACTTCTCATAATACATTATCCACTATATAACCTTTTCAGTCACAGCTTCAGCTCCTAAGTGCTTGCTTAAATCAGAATAAGTACTGTAATGTGTATATATAGATATGTCTCTTATCTAGTGCAGGATGTTTGGGTCAAAGACCATTTAAAGGAAATGGATCAGGTTGAAATACACTAAAGTCATCACAGATTATGCAAGCATTTTGCTTATTGAGAGAAATATAACCTCAGAACCAACTTTAATAAATCTGAATAAAAGTGTTATAGGAAATAAAAATAAAATGAACAACACAACACACATACCACTACAGGACGCTATTATTTAACATTAAGTCAACCTAAGAGAAAGCAACATGACTATTAATTCAAAGTCCAAATTTTTTCTCAATATTTGATTTCAAATCCTGTCCAGTTAATTAAATTCTCAAATTAACACAAAAAAAGAATCAATCCTTATTACCTAAGTGAGGATTTGAAGAGATGGCTTTCTGTTGAGTTAAGCAGCAACTAAAGAATTTTAGTGGGTCAATCAAATCTATAAATCAGAGCTAAGGAGTTGTTCTGACACCAAAACAAACTCATCTAGTGTCTGAACCAGAAATTGTGACTCAGTTTCAAAGCTCCCTTGTCTTTTTGCACCTGCTTCCTAACAGAGACATCACAAACTTAAAAATACCATGCAATAAGCACAATTTCTGATGATTTCAGGAGTCTTTGTGTGTTTGATGAAGTCTATTTTATACAGGCTCTGTATTGTGCATCTTTCTGTACACATACTCTGTAATGAATGTAGGGTGTCCTGCCTTCTCTTTTTACCTTCAGGTTGAACTGGAATGTCAAGAGATAGTGGCACTCACAGCAGCGCTCTCCCCACCCACCCTGCCCTGCCCCAGATGAATCCTGCCCCCAGCAGGAGGAGCTCAGCCTGTCCCCCACCTCCAGCCGCTGCTCAGGAGGAGCCAGGCCAGGCACATGCAGGCAGGGTGGCACCTGCTCCAGTCTGCCTGCCTTGCTGCCGCACAACAACAGT
>NW_017729024.1:36481254-36488419 GCF_001723915.1 Gavialis gangeticus | reverse complement strand
ATGCAGGCAGGGTGGCACCTGCTCCAGTCTGCCTGCCTTGCTACTGCACAACAACAGTGGTGCCTGCCTGGCTGCCTACCTGGCTCACCATGCCACTCCGCCTCCCTGCTGGACTGTGCCCCATGCCTCTGCCTGTAACAGCACTGCTGACTTGTGGGGAAGACATGGATGTAAAATACAAGTTTGCCCAGGGCAACATTTTCTCTAAGGCTGGCTCTGTGCTTATGATCACTTTTTGGGATTGATCAGGCCCCTGTTAGGGAAGACTGGAAGGTTATAAAAGGAATAAAAGGCTGCTCTGTTCTTGGAGCCTTTTTTGCACCAGCTGAAAAATTAGGGGACCTACTGAAAAAGCTTGATGAGGAAAAAGGGAAAACCCTACCTCTTTTCACACAATGGGAGGTCACAAACTCCTAAAAGAATGAGATCCAAGTTCAAGGTTTACCTGTATTTTTACCTATTAAATAAAAATGAGGGGTATGGTTCAGATTCTTCAATGTGTGTGCATGTGTCATTCTTATCAGATCCACCAAAGAATTAACCTGTAATACCAGAATTCCCATATAGTTGGAGTTCTTTTGCAAGAGTCAGAAAGGTCACTGCTATGCCCAAGGACTAGGCATCTAGATCACATTGCCTTATCTGTGGAGAAGAGGTGCTAAGCAGAGATCCTGGGCTCTGAGTATGAACTTAAAGACCTCACAGTCTGTGTGTGAATTCTGGAGACTTGAATGACAGAGGCTCCAGCACAAAGAGATAACACAGCAGCTTGAAGATCTAAGCCAAGAGAGCTCACGTAGATTCATGATACTCTAGATGTACCAAAATTTACACAGGACTACCTACATTTCTTCAAAATTTACATACAGAATTCAAGAGCACCTTATGAGACTGATTTAAGGCTGTTTTGACTTCAGGAACTATCGAGGTGGCTTCCCCACATGGATGTTATGAGCTCTCACACACAGTCATGTGTCACAGAGTGCCCTCTGGGGTTTGCTCAGGACCACTATGGTCTTGTCTGGTCTCTGAGAAACTTAGCTAGACTTGGCATTTATAGCAAGTGGGGAGACCAAGCTCCTTCTAACTCTTGAGACACTGGCCTTCCAGTCCCTCACCGTCCCTGCTTCTCCATGGCCCTGACTCAAAGACTGAACATACATATTTCCTGCTGGGGAGACCCAGTGCTGCCCCCAGTCCTAAGCAGCATAGCAGACAGTCTCTTTGTTGAAGACATTTACTGGGTCAAAGACAACCTAGCCAGAGGTTCTCTGGCCTCTCCAAAGAGGTTAAATAGTCCCTCTGTCCTTAAAATCAGCCTACACAGGCTTGAGCACCCACAAAGATACTCAGATGTTCCCTTTCTGATCTTTCCAGCTCCCCAGAGCATCTGCAGTTTCCTTAATCCCCAAACTCTTTTCATTAGGAGCTGCCAAGCTGCTTTTTTCCAATCTCTGGACATCTCCTAGGTGTCCGGCATCTCACCTTGTTGCTATGTCAACAAAGCCATTCAGGATTGATGATGCCAAAGGCTCATCTTCTCTTGTCCTGCACATGGGTAACCCGGGGCACTTACTCCTTCATTCTCAGTGCTTAGGCTAATGACATAAACAGTGATACAATATTATAATAATTTGAACAAAGTTATCACAATAAAACTAGAGTCCATCACAGCATGAACCTAACTACACACTTCCATATCCTAGAACAACAACAGTAAAACAAGCAGAATTTTTTCTAACTAGTATAAGAAAAAGAAAAACAGTTAAGATAATAGACTCCTCAGTCCATAAGGCTCCTCCATCCTACAGTTTTCTCAGCTCATGAAATCAGAATTGGAACTGCAGTTCAGAGACAGCCTAATGAGCCAGGCACAGCAGTACCCACCCATGGGATTCATTTGGGGGCTGGACTAGCTGACCTATGGAAGTCCCTTCCAGCCCTTCTTCTCTGATTTAGGAGCAGAGAGAGAGATCAGTCAAAGGCTGCCATAGCATGTTTGTTCATGCTGTGATTCTCTGCTGCAAGTATTCAGTTTCTGAGGTTTGGAACGTCCATTTTCTCGTGATTAACTCATTGAACTAATAAGTGTGGCTCTTTCTGCCTTATGCTTTTCCTTCCTTTTGTTCTTTTACTTAGCTTCCCTTGAAAAGCCCATGTCCAAAGCCTTTGGACAAGCCAGGTGCAAGGTCAACCCTGGAACTTGCCCAGTAAGTTTAAAATTAGGTTGTTTTTAGCCAGCACCAAATGTTGAAAAATCCTTAAGTAACCAGTTTAAAAAATATTCAGTATTTGAATACAATCTTTCTGCCTCAAAAATATTCAAAGATGGAGAACAAGACTACTTTTGTAAAAGATGACAGTTATTTACATAGACCTTTGTGGGGAAGGCTAACTAAATTACCCTCTCTACCACCACACATTCAGTCTTCATCCATCAGCAAAATTTAAAATAGAACTGGACATTATGTGGCCAGATATCACCATTTAGAAACTAAGCTGTAAATGAAACAGATTATCTTTGAAATTTTTCATCTCTACAGATAAAAACCTCTCAAGACAAAACTCATTTAAGAATTACAAACTAAGGGGTTGTACTCGTATGAAAACCATTTCTCACAAACACATTTCAGAATGACCGCCATGAAGTGATGGGAGCAGTGTACCTGGACTTCAGCAAGGTTTTTGACAAGGTCACAGAATCATATAATCATAGAAAGTTAGAGTTAGAAGGGACCTCAGGAAGTCATCCAATTCAATCCCCTGCTCAAAGTAGGACCATTCCCCATATATCATCCCAACCAAGACTTTGTCTAGTTGTGACTGTGACAATCCTGATCAAACTATGGACCACATCACACACTACCCTCTGTATATATTTGACAATGGCATTGCAGAGTTACATTCCCTTTCCTCAAGAGCATTAGACTGGTTAACTAACCTTAAACTGGACTTATAATTGTTGCTCCAAGTCAGCCATACAAAAGAAAAAGAAGCTGGGTCTTAAAAACCTTCGAGGATGGAGATTCCACAACCTCTGTTCCAGTACTTTAATACTGTTCCAGTGCTTTATTACCCTCTTCATGTTAGTCCTGCATGACCTTCTCATAAACAAATTGGAGAAATCTGGGCTAGACAAAACCACTATAAGGTGGACAGGAAACTGTCTCAATAGTCACAAGCAAAGGGTAATCCATGTCAGAATGGCAGGTTTTAAGTAGAGTCCCACTGGGGTCTGTCCTGGGCCAGTGCTAATGATTTGGATGCTGACATAAAAAGCTTCTTGAGCAAGTTTTGTGGATGATAAAAAACTGAGAAGGATTGTGAACACATTGAGGCATGGGAGTGCAATTCAGAAGGTTCTTGACAGATTGAAAGCTAACAGGATGAAGCTCAAAGTGGAAATGCAAGGTGCTACACCTCAGAAAGAATGATCAAAAAATCAAATACAAATTGGGTGATACCTGGCTGGATGGCAGCACTATACAGAAGGATCTGGGAGTCTTGGTAGAGCAGAGAGACAGTATGAGTCTGCAGTGTGATGCAGTTTTAGGGTGCATCAATAGAAGGGTCAGCTGCAAAACATGGGAGATGATAGAGCCTCTCTACACGGCACTGGTTAGACCTCATCTACAATATTGTGTGCAGTTTTGGGCTCTACATTTTAAAAAGGACATGGAGAAATTAGAGACGGTCCAGAGGTGGGCAACAAAGATGATAAAAGGCTTGAAAAAAAAGTCCCACAAAGACAGGCTGTAAGAGCTAGGCATGTTTAGCTTGAGGAAAAAGTGCTTAAGAAGGGACATAAGAGGACATGATAGGATTCTTCAAATACTTGAAGGGATGCTATAAAGAGAGGTGAGAACACCTTTTCTCTCTTGCTGCAGATAATAGGGCATGGACTAATGGCCTGAAGTTGAAGCAAAGGAGGTTTGATATCAGGAAAAACATCATCTCTGTTGGAACAGTGCAGCAGTGGACTAGAATGACCATGGAAACTGTGGACTGTCGGTAACTGAAGGTGTTCAAAAAGACGTTGGACAGCCACTGGTCAGAACTGACATAGGCAGCTGGCCTCTATTGACAACATTCTGATACCAGAGAAGTACACAGAAGCCCCAGGTGAAGCCATGGCTTCATAGGTGCCCTGAAAGCACATATTAAGAGATTGTAGGCTAGAGGTAATTCAACATGATAAAACTGGATAGGCAGACAATGAGTGGAACTGGAGGAACAGAGAGGTGGAGTGACTTGTCAGGGTCATGTAATACATCAGTAACAGAGCCTATAAAAGAACTCTGCAGCTCCCAAGTCTCAGATCTGTATCTAGTAAGCTAAACTACATATTTTTGTCTGTTGAGCTCGGACCTTAGTGTAAGATCCTTAATAATAAGTTCCTCTTCTGAATGTCAGCACAGTTTAGAAGCTGCCACATGGAACAAAACAGGTCCTTCCACAAGGGCATGACATGCCAAAATAGTAAAATGATCACCTCCTTTAACATGGGCAACTCAATTGCTTGGAGGCCTTATGGGAAGCTCTCATAAAAAGGTGAAACAAATCAGTACTGACATCTAGCTTTGCATATTTGACTTGAAATAGGTAGATCACATTTTTAAAGACTCTCAGCACGAAGCAGATATAAACTATTTATAATGAGGCATTATAGGATAACGATTTTATTTCCAATTTTTACCTTTCCTTATTCTCAGTTTATTTTATTGTCTTAAATATATTTTAACAGTGCCAATATATATTAAAATGAGAGATTATTTGCAGGGATGATATCTAACATATGCTCAGATGGTAATTCTCAGGAGTGCCATGTCATTTGTGACAACCACCTGCTTAAGCATCATTTCTTTTTTTTTTTCTTTAGCCTATTTGAAATGTTATTGACAAAACCAATTTGTGCCAGGAAAGTTGTAAATATAAATAGGTGACTTGAAAGTGAGCCCTTCTGCAATGACATGATTTCTGTGGCAAAATTCAGGACCAAATAGCTAAGAGAAAGCATTCCCCCCTGACATTATCAGATATGGATTAAAACAGTTATTAGTGCTCTATTTACAACTTGTATTCTCAGTAAAATCTATACTTTAATCCATCAGAAGTAAGAAATGTGGCAGTAAAACATACTAAGAAAAGAAAAGAGAAAAGGACTGCAGAAAAAGACTGAAAAAATTAACTGTAGCCCAAAAGACACACAAAGAAAAACTCCAAGCATTAATCTGTCTCTACACTCTCTGAGTACGGGTAACATTTTCCAAAACTTCCAAGGGACCTAAGTACTCTGAATCCTAAATTTTATTCTCTTTCAAGTGCTCTGACTACAGTACATCTTCTCCATACATACTTTTTTTTCAGCATGCTTCACAAGATGGTTCCTAGTATTCAGACCATTTTATTTTACCTATTATTTCATATAAATGACAAATTACCTGTAATTTATATCTAGAAAGAGTGTTGGCAGGTCAACCACGTCTAGCACAGCACTGCTATACAAATGTAAGAGATCTTTCCAAACTTTTAGTGATTTTTTTTGCTTGGTATTGAATTTTAGAACCATGAGCACAATTTTAGGAGCATGGGAAACATTATCAAGTTCTACATTTCATCAGTGGGACCTGTATCAAATGCAAGATGACAAACATATTGGAGTTACTGATTCTAGATGAGCTGTAAAACAAAAAATGGGGGACAAGAGGAGATGTAGTAGCCAATTATATGCTATGCTCACTAAGGGTCCAGAGAGAATAGCAATAAATCATCTAATCCTTGACTCAAAGTTTTCTGAACAGGAAGAAAAAAAAGTGTCATGGGTTTTTTTTCAGTGACAGGAAAGTGACCACGTGATGGGACATGTATCTGAAGTAGTAATTATTGCTTAAAAGGTATAAAAGGGGTCATTTTCCAAAGCAGGGTCTAAGATTAATTCAAGAATTTTTAGGTATTAAAGAGCAATAATCTGTAATGGACAGGAGTATTATCATAGTACCAGGTTATCTTGAGGGTTTGTGTCTGCCCAGAACAAGGTATCTGGAGCATAAATCCAGTGCCAACAATGCTGCTCTCATTATGAAATTATATCTCCCTATGCTGACTGGTTGTGAAAAAAAAAAAAGACTTCAGTATCACTGAATAGATAAGGCTGACAAAATCCTACCCCTCCCCCCCAAAAGGCTCATGTTCCTGTGTCATATCATAACAACTCAGTCTGACCACTGAAAAGAAGCCTAATGGGATCCTCTGACATATTAAGAATTTTGAATGGAAGTATAGAGATATTACCTCTGTATTTGGCCCTCCTGCAATCTTTTTGGGAATATTTTGTCCAATACTGCTGGTATGGTTCAGTACAAATACTGATAAAAAGGAAGAGAGACAATAATGATTAAAGGGTTGTGGGGAAGGGGAAAAGCCTTATAGTGAAACTCTCCAGATAATAAATCTACTTAGCTTATCAAAGAGAAGGTTAAAATGTGACTAGATCACAGGCAACAAGTGCCTATATGTGCATCAGAAATTTAATGATAGCATATCTCAAAGAAAGGTATAAAATGGACATAATTTGAAGCTAGACAAAAAGTCGTTGCTGGCAGTTCCTCAATTCACAGATAATCTCTACCACAGCTCATGGATGGGTCCTGAGGTGACTTACGAGTCCAATCCCTGAGCCACAAATCTGCATGCAGAAGTTGCATATCTTTTTGCATGACAAAGTAAGCCATAGGCCAGGATTTCATTCCTTTTCCTGCCTCCACTCTCCTCTCTGCTTTGAGGGCAAGACCTTTTCCTTCAAAAAAGGCTTGCGCTTAGTTGAAGTGCCTGTGTACCATTGTAGGCAGTAGTCAGCTCCTTCCAGTTATCGCCTGGAGCACAATGATAGACCACTTTAGTCTCCCTGATATTGACACAGGCCCAAAGTTCAGTAAACTTCTGCAAAGGGATCCAGCATAGTCTGGAGGTTTTTCTTAGTGCATATATAAGGATGGCAGAGTTGTCAGCATATTGAAAGTCAAGGATGGGGTTTTTTTTTTAATACTTTGGTCTTTGATTTAAAAGATTGAAGAGCACTCCATTCATTCAGCATCCAGTGTTCATTTCAGAAGGAGGTAGTCCTCAATGAGAAAACAGGATGACAGTCAAAAAAAAAAAAAAAAAA
>NW_017729024.1:36470525-36481190 GCF_001723915.1 Gavialis gangeticus | reverse complement strand
AAAAAAAAAAAAAAAAAGGAAGGAGAACACAGTTGGGGTGATGATACATCCTTGCTTGACACTAGTTTGGACGACAGAAGGATCTGTTTCAAATCTGCTACAAAGAACAGTCACAGTCATCTGATCATAGAGGAGCCTCAGGACCTTGATGTACTTTTCAGAGCATCCAAATATGGACTTTACTAAGGCTTTTGACTCCATCAGTTGTGAAGTTTTGTGGAAAGTGAAGTTAATGAAGGCTATATACAGGTCCTGAGGTTGTTCCCAAAACTTCTCTTGGACCTGACAAGCAATAAAGATCATTTCAATTACCCTGTAGAATGAAATCACAATGAATCCAGCAGCACTTCCTCAGCAAGAGGTAGAAGATGGTCTAGGAGGATGCGAGTGAAGATTTTACTTGCTATGGAAAAGAAGGCGATACCTTGATAATTCCCACACACAGATTTATTTTCCTGTCTTGAAGACAGTCATGATATTAGCATTCCTCATGTTCTCAGGGATCTCCTCAAAACAAAATTCAAAGAATAAATTGAGGAGTCTCAGTATCAGTTCCTTGCCTCCAGCCTTGAATATTTCAGCAGGTATGCCATCTCATTCAGTAGCCTTGTTGTTCTTTGATGGCACACCAGACTTCTTCTAGGATAGGAAGGTTGGCAAGGGAACACTTTTCATGGGTTTAGGAGATGGACTCAGTGGTGATATCCATCACAGTCATCTCATGTTCAGAAGTGTCTCAAAGTTCTCTTTCCATTTAGCTTAGATAGATTCATTGCCCTTGAATGCGTTGTATATAAGGTTAAATTGGAAAGCAGGGCAAGATTATTCATTACAACTTGCTAATGCCCTATGATAGTCTTGCATCCAAAAATGTTGAGTCAGAGAATCACAAAGGAAAGGCATTTCTAAAAATGAAAGAAATAGCTTCATGGAAAAGGGTGAAGGAATTGTAGAATGCTCTGAAAATTACTGAAAATGGAGAATGGAACTATTCTGTATTGTGCCAGTTCAAGTAGTTGAGCCAATTGACTATTCTGCTAATAAGACAAAACATGCCACACAGAGAAAAAAGAATTCATCACTTTTTAGCCATAAATAACATTCTCAAATTGATTGAGGCTTGTTGACTGTGAACCTCATGCAAATGGTTGTTTCAGAACATTTGAAAGATGACTTAGTACAGTGAGAAACATCAGAAGATGAGAATGTGTCAATACAGAGGGGAAAGCATTAAAAGACAGATAAGCTCTGAAATGATAACTTGGGACAGCATTTTTTTTCTGACCACAGATTCTCAGAAATTCCCACCCATCCCATGGTCTAGAAAAACAGAAACATTTATTGTAAATCACCACGGGCTGTTGAGACTTATCTCAGTCATGAAAAAGCTGGAATCACTAGATGTTTTACAGACGTGTTCATGCAGTTACACATTACTGATTATGTTTCTTTTTCTTTTTGTTAACATGTATAAGTAAAAAGTGACAGTTGGCTATTTTAGAATAGATGGGAACACAGCAAGCACACTGTAAATCAGCAACCAAGCTCTTAGATAGCGCTAAGGTGTTCAGAGCAAGAGGAGGCTGGGTATCCTGTTGTAAGTCTTCTGCTAACCTGCAAATAGCTTCCTGTGGATTTTTTCTACATCATCTCAACACTACCTTTGTGGTCCTTTTTTATAAAAAGAATCCAGGCTCATTACCCTTACTTCTGTTCTTGATCATAGCATTGTGAGGACTTGGAGTATTTTGACTATAGGGCTGTTTTTCTTCATCTTCTGGGCTGAACAATGGTCCCAATTATGAAAGCATGATTGTATTAAAATAAGGGAAAGAAACAAATCAGAAGAAAAGGAAGATGCATCTATCTTTTTTGCAGCTCTTTCTTTCCAAAGTACATGCTGAATGGCAATTTATCCCTGATAAATATGTTTATATAGCAAACTGCGGCAGCTTAAATAGCTCATTTTACAGATTCTGTGTATGGAATCATATTGGATATGTATAAGTGGTTCTAATAAAATTACAGAAACATAAAATAAACTGCCAACACAGATGCAATTTCAGAGGAGCAGTTTATCTCTTGGCTTTGTATTTTCCCAACATGCAAAGCAAGAGAGATAGAGCTTACTGATATCGATCTCAACTCTGGTCATAAAAAATTAAAAGTTATATGCTAGTAAAGGGAAAGAAAAGGAATGTTTTTCCATTTTGTTTGGAGAGCTCTTGAACACTCATGTGAATGCAATTTACTGCATTAATAAATACTCTTGTGAATATTATTTTATGATCTTATTTATTGTTTCCCTTAGATTTAATAAAACTGCTCCAGAGTATTTTATTTGACTCTTGTGCTCCTTGAATGTACTTGATATTTTTGCCCATACACTCAGTTAACAAGACTGCAGCATCAAGTTCAGGAATTGGCCTGTGCCGTTTCTGGATAATGGGCCTATTCCAAAACCTGTTTAAATTAATGGGACTATCTGCCTTCACTTCATCAGATTTTGGAACAGGATCAATATAAATCAGTCCCTTCTAATTATGAAAATGAGTTGCAAAAGTTGGTGAAAGTCTTAGAACATAGTATAGAGTTTGAGAATAAAATTATTCCTTTGTGTACTAATTCAAAACTTGCTGTACAGACTTATGGGCTCCACATTTTAAAAAGATTGTGAAGAAGTTAGAGAGGGTCCAGAGACAGGCAACAAAAATGATAAAGGGCTTGGAAGGCAAACCATATAAGAAGAGATCACAGACTGATGTTGGTACCAAAAGATGAGGGATAAAAACCTGATACTATAGGTTGAATAACAAACTTCTTCATAACAGTATAGAAGATTGTAGTAACCTGGAGATAGCAGTACACATGAGAACATCACTCTTAAAACCACCACTTTGTCACTATTTACATGAAGCAGTGTTGGTTATAATGAAGGGCAAGTTGGTTGAACATGGGTAACTATTTTTAATACATTAAAACATCAGACACTACACAGAAGTACTCAAAATGACCAACTAATGATTTGTTAAAAGGATCAACTCTTTCTGTGCATCTTCCCAGTATGCTGACTCTGGGCTCCCGTCAGCTATCTAACCAACTTCACAGAAACAAAGATGCTCTTTAGTAAGTATCAAAAGAAGTCCTAAAAAAGCTGCTGGGTAGCACTTCTCTTAGACACATGCACATATAAGAGATAAACCCAGTAAATGTAGAAAGTGTCAAATAACTCCAAATAGTGTCACCAGGGTTTATTAAAAGCAAAAACAAATGAGAGATGAATGCTATCAGAGCGGTCACATGGTATCTCAATTTGCCAGATCATTACCTTCATCGTAGGTCTTAGATTGTTAGTGTTAGAACTTCCTTCTGTTACTGTTATTTAGTAGAGTGGCTGGGCTATATTATAATACAAAATAAAACAGCCAGACGGCTGCAATGTATTGCTGCTTAGGGCAAAATTAACTTGTGAACTCATGGGCATTTGTTCATGGGTGTCAGCATGGGGAGACACCTGGAGGCACCATTTCTTTAACTACTGCCACTAAAGGGGGACAAAGCATACTTCCCACTAAGTCATTTTTTCTTGTAACTGTCATCTGACCAGAAGGTTTTCTAGAAAAGGGGTGCTCTATCCCCAAGCTCTTATAGGAAGAAAAGGAAAGTTTGGATGGAAGTGTATAAGGGTAACACTGAAGATATAATTTGTCTAAAAATGTTACAAACACCAGCATATAAGAACAGTCTAGTTCATATTCCAGTGCAAGTTAAAAGCTGGTTATTGTAAAGAAAACCAAATTATTAGTACACTAAATGTGTATATTTGAGATGCAGCTAACAAACAATATATAGAGGTATTTCATTAATAGGTATTTCAAGGAAGATCTATGCTGTTACAAGTTGTTGCTGGTTTTTACCCTACTAATTTAGTCATGGCAGAAAGGCTGAACTACTGATCACAGTGGGTTACACAATGAAGAGAATCTTTGTATGTGGGAAACATTATACACCTTACTGAAGAATGAACAAAAGCCATGAGATTCAGGAAGACGTCAATGGCTGCTTAAATGTTGCCAGATTGAGGAGAGTCTAGTTATTAGATTACTGAATATAACAAACAGTACCTCATTGGGCTGAATATTATGATTGAACGCTTTACTAACAATAAGAGCCACACACTCATGACACCAGAAAATGATCCAAGGACCCTTGGATCATGTCATTTTGGAAAGTGAAATTCAACAACATTTTAATTGCTGTCATCTAGCATTAATTTGTAGAAAAGCAGGACAATGCATTCATTAATTAGAGGTTCATATTCCATTGAGGTAACATTCACATCACAAAAAGACAACTCACAGTCACAACTGTATTGAGAAGCTGCCAATCAAAAGTAGGGAGATAGAAAGGAAGGGCTCGGGAGAAAGAAAAAATAAGAATGATCTACTAATATACCACAGGTAAGAAACCAAACAGATTAGAAAAAGGAAGGAAAGCAGTAATTTATACAGTTACTAGATGCCTACAGACTTAGAGTCTTCACTTACCAGTCTTAGTACACCTGAGGCACTAAACTAGGACTGTAGCTACATCGAAGGTTTTTGGCCTGAAGCTATAGCTACTTGCTTTGATACACAGTTTAAGAAGAACTGTCATTGGATGTATTATGACAGGCAGAAATACTAAGCTAGCTGTGCTTCTGTTGACTTCATCAGACTTGCCAGACTTCATTATTATTAAATCTTTCTAGCACTGGAAGCAGTAGAG
This sequence comes from Gavialis gangeticus, assembly GCF_001723915.1. Taxonomy (NCBI): domain Eukaryota; kingdom Metazoa; phylum Chordata; order Crocodylia; family Gavialidae; genus Gavialis; species Gavialis gangeticus. Next base: position 36,476,423 of record NW_017729024.1, on the reverse strand, counting down.
ATTACAAGAAAATACTTCACAGTCTATGATTTTCAGGAAAACAGCTGATACACATCAACAACTTCTTCAATACTAATTAAAAATTCTGACAGAAAACAAATAGTGTAAATCACTGAGCAACACCAACTTTGGATTTGGCATGTAATAAACTGGATAAGCAATAAAGAACAGAACTGAGTACCCTTAAGAAAAAAAACAAACTTTAAAAATCTGTAAACAGCATCTCAAAGATTATATGGAAATACATATTTACTATATTGAGTAGCTACTTACAGTTGTGACCTTGCTGTTTGGTTCAGTAGGGGATTCATATTAAAATGAGAAACAAACAATGAGAATTTTAATAAAATGAAAAGAAAATAGAGTGGAAAAGTGTGGATATATATTTTTCCATTGAAAATCTCCCACCACTATCTGAATGCAGAGGCACACAAACTAAACATCATGATATACAAGGTGCAGTATTATGCAAACACAAACCAGTATCTCAATTGGTAATTTAAGCCAGGCTATTTTGTTTCTGAATGTAAATGACAGCACCATCTGTATCTCAAATGATATTATTAGCAGAAGAACCATTCTGGTTGGTTAAATATACACCAGAGAATTTCAGAAAAGCCTCACAAAACTTTAAAACAGATGAGTAAACACACTAGCTTGGTGAGGAAATACACAGTCACAACTATCACTCACTCCATAGCAGTTTATTCAAGGCTTGTTTCATTTCCTGAAAGCCCACGCAGATCCTAAACAAACCAATTCCAGATATTTTTTATGAACTACCCAAGGGCTTTTCAACTCCAGACCCCCTGGTGATTGGGGACAAAGTGCCAAGATGACAAGGTGGGGCAGGGACACCATATTATTTTTCCATATGCATTAGTATTCTAGTCATACATCATGAAGCATCTACAGGTGTAATATTCATGTAGGAGGAGAGACCAGAAGAAATCTACCACAATAGCTTTTAACTTGAAAAGAAAGGAGACTACACTGAAAACTAGGAAGCTAGTTAGACAGAAATTAAAAGGGCCCCCTAATGAGGTGAACTTGCAAGCAGCTTGGGAACTGCTTAAGAACACCATTGTGGAGGCCCAGAGATAATGCAAATATATATACTGAAAATAATAATTTTAAAAATCTGAGGAAAGCAGACCAAATGAAAGCCAGCATGGTTTACTGGCAGTGTTGCAGAGGCAATAAACAGAAAAAAAGACTTCTTTCAAAAAGTGAAAGTCAAATCCTGATGAGGAAATAAAAAGAGCATACACACTGGCAAATCTAATGTAAAACTATAATAAGACAAGCTAAGAGAGAATTTGCGAAGAAACATTTTAGAGACACAAAAGGTAACAATAAAAATGTCTTAAAGTAATTAGTAGCTGAAAACCTGCCAGTGAGTCAGTTAGGCCTTTGGATGACTTGGATGTAAAAGGGGTGCTAAAGGATGACAGGACCATTGCCAAGAAACTAAATGTAGTCTTTGCATCTTGTCTTCGCTGTGAAAATGTTAGGGAAATTCCGCCACTGGGTCCACTCCTATCTGGGGACAAATCAGCGGAACTGACCCAAATTGACATTTTAATAGATGAGTTCATAGAGGAAACTTATCAGCTAAATAGTGGCAAATCACCAGGACCTGACGCCATCCATCCTAGGGTCCTGAAGGAGCTCAAACCAAGAACTGCTGAACTCCTACCTGTAATATGCAACCTATCATTAAAAACAGTCTTGGTAACAGCCTGCTGGGGTATGGGGGAACTACTGCCAATGCTGGCCTGCTGAGCAACCCCTGCAAAGCCAGCAGGCCAAGGCACTTAAGGAATCCCACCCCAGCCCCAGCTCTGGAACAAAATGTAGGCAGGGCAAGGGCGCCCAAGGGGACATGTGTGCCTATACAAAAATGCAAGGAGCCTGGGGCATAAACAGAAGGAACTTGTCCTCCTGCTAAACACAAATAATTATGATGTCACAGGGATAACAGAGACCTGGTAGGACTCCACCCATGACTGGGCCATGGGTATAGACAGCTATATCCTGCACAGGAGAGACTGAGTGGACAAAAGGGGCGGGGGTATAGCTGTCTCTGTCAAGGAAAGCTACATGTCCCTGAAAGCTGACATTGGCACCCAGGGTGCATGACTAGAGACCCTCTGGATTAAAATCCGTGGGGAACACAGCACAGGGGATACTATGGTGGGAGTCTACTACAGACCCCCTACCCAGGCTCAAGACCTTGATCAGGAGTTCACCAGGGAACTGGCTGAGGCCGCATGCTCCTGCTGCATGGTTGTCATGGGAGACTTCAATTACCCAGACATCTCATGGGAAGAGCACTTGGGCAAATCCGAGCGGTCGCAAAACTTTCTCTCATGTGTGGATGAGCTCTATCTGACATAGGAATTCTATGGGCTGATGAGAGGTAAAGCACTGCTCGACCTGATACTGGGAACTGGGGATGACCTAATCAGAGACCTAATCATCGAAGGGAAGCTGGGTGACAGTGACCATGAGCTGATCACCTTCACCGTCCCGTCCGCCGTAAAGCTGGCTAGTCAGTCAGTAATACAGAAGTCCTCAACTTCAGGAAAGCTGACTTTGACAAGCTAAGGAGGCTTGTCAGTGAGGCCCTAGAGGGCCACAACCCAAAGGGGAGGGGAGTTCAGGATGAGTGGTTGCTCCTCAAGGGAGCAATCCTGGATGCACAAGTAAAGTCTAACCCATCTTGGAGGAAAGGCAGTAAAAGGGCACAGCAGAACCCTTGGCTCTCCAGGAAACTAGCGGACCTCTTGCATCTTAAAAGAATGAGCTACAAAGGATGGAGGACTGGATCTGCCACCAAGGAGGAATACTCTGCACTGGTCCAAACCTGCAAGGAGCAAACCAGGAAAGCCAAGTCTGTGATGGAACTCCAGCTAGCTACAAATATCAAGGACAATAAAAAGTCCTTTTTTAGATATGTGGGGAGCCAGAGGAAAAGCAAGAGCAACATTGGACCCCTGCTAAAACAGATGGGGTAACTGACAACCGATGCCCAGAAAAAAGCAAACCTGCTAAATGGGTACTGTGTCAGTTTTTCACTGGTCCCATGGGACGCCCCTGCCCACTACAGGACGGGGAGGCCTGGGTGAGGGGGATTCCTTACCCTCCAACAATGCTGACCTCATGAAGGAACACCTTGAGAAGCTGGATACCTTCAAGCCAGCTGGCCCTGACAGTTTACACCCCAGGGTACTCAAAGAGCTGGCTAGCATCATAGCCCAGCCCCTGGCACGGATCTTCGAGAACTCCTGGTGCTCTGGTGAAGTGCCCAAAGATTGGGAGAAGGCCAATGTGGTGCCTATCTTCAAGAAAGGGTGGAAAGTGGATCCAGCAAACTATAGGCTCATTAGCCTGACCTCTATCCCGGGAAAGGTCTTGGAAAAGATCAAAGAGGCCATCCTTAACAGACTGGCTGACGGCAACATCCTGAGGATTAGCCAGCACAGGTTTGTTGTGGGTAGGTCTTGGTTGACCAATCTCATTTCCTTTTATGACCAGGTGACCTATCACCTGGACAAGGGAGAAGAGATTAATGTCCTATATTTTGACTTCAAAAAAGCCTTTAATCTGGTATCCCATGATCACATCTTAGCAAAATTGCCTAACTGTGGCCTCGACTTCACCACGATCCACTGGTTGGGAAATTGGCTCTGCGGTAGGACCCAGAGTGTGGTGGTTGATGGAATTCAATCCTCATGGTGCACTGTGACCAGTGGGGTCTTTCACACTGCTGCCCTAGGGCCTATACTATTTAACATCTTCATTAATGATTGTGACAGTTGTGCCTCTTCGGGGCCGTCTATTAGTGGTCCCGCAACACTGATCAAGGGCCAACCGCCCGCCTTCTCACCTGCCATGCCTTGTTGTTATTTGTTTGATTGGAAGATCTTAATCAAGCAGGAGGCTGCCTATTTTCTGTCTCAGTGCCTGAGGCACTATCTGTGGCTCCTTTCCTCCCCTTACACTGCAGCCCAAGCCTCACAGATGTATCTGGTGTTGTTCAGGTCTGTCCTACTCTCTGTGCCACGCGGATGCTCTCTGGCTTGTTCCTCACCCTGCACCCTCGCCAGAGCCCTCTAGCTCGTCTCACAGCCCATACTCCTACCGGTGCCCTCTAGCTTGTCCCGCACTGCCCATTGCGGGACTTCACCAGTGCCCGCTCCGGGGCCCCTTGCTGCCCCCCCTTGGCTCTGGGGCTTCGCACTGCCCCCTGGGGCATGCACCCCAAATAATGCTGCACCTTCTCCGGCGCCAGGAACCCCCACACTACTGTGGAGTCCCTATGAGGCCTCCTCCAACCCCTAATAGCCTCACCGGGTCCTCTGGTCAAAACAATAAACACAAGAACACAAAGTCCCTGGGCTACAACATAAAAGCTAGACCGTCCTGGTCAAATAAGAATCTATCCCTACCAGAGAGAGAGCGCACCAACCCCGGCAGCAACCAGGGGATGTTCCCACCGTCAGAGTTCTCCCCTTTGTACTGGCCGAGTTCCTCCTCCCTTGGCCGCCGGAGGGAAACTGCCCTCCTGGCCTCCTGCCTGAGCTTAAGAAGGGCTAAGCTCTGCTCCTTCCCATCTCTAGGTTTCACTGGTTGCCCTAGCAACCAGCACCTGCGCAGTCCTGGTGACTGGCAACTGAGCTTCCCGCTTTTCGCCACTAGGGGTCTCTCCCGAGCCATTTCTGCTCTCAGTCGCAGGCACCTGAGAGCTCTGCGGCAATGATATAGACACTGGTGTCAGAAGCGGACTGGCCAAGTTCGGCAATGACACCAAACTCTGGGGTAAAGCATCCACACCTGAGGACAGGAGGGTGATCCAAGCAGACCTTGACAGGCTCAGGAAATGGATGGATGAGAACTTGATGGTGTTTAACACCAAAAAATGCAAGGTTCTCCACCTTGGGAGGAAAAACCTGCAGCATGCTTATAGGTTCAGCAGTGCTATGCTGGTTAGTGCTACAGATGAAAGAGACTTGGGGGTCATGATTGACCACAAGATGAACATGAACCTTCAGTGTAATGCTGCAGCTAGTAAAGTGAGCAAAACACTGGCTTGTATCCATAGATGCTTCTCAAGCAAATCACAGGATGTCAGTCTCCCATTGTACTTGTCCTTGGTGAGACCGCAGTTGGAGTACTGTGTCCAGGTTTGGGCGCCACAATTCAAAAAGGATGTGGAGAAGCTTGAGAGAGTGCAGAGAAGAACCACGCGCATGATCAGAGCTCAGGAAAACAGACCTTATGATGACAGGCTGAGATCCATGGGACTCTTCAGGTTGGAAAAGCACAGGCTCAGGGGTGATCTGGTGGCCACCTATAAGTTTATCAGGGGTGCTCACCAGGATATGGGGGAACATTTGTTCACCAAAGCACCCCAAAGGATGACAAGGTTGAATGGTTACAAACTCCTTCATGACCATTTCAGGCTGGACATAAGGAATAACTTCTTTACTGTTCGAGCCCCTAAGGTTTGGAATAGACTGCTGCCAGAGGTGGTTCAAGCACCCACTTTGAACACCTTCAATAGACATTTGGATGTTTATCTTGCTTGGATCCTATGATCCCTGATGACTTCCTGCCCCTGGGGCAGAGGGCTGGACTCGATGATCTTCCAGCCCTAGTGTCTATGAATCTATGAACAGAGGACTGGAGGTTTCCCCCCGTAGCTCCATATTTAAACAATGTTCTACAGGGGGCACAGGAAACTACAGACCAGTAAGCCTAACTTCTGTTCCCTGAAAACTGGTACAAAAAATAATAAAAGAAAAAAGAATTGTTCAGCACATGGATGAACATAACTTGCTAGAGAGGAATCAACAATGTTGAGGGCTATAGGCTGTACAGGAGGGACAGGAT
>NW_017729024.1:36467810-36470514 GCF_001723915.1 Gavialis gangeticus | reverse complement strand
TCCCTTCCGACCCTAGAAACTATGAAACTATGAAACACAGCTTTGTCAAGGGGCTTGCCAACCTAGTAGAGTTCTTTACAAGTGTCAATAAGCAGGTGGATAAGGGCAATCCTGTTAACATAGTATATTCAACTTCTATAACAGGGTCCAACGCTCCTGTCACTTTACAAGGGGATAACATCTGGGTGTGGCAGCAAGCAGCTGCAGCTGCTGCAGCCAAGGAGAACAGACTAGCTGTCAACCTCAAGTGGAAACCCCTGTGCATAACTAGTAAAAGGAAAGGGTAGGGCTTTGGGACACGTAAGCCCAGTGCCTGAGGCCCAGGGATGCAGTGAGCCTGTGCTTGCTGCAGGGACAGGAGCTATCAGGAGAGAAGGGTTTCTGGGGACAAGACAGGCAAGTGCCCATAACACCCTGGGGAGATGGGATGAGAGGGGTCCAAGGAAGGTATGGCCTGAGGGCAATGTTAACTCTGAGTGAGGGAGGCTTTTGGTTTTGAAACAGCTTGCATGTGGTTTTGTTTCATTTTAAGCTTGATACTAGAAGGCTGGATTGTGGCTATGGGAGAAAAGTGTGGAGGTTATGGAGTGGTGCCAAGGTCATAGAGGGGCAATCAGCATCAAGCAGCCTAGTCTGGGGTTGGGAATGCACGGGGCTGTGGGATGATGCAAACCAAGGCTTGGAGGGCTGAGGCCACAAGGAGCTAAGTCAGCTTGGCCTGGGGTCAGGAACCCTGAGGGCCAGCCCAAAGCACATGATCCAGGGGCCCAGAGTGCACAAGTGCAGGAAGAGGCTGGGATTGAGGGCCCAGGTCAGTGCAATTGGGCCCAGGCTTAGGATACTACAGCCAGAGTAACTGGAAGGCCAAGGCCAGGAGAGCCAGAGACCATACAAACCAGTATGAAAAAATTTGGAGAGATATCTGTGAAGTACAGGCATGGCTACAGGGAAGGATGGAGCTCATGAATGCAACCCATAAGGCAGTTGGTGCCCCAAGGCATTAACAGGGCCAAGAAGGCCACAGTTTAGTGCCCCAAGCAGAAAGACTTAAGCTGGCTCTTTGAAGATTTGGGGCTCACTCTGGGACCCTGGGGAAGCCTCCCTATACTCTATAAGAAGCATCAAGGCATGGCAGGAGAAGTTAAAAGAAGAGGGTATCCCAAAGAGCCAAAGTGGGGCAGGAGTCCAAAAAATCCCAAAAGAGCTGGCAGTATAAATGACACTAAATTCCCTTTTCCTTTCATAACCCTAGCCAGTAATAGGCAAGAATCAGTAGTACACTGGAGCACCATTATAGCTGCCAGAGAAACCATATGCTCAATGTGAAATTTAGTTGTTGTTTTTTAAGTGACTATTAAAATAAAATTAAAAAAAAAAAAATCCAATCAAAAGAGAACAGGTATTTTGAAAGCAAATGGTTGGTTTGCTCATAACATGAGCAATTTAAATATTGATTAAAGAAATAAGCACAAATCTGCACTTTGCTATGCAACACTGAAACACATAGTGAAACTTAGTTGAAAGGCTTGTTTCACTACCACAACAAAAATACCACTAAACCTATAGACTATGTGGCAGACTTACTGATAACAGCTGGGCACATCTGGGCTCAGAGAATCTTCATTGTGATGGGTGGAACACACCCACCAATCAGGTAACTGCTGGGAGGAGCTTGCCTTGCTCCCGGGGTGAGGTAAAGAACCCCAGACCTGGTTGAAGCCTGCACTTTGCTTCAACCTGATTGGTCCATTTACAATCTGGGGGCAGAGCCTCCAAAAGTTATAAAAGCAGAAGCGTGCCCAGCACATGTTGGCTACATTGAGGGACAGAGAAGAGGACAGACAAAGAAGAAGCTGGTGTGAGCTGGCCAGCAGGGCGGAGCTGTTGCCCTGAAGAGCCTCAAAGCCTCTCTGATCAAACGGGAGCAGTGATCACCCGCACCCTCAGCTCTGCTGCAGAGGAGCGCCATGAATGGTGCACAGCTTGGTGCACGGAGCCAGACCCTGGGAGCTCCATAAGGCAGCTCACATCTGCAACCCCTGGGCTGCAGCCAGGAACACGGTGCACAGCCCAGTGCAAAGAGCAGGACCCTGGGAGCTGCTTGAGGTGGCTCGGTTCTGCAACCCCTGGCACAGAACCAACAACTCATTGCAGACAATGCTTTGTAGAGGGCCCGGGAGCAGACCGAGCCCTGATTTTGCACAAGGTGACCCAGGCCTCCAACCCTTCAAAGAAGGCAAGGCCCCTGGGAGCATGTAACCATGATCGGGGGCTCCAAGCAGGTCCAGAAGGAGTCAAAGGTCCAGGAAGCTCCTGCAAGCAAGAAGCAACACACCTGAGGGGCCAAAGACCCTCACTCTGGACCCCGGAGTTATGAGTTGCTGGGGGAACGGATTCCCACAGGGGAGAGGAAATTCCTTCTGGCTAGTAAGGGGCTCCTGGAGGGGAGATCCCAGGGGGAGAGGAACCCTCTGACTTTATAGGCTTCATTGGGGGTTTGTGAAAGGCCCAGAGGCATTATGGTTTTCCCCTCTGTAACAGGTTGCCCTCCCCAAAGGCATTCTAGTGGGGCACCCTTGAAGTCCCTTAATGCTTCACTTCTGTCTTGTTTCCTGCCTTTACTCTTCTTCCATGTCTTGATGTAAATATTATTTAGATGTTCTTACAAGCAGAAGACTGCCTATTGTACTTCTATGTTGGGGTT
>NW_017729024.1:36449466-36462810 GCF_001723915.1 Gavialis gangeticus | reverse complement strand
ATTCTAGTGGGGCACCCTTGAAGTCCCTTAATGCTTCACTTCTGTCTTGTTTCCTGCCTTTACTCTTCTTCCATGTCTTGATGTAAATATTATTTAGATGTTCTTACAAGCAGAAGACTGCCTATTGTACTTCTATGTTGGGGTTCTCAGCCACCATGGGTTTTGCCTCCCTGCCCTTCTCTAGCTAGGCCCACCAGCCTAAATCCACCAGGTAGGGTTTGACTCTGAGGCTCTAACTCCTTAATACTCATGGCCCTCCTTTTGCTCTCACTATGGCACCAGGCCTTCTGGCCCCCTTTCACCCTGCACCCCTGGATGCCAAGTTGTTGGGTCTTTTGCCTCCTCAGGCTTGGCCCTTGCTTATAGCTTGGGCTACTAGCCAAGATGCACCCACTGGACCCCAGCTTCAAAGTCCGGTAGCCAGCTGTGGGCCACCAACCCTATACAGCTGCACTGGGCCCTTTGGCATTTTATGACTGCACCCCAAGGCACTAATGAGGCCTCCTCCTTACCCTACAGCCTTGACCATAAACCACTGGTCTATCAGTCAAATACAAACAGTAAGTCCATGGACTATAATAAAAAAATAATAAAATTAAAGAAGGCAGTATAACCGCTCATATTTTTCCATGGCTCTGTGCTCCTGCTTCCGACTGTCTATTATACTCCTCCCTGTGGGGCTGCCACAGCTTCTCTTGGAGTCATCAGGAGTTCCTCCTACTGCCACCAAGCCCATGGTTTTTATAGTTCTCACCTACCCCCTTCCAGTCACCTGACTAGCCAGCAAGACTCAGCTTTTAACCCCTACCCTGCCAGTAGAATGCTTTAAATTTTGTACTGTGCTGAAAATTCTTTTCTCCTGGTTTTATAAAACATTAATTTGTATTTTTTGTGCCCAGAAAATGGTCTTAAAAGGGACTGGCCTGCTTTCTGGTAACAGGGCTAGGGTTCCCTGTTACACCCTCCCACTAGTCACTGGAGTGCAGCCAAGGCCTGAGAAACAGCCTGGGCTTTGGGGACTTTTGAAGAGTCAAGTTTATTTTTGATATTTATGCACCTTATATTTTGTGAGAAAGCACCTCATATTTTGTAATGCCGTGTCTTGTATTTCGTCTATTTTTTATAATTGTATATTGGTAACTTAATAAAGTGTAGAGTATATGACAGTTAGCCGGGGCTCTCCTGGAACCCCTTCCTTGGTGCTTACCTATACTTACCTATTACTTACCTGAAACCCCGGTGGTGGTAACCCATTATAGAGAATAAGGTTTATAGTTATATATCTGAATATATACTTATATATCTGTATACAAGTTTATATTTATGTTAATCTTTTACCCACTTAGGTTAAGTTCCAGATTGTCCTGGCCTTGTTCCTTTGGGACAGAGGGAAACTGTGAGTAGTTGGCAGTTTCTTCCACAGCACACCTGCCAGCTAACAATCCCCTTCAATTGGAGAAGAAAGGAGTACATACACACATACACTTGAGCTACAATTCTTAAGACGCATTTGTAAGACACCAGAGTTGCAATTTAAAATTACTTGCTCTGCAACATACTCTGAGATACCTTGGATGAGCTACTTGATAGCTTTAGGCCTCAGCTCCCCCAGCTCCAACTAGAATTATATAGAATATAGTGGAAGAGCAACTGGAGTATGGATCACCTAGGTGACTGCCCTAACCATGAGGCTATTGGGTTATTGTTTCAGTTTCTCTCTTCAGATACTTTTCAGAAGCAAAAAGATCTTTTCTAAAACAGCAACATGTTTAGCTAGGATTTGTATGCTGTATATGCTTAATGAGCACATGGATTTGAACCCTGATATACTTGTGTATTTATATCACTTTTTATGCAAGAAACATAAGCTACAAAACAAATAATTTATAAGGGCATGTGAAAATTTATAAAAGAATTGCTGCAAAACCTGCAGAGTTCTTAGTGATAGACAGCTCATGGAAAACCTTCAGTGCATCTTTTTACTGTCAAATACATGTCCTATGATAAACATGTAATAAAGTTTAGGTCACTAATTTCCACTCTACATTGTGATCCAAAGGTAATTCAGGCTTTTTGGAAATTGTGAGACACCACTCTCCACAACATCATGAAGTTGTGGAAAAGCCCTTGAGGAAAGGAAAAATAATATCTGAAAAAACCAACATCATCATAAGGTCACCTTAAATCTTCAATCTGATGGAATGTTTGCTGGGAGCCACAGCAAAACAATCCACATGTCAACATTACAAGGTGTTTGTTCTAACTCTATCCAACTTGATGATTAAGTATCTTTTTAGGTTTCATGACTTTTCTTTCAGGCAGTGTGTTGGTTTCCCTTTAACAGATATTGGCAACGCTGTAGGAGACTCTTATTATCATAGTTAATTTTTTAAAATGCATTTTTTCCCAATGAGTTCTTCTTATTGCTACATTGGAAGTAGGTTAGACATGGAGTGCTGTTGTCAGTGCAATACAACAGGTAAAACAATCTGGAAAGAAGTAGGCATCACCTCAAGTTTAGTCTTTTTCTTCTCTGTCACCAATCTCCCAGAAACCTCAATTTTTTGTTCCAAGTTTCTCTCCCCCAGCCCACTTTTTCTTTCAATTTGCATCACAGCAACAGACCTCATCTCAGACCAGAGTCTCCTTGTTCTACTGACAGTAAATCTACCTTTTCTGTGCCGAAGAACTTGCACTGTCAATAGCACAAGATGAGTAAATGGTGAGAGAAAAGAAATCTCAACTTCAGTTTTAGATTAGAAACTGAGGCAAAGAGGTTTCTAGTGAATTCATAGTGTAGCCCATGCCAGCATGCTAGGCCGGCTGATGTGTTGTAAAACATCAATTGTTAATAATAAAACCAACAATTTGAATAGCATTTACAACTGCAACATTAGGTGAATAATTCCAACATACTGGGTGGTCCCACTTGCATAAAACAACTTCAATAATTATATTCACCTGGTTATAACCCTTTAAAACAGTTTCTCCCCCTATGACCCAGGTTGATTACCCCCTGGTCACAATCCTCTTCCCATAACAATAAATAGCAACACAGCTTTAACTATGAGCCACCACTAGATGGTGCAGGTGAGGCTTCTTCTGCTTGGGGGAAAGTGGACTCCTTGGTCTTTCTTGGTAACTCAGCAAAACAAGTCACCAATCAACACTGCAGGTAATAGGCTTCTTTTCTTTAGTTTCCTTCTGAAAAAACACACCTCCTGCAAACACGAAGGATTAAAGTGTCCCCTCACACACCCATGTGGGTTTGGGATTCTCTGGGCTGTCTCTCTCCCCCAGCACCTCCACATGAAGACAGTATATTCCTTCTCAAGGTCTCTTTTCCAGAAGTACGAGCCTTTCCAGCTCAAATAGAGGACTTCCCTCTGAAGGTCTCTGACCAGGCAGCTTCTCCTGGACAGCTTACTAACCCCTCTCCATTCTTTCCCTGGGTACCTGTGTCTCTGATTGTACAGCTCTGACCCAGGTGGAGAATCAGATTCTCCTGGGATGACTTAGGTTTTCCTCTGGCCTGATGTCCGGCAAGCCTCAACCTGGCATGAGGAGGAGTCTGTACCCTAGAACTGACCCTGCAAGGTCAGAGACTACACCTGGTTGCTGTTCTGCATTGGTTAATTTTAAATCATACATGATGCCAAGGTTGGATTTTTCATTAAATATATAAGCCTGTTGAATGTTCACATGTGGCAGCTGGACTTGGCCTGTGACAGATCTCCTGCATCAGAAAGGGCCAGCCATTTTGGCAAATGTGCCACACGTTAGCTCTCCCCTTCACAAATGTCACTCCAGTGTTCTTCCTCTGCCTGATCTTCTGCTTTGTTTTCTGCTTCCTGCCCTATGCTCCTTGCCTGACCTGCTGCTCTGCTTTCTCCCCATCTGCCACTGTGCTGCTTGTTCTATCCCCAACCTGCTGTATGCCATGCACACAGAGGTTACCCATAGCATTTGTGCCACAGGTCAGCCACCCTGTCCTATATAGTGCTTCTCATTGTCCAGATGAGCTTTCTCTACCCAGGTCTTAAAAACTTTCTAAAACTTCCCTTGCTGCAACTAGAGACCAATGCAGAACACCAACCAGGTGTTGTCTCTGACCTTGCAGGGTCAGTCCTAAGGGACAGACTCGTCATATGGTATCCTCTTACAGGGTTCCAAGACCAATGCCAAACCCACCACATGTCCCTGGTATCCAAAGTACATTCCTGATAAGAGCTTTATCCTTTTGGGCACTCTGGTTTACAGTGCAACCTTTCAAGATTCCTGACAGAATAAATTAATACATACATAGACTCTGCAAAAAGAAATTTACAATACATACTGGCCATGTCTACACAAGATGATACTGTGCAGTGGTTCCTGCACACTTATTTAGTACTTGTATAAATAAGTGCAGGGAAGGGGTGGAGTAGATGACCTCCTGAGGTCCCTTCCAACCCTAAATTTCTATGATTTTATGTTTCTACTGCATAGTAACTCAGGTTAATGCACATATATTTAGTACTTGTTTATTAAATGTTTATACAAGTACTAAATATATGTGCAGTAATCTGAGTTACTATGCAGTAGAAACATAGAATCATAGAAATCTAGTCTACCCCCTCCCCTCCCAGGATGCTCCCCAACTAGATCAACCAAGCCAAAACTTTGTCTAGCCATGTTTTGAAAACCTCCAAGGGTAGAGCTTCTACCACTTTGCTGGGTAACCTGTTCCAGTGTTTTATTACCCTCCTAGTGAGAAAATTCTTCCTAATATCCAACCTAAACTTCCCTTGCTGCAACTTGAAACCATTGCTCATCTGCCACCACTGAGAACAGTAGCTCTATCCTCTTTCAAAGCCTCCTTCAGGCAATTGAAGGCTGCTATTAAATCCTCCCTCACTCTTCTCTTCTCTAAACTAAATAAGCCTCTTTCCCTCAGTCTTTCCTCACAAGTCATGTCCCCCAAACCCCTCATCATTTTTGTTGCCCTCTTCTGGACTCTCCAATTTTTCCAAATCCTTTCTATAGTGGGGGACATAAAATTGAATGCAATACTCCAGATGTGGCCTCACCAGTTATGAATAGAGGGGAATAATCACTTCCATGGCCTACAGGCAACACACCTACCGATGCAGCCCAGTATGCTGTTAGCCTTCTTGGCATCAAGGGCACACCATTGGCTCATATCCAGCTTATTGTACACTGTAACCACCAGGTCCTTCTCTGCAGAGCTGCTCCTTAGCCAGTTGGTCCCAAGCCTGTAGCGGTGCATGGGATTCTTCTGTCCTAAGTGCAGGACTTTGTACTTGGCCTTGTTTAACCTCATGAGATTTATTATGGCCCAGTCCTCCAATTTATCTAGGTCACTCGGAATCCTAGCCCTACAGTCCAGCATATCTACTACTCCCCTCAGCTTGGTGTCATCTGCAAGTTTGCTGTGGGTGTACTCTATGACATCTTCCACATGGTTGATGGAGACATTGAACAAAATCTCCCCCAGGACTGACCCCTGGGGCACTCCACTTGATATTGGCAGCCAACTAGACATTGATCCATTGATTACTACTTTCTGAGCCTAATGCTTCATCCAATTTTCTATCCACCTTACAGTCCATTCATCCATCCCATACCTCCTTAGCTTGCCTGCAAGAATGTTGTGGGAGACCATATCAAAAACCTTGCTAAAAATCAAGGTACACTATATCCACCAGCATCCTGGCATCCACCAGTCACCTCATCATAGAAGGCAATCAGGTTGGTCAGGCATGACTTGCCCTTGGTGAATCCATGCTGACTGTTCCTAATCAACTTTTTCTCCTCCAAGCGCTTAGAACTGGATTCTTTGAGGATCTGCTCCATGAGTTTTCCAGGGATTGAGGGTGAGGCTGACTAGGCTGTACTTCCCTGGATCTTCCTTCTTCCCTTTCTTAAATATGGAAACTATATTTGCCCTTTTCCAATCTTCTGGGACCTCTCCTGATTGCCATGAGTTTTCAAAGATGATGGCCAATGGCTCTGCAATCACATCAGCCAGCTCTCTCTGCACCATTGGATGCATCCTGCATGGCTCCGTGGACTTGTACACATCCAGCTTTTCTAAGTAGTCCCTAACCTGTTCTTTCAGAATTGAAGGCTACTCACCTTATCCTGAAACTGTGTGACCAGGTGCAGTAGTCTCGGAACTGACCTTGCCTATGAAGACCGAGGTGAAAAAGGCATTGAGTACTTCAGCCTTTTCCACATCATCTGTCACTCAGTTGCCTCCCCCATTCAGTAAGGGATCCACACTTTTCCTGATCCTCCTCTTGGTATCGACATACTTGTAGAAACCCTTCTTGTTACCCTTCACATTTCTTGCTAGCTGTACCTCCAATTGCTCATTGGCCTTCCTGACTACAACCCTGCATGCCTGAGTAATGCTCTTATATCTTATATCCTAGTTATTTGTCCAAGTTTCCACTTATTATGATCTTTCTTTTTGTGAATTAGTTTACTGAAGAGTTCCCTGCAAAGCCAAGCTGGTCTTCTGCCATATTTGCAAGTCTTTCTGCATATCGGGGTGGTTTGTTCCTGCACTCTCAGTAAAGCTTCTTTGAAGTAGAGCCAGATCTCCTGGACTCTTGTCCCCCTCAGCCTGGCTTCCCAGGGGATACTGCCCATGAGTTCCCTGAGTGAGTCAAAATCTGCTTTTCTGAAGCCCAGGGTCCTTATTCTGCCGCTCTCCATCCTTCCTTTCCTTAGGTTCCTGAACTCAATCATCTCATGGGCCCAAGTTGCCCTACACTAATATTTCTCACCAATTCTTCCCTGTTTGTAAGCAGCAGGTCAAGAAGAGCACAGCCACTAGTTGGCCTCTCCAGCACTTGCACCAGGAAATTGTTCCCAACACTCTCCAAAACTTCCTAGATTGCCTGCACACTGTTGTATAGTCCTCTCAGCAGATGTCAGGGTTATTGAAGTTCCCCATGAGAACCAGGGCCTGTGACTGGGAAACTTCTGCTAGCAGTTTGAAGAAGGCCTCATTCACAACTTCCTCCTGGTCTCGTGGTCTGTACCAGACCCCCCACCACAACATCACCCTGGTTGATCTCCCCTCTGATCCTAACCCAGAGACTCTCAACAGACATATCTCCAGCTTCATACTTGAGCTCTGAGCAATAATATGGCACTTTTACATAAAGTGCAACTCCTCTTCCTCTTCTCCCCAGCCTGTTCTTCCTGAACAGTTTGTAGCACTGGCAAACATCTTTCTTGTGACATTAATGCACAGAACCCAATACCACTGAACAGGAGGGCTGTGCAAAATGGCACCATTTTGTTTTAACTGCCATTTTGACATTTCAACAGGACAGTGTTGCATTTTAAGTATTGTTTCATTTTGAAGTACTGTTCCATTTTGTTTCATCGAAACTGTTTCACTGTTTTGACTCTGTTTCGATGTTTCACCCATAGCCTATAATGAGGAAGCATGAAACTGCCTGTAACTTTGTCATTTCTTGGCAGATTTGGATGAAAATAGCAGGGTTGATCGCCCCTTGTGAGGGCATGAAGTTTACCAGGTTTCAAGGAGATGGGTGCAGTGCTTTCTGGGAAACTGCATCTCAAGCTCCTGTCAAGAAAAACTCATGTCACATGTGTGTTAAGGTACAGCAGGGTGAAGAATGCAGGCATGGTAGCCACTGATGAGGCCATGAAGCCTGCAAAGCTTCAAGGAGATAGGTGCCGGGGTTTCTGGGAAACTGCACCTCAAGCTGCTGACAAGAAAAACTAGTGACATGTAATTGTGTGTGTGTGTGTGGGGGGGGAAACAACAGTTTTTCTGTCCCTCCCCCAGAGCACTGGGATTGGAAGGGATCTCAGGGAAGGATCATAGTCACTGGCCAGCTACACAGTCGATATCAGAGCAGTCCTTCCCCACTCTTCTGCCTCCCTCTCCTTACTTTGTTTCCCTGCAGGCAAACCCAGCTTCAAAAAACTCAGAACCTTTCAAAACATTTCAACTGCACTTATTTCAAGGCTGTTTCAAAGCTTTTTGTTTCATTTCAATTTCACTGTTTTAAGCTTGAAACAAGTTGAAACAGCATCAAAATGAAATAGCTGGCAAAATTTCGAACAGCCCTACTGGACAGTAGCATCATGCCATGGTTTTTGCCATGTGATGCTACTTCACAGTAGTATCAGGCTACTGTGCAGTCAGCATGTCATGTAGACGTGACCACTGATACGTTTCTTGTAGATGGTGGAGAAAAGTGGGGAGAGAGAGAGAAAGAAAGAGAGATGGGATGGGAGGAAAGCAGCAACCCCCCTCCAACATTATAACCCTGCACACAAAGCTCTGCTTCAGTTCCTCATCATATCCAGAGGCCTTTGGGAATGGGCTGCTAAATTTTCAGGATTTGGGGCCTCATTTTTCCCTCCTCCTTGTGTTTCATCTTGCTGGTTCTGTCTCTCTTTCTCTTTTAAAAAGAGTTGACTCTATCCAATTACCTTTGTGGTTAAACCCAAGCCTCTATCAAGTTTTAGATACCCCAGCCACATGGCCCATTATTTGGTCACTGGCTCATGGAAGGATGAGTTTTTCTGCACAGTAATTAACTTAATGTCTGAGGTCACTTCCATTTGAATAGAAGATTCTCAAGGTTAACTAACTCACATTTTTTCCCATGTGGTTTATTCTCCATCAGTGCTTCTTGGAATAATCAGTTGAAGATAGGAAAGGAAGGGGCAGAAAAATTACCACAAAAATGGTGCCCAGAATCCAAGTGGCATATAGTTTTGCTAGATGCATTCAAGACATGCTAAATCAAGTCTTAATAAAGGAATCAAGTAGCTGGAATCAGAACTGAAGAAAATAGGCTTCATTTGTATTTTTGAAAAACAAGCCAAACAAAACAACAGCAATTGCAACACCAACAAAACCAGGCTCATTTCCTTGTGCACAGAATTGGGTAGCGCTCTTGATTTTTGTCTCTAGTCTGTCAGCGTACATAATAGATGAACAACATAAAACAGAGATTCAGAAGCCAACACTTTACATTGTTTTAAAATGTTATATAATCATCTTTCTTGCCATCAGAATTTTAATTAACTGGTGATCTCATAGCCCTGGGCCAGAAATGTTCTAGACTGTATATGAACTACAATATCAAGTAATCAACATATCTGTCTTTTCTTTCAATTACTTTAGGAATTTTTTGACAGAGATAAAGACACATTTTATAATAAATACAAGTCAAGCTAAGGTAAGCAGACAAAAACGTGAATAAAAATGCCTATTTTACTTGCTACTTATCTTGTTCTCTCACTGGCATGTAGGCTTCAGTCCAGGAACATACTTCAACATGCGCTTAAAATTTAAGTGTAGGTAATTCCATTGACTTTAATGGGAATATTCAGAAGTATGAGCTTAACTGTAAGCAAAAGAGAAATCCATAGTGTCCAAAACCTTCTGTGCTATTGTGGTTTTTCAAATCCTTTGTAACAACAGATTTGCTCTATCATTTTTGTATAGTGAAAAAGTGCACTATAATAATACAGTTTTCCAAGTGGGGTGCTGCTAGATTCAGAAAAGGTATAAAGGGAACTGTAAGTCTAAAAAAGGTTGAGAATCACTGTGTTAGTCATATCTAGTCAATCCAGACATAAGAATACTATGTGTAGCATGGGCCACCACAGGCTCTGGAAAGGGAGATTAATGTTGGAAGCTGGAAAGGGTTTGACTACTTTAAACAAGTTGCATTTTTGTTTCATTCAACTGGTTTGTGTGTGTGGGCATGCATACACAACTCCTAAAATTTATCCAACAAATCAGAAAATTTGCTTATGGCCAAGGCCAAATTCATGTTCCCAGTTCTGGCACATTTAGATCAAAACCTGTTTTTCAGTATGTACATGACAGGGAGAGGGGGATTAGCTGAAGGGAGCTATATGTGTTTCCTACTGGATCCCTCGTATGTGGTGTTGGAGCTTCTTACATACTTTAATGCACTGATTAACTTTTTATCTCACAACATTCTTGCTAGGTATTTTTAGATAGGGTAGAGAAAGATCGTTCCAATTTGCAGAGGATCCCACTAATCTCCCCCCCAAAAAAGCTTTATTCTAAGAATGAAAACCAAAATATTGAAGCCTATGTTTTACTGTGGGTATTCCCCATGATTCTGAGGTTTTCTGGTTGCCACATGGGTTTGAGAGGGAATCCCTCCTCCTGCCCCTCATGTGACATGCATCAAGGTTTTTTTTTAAACCCTTCCTCAGAGTCTTTGGGTGTCGGCTTCTGCCAAGACTGCAGGTTGTGATTTGTCCTGCTGGGATTTCAACCCAGAGGTTCCTAGCTAGAGGGTCTTGCCCCTCAGCTCAGGGTCAGGCTAATCACTATATTTGGGGTCAGGAAGGAATTTTACCTGATGGTCAGAGTTATATAGACTTTTGGGGCTTTCACCCTCCTCTGTAGTTGGGAATGTGGACCTCTTCCTTGGATCTTTAGTACATATTAACAATCTTTGCAGCAGCAAGACATTTCCTCCTTTGCTTTACTGGTGGTAGGTTAGGGGGTTAGGTCTTATGTTGTTTTAGGGTTGGCTATGTAGTTTTGCTAAGAGGTTAGACAATGGATCTGCATAGAATGGTTTGGATAGGGATGATCCTGCATCAGGCAAAGAGTTAGACTACATGACCTCTGAATGTCCCTTCCCTATGCCTATAAGTTCTCTTGTGAAAGGACAGGGGTACCTCTGCTTGGGAAAGCATCACTTAGAAAAATTAGACAGACTTTTTTCTCTACAGAGAAAACTCAAAGCTAGCTCTTTACCATGGATATCTGGAGTACTGTTGTAGCTTTATTGGCACAGGAAACATCTGCCCAGACATGAAAAGTAATGTGTGCCCAAAAGCTTGTTTATCATCTCTCTCAGCTGTACAGTCAGCCCAATAAAAGACATTACCAAAAGCCCCTTGCTTTTTACAAAGGAAGCCCATATCATCATTCCCATTGTACAGGGACAGCAAATGAAGAAAACTCCTACCTATATAATTAATGTATTAAGTACTGTGTTGTATTAAAGGCGTTAGTACAATATACAACTTTCATCCTTCTTTTGAAGCATCAGAACTGCCACAAGGGGAGATAGGTTTATTTACAATAGTTTAATCTAATTTTTTGGTGTAGCAGTTCCTTTTGGAAATATGTGCCTTGGTGCTGCTCTTGTCAGTACTGCACAACTGAATGGGATATTTAGAGATAATTTACCGCAGTTATGCAAGGGGTTTCTTCCCTGCTTAGCTGAGAATTTCCTTTCCAATTAGCTCTAAAATCATTAAAAATGAAATAAATTTTAAAATATGACAGGTGATCCTGCTACTGAAAAAAAAAAACATCCCACCCTGCATCACTAGCACAGATTTGGATCTCACACCGCTTGTCCTCTAGGGGCAATGTTTCAGTTGGCTTCCACTCAATACTTGGAAATTCTAGCCTCTATGGGCCTTTGTACATGGAACAAAATTGTCCTTTAAAGCAACTTAAATGCTCTTTTGCATTGCTTTAATGGTGCCATTTGCATGCTCGGCAGCATACTCCACTTCAGTGGCACTGCTGTTTGCACACTTGGCAGCATATTCCACTTCAAATGACTTTTTAACATAACAAGATAAAACCCCTTAGAGGTGTTATAGTTTGCTACCTAATGAAGTGCAGTGGTGCATGGGGTACAGGCAGCTGATGTGCTCAGGGAAGCTTGGGCTTGGCGGGCTTCCATTGCCCTATGCACCACCCCTGCCACCCTCTCCCACCACCAGAACACCCAGTCACCCTTCTGCTGCCTTCCTGCTCCACTCCAGGGGCAAGCCAACCATTCCCAGATGGTCCCAAAGGGCAGGAAGGCAGTGGGGATGGTGCAGGGGTGCTGGAGATGCCTCCCTCTCCCATGGTTTGGGGGGCAGAGGTGGCAAGATGCCAGTGGGCCAAGCGGTAGGACCCTGAGCTATGGGGGAGCCTGGTGCTTCCCTCCACAGTGGTAATGCCCCCACAGGCAACATCCAGTCTGGGTGGTCCTGGGGGGGTACCACAACCATGAAAGGAAGCACCGGGCCCTGGTCAACTCAGTGCCTGTGCGACCTAGCAGTAGCCAGTGCAGGAAGACTTGACTGAAATAAATAAATAAATAAATAAATAGCAGTGAGGAGCCTGATGCCACCCAGGGGGCGCCGCTGCCATGGAAGGAACACCAGGAGCCCCCACAGCTCAGGGGCCACTCAGCCTGCCAGCAGCTCAACCCCCCTCCCAAACAGGATAGGCAGGTAAACTCTAAGGACTGGGTCCCTAACCCTTGTATACACACAACAGGGGTTTAGTTCAGTTTAGTTCTCCCTAAATTGAAATGGTGGGTTTTTAAAAACCCATTGTTTCCAACTCTTCAATTTTGGGAGAACTAAACTGAACTAAACCCCCATTGCACGTACAAGTACCCTATGCCAACTTTGGACCCTCCAACATGTTTACTATTTGTATTCTCTGGCCTCAAGTGCAAAGAAATACATTATTCCATTTCATTTGGGAGGTCTAACACTCTAGATCAAAGCTCCAATGCTTAAGATGTCAAACACCGTCAAGGAACATTTAAACATAAAACTACAAATACACGGATGTGAAAGGAGAAGGGTGGTGTGTGGAAAAGGGGGTACCAGAGTAGCTTTTCTTTTCTTTTGAAAAATTACATTTTGAGCCAATCTGACCTACATCATTGTGACTATTTAATGTTTTGATATGAATAAGTATCCTACATATACTTCTCTTTTCATTTTTTAAAACCAATCACAGTTAAATTTATAACAGTAGGGATGAAAATCAGTCTCCAAGTAGTAAAACTTCAAGAGACGTACACTGGTTTCTTTTTGGTGGATGACCTAAATTAACCCATTTCATTCTATGGTCCTTTTCTGCATAACGTAGGGAACTTATGCACTACATTGCCGTATGGCATACTACAGCAATATAGCTATCACATGGGTGTACACATCATGATTGGAAGATAGCTAACGTTGTCCCCATCTTCAAAAAAGGGAAGAGAGAGGACCCAGGCAACTATAGGCCCATCAATCTTACCTCTATCCTTGGGAAACTCTTTGAGAAGATCCTCAAGGAGCACATCTGTGATGGGCCGGCTTCAGGGATGATGCTCAAGGGCAACCAGCATGGTTTCATTAGGGGCAGGTCATGTCAGACCAACCTGATTGCCTTTTATGATCAGGTCACAAAGGCAATGGATGCAGGTGTCACCGTGGACGTAGTCTTTCTAGACTTCAGCAAGGCCTTTGACACCGTCTCCCACCCCATCCTCATTAAAAAAC
>NW_017729024.1:36437449-36444466 GCF_001723915.1 Gavialis gangeticus | reverse complement strand
CTCTCCTGCCCCAGCAGGGGGCCGGACTTGAAGATCCACAAGGTCCCTTCCAACCCTACTTCTATGATTCTATGATCACCAGCTATGTCACTATAGTGGCATGCTCCTCCTGTATAGTGCACCGCTATGGCAATTTAGTGGCAAAATCTGTGCGCTGTGCACATGGTGCAGTAACTACCTGTACTGCACTGTTCTTTAGTACTTCCAAAAAGAAGTACTAAAGCATGGCGCTGTAGCAATGTCAACATACAGCGATGTGTAGATGCACCCAAGGAGAATCAGTAATTTTCTAGCACTAAAAATAACTGGATTACAAGAAGCATTGAAAAATGTCAGTAAAGTACAATAGCTACAGCATACCTTTTTTCCAGTTCCAAAATGAATGACAATTTCAAGGACACAAGTAGATATTGAAGGCTTATTCTGTTTTAACTTATATTCTGAACAACTTGTGTGAATACAACAGTTACTTTATTTCCCTCCTTTGAAATACAGGAATTAGAAGATACCAGTCTAAAGAAGTTGTGTATCACTGTAGTTACATTCCAGTCTCATAACAGGCAATTTGCATCCATCAAACGTTTCAACAAAAGAACTAAGGAATTACACAGTACCTACTAA
Source organism: Gavialis gangeticus (assembly GCF_001723915.1). Taxonomy (NCBI): domain Eukaryota; kingdom Metazoa; phylum Chordata; order Crocodylia; family Gavialidae; genus Gavialis; species Gavialis gangeticus. The sequence goes on along the minus strand of NW_017729024.1, from coordinate 36,443,845 downwards.
TTATCACATAAATAATAGACAGACACTGTGAAAGGTTATTAACCAATGTAAGAGTCAAAGTAACGCCATGTCCAAGTCTTGATAAAGCTTCTTCTAAACCTAGATATCTGAATTAAACTAAACTGCATTCCAAAGCTAAGGGCCTAGACAAAACCCTGCAAAAGGATCTTAATGTCTCTGACAGCCAGTCAGAACAGCAAATCCTAGAGCACTTGGCCGAGAATGCTTAGTTGTTAGCTTTGTAAAACCATGTTACAGACTCCCATGGATCAGATGCCCCAATGGAATTCTATCACAATTGATAGATAAAAGGAAGTCTCAAAGTGACTCATTTGCAGGACAGGTATGTTATTAGACAGCCCTACATGCCTGAATTATGCCTAGGAGCAGGGACAAAAACCCACAGCCATTGTAAGGTCCAAGTTACACAGAGCACAGAAACTTAGTAAACTAAATTTAATTTTGCACCATTGAGCAATTTCACTTCCGCTCTACCAAATAATTTATTTCAGGCTGCTTGTTGAGCAATTTCAGAAAGCTGCTTACTGGACTGCCCTTCTGGTTTTACTAAATCCTGAACTTGTGAAAGAGTTAAAAGCAGAAATATCCTTCAAAGTGGCATAGATACTTTGTTATATTAAACATCTATTAATCTAGTTTTTCAAGTGATCTTATATGCAGTAATGGTTTCTGAACATGGTCAGCACAAGGTTGTAGAGCTTTTGTCTTTATTATTCATATTACAATACCTCCAACCAAGATTGTGCACAGTGCTAGCTATAGAAGGAACCTACCCCAAGCTTGATGCGTACAGAGTGCATCTACATGAAAATTTTACTGAACAGTTGACTAATTATTGTGCATTAAATACCCTTATCTATGCGTGCACAGCTATTAGGCTGCAGTAAACTAATTTACTCAGCAGCAGGATAGGACTTGTGGGTGCATCCCCATGTGCAGGGGTGTGAGCTTGCAGTGCTGAAAAAAGTAATGGCAGAAATTTGTGCCACTACTTTTTACTGCTGTGCATGCCCCTGCATGTGGGTTTGGTGTGAGGCAAAATGCCCTGATTCGTGGAAACTGCCATTTCCCCAATTTCCCTGACTCCTGCCACACAGTAGAAGCTGAGGGACAACTAGAGCAGGGGACACACTCTGGCTGGTAGCTAGAGCATTTCCCAGGAGGACCAAGCCTCCATGCCTGCCAGCATATGCTCCTTCAGTGTGCATTGCACTACTTTTTTTTGGCATATTTTTTTTCCTACTGGGATTTCCCAGTAGCAATTTTTGCCCCCACACTGCAAGTTTGCAGCTCAGGGAACATTTCAATATACCAGGCATGCAGTGGTGCCACAAACCACATATGCCTGCATGTCTGGATCTGGCCTGTAAATACAAGTAGTGTTTTGTTGCAGCATGAAAAAAAAACTCCACAGGAGTGCTACTGTAGATGCTGCCCAGGCCAGCTGGGGCATGAAGGTTCTTCAGTGCAGGGGATGCTTACCAACTAGTTCTGTGCTAAAGCTTCCTCATGCCCAAACCAGCCCCTCTGCAGCACACAGAGCTGGGGGGGGGAGTAGCCCCAGGTTGGCAGGCTGATACCTAGGGCCCCCTGCCAGCTAGAGCTGCCCTGACCCAGCTACATGTGCTATGCATGAATAAACTCCGGCACCAGTTACTCCAGAGTTAGTTGCTCCTGGGCAACCATTCAAGTGACACACCAGAAGTAAAAAACTCCAGAGCAATAAGCTCCAAAGTTAATTTATGTGCACTAATTGCACCTGTAGACATGCCCATGAGGCACTGAATTTTGACTATTTAAAGTCTGTGCTTGTTAAATTGCTCTCTGTTGGGCACTTGGCACCCAAAAAGGCCAAAATTCAAATTTCATGAACTTCATTGGGAGCAGAACCAACAAAGCAGGACATTAAAAAAGATGTTTTATGCAATACTCATTTCAGGATTTGGAGATATATGTATCAATTAAGTCAGAAGAAAACAGGCAAAATATCATTTATTTCTTAATATCTTTGGAATTACATATTCTAGGCACATTAATTTAAGAAAAATACATCTCAGATGTTTATTATTAGAACACCCAAAACAACTAGTACTGATTAGCTACTTATCATGAAGTGATAAAGTATCTTTTAATGTCATAATAAATACATAAAAGCCAAATTAGTTATAGGATAAATTATTACAACCCTACTACACAATAGGAACTAAATAACCTGGAAATCTGCTGTAATACATTTATAATGTCATTATTTTCACATTCCTAATATTTTTAACTATACACTCTTGCATTTGTAATGAGGAAGTGATTTTGTAGCTTCTCATTAATACTATTTTATTTGCAATAATACCAGATTTACACAGTCTGTTAAAAAAATTCTGTTCTATTATTTTAGGGTTTATTACAGTTTGGTGTAAATGACTTCACAGCTGCCTACTTAGTCAAAAATATTTATGAGCCCACCATTCATCTTGGGTAATGATTTGCCTCATGAGTTATCCCACTGACTCAGCAATGCCTAATCACAGCAACACTGAGTAAAGCTAAACTTGAGTATCAAAGTTTCAAAAAAACTTAATGTAGTTAGTAATTCACCCCTCTGTACAATACCTAGATACCTGTTTAAGTTTCATAAAAGTAGCTGTGGGTGCCGTGTTGACAGCAAGGGACTTATAAGCATGTGTTCAAATGCACCACTAAATCAAAGTCAGAAAAAAGAAAATATTCAATGCAAGTTTAGATGATAAAAATGGAGAATGTTAAATTTCTAGCAATACATGTAGGCTCTAATCTTGCTTTTCTCTCACATGAATAGTTTATAATGAAGCTAGAATTTGTACCCAAGATCTTTAATAGCCATAAATAAGTTGCTCCTGTCAGATGACAGACACTCATATAAAACAGGGAGCTTTCAGAACCTCTGAAATATGTAACACTCTGCAAGACTGAGCTTGTTGTAATATGTTTTTGCTTAGCTAAATGATGATAAGTAAAACCATGTTTAACAAGTAGGAGGGCCCGCAGAGGAACATTGCTTTTATCTCCATAATATTAGAGGGTAGAAATTTAGAAGTCAGGACTTCGTCTCAGGTTAGGTGGGTTCCAAAAAAAAAACAAAAAAAAACCACATCACAAGAAAGTGACTAACATTTTAGACAATGAAAAGGTAAAAAGTATATTAGAATTTATTCAGTTACAAATGGAGAAGATCTTGGCCTGATATTTCAGTGACAGTCTAGGGAAGCTACTTAGACATGTCTGCACTGCTTCCAGGCTGTGCCTGAAAGTATCTCTCTGTAAATATAACCTGCCTACCTGTTCCTACTCTGTATACATCAGTTCCTGAAACAAGGTAATGTAGCCACCTTAGAGCAACAAAATCCTTAAGTACTACAAACATTGGCAATGGTTCACTTCCCTTTCCATACCTCAAGTGAACAGGTGGTTGCAAAGAACTGTTACATTGATCTTCTTAAGCATTTCAAGTCATGGAGGCCAAATACAGGTGTTCAAGAATCCCAAGGCAGATGCACTCTAACTTTCAAGCCTTACTCTAAGTGCCCATGGTTAGGTTGGGAGCAAACAGAACATGTTAGCTTCTGTGGGGGGTGGGGCTCAGAGCTTGCCTGCACAGACTGAGACCAGCTCAGGCAAACTTTTGTGGGGGAAAGAGGGGCTCTTGCACACCTCCCAGCATGCCTCATGGACTCCCTGGGCAGCCAAAGATTCCTGCATGAAGCCGAACAGCCAAGCCACTCCTGACTGAGAGGAGGTACCTGAAGCAGTGCATACTTTGATGCTGGAGGACTCCAAATTGCTCATTTTATCTCTGTAGTTACCCTAACACATCCTAGGTTGCATGGCCCAAAGCTAACTCTCACCTGAGGTATCATAACTTTGAAATGCTCAGAAGACATTTACCACAAATTAACATGCAGGCACTCACTTTTTAAGTGTCCATAGCATGCGGTAAGTGTAATGTATAAATTCACCCTAACAGGATGAAAAGAAAAGAAAGTCCAAAGCATGTGTGTGGTGGAGGAGACAAGGGAAAGGTGTCAGCACATCTTATGGGTATCTAGTATATTTTTCTTGCCTGTCTTTTTAATTCTCTGAAAATATACACTATGGGATTAAGTTGCACAAAACAGTAAGCATACACAGACTGCAACACCTGTTTTTTGAGAGCTAGTAAACCAAGGAAAAAGCAGAGTAGTCAGGTAAGACTATCAAAGTATCTCAGCCCAAATTACTGGTGACACTGGATGTTCAGAGTGATATGTTCTGAAGGAGGTTGATTTTCAAAGGAAACACTCAAATTGCTCACTACTGTTAAAAATTCAACAGGTGACTTAAGAATGCATGTTCATGTAAACAAGGGTAGGATCAGAAGTTCAATGCATATTCCACTGTGTGAGAGGGTGCTGTTGATCATATTCACCTTGGTGCCAAGGTCTAATTTCTGCCCTCCCCTCCAGTCTCCTCTGCCATGACTTGTTATAAAGATAGGAAAAGGGAGGCTGAATATTATGCAGAGGAGGATAGAATACCTTCAACCCAGAGTTATTTCACAGGGCTCCCCCTCCCCTACATCCTGCTCCTTTCCTCTCAAAGGAAATCCATCAATAGCCAATCTCATTATGTAATTCACCTATTTGTTTCCTGGTTTTAGATCTTTTAGTCCAGTTTGACATCCCTTCAGTCATTAACAAAATCAACTTAAAACAATACTTCCGTTTAACAGAAGGACCACAAAATTCATCAATTGATCAATCATCTGTATGTGGATCCTGTCACCTACAAAGGCACGCAATTCATGTTTCCATCACATAAATTCAGCTAAATTGTCAGCCAATTTATAACAGAGCGTAGATTACCTCATACCTTCACTTGAGGCAACTCAGTAAGGTCCGTTAATCTCCTGCTGGGTATCATCTTCCAAAGTTCATCACCTACTTAATTAATACTCAGTGGTCCACTAATTCATGAATTCATACAGATAAGCAACATGACATGAGGGATCTTCATTTGGGAAGACTGCTTTAAGAATAGGGTCTCCTGACACAGAACACCTGGGTCTGCCACCTCATTAATCATAAAAAGGCTTTCACTCAACAAGGACACTCCTCCAGAGAGACAGATTGCATGTTTGAAAGAGCCACCCAGATACCATGTGAAGAATTGCTACAGTACAGAAGAAAACTCCCCACAAATCACACACTGCTGATTATGGCATATCATCCTTCCCTTGAACACATACGGAAAATCCTCAAACAATTGCAACCAATACTAGAAGGAGAACCTATTCTTAAAGAGCTTTTCCCAGAACCACCCATCCTAGTCTTCAAAAAAGCACCAAAACTCACTAACCTCATCACCAGAAGCAAGCTTCCTACAGCCCAGAACACACCGAATGGATCCAGACCATGCCATGACAAGAAATGCAAAACCCGCCAACACATCTCCATCACCCCCACAATTACTACACCCCACAACAGAGCCATGAGCTTTCCTGGATCTTACAGCTGCACCTCCAGAAATGTAATATATCTCCATCCAATGCACCAAATGCCCTGATGGAAGATACATAGGAAAGAGCAAACAACATCTGTGCACCAGAATGAATGCACACCAGAAGTCTATCAAAGACAAAAATACCCAATTACCTGTAGGGGCACAATTCTCACAAGAAAACCACTCTCTCCCCCATCTCTCAGTGTAGCAAAACCCCCAGTTTCTTTTCTTTTTTTTTATTGCATTCCCTCCCCTTCCCCAACCATTTCTGACTTTTTCTCTTCCTCTCTATTCCCTAGAAATTAGTCTAATTGAGCTCAAACTTAGGATAAGCTTTAAACATTTTTATTTTGGTAGCAAGTTTTTGGTTTGGGGTATCCACTGTTTTATATTGTATAATTATTAGGTTTTTATGACAATATACAACAGTAAAATTATTATCATCATTTTTGTATTGATTTTTATTGTTTCATATGGATATTGTATGGTTTAGGCCTATGTTTGTGAGTAAACCAAAGTCATGTCAAGTTTCCATTTTATATGTCAAGCCTCCATCTTCTGTCCTCTGCCCGGGCCATCTCATGTTGCAACAATATGATTCACTGTATGCCCTCCTGTAAATTGGTTATCTGATGAATGACAATGATTGCGCATGATTGAAATACAATGGTAGCAGGCCTCTACTGAATGGCCTGTAACGAAGGGACCATCACCTAGCATCAATTCATCCAGGAACCACGGACCTCACCCAGGAACAGAGACAAGACCAGCATTTGAAAGACAAAAGACCCTGCAGAACCAGCAACTCTCACCATTACAGACACCCAAAACTGCACATCCCTGCATGGAGCACACATGTTCAGT
>NW_017729024.1:36430188-36432449 GCF_001723915.1 Gavialis gangeticus | reverse complement strand
CATACATATCACAATACCCAACTTAGGAACTTACTTGCGTGCATGTATAGGTGGGTGGTATGTGTGTAAATTAGTGAATACACATATATATATACATATATAGATATAATTGTGTATGTGTTTGGTATATGAATTAGTAATCCACATATGTATATTGAATATGCAGGTGTTGGTAACTGGTAACTGATTCTGTCTAAATTTGGTGTGTGGTGTGCGTGGACCTAGACTAATTATTTTGAACTTGTGTGTATCTGAGTTGCTAGTGAGACAGAGAGAGAGAGAGAAAGAGAGAGAGAATGTATACACTCTCTCTCTCTCTCTCTCTCTATATATATATATATATGGCATTGTGTGCATGATATATGAATTAGCAATCTGTGTCTAACTTTTGGGGTATACAGTGTATGTGCCTGAGCTGGTAGTGTGGGTGTGTATGCCTAATAGGGGTGTATGCACCTAATGAGTGTGTGCTTAATTGATTTTTATGTGTGCATGTGCAGTTGTACATCACACCCTCCTGTCTAACAGTGCAATATTGAGATCCTGAGCATTGGCCTGATCCCTCAGGGCAACATCAGTTCTAATCCTCAAAGGGAACTTACAAGACACTTTTCACAGATGAGCCTATGAACTTAATTTTATCAACCTCCTGGATATAAAAAATCATGGACTAAACATAGACATTGGATTTGATACATTATAACCTGCCTGACAACTGATTCCACAGGTACCTTTCCACTATTTACCTGCAACATTCATCCCCCTTCTTTCTCCCTGCCCTCACCACCCACCCAGCCTGTCTCACCCACTGACTACTCAATTTACATGTTCACTGACTGCCTGTTTTGCATGCATACCAGCCCAGCCTCTAGCTTCTTTACTATTCATTCAATCCAGGAAGAAGATACACCAACTGCAGAGGCTTCCTCAACCTGACTGAGGGTTTTTAAACCCAAAAGCTTGCTAAGATTTTTTTTTCCCAACTCTTCAAGTTGGTCTAATAAAAGGTATCAGATTCACCCAAGGAACTTTGTCTGCCTCTGGAAGAGAAAGAATCAAGTAATCAGAAGTTTGTCAATTCATGAACTTCAGCAGAGAAGCAACTACTCAGATGCAGAAGTCCACCCCCTGCTCTGGGTTGGGAAGAAGCCAGTACCAGCCACTCTCTAGTTAAGATACATAATAATAAACAAAACAAGAAGAAAATACTGTGGCTCATATTCACAGAGCTACTCTCTCCATCAGTGACCAGCTGTGCTGTGGATTCCTCAAGTCCAAAGCAGGATTTTGATCAAAACTAAATAATTCAACAATAAACTGAACATAAACTTTGCTCTTTTTCCTGCTTCACCTCTGACAGACCTGCTTTCATTTTTGTTAAATGAAAAGTCAGTTCTCTCAGGTGTGAGAATGGATGGTACTATCTATAAATCCTCAATTTGGTACAACCCCCCCCCCCAATCAAATTGAGACCAAAGAGGCAGATTTTTGTATCTATCTACTTTTGTTGGTTTGCTCTAGCAAGATTTTCATCTTAATTTAGTTCAAACAAGCAACCTATTTGAGATCCTGGTCGTAAAAGAGGTATATGCGGGAATGAAAAAAATGTTCCCTACACTGCAAACTGGCAGTGCAGGGAGAAAATTAGACCCCTGGATATCCAGGGTTCAAACAAAAACCTGGGGCAAAAAAATGGGTCAGGGCATGGTTCCATACTGTGACCGTGCCCAGAGGCAACTGGAAGCTCATTCCTCCAGAGATGCTCTGGCAGAGCGTCTGTGATTGGTCCTTTCCCCAGTCCTGAAACACACTGCCTGCCTGTGTTGGGCAGGCAGGGGTGCAAGCTCCAGGGACCTGGACCCGGCTTTTGCCAGGTAAGCAGGGGGTTGGGGGGCTGGAGAAGGTGGGAGAAGACCTTCCCCAACTCCCCTTTTATTCCTCCCACCCCCAGTTGTTCTCCCCACTCCCAGTTCATTCCCCTAGCTCCCAGCTTGCTCCCCCCACTGCCCCGTTTGTTCCTCTAGCACCCTGCTGGCTCTCCCAGACCCACCCCCTCCCCACACACACACTGACCTGGCAGTACCAGAGAATGAGCAGGAGGCTAGAGACAGCCCCAGAAACATTCTCCTGCTGTCTCCAGCCCGCTGCTCATTTCCCTACCGCGGCTCATTCTCGCTGCCTCCTGAGTCTGGAGACAAGCAGGGGAAGGAGCAGAGGAGTGGAGACCAACAGAAGGCTGGATACAAGCCCCTAGAAATAAT
>NW_017729024.1:36421645-36430177 GCF_001723915.1 Gavialis gangeticus | reverse complement strand
ACTTTTGTAGTCTGTCTAAATCTAGTTGCAGCCTCTCTCGCACTTCAAGTGTGTCTACCTCACCCCACATCTTACTGTCATCAGCAAACTTGTACAGCGTGCTTTCCGCGCCCTCGTCCAAGTCGCTGAAGAAGATGTTAAACAGTGCGGGCCCAAGGACCAAGCCCTGGGGTACCCCACTGCTCACATCTCACCAGTTTGAGTACAATCCATCCACCACTACTCTCTGGGTGCACTCCATCAGCCAATTTTTTACCCATCCAACTGTGCAGGCATTAATGCTACAGTCGCTTAATTTATTGATGAGGATAGGGTGAAAGACAGTGTCAAAGGCCTTCTTAAAGTCCAGAAAGACTACATCCACGGTGATACCATCATCCAAGGATTTCTCCTATTCTCTCCAGCCTCCTGCTTGTTCTCCTGCTCATCTCCAGCCTCCAAAGCCTGGAGAAGAACAGGGGAATGAGCAGGGGGCTGGAGACCAGTGGGGGTGGGGTGCAATAGCCCCTGGGAGGGCCCGCAGGCAGTGTAATCCATGTGCTGTGGGGAGTCTCTGCCCTGTGGGAAGCAGGGGTCCATTGGTGATGCATAGGGGGTACACATGCACTCCTTGAGTATGGAGGTGCACCCCCTCAAAAAAGGCACTTGTAGGCAGTTGCTGCTTGCCACCAGCACCCCGTGCTGCCAGTGGTGTCTGTGGGCAGTCTGCAATTGCTGCTGGCCACCACTGTCACTGCCAGTGGTGCCTGTGGGTGCTTGCCGCTTGTCACCCCTCCCCCTGCTGCTGACAGCATCTGCGGGAGCTCCCTGCTTACCACTGCCACCACACTTCTGCCATCACTGCCATGCCCCACCAGTCACCAGAGACATGCAGCATTCATGCAGGAGATCCACCCCTTCTAAGAAGCCCCCACACCCACAGTCCCCCCACACCTACCCATACAGTGACTCACCCCCCCACATCCCTCCACCCCACTTCCCACCTGCTCCTGCAAACCCCACATCCTTTCAGTACACACCCACCATGTGATAAGGAAACCTAAAGCAAACATTAAATCATATAGATTTTTAGGATTTATTTTATTATGATGCTAGAGACACTGGTAGGCTTCCAAATTTCTTTAACATTGTAAATATAGCAATAAAGCATTGCCCATCCGATCAATGCCCCTCTGTCTCTCTCTTTTGTCCTAACTGTGGAGGAATGTGGATTTTGAGGTATTTTAAAAAGCTAATTTGGGATGCTGCTTCAGCAGTCTAGCTTACACAAGGGGCTAGTGTCCCCAGATACCAATTGCCTGGGCCCCAGAAGCTCCTAAGCTGCTGGCCAGGGCAGGTTTTTGTACTGCTGGAGACAGCACGGGTGCTAGCCCTGGGGTCTAGCTCCCCCTGACTGCAGATCCAGTAGGAGCCAGGTGGGGTTATTTAGTCCCAAGTGGCACAATTTGCTCCACAACAACATGCATGTCCAAGCACATGCACTGAGGCAAAAAGCCCTGGCTCAAAATTTTCACCACTTCTGTTTGAGCTGCTGCAAGCACATGTACTTGCATGTGTGGACTTACCCATAGTGACTACTAGGAAGTACACCAGACAGACAGAGAAACAGAGAGTAAAAGTGTGGCTTCAAGCATGTACCAAACAGAAGATACTCTGTATTCCCTCATGTAGAACAGGCAAGCCACAGTCAGTCTATACTTCTCAGCAGGTCAGAGCCAGGGGGAAATGATCGAGTGGTTTTAAACTGTCTTGCACCATGCCATCTACAACAAAACCAGAAGGCTACTTTTTAAAGTTGGCACCAATGTAACTAACAACAGAAAACCACTTTTCACAGACGAGGCTATGAACTGGACTTCTTCTACCTCCTAGGTACAGAAACTCATGGACTCAATATAGACATTGGAATTCTGACATACTACAACCTGCTGGACATCCAACTCCCCAGGTATCTCTGCACTTTTACCTGTGCTGCTACATCCCGCTTCCCCTCCCCAACCCCAGCCTGTCCCTCACACCCTGACACCTCAATTTCCATTTTTACTGACTAGTTTTTTGCCTGCATTGCATGCCAGCCTCTGGCTTCTTTACTATTCCTTCCATTGAGGAACAACACACACACCAACTGCAGGTGCTTCCTCAGCCTAATGAAGGGTTTTTCAACCTGAAAGCTGGCACCCCAGGCAGCTAGGCTGAGCTCACCTGGAGCCTCACAACTCCACTGCAACCAGCAAGCCTCAGGCTTGTCAAAGACATGATGGGTCTGGGCTTTCCCCAGCCAGGACTGCATGCATGTGTGTGATAGCTGGAGATTATGGCACCTCCTACCCACCTTTCACCAAGGGGATCCTCGGTCCTGGCATTTCCCGGGACAGCCATGCCATGAGCAGTCCCACCAGGCCTCCTGACCCTGGCAGAGTGCAGTTTTAGTGGTCTAAACATGGGGCCTCCTCCTTCCCCATAGCCCCAGACCATACCTCCAAGTTTATCCCCCTGCCAAGGCATCTCTAACAATGACATGGAACTTGTGTGACACACAGAGGAGGTCAAAGTTGGCATCATGGACCTCTTTGACCATATTGGCCCCTTGTCAGTGACCATGAACCCACGGGTGAGCTCACCCTGCCCATGGAGTCACCCCTGCACCAAGCAGTTCGTTTTAGGGGGAAAAACTAAAAGTGAAATGAAGAGAACAGAAATCTACAATTTCTATGAGGAGGGTAACCTGTTTCCACTGAATGCAACCATGGTTTATACACAGGTATGTGAGGATGTATTTAAAAGGAGCTGGCCTTTTTTTTTTTTAGAATTTTGGTTGGCCAATGAATTGGTCAAAAAAATATTGCCAACTGTATTAACTTAAAGAGCTTGTCTGTACAGCCTCCATATATTGGCAATGGACCTAATTTACAGTGATCTTCACTTCTGTACAGACATATATGCACCTGGACAAGAACTTAAAATGCATTCATTTCCATTTTGGTTTAATGTTCAGTAAGATTAAAGTATTAATGCCCTTAAATTCCTTTGAAAATCCAAATCTCAGCCTAAAAAGCCATGGTAAAAATGCAAGACAACAGCTACAAGATGACAATGGGACAAGCATCAGAGAAAGCCAAATCAAATATTTGGAACCATTGCCATACAAATCAGTATGTGGGAAATAAAGAGAAGAGATTAAGTGGGTGGGGAATTCTCATCAGGAAAAAACACAACAAAAAACAACTCTTCAGATTAAAAGCTAGTGTTTTAATGCTGGAAAGGTAAATCGAGAAGAAACTTGATAGACAGTAATTGAAAAGCAATTACTCTATTTCCTAATCACATTACTATCAGTAGCAGCTGCAGCAGCAATAGTAGCAGCAGCAGCTATAATTCTTCATTCTTCAGTATAAGATGATTTGCAACAGATATACTGGGAAGCAATATCAATAGCAACATTTACATGAGTGACTTATTCAGTATACTGTATTTATTAAAAGTGCCAAGGAGAGATTAATTAGATTGTCCCCTCCCCCCATGAATTAGAATGGGAAGGAAGGAGGATTTTGGCATGAGTTCTTTGCTTTGGGTTTCTTATCCAAATTATTCAAGGAAATCAACTGGTTAAAAAGCTTGTTCAGGAATCTCTTCCACAGCTAGTAGACAAGACAGAGAAGTTTATTTTTCCTCTGTCAAGGATGTACCTTGTCTGGAGCATTCCTACTATGTGTTATAAAGCCTCTTCACTACAGTTATCCAGAAGAACCCTGGATCTGTGCATATTTCCCAAACTTTACCATTTTGCACAACAAGAATATCCATCATGGAATGTAGGGACTCAGAGTCTACAAGCCATACATAAAGCATAAGGTAAGTAGTCTGGATGAAGTTACTCTGTTATAGGATTATAGTATTAGGCAGAAGCTCAGACCCATACTGAACATATTTACATTTTATACCCATAATCAAATAAATCTGAGTAAGTTTAACCCAAAACCAAATAAGCAAAAACACCACCACAATGCGTACTGTTATTATGAATAAGAATGTCTAGTTTAACACTACAGTTCCTGCTGTGGCTCCATTTTCCCAGTGCCAACAAATTCATACTGGAAACAACAATAGAGCAACTTTACTAAATTGGTTTACATAATTTTAAAAATTGGTCCATATCTCAACTGATGGATCAGACTCTGCTTTCACAGAATATGAAGGGTTTCCACTGACTTCAACTGGAGCGTGGCCAGTCACATTAGAAATTGCTTCTGTTATCACTGGCTTCATGACCCAATCCTTGAGCCAAGGAAGTTAATTCAGGATACAGAATTGAAGGCAGCAACAAACTGCATTTTACCCACAGGTGGGAAGAAGAAACCTGATGCCCCATTTGTTGTAATCCAAAAATCTTTAAAAGCAGGGAAGCAGCAACCAAATTACTTTGAAACTCAAAATGCCACAGACCTGTGATATTAAATACACACTTGCCTCATGGAGAAGTAATATTTCCTGGGGAAGAACTAGAGTGCTTCAAAATAAAGCAAAGACCAGTTCCTCCCACTGACACAAATTAATGTAGTATCAGTTATGTCAATTAGGCCTCATACATTTTTGGTTTCATACCAAACACTGAGAAATCTGACCTCAGTTATGGGTGCTGAGCATTTCTGAGAGCACTCAGTTTAGAATTTGACTATACACAGAAGTACTGGTTTCACTAAAAATTGGATAAATGTAAGTAAGGTGACACAAACTTCTCTTTTACTGTTGGCTAACTCATTCGACAGATGCAGATGGAACTAATGCAAACCACTTGTAAACATCATTATTTTGATTATCTGAATCAACACCTAAGTCACTATACTTCCATTCATTACATCACATTGCCTACTAGGGCTGTGCAAGTCTTCAGATCCCGCTTTGGATCCAGACCCACTTTGGATGCTTTGGCATCTGAAGCGGCACTTCTGAATCAAAGCGGGATCCTAGTAATGGTGTCCGGAATGGGTCGGGAGCATCTGAAACACTTCAGATCTGCTTCTGCCATTTTCAGGCAATTAGAAGAGGGAGGGGAAGCGGGAGAGGGATGGAGAGTGGGAGGGGGGGGGGGAGGGGGAGCATGGGGTGGAAGACTGACATCTGTAAGTAGCTAGGGAGAAGGATTTCTCCCTGGCTACCTTTCCAATGGCAGTGTCTGTGGGGTGGGACTAAAAAAGAAGTATAAAAGCCCCTGTTTCCAGCCCTTCTGTGCCTTTTGCAGCTCATTCTCCATCAGCAAATGTGTGAGAGAAGAACGCTGTGACTGAGACCTGCCTGCCACTTTTTTGTGTTATAAAGGAGTGGTTAGGATTTAGCTTAGCTTAGTTTAGCTTAGCTATTCTATTCAATTATTAGTAGTATTACAATTCAATTTATTTCTTTGAATTATTTTTTGGGGAACTTGTTTTGGAAACTTTGCAAAGACAGTTGTGTTTTCCCTGCCAGTGTTATTTATCACTGTGCAGGGAGGCACAGATTGCTTGCACTCATGCATGTACATACACAGAGACCCAGAATATAGGGGGAAAAAAAATCACAGTGGAAGAAGACAGACAGATGTTTACAGGAGAGCAAGACACAGATAATATGTTCAGACACAGGAAGACACTCAAATATTTTCATTCACAGCACAAGATAGACACAGCTATTCACAAGAGAACAAGACATACAGATGTATAAAAGGATTCATACACACACAGAGACCTTTTGCAGCACAGGAAAGATCAATATGAAGCATGCTTGAAAGACAGGTGCCAGGCCTACTGGCAGGTGAGGGAAAGGGGGTACGGAGAGAGCTGGAGCTGCAACCCCCCCCCCCCCAAACAGACACATTCCATTCCCGAGCAGCCATGACATCAGTGCTGCTAGTGGAAGCCAGGCAGTGGGAGCAAAGCAGAGGCAGGCCACCCTGGAGCAGTGGGGGAAAGGTGGACAGAAAGGGGGGTGCATTCCCAAAGCATGCAAAGTCACCCAGAGCATTGGGGAGATGCTTGCTCTGGGTAGCCAGCCCTTCTACCTAGTTGAGCAACCAGGGTTCAGGTGGTTCACAGCACTTGTGGCCCCATTTTACATAGTGCCTACATGCACCACCCTCAGGCATGCAGGAACCACTTGAGGGAGGAGCTGCTCAAGGCAGGGCTGCAGGTAGCTTTGCACTTCACCTCCAACATCTGCAGCAGCTGGGGTGGTGATCACACCTACCTCTTCTTTATGGGGCACTGGTGTGCTCAGTCAGATTGTCGGTGGGCTCTACTACGAGTCAAGGTGCTGGATGAGTCCCACATGGCAAGGGAGATCAAGGGGGCCATGGTGCAGGGGTGGCTCGTTGGGCAGGCTGAGCTCTCTTGTGGGTTCACGGTCACCGACAATGGGACCAATATGGTGAAGGCTGTCTGTGATGCCAAATTTGTTGGCATCTGCTGGATGGCATGCAGGTTGCACCTAATAGTGAGGGATGCCTTCGAGGTGGACAGGGCTGCTGGTGATGGCACCGCCACCAGTACTGCTACAAGGCAGCTGATTTTGAAATGCAGGAAGGTGACGGGCTACTTCCATCACAGCATCAAGTGGGGCATGATGCTGTGGGAGACACAGGCAGAGCTGAGCATCCCACAGCACAGAATCATACAGGATGTGGAGACTCAGTGGCACTCCACATACCTGATGCTGGAGAGGTGGGTGGAGCAACAGAAGCCCATCCATGAGATGGCCTTGCTTGGGGTGATTAGGATCAGTGCCCTCCTGAACAGAGCTGAGTGGGGTACCATATCCCAGATACTGGTGGTCCTCAAGCCCTTCCTTGAGGCCACCAAGACCCTTAGCGCTGGCGATGCCCTCCTCAGCCAGGTGATCCCCCTAGTGAGGGAACTGGAGAACGAAATGGAGAAGTCCCAGGGGATCAGTGTTCCTGGCTGGGGCAGGCTGCTGTCACCAGACATGCAAGCACTGGTGAGGCAGCTGAAGGAGGGCATCAGGAGATGGCTGGATCCCTTGTGGTCCAGTACAGTCCACATGATGGCGGGCATGTGCAACCCAAGGGTGAAGAGGAGCATGTGCACTGGCAGCCCCAAAATCCTTGATCACTGGATGCAGGTGCTGGTGAATAAAGTCAGGGAAGCCAAAGTGCAGCGGTGAGGGGATGTGGAAGACAGGGATCCACTTTCCCATGGCAGCACTCCCAGCACCAGCACCTGCCAGTCTCCTCCACGCCAGCCACTGCCAATGTGGGCCATGGGCATGGCTTCAATTCTGGGGTCCAAACGCACCAGACCCTAGCCTTGGGCAAGTAGCACTGAGGCTTTGGTGGCTACCTATCTCGCTGAGGACATGGAGCCACTGGACTGTGACTCCTTGGCCTGCTGGGCAGCCAGATGTGTCAGGATCTGGTCACAGTTGCCTGGCAACACCTGTCCTGTCCAATGACCAGCATTCCAAGTGAGAGGGTGTTCAGCATTGCTGGGCATGTTGTGACATCCCACCGCACCTGCTTGGATCCTAACGTTGGTGGAGTAGCTGTTGTTCCTAAAGGTGAACCTCCCACTGCCAGGGTTCCCCAAGCTCCAGCTGCAGACAGACTGAGTGTCACCCTCCTCACTCCATCTGCACCAGTTTCCTTTTTTGAGGTTTTGAAAAGCCAAATAATGCCCCACTCTGACCTGGAGGGGTCACTAACTGCATCACCAGCCAGCAGGGGAAGAACATGTCCCTGCTGAGCTCATTCCCCTGCTAGGATGAAGTTGGAGGTAGGGGATTGGGCTCTGGGGAAGGAGGCGGCCCCAGGTCCTGGGCACTAAAACTGCACCCTGCCAGGGTAGGGAGGCCTGGTGGGACTGCTGGCGGCTCTGAAACCACTTTTCAGAGCTGGGTCTATGAACTGCACTTCATCAGCCTCCTAGGTAGTAGATACACAAACTCATGGACTCAATATACACAGTGGAATTCTGGCACACTGTGATCAACCAGACATCTGACACCCCAGGCACCTTTGCACTTTTACCTGAATTGCTACATCCTCCTTTCCCTAGTACCCCCCAACCTAGCCTGTCCCTCACCCCATGACTCCTCCATTTCCATTTTCACTGATGGCTTCCTTGCCTGCATTGCATGCTAGGCCAGCCTCTGGCTTCTTTACTATTCCTCCCATCCAGGACCAACTGCAGGTACTTCCCTCAGCCTGACAAAGGGGTTTTCAACCCTAAAGCTTCCAAAGATTTTTTTAAGTACTCCTTTTTAGTGGATTCAAGATGAGAGAGCACAAGTGAGTGAGACTGCATGTGGTTTATTTTTCTGAGTTTGAGTTTGTTTGCTTTTTCCTTTAAATACTTCACAAGGAATCACCAGGAGAATTAGCCTCATTTGGACTATGTAAGAGCAAAGGGCCTGATGAAAAGCCCATTAAAAGTTAGTAACATAATTCGCATTTATCATCTTTATTATCTGACAAAATACGCTGTTGTCTATAAAAGCAGATGCCTCTTGGAACCAGCTTGTCTCTAAGGTGTCACCCTGCCCCCC
>NW_017729024.1:36416970-36421570 GCF_001723915.1 Gavialis gangeticus | reverse complement strand
CCCCCCCCCCCCCCCCCCCCCGACTTCTGGCTTCTCAATTGGCTTTGAATCAGAAACATACTAAGAAAAATAAGGATATTTGGTAATTACCTATATTCACGTAACTCAATTCAGATGGAAAAAAACCCATAAGAACAAAGTCTTTCTTCTGCTACATGGTTGCATTGTGACTAGCAGGTCCATGATGCTGGCTGTGGTCTTCAGGTGTTACTACGTTACAAAGTAATAGTAATTTTAGAAAAGGGTCATAGGTTTTATTTTAAAACTCTCTGCACTAAACTGTTGCACCATATCACTAAGCAAGAGCATCAGTAAAATACTTTGATTATATCCAGCTAATTATTATCCCTGCAATAACTGTAATGAGCAATTTGTTTAGTAAAGGCTTTTTTGAGCTGTTGATGGATGCTCACAGCTCCATGTTAACAGAAACCACACATGCAGTCAGAAGGCTGACTTAATACTTTTGAAAAGACTAATATATTAATCTAAAAATAAATAAATAAATAATGCACAGGATGTAATTTAATCAATGTAGCCATTATTCCAAATTTCAGAAATCTATAAGATTACCATGCCATGAACTTTATTAAGTATTCCAATTCAGATGAAGAATCTGGGGTATTCGGTGTTCCTATTTTTATCTTTATTCAAGTCTGCACTTCCAAATCATCAACAGAGGTTACATTTTGATAATAAATCACAATACTTAATTTCTGAATCCCAACTGGAAAATCCTTATAATCAAGAGTGAGACCTCAAGAAGCCACTGGTACTTTGTATCTTTCAGGCACAGGCAACACATCAGCAAGAGGTAGGAAATGTTAATGCTACCCTTTTTGGAAGTTTTTGGCTTCAGCTCAACTGTGCTATAAATCTCACTGAGAACAGAGATAAATCAGCAATGAATTCTTATTAAAAGCTCCCACTATAAATACTTCTTTTCTGAGTCATCAAGGTTTTCAAGGCATTTTTTCTAAAAACAAATGTTTTATTAGGAGACTGTGTTTCATTTCTCTCTCATCATTGTCATATAAGCCAACTCTCTGAATACATGTTTCTTATTAGTACAAGTGCAATTGACTCCTTGTACATCTTATTATTTTTGTAACAGGGCTATGGGAACCCTGCCACTTGCTCCGCTAGGCCATGTCCTTATTCACATATTATATACCACTTCCAGTGTAATACTCACACAGGCAAGATTGATATTCATGAGTGGTGACAGTTTATAAGAAAAAGCTGAAAATGAGCTTGGCTGAAGTGTTCCCTATGAGCAAGCCACAACCATACAGATGCTTGAACAAGGCAAAACACAAAATGGTGTGAACACCAGTGAAGCTCATTGATATTTGATGCAAAGCCAATGCTTTCTACCATTTTTTTTCTAATGCTCACTCAGCTGTGGATTCATTAGTCTCATTAGGAGTCTTGTCTGCTAGAAGAGTATAAGATTGGGCCCATAGGAAAGGGGAAAAGATACAAGAGGCTAATTGAAGGTGCAGACAAAAGTGACAATTTTCACCACAAAAAGAGGTATAAAGCTGTGAACAAACAAACGCACAGCTGCAGACAACCTCAAAAATGACCAATTGGGCAAAAAACTAAACCTCATCTAATCAAGTAATATACTAAGTTTCTCTCTTTAAGAGCAAATTAAAGAATGTGTGTACACTAGGACTCTGAAAAACAGCACCATTCTATTTTGACTTCCATTTTGACATTTTTATGGGACAGTGTTTCATTTCAAGTTTTGTTTAATTTTGAAACAGCTGTTCCGTTTTGTTTTCTCTAAACTGTTTTTTTTTTACATTTTGCCCATAGACTATAATGGGGAAACACCAAGCTGCTTATAACTTTGTCATTTCCAGCCTGATTTGGATAAAACTTGAGATGGAGCTTTCAAGGAGATAAATACAGGGGTTTCTGGGAAACCGCACCTCAGGCCACCGACAAGCAAAACTTGTGACATGGGTAACCTGTGTGTGTGTTAAGGTGTACCTGCACTGGTGCTGGGGCCTCTACATGACATAGTAGTGTGCCCCAATGAGGTCTCCTCCTACCCTACCGCCTCAGCTCAGTACACTACTTCCAATGACAACAGGAAATAACTTAGTGAGCAGCAGCACAGTAGCACCACCAGCAACTCAGGCAGTCAAACTGTCACAGAAACTTTCTTTCCCCTTCTGCAGGAGCTTCTTCACCAGCAGCTGCCAGAACTCTCCTTGCCAGCCCCATCCCTTGGGCTTAGATGTGCCCAGGGCCCTGCCTCCTTCTGGTCATGTGCTAGGGGTGTTGGTCTAAGGACATGGCACTGGCAGACAAGGTCCTTTCCTTTGGATCAATCTAATATGGTATGTTTTCACAGACTAACTGAATAGTAAATTATAGAAATATATCTTAGCAAATGTTTGGGTTGAAAAACACTTTGTCAAGCTGAAGAAGAACATGCAGTTAGCGTGTGCATGTGCATGCATGCGTGCGTGTGTGCTGGTCCTGGATGGAAGGAATAGTAAAGAAGCCACAGGCTGGCATGCAATACAGACAAGAAAGCCAAACAGTGAAAATGGAAATGGAGGCACCAGGGGGTGAGGAACAGGCTGGGGCAGCGGTGGGGGAGGATGTAGCAGCACAAGTAAAAGTAGAGAGGTACCTGGGGAGTCAGATGTCCGGCAGGTTGTAGAGTGTCATAAATCCAATGTCTATATTGAGCCCATGAGTTTCTGTACCTACTACCTAAGAGGCTGATGAAGTGAAGTTCATAGGCCTGGCTGTGAAAAGTGGTTTTTTAAATTCCCTTTCAGGATCAGGCCTGAGAGACTGGGGACAGACCGTGCTTCCTCTAGTTGTAGAAAAGAGGCTGTATCTCAGTTTGCAGGAGGGGAACTTACACCTCTCCCTCTACCCCGTCTTCCATCCCTCCCTGAAGGCTTGCCATCTGTCTTTCCACCACGCTTCATGGTGTGTTTCATAGGGTCTTGCTTTTATACAAACATATAAATGTATCTTCATACTTGTATAAATTCTCTAAGGTGTGTTGTCTATGTCACAAGGTATAAATGTATAGAAATAAAATATAAATGCATCCCTTCTCCTATATCATTTAAATTTTATTGTGTAATATCCAATATAATTATACAATTGAAAAGAATAAATCAATGAATATAATAAATAAAAAGTGTCTAGAAGAAAGAAAAAAGTATTCTAGAAATGCCACTTGCTAGGCTAGGCTAGCAAGTAGGAAATCATTCAAATAAATGCTAGTAGTAGCCTTCGTTGTCTAACGTTCCTGTCCTGAGCTGGTACACAGCTCAGTAACTGTCAGACCTCAAGGCAGAAAGCAGGCCAGGTCAAACAATGCTGCCTTTTATGCTGTTTTTCCATCCCTCCCCAAGAGCACTGGGATTGGAAAAGACCTCAGGGAAGGATCACAGTCACTAGCCAGGTGCATAGTCAGTGTTAGATCAGTCCTTCCCCTGTCTTCTTCCTCTCTCTCCTTAATTTCTCTTTCCAAGCAGGTAAGCCCAGCTTGAGCTTCGAAACTTGAAATGTTTTGAAACTTTTGAAATCTTGACTGCCCCCATTTTGTTTTGAGGCTGCTTCAAAGCCCTTCATTTTGTTTCGATTTCACTGTTTCAACCACAAAACAAGTCAAAACAAAGTCTAAATGAAATAGCCAGCAAAATTTCACACAGTTCTAGTGTACACTTCTGTGGCAAATTTAGTTTTTATGCCCCTAATCAGCCACAGGGAGGAGGTAGAGAGAGACAGCATCTCCTGTCAATTCAAGACAGGGCTGAAATTGAGAAGGCCAGTATGTTGGGGAGCTCTGGGGTGGTGAGCCCCAATGGCACACTGTGCTATGGGACATGGGGGACACTGCACTGTGGAAAGGGGTGGCTGGATCCCGCCAAGCCCCCATCACTACCAAGTTTCCCCCTACCCTCCACCTACCCCCATCTGGGGAATGGGTGGACAAGCAGGCTGGGGGTTCATGGACCAGCTTCCCAGGCTGAAATGCAGGGTGTGTGTGTGTGGCAGGGTGGGGCGTGGTCCTGATCTGGGCAGTCCCTGGGGTTGCAGGACCTGGGCAGGGGGCTCAAAAAAACCCCTCCAACAGTCCGTCCCTGTCTGTCCCCATCCTCCTCATCAACACCTGCCAGTTTCAAAAACAGCCATTTGCAGCTGGATGTTGAAATTGACCAGGCATGCTACAGTACCTGGAGAGACTGGCAAAAAGCCCTGCACCACATAATGGAGGCCAGAGTGGGCAACCCAGGCTGGGGTCCCAAGGGTAGTGGACAAGGGACAATGCCTGTCCTGATGCATGTGGAAGGTCTAGAGCCAGAGTTCATAGATTTCATAGACATTAGGGCTGGAAGGGACCTCGGAAGATCATCAAGTCCAGCCCCCCACCCAAAGGGCAGGAAGTCAATGAGGGTCATAGGATCGCAGCAAGATAAGCATCCAATTTGCTTTTGAAGGTGCTTGAACCACCTCCAACAGCAGGCTGTTCCAGACCTTGGGGGCTCAGACAGTAAGGAAATTCTACCTTATATCCAGCTTGAAATGGTCCTCCAGTAGTTTATGACCATTCAAC
>NW_017729024.1:36406111-36411970 GCF_001723915.1 Gavialis gangeticus | reverse complement strand
CCTTCCCCGGGATAGAGGTCAGGCTGATGGTCCTATAGTTTGCCGGATCCACTTTCCTCCCTTTCTTGAAGATAGGCACCACATTGGCCTTCTTCCAGTCTTTAGGCATTGCACCAGAGTGCCAGGAGTTTTCAAAGATCCATGCCAGAGGCTATGGTACTTGCCAGCTCCTTGAGTACCCTGGGGTGTAGATTGTCAGGGCTGGCTAACTTGAAGGTATCCAGTGTATCAAGGTGTTCCTTCACGAGGTCAGCATTTATGGAGGGCAGGGGATCTCCCTCACCCAGACTGCCCTGTCCCATGGTGGGCATGGGCATCCCATGGGACTGATGAAAGACCGACACCAAGTACCCATTTAATAGGTTGGCTTTTTCCTGGGCGTCAGTTGTCCTATCTGATTCAGCAGGGGTCCAATGTTGCCCTTGCTTTTTCTCCGGCTCCCCACATATCTGAAAAAGGACTTTTTATTATCCTTGATGCTTGAAGCTAGTTGGAGTTCAGTTGCAGCCTTGGCTTTCCTGGTTTGCTCCCTGCAGGTCCAGACCAGTGGAATATTCCTCCTTGGAGGTGAATCCCATCCTCCATCCTTTGTAGGCCTTATCATCCCATGTGCTACAGACAATCTGCTCCCACCAGTCAGTGGTGGTGGCGTGTGCCCAGACCCTGTGCCCAAGAGTGTTCAGGTGTTTCCAGGGCACCCCAGCATTTATGCCATCCAGGATATCATGGTCCTCATCCAGGAAGTATCTTGAGTAGTGTTGCAGAGACAGGGTGGATGGCAAGATTAATGTTGGGATGACGGCAAGTTCCAGGGTCTCCCGCCAACATATCAGGTTCAGCAGGCCATGTGTGATGTACCCTATCCTATTGTGAGAGGCACACAGGCACATCTCAGGACCCGCCACAGCTCCTGGGTATCCATACTTGTGTTCTGGAAGTGGGTACCCATGCTTTGCAGGGTGTCAGGTACCTGGTAGGATGACTGATAGGTTCCTGGAAGTAGCAATTTCTGGAAGTAGAGCTTTGGGTCCCAGTGCATGCCTGTTTCTGTAACAGCAGCTGTGGGGAGGCCACTACTAGATCTGAAACAGAGGCTTAGAAAACAGGATATCCCCACGAGCCAAAACCCTTGGAAGCACTCCCATATATCACCTCACCCCTTTATTGTGAAAACGATCTTTTGATTGTGCAAACTCCAGCCCCTAAGTGAACCCCCGCTATCATCTAACTGATGCAGCTTTGCACACCCTCTATGCATCATAACTAGGCTTGATGGCTAGTGAAGGGCCTTTATTTGCCACAGCTTGGCACATCCAACCAGCCCAGCTTTGCAAGCCTCCGAGCACAGTCAACCCAAGCCTCAATTTCAGCTGCTGGCTCTGTAGCAGCCACTGTTTAATTGACAGGGGCATGGGGGGGGGGGGGTTGGAGAGCTTCCCAGCACCCCACCCTTGCCCAGCACCCCAGAAACCCTAACCTGGGCTTCCAGCTCTTGCCCCTGCTGTGCCAGTTACACAGGGCACTGCAGCATGCCTGGTCAATTTCAACAGCCAGCCACAAGTGGCTGCTTTGAAACTGACAGGCACGTGAAGGCAGAGGAAGGGGAGGGGTGCTATTGGAGAGGTTTCAAGCCC
Organism: Gavialis gangeticus; assembly: GCF_001723915.1. Classification (NCBI taxonomy): domain Eukaryota; kingdom Metazoa; phylum Chordata; order Crocodylia; family Gavialidae; genus Gavialis; species Gavialis gangeticus. Next base: position 36,410,336 of record NW_017729024.1, on the reverse strand, counting down.
CATGTCTGTGTCCAGCAACCCCAGGGACCCCAGCCCAGATGGCTAGCCCACTCCCATGTCCATGCCACCCTGCAAGTTGGAATCTGAGTTGTGGCTGGCTTACAATGAAGGCGGCATTGCCACCTATGCCTGTCCTCTGTCATTTCATGGAGGCACGAGCCCACATGTGATGGAAGCGCTCATCTGTTTGGTTTCTATAACTCTGTAAATGTCAGCATTTTTTGTAAAGCTAGGAAATTTACAGCATTATTGCTAACTTCCATCTGCACCTTTTGGAGAAATCCCCAAAGCTAAAAAACAACAAAATAGGATGCGAGCTTGCATATACACCCTGTTTATAAATCAGCATGGACGTTCCATGTGGTTTCAATACATTTCCATGTTCAGACAACAAGTCTGTTTACAGTAACATTAGTCTGTGGAAAAAATTAAGAAGTCCCATCGAACACATTTACCTCCTGTTTAAGCCTTGATCATTTCATGGAAACTGTTGTATTTCTACTCATTTATCAGCCCATCCAATATACATTAGCATACAGTGGCACTTTAAAGCAAATAATCTATTTCTCCAACAACAAGTCAATACTGTAGCAGTCTCAGCTCTATGGTAAATAATACTATGATAATTTGGATACTGTTCATGTTCAATTTGTTAATAGCCTAACATACTAAATACAGGCATTTTCAATAAAGATTTAGTACGAACAAAATACTTAAATTCCATCTTGCTCCTGTGGTAATTTATAGAAAACAAGTAAATCCTACAACATGAATTCAGCTGTGTGCAGTAAGTTTGATGTAATGGTGATCCCTGCTTTACAGTTCCTGCCTTCGGCAAAATTTTACCTGAATAAACATTGCAGGATTAGACTTCTCATAATATTTTCCTTTCAGTAATAGAAAATGTTTAAATACAATGTAAAATCTTTGTCCAAGCAACCATTTCATCCCTCAGCTTTGTTTATAAGCAACTGCTATTTAAACTAAGAGATTCTAATAGTTCTCAGTGGGGGGCAGAGGGGAGGGAGGAAAGTCATTATCCTAGATTATACAATTCAGCAACAGGTCTAGGTGCTATTGTATCCAGTGAATTTAGGTCCTTTTCTCACTTTGCCATGCACAGAAAGCAGTTAACAGATCTCTAATTCCAGAGCCAGCCTCACACAGGTAGGCTACACATTGTCCCCATTGACAGGATGGAATCATTTTTTGCAGTCTGCATTCCAGTATCTTTCCTGAATGCATGGAAACACACCTCTTTAGGTTCTTACCCTCTAGTGATTAGTTAAACAGGATATAACTTGTGCTACTTCTGAACATGAAGGGAGAGTTACACCAAGGGAAAATCCTAGCCTCTGCAAAGTCTATGCCCGAACTCCTACTGACTTCAGTAGGGACAGGATTTTGTTCCTGGAGAAAAAAACCTTCATGATCTTTCCAGTGACACACATGATGCTGGCTGGCAACTTGATACAAATCTATAACTGGCCATGAGGGACCAACATACCTCAGAAATAAGAACTGTATATGATAGATGAAAACATGTGTGGAGAAATACTACCAAATGCTATCTGATAGGTCTGTTGAATCACAACTCCCTGATTTTTGGTTTAATGCAATTTTAATTAGTAGCAACCACAGTGAGTTTGTACCTTTGATTGAGGTCAAGTAAGAAGGGGGACATGGGGCTGGAAGTGAGGAGAATAGAATATGAAAAATCATTATTCCTGATAGAAATAAAATACAAGGCCTCTCTCTAATCTTCTTCTTAACTCACAGCAGGCATGCTTTAAACCCCTTTTTCAGAAGCAGAGATATGCTGCCTCTGCTACATGGTACACAATAATTTTAAAGGCAAAACTCAAAGCTGATCAATTATACAAGACATCATGGAACAAGACGAGACTCAGCAGCAAATACCGGTAAAACAGCTACTGGCATCCAGACATTTTGTCCTTTTATCTGTATTTTAAAATTTATGTGTGTCAAAAACAAAACAAAAACACCCCCCCACCCAACAATCTGGAGTGATTGGCACAGCAACCTCAGAACTTGTGGTATTTCAGATCTTATTGGACTTCTACTTTTTTACTCAACCCTCAGTTAAGAAAGCAAAAGACCACTCTTCAAAATCCATAATTTATTCCTGTCCTTTGTAGTTGTATATTTCCCTGCCACAGAAACGTAAGGAAAATAGGCTGCCTCAATTATTTTTGCCTAATACATTTTTGTTGATTTGAACCACAAAGCTATAACTCATCACAACCCAGATATTCTGCTCAGCAGTCCTTGCATTTGCTTGATTAGTCTAATCCACCTTATCTTTGTTTGCCCATTTATCTTTTGGACTGGACAGATGACACTTATACAGCAGTTTTCTCCCAAGCAGACAGATGAGCACTACAGCTATTCTGAGGTAGCTACTCCAGGTAGGTGGTATTAAATCTGCCTTGCTACTAGATAAAGAGGGTATGAGAAATAGCCTATTTTTATTGAGTAAACAACTACTGTGGGATAGAATCAAACAGGAATCAAAACAGTGTCGTTTTACCCTTGACTTTTCCCCACATTAATTCTATGACCCATTCAAGTAAGTTACTAGAGAGTGCATGCAAGCGTTACATTTAGATCATTAAAACTGACCTTAATGTAATAGAAACATCTAGGTGGACAAGCATTTACATTAGACCAAACTAAGTAAAAATGGCATTTGCAGTCCAGAGTTAGATCTTATCTGACCAAGTCTAACTCTAGATTGATAAGGGTTCGACTCATTTAACAAATACTTGTACAGTTCCCCTATTGATATGTTAGCCCGCTATTCTTTGGCATCCCAGAATACACAGCTTTTGCCTCTCCCCACCTCCTGCCCTCCTGGGAGACAGTTTGGCATTTGGGCTGCACTCCACTGCTCCAGCCAAACATGGAGAATACTCTGCCACCTGGCTGTCTCACGGTCAAGATAGCCAAGTCTCTTTCCCCCACCCAGCCTTGCACAGGGAGGCCCGAGAGCCTAGGCAGATAAGTCCCCTACAAACAATACAGACCTCTAGATACTTGAGACCCTTCAGGCAGGGGGCTGGACTCAATGATCTTCTGAGGTCCCTTCCAGCCCTAATGTCTATGAAAATGTCTATGAAAGACCCTAACAAACCCAAGACCCCACAACCCCATATCAAAGCACTCCAAAACCCACACACAGAACAAACACAGAAACCAAAAGTTCCCCATGATTCAGACAGACTCAGGTCCCCAGGCCTCTGATACAGACTCAATACACTATGACCAAAAATCCAGGCTTAAGCACCCTGCCAACCAGGACCCAGCAAGGACCTACCTGCAGCAAGTGGGAGCTAGTGCTGGCATTTCAGGTCCAGGGAGAAAGGAAGTGGATAAGATAAATGGGAAGAGACCAGCAGGAAGGTGACTCTGGGCTTGGCTGCGTGTGACCAATGCAGCCACTGCTAATAGGTACCTGAGCTGTCTTAAGGAATGGGTGGGAGGGGGGTGCCTGTAAATAGATGCCCCTGGAGAAGCTGCGGCTTGCAGGTGTGGTCAAACTAGCTATGGCCAGCAGGTGGATGCCCCTGGAAATTCTGGGCTAGAAGGGGGGAGATGGTGGGAGGGAGCATGACTAGTTGAGCTAATGGCAGCCAGTGGTTGCCCCAGGAAAGGTTGGGGGAAGCACCAAGTTGGCCAAATGATGGCCAGGTGGTAGAAAAACCTGGAAGGTTCAAAACTGTGACCCCACTCTTCTTGCTAGAAAGTATTCTAGCCACAGCAAGGAAGAGGCACATGCCACCTCAGGTATCAGAGCATGAGGTACTCCCTAGGTGTGATCAAGGGTCACCATCATTGGGATGCCCACAGAGGGAGAGAGAGATCCAGGGTCTATAGGCAAGGACATCCTGGTCCCTTGGAGGACTGTGAATCATGGATGGCCTTGGCAGTGGAACAGGCACAAACCCCAGCAGGACTCTGAGAGGCAGTGATCATCTAATCTTCAGTTCTGAGCCTGGGACTTAGGGTGTGTCACGGGATGGGGTTCTCAGGGATGGCCATGATACCCCTAGGTCCCCTTAACTGTGCCAATCTTGTCCAAAGGGCACCCTCTTTCTCGCTTGCAGTGGTGGGTGCAGAGATCCCACCTCAGAAACACAGCTGGGTATTCGTATCCCTCCGCTGTTTCCACCACGTGAGGCGGGCCAGTAGGGGGTGCTCCTGT
>NW_017729024.1:36400750-36405439 GCF_001723915.1 Gavialis gangeticus | reverse complement strand
TATATAGCCCCTGTGACCTCATTCACCTGGGCCAGCGGAGGTCAGCCCCAGTTGGCTGTCAGCCAACCAATCTGAAATGCATCACCTGTTACTGGGCAGATTCCATCTCCCCAGGTAGATACCCCTCACCCAGGTACCAGTCACGTAAGCAGAGGGAGCAGGTTTCCCCCCTCCCTCAGGAATGCAGCCAGCTCAAGTTCCCTAAAGAGACAGGCTGAGGGTGTGGTCCCCTGTGTGCTGGGCCCATCCAAACTGAATGGTCACAGCACAGAGATTTAAATCACAGTGTCACAGGGCAGAGATTTTTTGGGGAGAAACCAAGGTGGCTTTCTGCCACACTTGCCACATCTTGTTGGTGATTATTATGAATAGGGAGGCTGCCCTCGAGTTTATGTTGGGCATGGTCCTGATGGACCCCACTGAATCCTGTGAGTTCTCAGACCCCTTTTGGGTCCCACTCCAAAAATGGATGCCTCTCGGGACACCCCCAGCCTTATGGCTAGATGCGTGGCTTCAAACCATCCCTTTACCATGCCCCAAGCCTTGAAAATTGCATTCACTCATTGTCCCTCCAAGGCCTTAATTTAGCCTGGCCTTTGGTCATCAATGGACGCTCTGTGCAGAGCCCGGCACTCAGAGGCAGGGCTGCAGACAGCCTGGCACTGAGAGAGAGAAGAGGGCCTCCTCCTTTCCCAATAGCCTCAGCCCGATCCTCCATAGTTATAAGACAGCAACCAAAATATGAGCCTCTGGGCTATAACATAACACAAAAAGTTCAGGGTGTACTCTGCCCCTTTAAAAGAGTCAAACTTCTTCCCTGGCACTAAGTGCCTAATAGACAAGGGTACCTGGTGAGCTCCTGGACCCCATTAGCCCTAAATGTCATATACCAAGCAGCTGCAGCGTCTCAGGGCAATTCCTGCCTAGAGGCTCCTTTTCCTTTGGCTGCTGGCAGGGAACTGCCTCTCTAGCCCCAGCCCTGGGGTTTATATGCGCCCAGGGCCCTGCCTCTTCTGGTCAGCTGACCGGCTGCAGGGGCAGGCTAATTCCCTCCTTAGGCCTGCTGCCACAGTAACCTGCACCTGAGGGGTTCCTGCCTGACTGCTAGGGCTCTCTCCCTATGCCATTTCAGCCCTTAAAGGAGCAGGCACCTTAGTGTCCTGTGACAGGGTGTTGTGTCCATCACCCACCCACAACATTCCTCCAGATTCCACTGGAGAGTTCTTCCCTATTGACATGCCCCCAGTTTCCAATACTATTCACCCCTCCAGGTTTATTTTTTCCACAGCTTCATTAATTCCTCATCCATTGCAGAAGCATTATCCTTCAGCACAGATTCGAGGACTGTGAGCACTGCATATGCCTCCTTTGTGGCATACATGCACACTCAGACTCTGGCTACTCATTTTCTTCCAACTCTTCATTTTCTTCTGCTTCTTTCTCCATGGGGGCATCTTGGCCTGCTATTTGGCCACTTCCTTCTGCAAAAGTTGACACCTTATCATCAACATTGACAAATTCTTGGGAATTGGTGGGGCAATTCATTTCTCCCTGAAGCTCAGCCTAGTCAGGATGATCTTGCTCAAACTCAGTTTCTTGAGCACCCTTGGTGCCAAAGCCATGCTTCACAAAGCAATTTGTGATGACATTGCACTGGATAAAGTTCCACCCTATGATGACATTTGTAATAGTGTTGAGAACTTTCCATCTTTGCTGATCTGTTGCATTCCTGGAAACCTGCTAGTCATTTCTGGTATACCATCTTCATGCGGTGTGTTATTTCCTGATCTAGTGGCAGCATGTAGCTTATGGCACTTGCTGGCAGAGCATACATGCAAATGCTTCAGGTCTAATCCTTCCCAATTGTGGACCACATAATTATCAATCAGTAGAAGCACATTTCAACTTTGGCATGTCATTCTCCTTTCAAATTGGAGCAGCCACTCTCAAAGCAACTTACCTGTGACCCATGCATTTTCCTTTGTCCTGTACTGGCATGGCAGATGTTTCACCCCCTTCCCATGCTGAGGGTTTTCAAACTTCCCCACAACTAGAGGCTGTAGATTCTCACTACCACTGGCATTGCAACAGAATAGTACAGCGAGCCTTCCTTTGCTTATCTTCCCACCGTGACACATTTCTCCTTGCCTTACATTTAAAACACATGCTTTAACTAACAGATTATAGTGATCCCTTTTAATTACTAGGTTATCAGTGAGAGTCCAATTCAGAGGAGAATCTCAACCTTACATAATGGAAGTAACCTATCAGGGGCAACTCGTCTTTATTTTATTCACAGCTTGTGAAGAACGGTGTGACAGTTAGACTTTTTTTTTTTTTTTTATTGATGGTAGGTTTATAACACACATGACTGCAGATAAAAGATTGGCAAGATGCATATGAACTGTAGATGATACTTACAATCCAGAAGGCAAATCCCTACAATTTAAAACATTGTGAGAGCGTAACAATTGTAGCTTAAAAAACAAGATGTCTTTTGAGAAGGATTTAACTCATGATTTCTGAATGGAGTTAGCAATATTGAAGATCAGGGCCTGGTTTGCTTTTTTTCCTTGCTCAGAACCTAATTTAGAATAAATTGGATTGTGGTGTTAAGTAGCAGCCCTGGTTCTTAATTACTTGTTTGCTTTGATGGTCAAACAAGAGACTGTACAGCAAGAGAACTTTTCCTAACATATTCTGTTGTCCTTTTGCATACACAACAATTCACAATGGCTTTAGATGGCATCAGAAATAATTTACACATCATACTTTAAATATTAATTAAAAAATTAACTCAATCAATTGAAAAATAATTCTGCAGCAACAAAAAAATCAACACATTTCATCTGCGACACCATTTCTTACAAACAGAAAATCTAAACCAGTTTAAACCACACAGAGGATCCTCTGCAAGATGTCTTCTTACTAAGGGATTGTAAGTAGGATAGTAAGTGGAAGAGTAATAGAAATGTTAGATTTCCCAATTGATTCTGCTGAAATTTTACTTACCAAAGCTGCTGACTTCATTATCACAACAAAGAAGGGACTTATTGAATCCATCTCTCTCCTTTGCTTCTTTGCGGCCTGGATTAGGCTACCCACTGCCTGTCTCTGGCATTCATTAAGCTACACATCCCTGTATTCACATTTTTTTCACTAAGGTCTAGAGAGCACTTGGGTAAAACTGAGGTGCTTTCAGTAACAATCAGTGGGAGGCTGACTGCTGCCTACTTGCCAAAAAAAAAAAAGCAGAAAAAGCGGAGATGAGTCGGAGATAATCAATGAGATCAGTTATCCCCACACATATGTTCACTATGTGCAAATGAACAAGTTATCTAGCCTGTCCACAGAATAAAATCAATATCTATAAAAACAAGTGGCTCAAAAGAACCATCCATAGGTTGCCTGTGACCATATAGAAAGTGTCATTTAGGAACATCTCCTGCCCCAGCTGTTTTGAGTATGAGAAACTTCATCCCCATGGTACCCTACTACTCACCTGCCTAGCACTCAACTCATCCTACAGTTGGACTCATTTCTCTACAAGTCTCCAATACTTCTGGTGACCATCTCCACATGTGAAGGAAGTAGAAATGATGCCAAAGAGACACTTTCTTAATGGAAAGTATGGGAGGTGGTTTATGAATTCACTGCATCCCAGGGCCTGATGGTACTCAACAGATATATGGAGCCAGGGATGTCATCATGACAGCAATCAGTACTCCATGTTTGGGTAAAAAGAGAGAATAGGAATATGGGGACAACTCTCCAATTTCTGTACACAGGAGTCCAGCCCTGAGAAGCTAAAGCCACTTCACTAAACAGAAAAACAGAATTTCCAAAAAAGGTCACCAGACATGTCCTGGAATATCTTTCCAGACTATCACATACAGAGATAGAATAACTGTTGAAAAGCCACACAGAAGAACAAGTATGACATAACCTACAACAAACAAAGCAGCTCTTGCCTTAAAAGCAAATACATGTAAAAGTAGTCATTCTTTTACAAAGCTTAGGCATAATGGCTGCTTATACATGTGCATGGAGATTGGGGTGAGGGGGTGTTTTAATTATAGTGATTCCCAAAAAGCCAGTGTAATGAAAATGCCTCATTATCCTGTGTATTAAGCCCCCACTGGTTTAAACATGGCTGCAGGGTGCTTTATCTAAACCTCATTTGACAAATTTTAGATAAAGTGCTCCAGTGATCATTTTTAAGCCTGTGGGGGCTTATACACTTGACAGTGAGGCCACACTGGAGCATTCTAATTAGAATGTGGATTAATCAAGTCTGCTCAGACATGTTCTAATTAGAACACAAACCAGCGCGTGTATAGGCAGCACATAAGATTGATCACCAAACATATGAATAGCGGGGCTTGTCTAAGCCATAACACACCATGTCAGTTGGCTGTCTCTTCTTCTCTCACACAAATAAAACATTGAACAAAACAGGTAATATTTCTTTTACCAGATGAGACAAAGATGAGAAAAAGGCAAATTCTGCAGAATATTCATTCAGCTAAACAAACCATGCCATTACTATATCTTCCTGTTAGAAGAAAGGAGATTATAAATGTAGTCTATCACATATGAGGCAAGGACTTTTGTGTGTGATATCTTTTGTTGGACCAACTGTGTAACTAGGAAGGACATAGACAAGCTCTCAGGTACCACTGTATGCTT
>NW_017729024.1:36386269-36395750 GCF_001723915.1 Gavialis gangeticus | reverse complement strand
AAGGAGATTATAAATGTAGTCTATCACATATGAGGCAAGGACTTTTGCGTGTGATATCTTTTGTTGGACCAACTGTGTAACTAGGAAGGACATAGACAAGCTCTCAGGTACAACTGTATGCTTCCTTAGGTCTCGGGGAAAACAAGAGCAGACATAATAGTAGAGCTAAATAGTATATAGAACAAATGCTTGTGCAAAACTCCATATGGAAATAAAAGCAGTATACATGATATTAACAGGTAGATAAAAGATCATAGAAATGCAGTAGTAAGAATAGAAAGAGATAATATAAACTGCTTCTTATGAAGGGATTAGGTAGGTTATAATAGGCCATGAGGCCAATGTCCCTGGTTCTTAGTGTCCAGTATACTGATGAAAAACAAGAAACAGAATCACCATAAGCACTCTCATTCAGAAAGAAAAGCCACAAGGTCTATCAACAAACTAGTCATCAAACCAGTGAACAAAGGAGAACCTATGATCATCCTTACCCATCGAGATTACATTAATTAGGATCACAGACAACTCCGACAAAGTGCTGTAAACAATGTTGGGAGGACCCCACGCTGGTATTTGCTCTTGAAATTAAAAACGTTATCAAATACTTTCCAGCTTTAAGAAAAACTAATTGCACTAAGCCCCCTTATCCCAACCTGGGAATGTTTTATATGCTTTTGAAGATTCACAAGATATAAACCTGACCCTCACTGAAGAGCTATCAGGTTCATAGAAACCATCCTGAAACTGCTTGTCACTCAAAGAACAGGTTTTCTACAAAACACAGACTTCCACAACAAGTTTCAGAACAGGAGCCACCTCTGAGAAGGCCATAGTTGCAGCTAGGATGTCACCAGCCTGTATTGTAAACGTCACAATGCAATATTACTGTGGATTACACTTAGATGTGCAACCAGATCATACTGCAGAAATAATCCATTTTGTCCTCATCCACAACAGTTTCACTTTCAACAAGTGAGAATTCCTCCAAACTATGGGCAAAGCTATGGGAACAAAGATGGCTCTCCAGTAAGCCAACATCTTCATTACCCATCTGGAAGGGGGATTTTTAGAAAGCCTGAACATACACAAATTACTTTTTCACTTGGACTGAATACATGTACTTACCTATGGAAGACACGGTTCTTTGGGTAAATGTGATATATTTTATTAGACCAACTAAATAGTTGGAGAAAATTGTTCTTGGCAAGATTTCAGGCACAAACACCTTTCTTTGATCCAATTCCCCTTTTCAGTTTAAAACTCAAAACCAACCTCAAATAATTTCCATATGAACTACAAGAAAAACTACAGAACTTGATCCCCCCACTACCCAACCCAGGAACTTTTTACATGCTGCCTAAAATCCACAAACAAGGGAATCCAGGCAGACCTAGAATATCTAACCATGGAACCCTAACTGAGGAAATATCAGGTTTCATCAAATCCATCTTAAAACCTCTTGTCACCCAGAGACTGAGCTTTGTCCAAGATGCAACAGACTTTCTATGAAAACTTGAAAACAAAGACCACCTTTCCAGTGATACCCTCCTAGCCACCATGGATGTTAATAGCTTATATGCCAACAGCCCACACTGGTATGGCACCCAAGCCTGCCTTACATATCTACAAGAGCAAGATTACAATTCAGAATACAGACCTAAAGATATTACTGAACTTATACACTTCATCCTGACACACAACAACTTGAGTTTCAATGACCAACACTTTCTCCAGATAATAGGTACAGCTACAGGCAGCAAAATGGCTGCACTTTATGCCAACCTTTTTATGGGCCACCTGGAGGAACAATTCCTCAAGAACTGCACCATCAAACCCATGCTATACCTAAGATATGTAGATGACATCTATATCATTTGGATCAAAAACCTGCAATCTCTGATTGATTTCTAGCACAAATTAAATATCCATCACCCTTCCAGACTATCTTTTCAATACTTTAGCACCAACATTTCTTTTTTTAGACACTATGATCAATATCCAGTATGGTAAAATAAAAACCACCATATACAAGAAACCCACAGAGCAATATACATATCTACACAGAACCAGCAATCACCCTAAACACACCAAGAAAGCTGTAATACACAGCCAAGTCCTCCAATACCACCACATTTGCACTGAGAACACCTGTGATCATCACCTTGCAAGTCTCAAAAGGGCTTTCATTCAACAAGGACACTCCTCCAGAGACAGAGATCTCACTTTTGAAAAAAGCCACCTGGATACCATGAAAAGAACTGCTGCAGTACAAAAAGAAAGCCCCTACCAATCACACTCCAATTTTTCTGTTATACCATCCTTCCCTGGAACCTATACAGAAAACGCTCAAACAATTGCAATCCGTTATAGAAGCAGACCCAATTCTAAGAGATCTTTCCAGAACTACCCATCCTAGCCTTTAAACAAGCAACAAACCTTGCCTTCCTCAACACCAGAAGTAAGCTTCCTATGGACCAAACCACACCAAATGAATCCAGACCATGCTGGAACAGGAAATGTAAAACCTGCCAACACATCTTCACCACTCCCACAGTAACTACACCCCACAACAGAACCATCACCATTCCTGGATCTTACACCTACACCTCCAGAAATGTAATATATCTCATCCAGTGCACTGAATGCCCTGATGGAAAATGTATAGGAGAAATCAAACAACAACGGCATACCAGAATGAACACACACCAAAAATCTATCAAAGACAAGAATACCCAATTACCTGTGGATGCATGGTTCTCACAATACAACCACTCGCTCTCCAATCTCTCAATTCTAATCCTCAAAGAGAATTTACAAAACACCTACAAACTTTACTTCATAAATCTACTGGATATAAAAAGCATGGATTAAATATAGACATTTGATTTATGGCACATTATAACTTGCCTGCCATCCTGATAACCCCAGGTAACCTCTCTACATTTTACCAGATACATTCTATCAACTTTCCCCACCACCTATCTTGCACCTATTCTCTATGGGCTTTAGTTAACAGCATCTCTGCTTACTACAGCGGTTCAAAAAGCTCTCCATTGGAATGTTTTTCTGGTGGAAAATAGCTTCCAGTAAAGGCAAGAATGGTGGCCAGCAACTGAAATGTTTCTATTTTTTGGCCACCATGGATCAATGTAATTGTAAACCAGGTATTCTTTACAAACCCATGACAGTGATAGAAATGAAGAGGGTGATATTTTATTGTACAGAGGCAAAATAATAATTCCCCAACCAGTAGTATTGCTTGGATTATTAATATAGTACTATGAGTATATTAGAATCTGACCCTTTAGATGTGAAGAATTTTCACATCCCATTGACTGTAGGAACAGCACACTTGGCACCATGCTAAAACACCAACCCCTCAGCCAACAAAGGAGGCATGAATTTGCCTTTCAACCCTCATTAAAAAGTAGCAAAGGTCAATTTACAATTAAAACAGACAGGTCTGATATAGAAGCTGATTGTTCTGTTCCCCCACACTACCTCCTCCAGATTCTTTATTCACTTTTATAATTAAATCTTATAGTGCATGCCAGAATAAAAAATGCAATAGATAACCTCCTTTTTCTCCCATTCAGGTCAGTCCCCAAAGGCTTTGGTGCTGAATCAGAACTTAGAAAATGTTAATACCTTTCCACAATTTATTTTCTCCTGCGTTGGTGTAAATGTCAAAATTGTTTATTACACTGGTGTTGAGATAACATGCTGAGCCACTCAACTGCTGTGGGGCCAAAATTAATCTTGGAGGGGTGCAGTTTGACTGATGTTCAAAGCTAAATCTCATGCACATGACAGGCTTGATTTGCTGATCACATTGCTTGCTAATGTGTGTAAGTCTCAGGCTGCTACCCAGGCACAAAGGGAAAACCAGCTCTCCATTTCCTTTCAAAGGTAAATAAGCAGCAACAACACAGCTTGTTTGGAGAAAATGTAAGGCTCATCCACATTTCTTTTCACTCTATTTTGTGAACCTTTGGACCAAATTTAGCATGCTAAAAACTGTTGTGTTCCAACAAAGAGAAATACTTGGCCCATATTTTCCAGTTTTCAGTCCTCTCCAGAATTATCTGGGTGGGTTTACTGTTTAGACCTCTAGATTGCATGGAATGCAAATTAATATTTCCTGGACTCAAAAATCAATCCTTATTCAGGCAAGATCCCACTGACTTTCATTTTTAGCGTAACCATAGAATTACACCAGGAACAGTTAGGACCCATTATTTATAGAATGGTAGAAATATGGTCACAATATTAAGATGGACAACTGAGCATCATCCTGTTCCCCCAGGGAACTTGCTTTGTTTTAACAATATATTCTAACAAAAGACAAAATAAATATCAGTCAAAAGCATGTTTCACTTGACTTTGACACAAACCCAAGGTCACCCCACATGTATTTGAAGAGGTGCTTCAACCTTATGTATTCGTCTGTAATGGTGATAAAAGCCACGAAATACCAAAATGGTCATGGCATAGCAAGCATGTTATTAACTCTGAAATGAACATCATGTTCTAGTACAATTCAAAAGAAGAGGAGTTTCACATTATTTCATAAAAGTCAATTAAAAGAAATAATTCAAATTGTTTAAAAGATTTTCACTTTAGTCAAATAAGATGTTAGGTTTGGAAAATTGTTTTCATGCAGTGCTTAGCAGAACTACAATTTTCATCTACTATTTATTATTTGCAAGGATTAACCATCACAATGCTTCTATACCACTAAAATCTATAGCTTTACAAAGGAAGCAGCTGCTGATTGCATGTATTGTTAAGTATTTTCATGATTCTTAAAAAAACAGATAAGAGAAAAAAAATACAACTAAGCCCTAAAGCAGGAATGTCTAAATATCCTTAATCATTATTGCCTTCAAAGTTGAGGCAGCTCAGCATTGCACAATTTTTTTTCTGTCTTTGTGGCTGGATAGGAGCTACACTATTGTTGATCTAAAGGGTTAGTCTTTCCCCTCAAAGTTAAAGTAATCCAGTCTATTTGAGCCTACATCAAAACTCTAGGATATAGAAGAGGATTACCTCTGAGCCAGTAGAAGCATTTCCCTTAATTGTTGAGTAGCTGCACAAAACATTAGCCCCACACACCACCAAATCCATATGAACCACTTGCCTAAATCCTAGCACTCTGGTAAGCCAGCAATTTACAGATCTAGAATATCCAAAATTATATAACAAATCTCAGAAAGCCATGAATGAGATGATGCAGACTTGAAGAAACGATCAACCCACGTGCAGCATGCAGAACAGGACTGTTGAGGGAGAGGTTAAGAAGTATGAAACAATGCATGAATTTATTGTACTTTTATATTCCCATACAAAAGCAAAGTAAGGTTTACTTCATCACTGGAAGGTAGATAAGCATGAAGATGAGTACTAATAAGGCAATGTACTAGGGAATTACATATAAAGCATCAAAGCAGCACGAGCAGTAATTTAGATGAAAGCAAGATAAAGGCTCCTGCAGTTCCATGCATTTTTTTCACCACCATACTATTTAAACCCAAGTTTTCCAGGTTTTGGATGGCCGACTTAAAGTGGCTTTGCAAAAATCAGTCCGTTTTCTGCTCCCTTACCCTGCCACCCCATATGGTCAACCTTACAGGAAATCCAAGTCTTATTCTGTATTACAGGTGGGCAAGAGAAAAATATGAATGTATGAAATAATGGATGATATAGACAGAGTGGATAGTAAGATCCCACCATTTCTTCTCAGAACACAAAGAACAAACACCATTGAACAAAAGGCAGCAAGTGTAAAACACATTTTTTTAAACAGTACATAATTAGAGTTTTGACTCATGGCAACAGGATATTGCTGACACTAATGATTTAGCAGAATACAAGAAGGGATTGTTATGTACATGTGTAATAAGAATATGCATTCATAGCTAACGATAAACATTTCAGAAAGGATATCAAACCTCATACTGCGAGGCTTAAAACAGTCACATGAGAGTAGTGTGACAGCTCACAGCCACTATTGCAAGGGTTTTTCACTTTTCCTGGAAACATCTGATAGTCATCTCTGACAAAGACAAAGGGGAACCAGATGATCTCAGGGATCATCTCATACAGTATTTCCTCTAAATGTTGAAATCTATATTTTAAAAAGTCAGCAAAATTTCCAGGGTTGTTTCTATCTAGGATTTCATTTCAGGCCTGTCTCTAATTTGGAGGCTAATTTATCTGAATGGATTTTGGACTGGCTTGGTAGATTTAATCAATGTTATGAGTACCCCATTAAGGCCTCTAAATATTTATAAATCCGTCCCACAATTTTCAAAACTAATACTCCAGTAATGTTTACTTCCCCCTCATCTATGTTTCAGTCCAGCTTTGTCATACCTGTTTGCACAGTAATTAACAACTACTTTCCTATTGACAATATCTACACAGAGCTGTAGTAAATGCTGCTGCGATGGAAGAAACAGGGACCAAGGAGAAGAATAAGTGAACCCTATGACAGTAGCATCTTAAACAGATTTATTAGTGGATCATCTCTCATTAGGTTATCAGATTAAGTTGTCACGTTAATCAAGTTCTTACTTTTGATCTATGTATTCCAAAGATTCCTAGAAACCATACATTGCACAAAACAAGCAGAGTAACAACTGAGCTTCAGTTATTACAGCCAGAAATCTATTTAGAGTATACACCCAGAGAAGTTCCACTGCCTGTACTCACTAAGCACCTGTCACATTTCCAGAGAAGTGAAATAGCTTTTGAAGGTGCTAATCCATTCCTGGCACTATAGACAGAAACATTTTCCACAAATTCATACTATGTGTCTTTCTCATTTGGATTTCTGACAGAGCTGAAAGGATCTGAGAATTCCTAATAAACTACACAGCTATGAATGCTGAAGAGGACGAACTATTCCAAGTGAAGGTAGCATTAACTTACGTTCAGTGGTGGAACATGGAGTGGGTGGGTGGGGCATCTGCCCTGGGTCACATATAAGGGGAAGTATGCCAGAAGGACTAAGCAGGGAGAAGTGGCACTTCACCCAGAGACTATTACTTGCCTTGTTACTGCTTGAAAGCAGCAGCCAGCATAGGCAACCAGCATTAGAGTACAAGGCATTCTAGGAATTGTATTTTGTAGAGTGGCAGAAGAGTTAACTGACACTGGATCTGTGGATGGGGGGGAAGGGGAATGATCCTCACTTTTTGATATAAAAAAAATCAACATTTTTTTTTGTCCTCTGGACATGGGTTTTGGTGGGGAAAAATTGGGTGAAAGTTTTCTTTTTTGCAGAAAATGGATACAGGAGAATAAAAAATTGGTATCTGTAGCCATGTACACATATTTCATAAATATATAGGCCAAATATTGTATCAGGCAATACAACACAAAAGATACAGACTTTCTAGGGGGATAAAAAGTAACCTGCAGCTGGATCTCTGATCTCATTTGCCTTCTAAACAACTTTGAAAATTCAACGTGTTAACCATTTCTTATAGCAGAATCAGAGAATCATAGAAAATTAGGGTTGGAACGGACCTCAGGGGGTCATCTAATCCCCAACTAGATCCCTTAGGGGGTCACCTTGCTTAAGGCAGGGGCATCCCCAACTAGATCATTCCAGCCAGGGCTTTGTCGAGCAGTTCCAATGCGTATCCGGAGCAAAGTCCATGTGTGTGGGAGTGTTTGATGGGTAAGGGAAGCCAGAGTTCTCCCTTCTCTGAGGATTGAGCTGTGCAGGCATTCCTACATGTCCCGCCAACTCCATTTATGTTGTCATACATCCTATGCATCATTGCATGTTCTGGCCCATGACAGATCCCAGCTAGCAAAAGGCAAGACATGCTAAGCATGCACATTGTTGCATCAGTCACAAAGCAGCAATCCCATGTTGCTTAACTTCTCCAGTCCTCATAGTTTGTATGCTGGGGATTAGGGTCTTATACATCTACTGAAATCAAGAAGAATCCTTCTGATGACTTCAGCTGAAGTTTGAGGACACTTGGTATATTTCCAAGCATCATACAAGACCTCATGTTACAGCAGTAAACCAGGCATAGCACTATTCACTTGCTGTCTTTGATGTAGTATTCTTTTCTTTATGAGTAATTACAAAAGGGTTGTTTCATATGTAAGGCTGATCCTACATTTGTTTCATGCATGGGATTCCTGTTAAGGTCAACAGGAGAAATGTCAGTATCAGTCCTGATTAACTGGGCCACAGGATTATACACTTTATTCTGCCCATGTACATACAGTTAAGTTCTCACCAATTCTATCTTCAAGGCACATCTCAATATACTCAATGCACATCTCAGAAAATGTCAGCTCTTAGTTTTAATTCAATTTTCAACTACAGAAAAATAATAGAGCAAATTCTTCTCTTTTAAAGAATTCAGAAAGACCACAACAGGTTAGATTTTGCTTTTAATTATAGATTCCTATTTAAAATCTCTGGGTGTATCTTCTGAATCATGCTTGCACACTCAACAGTGAAAAACTTGCACACTCAACCATCATAACCCAAGAGTACCCTTGATTTTACGGCACCCCAGGGTGCCATGACACCCTGGGATGAGAATCACCAAGTTAAGTGGTATTGTTGGGAGTGCTACTGTAGATCAACTGCTGCAGCAATGACTCCAAAACGTGAAGCACAACTACCACCAACATAGATAAATTTCACAGTGAAATTCAGCCTGACAAAGATGTGCTATCTGAAATTATGAAGTAATATAACTGTAACCACTTACATTGTTTCAGCAGCACACCTATTTCCCACACCTCCTGCACTCATCCCCTCTGCGAGGCCAGCATAAAACAAACACAGATTCACTGTGAAGATGAGATCCTCATATTTGCCTTATCCTGAAAGCAATCCACAACCAGCAAACCAGGCCACTGGTGCCAAATATTCTTTTTAAGAACAAAATATTCAGGGAACTAGGCCCTTAAAAATCAGTTTAACATTGCCAAATATGACATGGTTATTTTTTCTGGAAAGCCAAAAACCTCATAAGAGGTACAACAGACAAAGAATAAATCGTTTCAAGAAAGGTTGTTGTTTATGCCCAATGTCTCAATTGCCAAAAGGAAGGTATATAGGGATAAACACCAAACTGTTTTAATAACCATGTCTTTTTGACTGCAGAAACAGAACCCCTGTTTCTTACAGTTTAACTATTGGCTGAGCATAAACACTGATAATTTAACTCTTTAACAAGTTTTTAAACAAGAAATCCTCACTGTAAAGTTTTGCCCCTTCTTACATTATTCAAAATTTTCGACTAACCAATTAATTCCAAAAGCCCCAGTATTTCTAGCTTGCTCCAAGCAAGACTGATATTTACATTTCTGCTTACAAGGTTTTAAACATTATGCATTGCTTCTATCTTTGCAAGAGATATTAAAGAGATGTTTTGGCAGTGAAAGCAGCAGGCTGTGCCAAATAGGAGATATTTACTCATATGCAAGACAGTTTGTCACA
>NW_017729024.1:36363519-36381269 GCF_001723915.1 Gavialis gangeticus | reverse complement strand
GTTACACAACAGGACATGGGGAACAAGATGGAAACTTGACAAACAAAATGGAAAATTGACATGACTTATGCTAACTTATGTAGGCCTAAATCATATAGTATCAGTAAAACAGTAATATAGAACAGTAAAAAAAAAAAAAAGCGATTTTCTATGGAAGAAAAAATTAAAACTTCAAAGCAAAAAATGTAAATGATGTACAATTTATAAATGAAAGGCATAATGCATTTGCAAACAAAGAGTATTCATTTCACAGATAAAAAGGGGTGCCCAGCATAGGACCTCATGAGTAACTGATTCTTCATTCAGCCACCAAATGATCCAAAAAATAGGGATTGATTAATGTTTACCCTCACTGTTTCCCCCTCCCCTATGCATGCACACACAAAATAAGGAAACACGTTTTAAAAATGTTTAAGAAGTACATAATTTCAACATATCCAAAACATTATTTTTAAGTGTTGGAAAATGAAATAAGTCAAGAAAATTGGCAGTAAGCATCACAAAACACAGCCAGCAAACTGATACCAGCAATTTTTCCACTACAGTATTCTCTCCTGTTGATCCTGTTCTGTTGCTTAAAATATAAGTAACCACCACAGCAGATATGGGAACACAGAAGCCCTGCATTTGACACATTGCTAAAGAAAAGCCCCCATTTTCCAGTTGGCCTGGCGGCATTTCAATAGTGAATGAAACATGGCTTTCCCCTTAAAAACTTGATCCTTTACATATGTCTATGAGTGGCTAGCAGACTTCCATACTTCTACCAGTCCTGTTGGAATTTCATTAATTCAGCACATAAGCATCAAGTAACATAACATACAATGGGTGTTGAACAGATCAACTCAAATAGACAAAAAGTAGTAAGAAACTTTTTTACTGTTTTTATACTAGTTGGAGGAGGTGCCATGTGGAAGCAAGAGCTAACAGGAAAGTGACCTTGCCATTTCTAAAATAATGGTAAAGATGGTACTTTAAAAATATCCTGCTCAAGTGGATTCTTAAACCAAACAAGCAGGTGATTACAGAGCACCTCTGCTAACTTGCTATATGAAGGGACGTCGAGAGAAGTATCACTGAAATCTATTTCTCTGGGCCTACTCAGCTGACAGGATGAACTGGTTTTATGGAATTGCTAAAACAGCTGCAGGGGAGAGATAAAGACGTTTCATCATTTTAATTTGGTAGCACCCATGCCCAAACCAGAGTGTGACAAAACTGTATAGGATTACTGGAAATAATCAGTCATCAGCAATGACCATATTTACTGAGGCTGGTACAAACTAACATCTGCATGGGATCTAGCTTGCAAGTGGGACATGCTTTATTTACTGCTGAAACAAAGTATTAGTATAATGCAGATGTGCAGAAGTAATGAAATCTGATCTTATTTGGCAAAAAATTTACATGACAGAGATTTATGTCTATGCTACTTTTAATCCAGTCCCTAAATCAATAATGCTATAAGATTTAAATGTACCTGGGAGTAATCTGTCATCAATAGCTTTATGTTGACTAGCCAACTCATGTCCCAAAGCTCTCATTACTGAAACACACTCAAAATACTGCTTTCTACCAGATATTACAAAAACACCAGTATCATGCCAATTACTGCAAAATGGAATGAAAACTATTCACTGTTTCTTCATTTAACTTGCTGGTGCTTAACTACAGAACTTATAAGTGGAATTAGAAAGAACATGCAGGGTTTGAGTGCCCATTTAAAATCAAAACCAATGAATGCAAATTGTGCACTTAGGGCCTTGTTACACCTTGCCCTATGACCTGCACAAATGTTAATCGGCTTAGTATTGTTTGGCTTAGTGGAGAAGTCACACCTTAGGATAAAAATCCATCTCTAACTGTCTTTCACTTGCACAGCTGTGACTTGCCAGTAGAGATTTAGTGAGCAGGGGCAGGACAAGGAGCTAGGGGCAGGACTGACTCCCTGTATTTATTCAAAGAATGTAAGATAAGTCCATTTAAAGAACAAAGTGAGTAGGAGCCAAATGTGGATTTTCAAGAGGTAAATCCGTTGCAAAGGAGAGCCTAGGAAAGACTAATGTGCTGGTTTAAGGGGAAAAAAAGGGTCTGTAAATATTCCTGTGAATCCTAAAGCTAAGCTCCTGAAAAAGCTCCTCACTCTCCAGTAGCTGTGAGCCCTCCCACCACCACCTGGACCAGCTCACTGGTTGGGGTCTGAGGGGCCGGATCCTTTTTTTCTCCAGAACTTGTGCCCCTCCCCCACCACTGCTGGCTGGGCTGATAGCTGACCAGGTGGTGACTGAGCTTTCAGGGGCCTGATCTTTTTTCCCTCTCCACAGCTGAGGTAGTGCCTGGCAGGTCGGCAGCCCAGCTGGTGGGCTCCAGAGAAATAAAGAATTGGGCCACTCTGCACCTTGCCCCCCACCCCATTTCTGCCAGCCAGGGTGGCACCTGAGCTCCACAGGGCCTGGACCCTTTTTCTCCAGAGTTTCCCCACCTTGTGCTGCCAGTCAGGCACTGCATAAGCTGTGGAGAAAAAAGGATTGGACCTTTTGGAGCTTAGGCAGTGCCTGACTGGCCAGCAACAGTGCAGGGGAGGTGAGCTCCAGACAGTCCAATCCATTTTTCACCAGAGATGCTCCCCGCCACCCCGCCCTGGAGTTGCCACCAGTGGGAGCAGTGATCCCGGTCCATGTAGCAGCAGGAGGCACTGCAGCTGCCAGGTACTCTAAGGCTTTGTTGGACATGCCTGGGGAGCAAGGCACCATGCCCAGCCCTGCTGTGCCCCCACATCCCTGCTCACCCTCAGGAAGGGCCACTGCATTCTGGGATGATGAAGAACTTCAGCTTGGATGGAATAGCTGTGGAGAGTGGCCACACCTTAACGAAATAGTAGCAAAATGATGTGGATTCGAGATAATCCTGCCCTGGAGGTGCATAAATTTAAGCCAAATAAAAAATTCCTGAAGCCACTTAAAAGGTGTTAACATGCAGCCAATCCAGGGCTCAAGAGCTCCAGAAGCTGCCTAAAATTACTGTGTAACAAGGCCCTTACTCTCTCTTTATATCCCTTTTAAAAAACAAGCCTATTTCCTGTTTAGTGCTTAGGATCCATCCTAAATCAATAAAATAAATTAGTCAGCTAGGATGTGTTCATGACTTCTCAGGCAAGTGCACCTCCCATTGACGAGTGTCTGGACAAGATTTTCTAAGTGGTCCAAAGCTAATTTTTTTTCTGCAGTTTTTCAGTGTCTAAAAAGCAAAAATCATCAAAAGGCAGGCAAGATTCTTTGGGTAGATGTGATATCTTTTACTAGACCAACTAAGTAGTTGGAAAGAGTTCTTTGCAAGCTTTCAGGTACGCACACCCTTCTTCAGGCATAGGGAGTTTCTGCTGTTCTGAGACTCTAGACTTCTGAGTCCTTCGCAAAAAAACAAAACAAAACAAAACAAAACAAGGGTTGGATTGAAGAAGTGTACTGGGAAGATTTCTCAGGTTCAAGATACAACTTCTGGTTTAAATGAGAAAACACCCAAAACAGCCGAGGGGTTAGGATATACCATACCTGAGATCTAAAAGCTTATACCCCATTTCTCAAAAAGTGCCCTATCCACAAATTTAAGAAAATGAATAAGTAAGATTCAAATAAATTTAGAACAATTTTTCCCCTTTTACTAAGTACTGAAAACAAAACAGCATATTACTCCATAAGGAAAGCAAGATCTTCCATGAATGCCCTATGAGTATTCCATGAATGACTTATCATTATGGACTATGTTGTATATACTATAACCAGGGCTTTGGCTAAGATCATTTGGGTATTGTAGCCATAAGGCTTCATCATGGATGTGTAGTTTCACCAGAGACCCTCTACACTTATTTTAGCAGGTAATCCATGCTAAAATCCATACCACACTGACTTCATTGCCATGGGTATCTGAGAGAGCTAGGTTATAGTCCAGCCAGTTATGTCTACAGTGCCCCAAAATGTAGTTCTGATTCCACTGGAGACATTCTACACAGCTATGTAGTACCTAACACTCTGAGACTCTGATCTCAAATGTCTGGCATTTGTAAGCATTATTGTAATACATATAATGATACAGATGAAGCTTTCTTTAAGCATTTTGGTAAGTGGTAAGAACCAAGTATATAACTGAAATAGTCATTTAGTTTAATTTAGAAAAGGATATGTAATCAAATCCTGTTGCCTAAACTTTACCAGAGACACAAAGATCTGATGAAAGCACAGAAATTTGTTTAGTCTGGAAGTTTTATCTGTGACACCATTGGAAGGGGAAGCAGAAGAGAAAGCATTAAGTACAGAGATTAAATGTTTGCAAGACAAAACTATTGTGATGAAGAACATTTAGTTTAACTGTGCATAACAAAACCTTCAATCAGAAAAGTGTGGGCAAAACTCTGTAGCTATGCTAAATCAAGGTATGCAGGAGCCTACTGAGATTTTCAAACCACTTCTGCCAATTCAAGAGTTGAACTTCATTGTTCCTTGCCCAGATGATATCAAAGCAAGACTGTACAACTTCAGAGAGACACAACACACTGCCTGGAGGCCTTAGGCCACACACTAGGTGGGCTGCGTGCTGGGGAGAGGCCACACAAGCTCCCCAGACCCCCTTACCATGTACATCCTCCTCATCTTGTGAGCAGTATGAGCCCCTCACTGCAACTACTGCCTGATTCCCCCTGCTACCACCAACTAAGAGATTACACCCCCCTGCTACTGCTGCCACACAAGCAGTGTGAGCCACCCCTGTTCACTCTGCTGCCACCACATGGGTGAACCCACTTCCCACCACCACTTCTGCCACATAATCAGTGCAGATCCCCTATCTGAGTCCTTCTGTTGATGCTGAGCAAACATATAAGTTTCTCCAGATGTGCTGCCTTGTGCCAGAGGTCCCAGTTGCTGCCACCACAGAAGCTGAAACAATGGGAGCAGTGCAAAGGGAACTCACAGACTGTGCCTTAACCCATCACAGGCCACACTGCCAGTTAGACAGCCCTGCACTAATTTATTCAAATTGCATGATGCCTATCAGCTGAATTGGAGGTTCATATACCACTATATGAGAACATGATTTTTTTAGTTAAAAAAAATGTAAAAAAAAAAAAATCTCTCCTTACCAAGTATGATATACAGACTCCTGCCAGCTCTAACTGCAAATTTGCTGCAGGCATTTGCTACAAGAGAAAGTGAACTAACAAATTTGGAAAGCTCTAATAGGGAGCCAGGAGACCATTAGGACATACAGCAAAATGAGGTGCCAAGGTTGAAATGCTGTATATAAATGGACTGCCATCACTACTAAAAGGCTACAGCGTTTCTCTCTAATTTAGAAAAGTTAAGGGCAAGATCTTGTGCTGTTGTAAACTGACATAGCTGCAGATAGGTACCAAACTTTCAACCTTGAATAGGGCTCCATTGAAAGGTACAACCCCATTTCACACCAGCTGAGAACCTTGTCTTAAGTACATTTTGGCAGAAACATTTTCTCTTATTCTGCATGTCCATTATTGTTATACAAGATCCTTCAAGACCTGATTTGTATCACTAAGCAAGTTACAAAATATGAATCTTAAAAGTGTGTTTTTGTCCCTTTGGCCCTAAAGAGTTAGTGAACCCTCGCTCTTTAAAAACCTTTGGAATGCCTGCTACACAGACCCTCCTGACAAAAAAGACATCCCTAAATTCCTTGCAGAGTTTCACTGCCTGCCAGAAAGAGGAAAAGATTACTAAAATTAGAGATTTGCAAGCTATTCTGCAGAAAATCAGAGCAGTTAGAATGATCAAAGCCAGGAGTATGAATGAAAGTAGTTGTGGGGTGGGGCTGTAGTTTAGATGAAGACAATAGAAAGCCTTTAAGGAGCAAAAGGGGGATGTAATTCATGGCAATAATTATAACTGATAGTCAAAACGGGAAGCATACAGGACACAGGCACTAAATGTATGGATATGGTGAGAGTGGTTAGGAGAGAAAAAGGCAAATATTTTCCTGAAAAATGTACAAGATGGTGAGTGCCAGTGCATGAGTCACATAAAATATTTGAGGTGGAAAACTGAATTACATGGAGAAACAGGGATCCTGGGACAGACACACCAGGATCCTTTGGACTAATATCTTATCTTCCCTTGTATACTCCACTTGCAAGCATAATCACAACGGTGTTTGGATAATGAAAAATTTCAACAATTTATATAAAATGAGAGATGTGAAAACAAGGAATACCACTGAAAATGAGCAGGGGAACAACAACAAAGATGAATGGGGGAAAAAAACCTCTATGCATACCCCACTGAAGATTCAGAGCCTAAGACTACTTATCTGAGATCAACCTACTTAGAATTAAGAGTACAGTAATGAAAAGCAGGTATTAGGTTATATGGCCCTTTCTCCATGTAGAGTCTGGAATGCTTCTCTAGTATTTTGTCAGTTATAGCTTTGCTATCCTTAGAGATAAGCTGTCTCTACTTTTCTTCAGTGATTAACTCATACCTGAATGCAATCACCTTTGAAAAATGTCTTCATACTTAGCCTGTTTTCCTTTTCTCCACACCATTCTGTTATGTCTTGTTGAGTGCTAGGGAGTACTGGGATGGGGAAGAAGGACAAATTCTGCATCCAATGAGGGCAGAAAGGTTAACAGTCTCCCTTGGAGACAGGTGAAGAAACTAAACCCTCCCTGCAATGTTTGCAACACTGACTCTGTAGAGAACAGGCTTTAGAGAAGTATGACCCTGACAAGAGAATTCCTGGACTGAGGGAACCTAGCAAGTTGGCAAAGAAGCTGAACCTGGACTTTGCATTTGTTTAAAAGTTCAAGTAAGAAGAAGGCTAAATACAATGCACTTGGGAAACGTTTTAGAAAGCCAGCCACTCAGAGATATAGATTTATCTGTATGTAAAACCTTCCATCTCTTTGAACATTGATCCTGTTCTCTGATTGCTACTCCTTGGGGTCTTAATCTCATTTTAGCATGAGCTTTCTTGGACTGAATGCAATAACACTGGTGTACATTAGAGCTATTTTGAGGGAGCAGGACTTATTATTCCATGAAGGAAAATTTTTACATATGTTTCACAGCTTCAGCTCACACCAGATTCCCTTCTTCTCCTTATCCATCATATAATATTGCTACTTGATGGAATAACTTCCAAGAGCATAAAGTATAACTTGGCATCCCAATCCTTTTGAAACTCAATGAGGATGGAGACCCTAACACCCGTCTGTAGCTTCAAAAGTTATCTTTCACCCAGACTCTCACTGAATTATTGCTTCCTATTTTCCCCTTCCTAGCAACTGTGATTGCATTATCTTTTACCCAGTCTATATTATTTGGTAATTTCCTATATTGAATCTCATTTTATCTTCCACACAGGTATCTAAACCTTAATAAGTTACTTTGTAATGTTTCTTTTTCCTCATTGGTGTTCACAGATTCTTCCAATTTAGTGTTTATGTGAACACTATTAAAATTGTTTCCTCCAAACCAGATACACAGCTAGTGTAAATCTATATATTTTTTTGCCTTTACTGCAGTGGAACTATACTGATTAATTAAGACTGGACCCAGACTCCAGCAGTACCCCATTAGACACAATGAATCCTTTACAGAAGCTACTGTTTATTGCAAGTTTCTCAATGATGTCCTTCAGCCACTCTTTAAAGCCACATGTGGTCAAATTCAAGCTGGTTAGAATGAATGCAAAATACATTTTTCCTGAAACAATGGGCTAAATTCAATCCTGGCATAAATGGTTAAATACACATCACTGGATTTGTGCTAGGTAACAGTTTATTCCACTCCAAAATTTACTTCTCTAAAATACAAAATACTGACACATTATTAAATACCTTGATACCAAGTGTATGGTTGCTTGGGAAAAAAACTTCCCCAACTAAATGTGCCAAACAAAACCCCTTCCCATTTCCTCAGCTAAAATTACTAGGAAAACATTTTCTATGATCACTTATATTATTCAAGACATTCCACTTTAAAACCAGACGATACCAAACCAATGATTTAACCAAAGAGACAGCAACAGAGAATGTAATACTATATATTGATATACACATGCAGCCAAATCTGACTTAAGACATACTTAGTCCTTACTAAGCGCACTATCTGTAGACCTAAAGCTGCTTTTCATTAAAATGGTAAAACAGTTCAAAATGAATAATGAAAAAACTTGGCAGTATTTCCTCTTGCCCAGACCATGGTTATAATCAACACAATACAATTAAAGGATTTGGCATATGAAACATCCTTTTGGTTGGCCAGCTTTTCCATGCTAAGGATGGCTTAAGAAGTGAGCCACTGAAAGGTAGGACCCTACCTTTCACCAGACATAATGAGCAACTAAGCAGCCAAAAATAATACTATGACAACAATTATTAGAATTCATCCAACACTTTCTTCTCCCAAAAATGAATATAAAGCAACTGACCCTGAGTAAGTAGTATGTAACAGCCTGTTGCAAATATTTTTATATCTTAGGCATCTCCACAAAAAACTTTAAAAAATATCCACAGAATCATAATCTTCCTAGTATCAATGCAATTTTATGTTATTCCTTTGGTATAGTTTTCCTGGTTTAGATTAGATCTATGTAGGATTGAGGATTAAGCAACACAGTGTGAGGAGACAATAGATAGTTTATTTAAACAACCGAAATATAGCCACATACAGGAGGCTAGAAAGTTACTGAAACCCAAATCTGCCAACTGATTTCTTGTGTAGCACAACAGATACAATTCTAAGAAAATTCATTTTCCTCTGAAGTTTCACTGCATACACATAACAATATTTTTATTTTTTTTCTGAGGTTTTTTGCTTAACTCACCAGCTAGAAGGAGCGAGGAAGACTTAAACAAAGGCCAGTTTCAAAATGGCTACTTTAAAACTGCAGTTTCTGGTCTCTGCCACATTTAAAGGGCCAACACAACAAAAAGGCCACCATCTTATAAGCAGTGTTGAAAGAGACTACCAAAGGATGGATCTTTTAATTCATGCCATGAAATCCTTTATCCCTTAAGCAACATTTTTTATTTTCAGTATGTGTTGCTACCTTGAAGAAGCTGCCAAAGAAAAAAATTTCTTGAGAGGGTAAACTTTTGAAGCATGCTGATGTTTTTGGCTTAAGAACTCAGGGGTTTCTTCCCTTAAGCAAACAGAAGTAGGAGACCTCAGTATTGTTCATCATTCTCTCAAGAAAAATAGCATGAAGGAGGGGTGTTCCTTAGCTGTGCCTGTGAGCCAAGGAATAGCTGATTGGTGGAGGCAAAGAAATAAACTTTTAGCTTTTAAGAGGCAATGGGAAAAAGATGCCAGAGAAATCTATCAGAACAATACACAATGATTTTTAATGGGACAAAACAAAATCAACTGTTCTGCATATGCTTGATTGCCAACAACTGGTATATATCTATTAACTCAGTAACTATATAAATAGGTAGGGAACTTTTGTAACCATAGTGTGAATCACTAACTCACTTGGCCTCTTATTTATGTGGTATTTAGTGATAGCCATTTATTTCCATCTCTGTTCACTCTAGGAGCCATAATAAGTAAAAAGCCAATTTTTCTCCATGGTGGGTATTTAGTTGAACTAATCTTACTTTCTGGTTCTAGAGATCTTTTTTTGGAATGAAATCCTGCACCCTTTCTGGAGTTACTTTATACCCAAGGTACTGCTCAATTATGATTTCTCCCACAGCCCTGACAAATCTTTACATTACAGGGGAAGGAGTACCATAGGAAGGTACGAAGAAGACTGACAATCTAGGGACAAATCACAATCTTTTATTAGTTCATTTTTGTGCTCACACATCTTTTTCTTGTTCCATGATGCACTGGGTTATAGACTCTTATTGACGCAAACCAGGCAGATGTTTCTATAATGGTTCAGTGGTCAACATCAGTGTCTTGTTGCAAAAGAAATCCCATTTAACACAAATATTGCATATGGCAAGGTCTGCACTGATCATTTCTCTTTGATTTTCTGAGAACAGACTTTTAAATGAACAACGCTGAGCAGTGGCAAATATCTACATGTCATTTGCAAGGTGGAGAAGGAGAAGGGGTCTGTCTTCAATAAAATATTAGCCAATCTATTGGGGAACACTTAGCCATGGTGTGGATGGATCACTATTTTATTCTTGTTCCAGCGTACAAATTATCACAGAAACACACAGGTTATATCAAAGGATTAAATGACTTGTTTATTTAGTGCATTATCAGTAGCAACTGGTATTGAGAGGCTGAGAGGTTGTGCCCAATCTATCAATTCCCTATCCCATTCTATCTTTAAATACACAAAACCCTTTGTGAAAGGGGAAAAACAAAGAATCTCTCTCACCAGCAGCATAAGGAAGCCACCCATGGGAGACAAATAAAATGGGAGGATTAACTAGGTAGTTGTAGCACTTCCAGCACAGCACCAGAGTGCCATTAGAAGATGGCATGGCTGATGGAGGTCTAGCTTTTATGAGTACAGCTTCCTGTGTTGAAAGCATAGAGAAAAATAGAGGAAAAGGAATCAAGGGGAACCTATAACCTGACAATAAAGAAACTGAAAGGAACACAGAGTTATCTTGTGAGGACGTAAGAAGTAGGCAATAATATGTGCTGGGACTGTCTGAGTCTTTTTAGACTGATATGAGGAACCATGGGGACAGTTATAGCAAAGAAACTGTCAGCGAGGGACAAAATGCTCTGAGAAGAAGGAAAGGAAGAAGAGTCCCAAACTGTCCAAATAGCTCTTTTTTTTTTTGGAGATTAGAAATCTGAAGGTAGGTAGTGATGGGAAATGTTGTTTCCAGGGTGCAGAGGTGTTGTTACCTATTACTATGCCCAGCATTTATTTTGAACATCACTCTCTGTGAGCAAATGTGGCTAGCCCCATGTCCTCAGAAAAAAAGGGGATTAGGGTGGCAGCAATAGAATAGCATTCCCAGCCTCATCTAGTGACTTAAGCACTGAAGCATAAGGTTGATATCTCTTCCCTCACATGTATACATACACACACAGCCACACACATGCAACCCTAACTCTTGCTATTCTTTCTAGCCAATGTTTAATTCCCTTTTGGACCTTTGTTAAAGTCTACAATGACATCACCTTTTCAAATCTATTCAGTCTCCCACAAAACTGTCATGCAACTTCCAGTATGTGGTAGATGCTTTTCAAGAACAACCCAATCTGAGGAAGTATCTGTGATTATCCAGGGTGACAGTTAGGAGTGGCTGTTTTTTAAACGCATGAATATTCAGACCACTATTAGACTAACAGCTATTTGCATCAGTGATTCTTAACTTCATGGAGTATTCTAAACATTAGCAAAGCCTCAAATAATCACAATAATTATTGTTCATACTTTTTCTGCAAGAACAAAACCCGCTCTTCTTTACTTTTATATTTCCCTTTTAAAAGTGGTATGTGTTTTTTTGGCATTTTTCCAGGTTCTACAGTGGATACCCTTCACTGATCACCATGGAAGTACTGTGAAATTATCTGAGTACATTTCACAACCAGATATCTTGATCCACAGTAAATATACGTTCCTTTGTCCCACAAAAGTATATAATTACTTGTAAATTGGTCTTGTAAGAATTTACACAATTGGTTAATTGTATGTACATAGATAATTCCACTGAAGCCAATGCAAAAATTAGAAGTATACATTTGTCATTCTTTACAGGATTAAAAATCAAGGGTGTAACCACTTCAGTTGCATATTTTGGTCAGATGCATCTGATTCAAGGAACAGACTCCTAAGTACACTATGATATACCCATATAGTGCTATGTCCTGGAGTTTGGCTGGCACACAGTAAGTAAAGCTCCTTACTACATAAAGAAAAAGATTTTTAGTTCCAGCAACAGAGGCCTATATTCTCAGATATCATTTTCCTCTTCCTAAACATATACAGCTTGGCCAATGCTTTCGTTTATCTAAGTAAGGATTTGTCATGATATCTTTTTGTAACAAGGCTTAGTCTACTTTATTCACAATAGTGAACACCACATTTCTTCAGGTTTTAGATATAAGGCTGTGTATTTAGGCTAACAGCTGGGTGCAGTTACTAGTTTAGATACAGGATTACTGGAATGATAGGAGATGAAACACCACTATCCATTTTCAATCGTGCCTTCTTTAAGAGCTAAGAACATACAAGGTGACTTTGTTCTTCTATAGCCCAGTGACCTGGGAAGAGACATGTGGAGACAGATTTTTTTCTCAGAAGGCCGTTCCCTTCTTCCAGCACCTAAATATCTTTCTGATCTATTAACAAGAATAGCATGGCCTACCTCCACACCATCATTTACTTAGGGCTGCCACAGTATCAGCACCTATTCCCTATTTAAGGCCATGTCCAGACAAGCATGGATGTTTGATTCCCCTGGGACAAGTAGCAATGGCATAGCTTGCAGATAATATCTAAATGTGTGTCATATGGCATCACGGACATGTTTATAGCGCCACATACTGTGTGGCTGTGCTTGTCTGGATGTGGCCTAAGAGACCAAGCCATGGAATCTTACATCCCAAGCAATGCCAGACAGATGTCTAATTCTTTTCTCAGTTTATGTGTAATATACTTTCTCCATTAAGTCACACTAGGCCATAGATATCAGCACTAATGCACAGAAAAGGACCAGAGCTGACCCCATACATTCGTGTAGCATAACTCTTCAAAACCAATATGCAATCAGGGTATGCATAGCAATGTGCTCTTTGCTGGCAGAAAAGTCTGGATTAACATCTGATACCAAAAATGCACATGATAATTAAGGTATTTGGGCTAATGCTCTCAGCTGTTAAGTTTGCTGTATGGCTGTGTGCATACTCCATATAGTACACCCCCAATTATCTTGCAGCTTTGGGAACAAGCAAAGGGTTTGAAAACCAATGGTTCAGAAAAATGAAATAGAAAGACTCCTCTAATTTATGTTGGATAACTTTAGAGATTAACTGTTTTTAGAAAGGACACATCACTTTCTACTATGATTTTCACCAACTGAGCATCTGGACTTCTAAACAGACAGTGCTTTTTTCTCTTCAAAAATAACCTTTTAGTAATAATTACATTTTGCAATCACTGATCTTGTTTTTATGTTTTAAAATTAACACAATAGATGTGTATTGTGATTGCTCATATAATCAAAGTGGGAAAAAACCCTGATACATATTAGGTTTGTTTCCCCATGGTAAAATTATGTACATTAGAGATGGGATGGATGAAAATACAGATATAATAATTTTATAAATACTTCTGCTGCACATGAGTTGATATTATCTACAACTACCATGAATTTTCTTTTGTGTTCATCTGTAAATAAATAAAAAAGCATTAAATAAATAAATAAAGCAAAACCATTTTTTCATCATCCTTTTATATAATAATGCATAGTAAAGGATTCTCTTAGTAGTCCATACTTACAGGACTTTATGAATTTTTGCTATGAAGAGACAAAAAACTTACTTTTTTTATGACTGCATATTAGATATTCCTTGAAAGGATTTATTAGCCTTCACAAAAATGGGGTGGGGGGGCAGCGAATGTTTTCCTGAGGGATTTGCATAACGAGCATAGGATGAATACCATTGTAAAACAAATTGTTTTGAAAACAAATAGAAATGAACACTGATATATTGATCATAATGGTGCTGAATAATTCCTACTTTAGCCAAAGAGAAAGAAGTGGGAGGAAAAAAGAAATGTCTCTGTAAAAATGTTGTTTTAATCAAATTCAGCACCGTGGAGAGCAGCAATGCATTATGCTTCTCCCTATTTCACTCAGCTGCTGGATATAGCTAACGCCTAACAATTCAAGGTAACCCTTTCATAACGCTCCTGGCTGTAGTCTGCATCTCTGGCACCTTTTCTGAAACAAAGTAATTGTATGTTTATGGCAACATGCACATATATCTATGCATATCTCGCCAAGTCACAATTTTAATGCTTTGTTTAAGAGTAGCGGCAGTAATTGTCATACCGCAGAAGTGCCTACAGTGCTAATTGGGGCTCTATTGTGGTTGGCATTGCACACTTTTAACATAGCGAAACAGACCTCATCCCAAGACACTTACATGCTAAGTATATGATAAAAAAAAAACAGGTGAATGCAACAGATGAAGGAATCATAAGGGGAAAGCTAGACAGAAAGTAAAAATCAATGTGATATGCACAGTGGTGACAGAAGAAAGGGTGACTCCCCACTGCATTCACTACATGTGGATTTCCCACAGCTTTGTAAATCAGAAGGAACATTTGTTTGAATTGGTATCAATGTAAATTTTTCTCCCAGCTAGGACCATGTTCCATTTAGTAAACAAATGGCATTTTTTCAAATTTAAATGCATCATGTCCAGCTGATACAATTTCTCTGCAAGTTTGTGACAGTTTTCCATATAGCTAGCTCACTGATAATAGAAATACTCCTGATGGTATGAAAATTAGATAGTTCTGCTCCAACTTGTGTTCAGCTGTCACCTTCCCTTAGCTTCTTTAGGGGAAAATATGGGATTCTTCTCTTCATATGCACAAAATCCCATTATAAATGACAAAAAGTTTTAAACATATGTACCAAGTTGGTATCTATTGAGAACATAAACATTTTAAGGGTATCAAAGGACTTTATTGGAATTAGACGTTATAATACCTTTGCATGGTTGGTAGATATTTGCATGGTTGGTAGATATTGTTATTTTTATTTTACCATTACACACAATGAGCCAAAGACATTTAGTTTCTCATACGGGATCACATACCAGGTTAGTTACAGAGTTGGAAACATTATCTGTATCATGTATTCCTAATTCCTTTGTCATTACCCATTTTGTACCCATGTCTATATTATATAACTTTGTAACAGGGGGCCTTCCTGGGGACAGTTAGAAGTTGGCCCACCCACCTGTTTCTGGGCTAACCCCCTGCCTCTCTTTCCTGCTATGCCTTGATGGAAAATGATTAAGATATTACCCAGGTGGGAGGCTGCCCATTTTCTGCCCCGATGCCAGGAGGCATCATCTGTGGCTATGAAACCTTCCCTACACTGCAGCCCATGACTCACAGATGACATCCACATGATGTTCATAACCCACACCATGACTAGTGCTCCAGAGTCTCACAGAGACTCTCACTCCCTCCTTGGAGCAGCAGGTCATTGTGCTCAACCTTTAGGTCTTTCTTTCAACCCACACTCAGCCTCCTTATGGTAGAGGATTTACCAGGGTCAGAACTCATCTCTAAATCTCTGGCTGAGTCCCCCCCCCCCACACACGCACACACACTTGGCCTCTGGCCCAAACTACAGCCTCTGGCATCCACAAACATACCTTGGCCTCTTCCCCACACATGGTTCCTACTATGCCCACTCTAGGGTCTGTACACCACACCACACCCTGGGGTCTTCTCATCATCGTCACAATTAACTACTCATGGGGCTGGCCCTTGTACTGCCCTTCAGGCCTACTCTCTGTACATCCTTACTCATCCCCCTCTCACACACAGCCTTTCAGGCCTACTTCCATTCAATCCTACTCTGTCCAGGGCCACACAACTCCGCCATATTCCCTAGAGCCATACAACTGTCCCTGCACTGGGAGCACACTACAACCCCTCTTTCTGAGTAGCCACTTCTATCCCCTCCTGGGGTCTCTGGGGTCTCAATCCTCTGTGGGCTCCGGTGACCTTGGCCATGCCTGGCCCCACTTGCTAGATGTAAACCACCCAAAGATGGGGGGCCAGGGGTTATTAAGGTGCCCTGACCCACCTTTCACTGGGGTGGTAACTGGCCTGGCATTTCCTGCGGGTTCCCACATGACCAGGAGCCCCAGCAGGCCACCCATCCCCAGGGTGCAGTTTTAGCTCATGCCCAGGACCAAGAGCCTCCTAGCTATCCCCATAAGGTCTTGCCCTTACTTTCTAGTGTTCTTGCTGCAGCTCAGCCCGATGCTTTTTCCAGTTGTGATGGCAGCAGCAAACTTCAGCCCTTATATACCTAGTTCTCAAAATGGCTGCTGCCATCAGGCACCTGCTGCCTGCCTGACTCAGCCCTTAAAGTTGTAAATACCCAAAGGTGCACTGCCACAAACTCTATAGGAAGCTTCCAATAAGATTGTAGATGGCCATTTGTGCATGGAACTACATATTTTGCACACTAGAATACAGATCCTAGAGCTGGTTCTAAATGATCTGACTTAGGTAAAGGTACAGGTAGTACAGAAGTAATTTACCTTGCTTCCCATGCTGATTAGAGTAGACTTATCTTCTAGCCTGTTTCTAATATAGACTTAATTCAAGTGTGCAACAAGACTAAACTAGTTATTACATGATTACAATACATTTTTGGAGATGAAAGTTGAAGGAAGATTAAAATATTATCTATAATTAGAGCTTGATTTTCAGATCTACAAAGCTCCCAAAGACTTCAGGTAGAAATGTGGGTGTTTAACATTTTCAGAATCAGTCACCAGATTCTTATTTACATGTTCTACATGTTCCTATGTCTGCAACATTGACGTCAAGGCAAGCCAACATTATCATCTTGATACAGCACTAAAATCAACATTGAAGTTTGGCCAATACTTGAGCAGATGGTAATTGTGTTTGGCCTTTCCTGTTTTGGAAAACATGCATTCCACCCTCAAAAAAACCCACCTTACATATTAAATCAACTCTCCAAAATATTTCCTGGTGTCAAGGAAAATTTTGATTGAATGCTGCCAATGCAGAGAGAATTAAAGCTGACATGCACAAGACAGACTCATGGAATTTTCCATTGGGCTCACCCAGCATGTGTCCCCTGGGCGACCCCAAGAGCTGTCAGTCAGGCTGACCTACTTTTCAGCCCTGCGCATGCTTGGTAACAGTGGAGAGCTCAGACTCACGCATGCTCAGCCAGCTAAGAGCATGATGTCATTCGGCTAGAAAGTTCTTTGAGGGACGCATTCTAATTGGCCACCAAATTGTTATAAAAGGTTAAGAAGCCCCTCTCTCGGGGGAAGATCCATTCAACTGAGGACAGAAGCTAGTTCTTAGGGACTGTCCCTCAGTTAGGTGTCCTCCAGCGTGGGCTCTCGCTGTGGTTCGTACCCCGGTCTTGCTATATTGATTTTCTGGTTACTGGACTGTTCTCGCTTGGACTCTGACTTCACTCTCAGATCATCCTCGATACTTCACTACAACTTACCTGGCTTTCGACTTCAGCTATCACCTCGACTATCCAATCGTCCTTCGGGACTGGCGTCACGACTCATCGAGTTACAGTTCGTCCTATCGTTTCTGTTTATCCTTTCATAAGCTGTTGACCAGCTCTGGGACTAGCCAGCAGGCAGCCGCCCCTAGCTCCGGCTAGATAGCAAGGGCTTGGTGGTGAACCCCGTGAGCCGACAGACCCCTCTGTTTGTTCATTGTTACCATCCACTGTAACTGAAGATCGTTGCCTACACCTCAAAAGCGTAAGTCGAATAAATCCCACTTGTTTAAGAAACCATATGCTTCCGTGCCACTCAGTACTCCATTGCCAAAAACTCCCGCCTGTCTGCTGCAATTGCCACCACCCGGCCGCCCCACCGTGACCACGACCGTGAGCTTGGCTCACCAGCTCTGGGGTCGTGACACCTGGTTTGAAAAATAAGTGTGAGGTTTACAACTCTCAACAAGCTACACTGATAATGCTTAGTTAGGAAATGGGAAGAAGCAGTAATGAACTTCCAACACTGGGCGCTTTGTCA
>NW_017729024.1:36357252-36358519 GCF_001723915.1 Gavialis gangeticus | reverse complement strand
CTGTCGACCAGCTCTGGGACTAGCCAGCAGGCAGCCGCCCCTAGCTCCGGCTAGATAGCAAGGGCTTGCTGGTGAACCCCGTGAGCCGACAGACCCCTCTGTTTGTTCATTGTTACCATCCACTGTAACTGAAGATCGTTGCCTACACCTCAAAAGCGTAAGTCGAATAAATCCCACTTG
This sequence comes from Gavialis gangeticus, assembly GCF_001723915.1. NCBI lineage: Eukaryota > Metazoa > Chordata > Crocodylia > Gavialidae > Gavialis > Gavialis gangeticus. The sequence continues at coordinate 36,358,339 of NW_017729024.1, read as the reverse complement.
TTTAAGAAACCATATGCTTCCGTGCCACTCAGTACTCCATTGCCAAAAACTCCCGCCTGTCTGCTGCAATTGCCACCACCCGGCCGCCCCACCGTGACCACGACCGTGAGCTTGGCTCACCAGCTCTGGGGTCGTGACACCTGGTTTGAAAAATAAGTGTGAGGTTTACAACTCTCAACAAGCTACACTGATAATGCTTAGTTAGGAAATGGGAAGAAGCAGTAATGAACTTCCAACACTGGGCGCTTTGTCAATATCCTTAGGAAAAATGTTTATAGTTGCTTGTCCATTGCAGCTGTGTCATTAAAACTTACAGCAGGAAAATGTGCCCAAAAAGCTACTGGTCATCCAATGAAAACACACAGTGTTTTACTTCCTGTCAGTGGGTTAAAAGGTTTCTGTTACTTATGGAGCTATTTAAACTATATAGCTGCCAAACAACTCAGCTGTTTATACTCCCAGATGAAAACAAACAAAATGCTTGAAGAACTATGGAGGATTATTTTATCTCCCAGTTTTGTTCAGCTTATTATTTATAGAAGGATCATACAATGTACAGAATATGTTACTTGGGACATTTCTTCACAAGTAGCACCTTTGGATTTAAGTGATAATATTCCATCTATGACTAGTTCTTTATCTCTTACTCTGCACAAATCCCTCACATCTCCAAGGAGGCACTTATATTTAGCAGCTGGATTCTGGCAAACCCTCCCCTCCCCACCCCCCGACCGGTTTCTAAGATAGTTATTGACACATTGCCACTACAGTACCTATTTACTACTACAGAGCCTGGCACATAAAGGACTGGAGATGTAGTAAACTCTAGCTTCCCAAAAAGGGAAGGATAGTTTATTAAGCGTGAGTTCTCAGGGTATGTACAGTACAACTCCTTCACTGAGAACACTAGAGATGACAATAAATTAGTCATTGTCATAGGCTATAGTATACCATGAATTTGGTAAGAACCTTACCACCCTTTTGGGAGTCCAGCAAGGAGCTATAACTTAAATTATATTTATCAATTATATGTTCCAACTCCTAGGATTCACCTTAATACTTTTTCTGTTAAGTAACTACTCCTGCA
>NW_017729024.1:36343456-36352252 GCF_001723915.1 Gavialis gangeticus | reverse complement strand
AACTCCTAGGATTCACCTTAATACTTTTTCTGTTAAGTAACTACTCCTGCATGTGCACATCTTTGGCACAGTGATTGTGATTTTCTGCCTTACAACATTATCTACACAGAATTTTAATAATATTAAGCAAATACTCACAACCAGCATAAACACTGACTAAACTTCCCAATATGCCAGTATTTTTTGGTTAATTACCTTTCTGAGGGCCCCTTAACCTGGTGCTGCAGGGGTGACTGTTGACTATCACCTACTTAAGGTCCTTTGGCTTAGGATACAGGATATTCTAAAAGTAAGTGCAAAGAAGAGAGAATCACAGAGTTAGAAGTGGGAGGAGGAAATCAAGGGAGCTGAAGTTTCAGGCTGAGCTTGTTGGGGTGAAAGGAAAGAGGCAAACAAGAAGAGGTAAGTTTGGATGTAGAGCCTGGCATGGAAACATTCTTTGTCTGAAAACAAGGGGAAGCCAAGGAAGACTTGAGAAAAGAGGAGCTGACATTATTTAATCCATGGGCAAGGAAGCAATTTTGGCTACTGATCTTTGGAGAGATGTGAGTGGAGAAATGCAGAGAGCTAAAACATGAGAGAAAAGAAGATTGTAACAACCAGTGGAAGAACAAAGAGCATGTGTAGCAATCTGCACAAGGACTATCATTCAAATCTGAAATTTAAAACTTCAGCACTACTGCTGTCATTTGAGCTAAAATATTAACTTCACTAGCTAATTACAGTGTTAAACTATTATCCTTCAACCATCCAGCCATTGGATGGTCATCCCAGCCACTGGGAATGACATGGTTTGTTGCATATAAGCAAGTGTTTTAGCTCTTAAGACAGAAAAGAAGGCATGGATGTATGAAATGCAAGAGTATGATTTGGTGACAAAAATCCTCGCAAGAGAGGAAGAGGAAACAATGAAATAGTCTATACCCATTTGCCCATCAAGATCTGATAATACATTTTTACTTGGCCTACACACTCTGATTTGTGAGTGATCCAAATACTGGAATGAACAATAACTCTCCTGAAATGACAGCAGAAATATGTATACTAATAAGAGACAGGGAGAACAGAACTCTATGTTCTCAGCTTCTATAAATTAGTTTGGACAAATGGGGGACATCCTTTTTGGCAGGCATGCCACACATTAAGCCACACACCCTCCCCAAATGTCACTGTGATCCTCCTCCCCTGCTTTTATGCACTAACACTCTGTACCCTGCCCCTGCCCCAAACTACTCCATGCCATACACAGTGGCTGCCTATGCCACATACACAGCCACCTGTAACACATCAATGCAGCCATGCCAATTTATAGCAGCTGAGAATCTGGCCTACTCGGGCCTATCCTATAATCAAGGGTGTGATTGACATATGTGTATATAGTGCAACTAAATTGAGCATGGCTAGGTGAAGGATTGATAGCAGCAAGGCTTCATGGCAAGTTGTGCAAACTTGCTGAGGATCCTGGGCAGCTAGACTGTGCTGACATATACCTTTACATCTTCATCTCTGTCTGCAGTGTAGACATGTGCACATGATGCATTGCATGCATGGATTCTTACTTGAAACAATAGTATAACATTGGGATTTCCTATTGTGCCCATTGCTATCCATTCTCAGCAATGAGATATACAATAATTACTGGCAACAATTACTGGCAATAATTACTGGCAGAGTTGCAATTAGCAATTTCCAGAATGTTTATATTTATTTTCCCCTTCAATCTCTGTGCTTGTTCTACACATCACTTATCCCTATAACAAGAAAAAAAAATGAGTCAGACTGTTAAACAAATGTTCTTCCTCTGATCTTTCCCTCCTGCACTATTATCAGATCTAATCAATCTTACAGTAAGACTGAAGCTACAAGTATCTGGTGACATCTCCTCACATCTCTCTCACATAATACATCCACAGCATTACACAAGTAGCCCAGGAGAACATCTAAGCCTGGATGAGGGTGAAAAAAGGCACACCTCAATTAGAAATCTGGAAGGTGTAGCTTTTATTATCATTTAATGTGAGGTAGCCCAGCCCCTGAAATATATATTATGGTTCACTACTGACCAGCGTGTTCAGTGCTGTATTACTTTCCTTGCACTTTTCCCATGGTCTCCTTAGTGGGCCCATCTACATGTGACGCTAATTGCATAGTAGCCTAATTCTTCTGTGCATTAGTGTACAGGGCAAAAGCCATGCTAATACACTAATGCACAGTAGTATTAAGCAGTTAGGGTTACTAAAAAGCCGTGCACCATGCTGGTGCAGTAGCACCATTCAATGTGCATTGATTTAGTACTTGGTTATACAAGTACTAAATTTAATGCATAGTAACTATGGTGCATTAATGAACGTGTAGATGTACCTAGTGTGTTTTAAAACAGGAGTAAGAAAGAAGGAGGGACTATGAATTGTAGTGTCACTATGCTTCTGAAGATGCATCTTACTTAAGCATGTCATTTTGCAGCAGGATGCTTTTTAGAATTAAGAAACAGCACAGTTATGGTTGCCCATGAAGCATTAACTCTATTCCCTGCACTATGATAGATAAACCACTCCTTAATGTGATGTAATTTTTTTGCCTCATAACAGAAATGCCCAAAATTCATGAGATGCCATTACTAGCTCTGTTCCACCTTCCCTTCTAGGCCTTCATCTGCTGCATGTTAAAAATCAATAGAAAGTCTCATTAACTTCCACAGGTGTTGGATCGGACCCCTACTAAATGAGAAAGGCATATAATAGATAAAAATGTTACTGAAATTATTTCAGTAATCTTTTTAAAACAGAAAAGCTATCAGTTCATCATTGCACTACAGACTTTAGTCTAATGATGAAAAGGAGGCTAGGTTAGTTGCAGAAAGTCATAGCTAAGACTTTCTTCAGTAACACATAGCCCTCTTTATTACAGCATACACAGCTGTTCCTCTTCTTCAGAGACAATTACTCATCTTCTGTTTGACCTACACTATAGACATTTCACCTGTGTTTCTTGAACTGCTTGCTTATAATCAAGACCTCAATTTCATTCCCTGAGGTTGACTAGTAGTCTGCCAATGTATAACAGGTCAATACAGTTGCTCTGAAAATGTATCCTGTAGTGGTTGTCATCATCTTGACTTTGTAGCAACTAGTTATTGGCAGTGAATTTCTCTTGATCTAAAACAGTAAAACACTTGAACTTGTAAAAGGAAAATGTACTGTAGAAAGAGCACTATTTTGGAAAGAGGACTAGAATCTTCACTTGTGCATTTATTTCTCAGGTCCACCCTAAATCTGCAGCACAGTGAGATTTTTCTACCCACCAGCTGTTATATTTTTGGTATTGATCATCAGTGAGGAAGGTGTCATTCAAAATGCAACATACAATTTTAGGGCCAGAAGGGACAACTATAATGCACTAATATGATGTTACACTCAAAGAGCATAGAGTTTCATCCAGGATTTATTTCATTTATTTCATCAAGTCCAATAAGCTGTGATTAAATCACAATAGATCTTTTAGAAAGACATAAGGGTAAAGTCCATCATCTCAGCAGCACTTCCAACTTCTAAGTTGAAAGGAATGAAAGATTGAGCTGACCACAACACCAACACTGTTGTTCTAGACTATTCTTAGGCCACCCAAAGGGGTCATTCTATAAAGCTGAGAACAAGCCTTCATCAAGAACACAAGAGTCTTCTATATTAGATACCAATGTAAAGTTTTGAGACAAAATAAGCACATACCTGTCATTGAGCACATTATCAGTTTTATATTAGATTATCCATGTTCTTAAAGCTACGCTCATGTTTAAGTGTCTCATTGAATCAAGTCCCTAAAGAAGATGTGCTGCAAATAGCCACTGGTGAAAGAGTAACAGAGAAATTGCACCTTTTAACACATTGCTGTGAAACATTTATCTGATGCAATGGTTGCCTCAGTCTTTTTTGTTCTCTTAATATATACAAAGAGTTCAATGGTTAATGTACTTCACTATTATGATTCATCCTACATAAGGTTGTAGGGCTAGAATGAGGTTGATTTACTGAGTGCTTTTAAAATGCTTTGAGTTATTTGGATGAAAGATACAGTACAAGTTCAGTGTGTTGTTACTGAACTTCAGGTTGTCAGTTCAATGTGTTCTTGAGCTCCTGCTCAAATAAGTCTGCTAAACAGTGGCTCTTTGCCCACAGTAAGGTGTCACCCTCCTTACTTAGATGTCTTTTTGGGAAGGATGGGTAGGAAGAATGGCATTTGTTGGGAGCCCACAAGAAAGGGAAAACTAAGGAAATACAATGGGACTCGATAAGCATCATCTGTGCATTGATTCCATTCCTCTTAAAGCAAAGCAAAGTCATTTTATTAAAGTAAAAATATCAAGTATCCACTCCTTTAGCTGGGCCACATATGCCTGGATGATCCAGTGATGTGTATCATGCCTCAGTCTACAGAGGAAAACAAAATAACAGAAGCAAAAACTGCTGGTTGTCCTTTCTTGCCCTCAAGAACGTAAGGTTTATTTAAGTCTAAAGTTAAGGTACAATGGTTTTTAACCAGTGGCATATGAGACTAATGTGGCCGGTATCACATCCAAACACCTTAGATTTCCCAGCAAGAATGACTAAGGGCCTTGTTACATGGTAATGTTAGGCAGCTTCTGGAGCTCTTAACTACTGGATTGGCTTCATGTTAACGCTTACCCAGGTTGGAAAAGTGGGCAGAACATAATAGGAGGCAGTTCAACAAGGACAAATGCAGAGTGCTGCACCTAGAGCATAAAAATATCCAGGACACCTACTGGCTGGAGAATGACCTTCTCAACAACACAGAAGTAGAAAGGGATCTCGGAGTCCTAGTGGACTCCAGGATCAATATGAGTTGTCAGTGTGATGAAATCATCAGCAAAGCTAACCACACTTTATCATGCATCAGCAGATGCATGACAAATAGAACAAAGGAGGTGATACTTCCCCTCTATACAGTATTGGTCAGACCATAGTTGGAGTACTACATCCAGTTTTCGGTGCCATACTTCAAGAAGGATGTGGATAACCTCAAGAGAGTCAGAGAAGAGCCACCCGTATGGTTAAGGGTATGCAGGCCAAGCCATATAAGAAGAGACTAAGGGACCTGGATCTCTTCAGTCTCCAAAAGAGAAGGCTGAGAGGTGATCTTGTGGCTGCCTACAAATTCATTAGGGGGAACAGCAAGGAACTGGAGATGCTCTGTTCACCACGATGCCTCTCAGGATAACAAAGAACAATGGTCACAAACTGACAGAGAGCATATTTAGGCTGGACATCAAGAAAAACTTCTTCACAGTAAAGGTAGCCAAAATCTGGAATGGGCTTCCAAGGGAGGTGATGCTCTCCCCTACCTTGGGGGTCTTTAAGAGAAGGCTGGATATACATCTGACTGGGGTCATCTGACCTGAGCACTCTTTCCTGCCCATGACAGGGAGTCAGACTTGATGATTTGTTGAGGTCCCTTCAGACCCTAGCATCTATGAATCTATTAAACCTTTAACATGTGAATTCCAAAGCCCCAAAAGCATGCAGCAGCTGTGGTGCTTCCTGCTGTTGCTCAGATCAGCTCACTGCCCCTGCTAGTGGTGGTGTCAGGAGACAAGTTACAGAGAAAAAAAAAGGATCGGGCCCCTCTGGAGCTTGCTTCCCCTCATGCTGCCTGATGTCTGTGGGGCCTGATTCTTTTATCTCTAGAGTTCAGGTGGTGTCTGGCTGGGTGGCAGCCTGGCTAGCACTGACACAGAGAGGCATGCTTCAGCGGGGACAGAGACTTTTTTTCTCCAAAGTCCCCCCCATGCCACCACTGCCTGGGCTGCCAGCCAACTGGGCACTTCCTGAGCTTTAAGGGGCCCGATCCTTTTTCCTCCAGAGCTTGCCCCCCACCCCCACCCTCTGCACCACTGCATTCAGGCACTGCACCACCAGGTCATTCAGGCACTGCTTGAGCTCTGGAGAAAAGTGTGGGCCTCTTGGAGTTCAGGAGGCACCTAACCAGACAGCAGCCCAGCCAGCAGTGGTGCAGGGAGCAAGTTTCAGTGAGACCAGACAGGTTCAGAGACGCTGCTTCCCGGGGTCTCTGTCTCCGTGAAACTGACATAGCAGGTCCACAGTGAGAGCAGGGCCTTCAGATTTAAGTCCTGGTAGCCCTGCTTTCAGCACGGAGCTGCCACAACTCAACAAGACCGCAGGGAAGCAGCTTGGTTGCTAGAGCTGCAGCAGCTCTGCAATGAGAGCAGGGCTGACAGAACTTAAGTTCAACAGCTCTGCTCTTGTAGCAAAACCCCCAGTTTCTTTTCTTTTTTATTGCATTCCCTCCCCTTCCCCAACAATTTCTGACTTTTTCTCTCCCTCTCTCTTCCCTATAGATAAGTATAAGTGAGCTCAAACTTAGGATAAGCTTTACACATTTTTATTTTGGTAGCAAGTTTTTGGTTTTGGATATCCACTGTTTTATATTGTATAATTATTAGGTTTGTATTAATTTTTTCTGTTGTATATCGTATTATTATCATTTTTGTATTGATTTTTATTGTTTCGTATGGATATCGTATGGTTCAGGCCTGTGTTTGTAAGCGAGCCAAAGTCCTGTCAAGTTTCCATTTTATATGTCAAGCCTCTATCTTCTGTTCTCTGCCTGGGCATCCCATGTTGCATCAATGTGATTCATTGTACCCCTCCCATGTAAGCTGGTTCCCCAATGAATGACAATGACTGGGCATGATTGAAATACAATGGTAGCAGGCCTCTACTGAATGGCCTGTAATAACTGGGCCATCACCTTGCATTGATTCATCCAGGAACCAGGGACCTCACCCAGGAACAGAGACAAGACCAGCATTTGAAAAACAAAAGACCCTCCAGAACCAGCAACTCTAACCATTAGACACCTGAAACTGCACATCCTTGCCTGGAGCACACATGCTCAGTATGCCAGGGCCTGACCCTTGCCTGGGCATGCCTCCTGTCACTAGGGTCACACAAGGTCTGCCCCTATACAAAGGGGCAGTGAAGACAGACCTAGTGGGATGCCCTCTCCATCTGGACCAGCCACCTATCCACCCAGAGGTCCTGCCAGTGACCTCCCTCTGGACAACATTGACTGGACAAGGATCCTTTTCCAACCTGGATAGATAGATATTACCTGCATACCTCCTCCTACAATTTGGATTCTCTCTCTCTCTCTTTCTCTCTCTCCTCCTGGACTTCAGTGGACTTCAGCCCCTGCACCAAGCCTCTTTAACCCCTGATGCCATTTTGTTTGTGTGTGTGTGTGTGTGTGTGCGCGCGTGTGTGTGCGCGCGTGTGCAAGGGAACCAATTTGGCATTGTGTCGCCATCTGCCCTGTTCAATAAAACCACTGTCATTTGCAACCCCGAGTTGGGTCATGTTTTACTAAATCCCAGTCACTTCCCTATCTTAAATTCCAGCCTCATTCTCTCTCTCTCTCAGCTCTAGTCCCTACCCTCTCTGCTAGTCTCCCCACCTCCTCCCAATTCCATCTCCCCTTTTATGCTACCTCTCAGCCTTCCCTGCTCCTACTGCCTTTTCCCTGTGAATCTCTGCTGTCCTGCCACCTGCTGTTTTTCCTGTGATTTTCTGCTGTCTGTCTCTCTGTTTTCAGGCTTCCCCCCCAACACCTTCTGTAACCTCCCCCCAACTTCCCAGCTTCTCTTAGCTGTCCAGTTTTCCCCAGCTTCCAGCACCTACTGCCACTACCTGCAACTTCTCTAGCTGCCCTGGAGCCATCCTCTGGCTTCCCACACCCAGAGCCCCTCTTTAACACCCACACTTTCCCTTATTCCCATTTTTCCTTCTCCCTACCTACCTTGTCAGCTCCCCCATAGCTGTGCCAGCATGCTTCCCTGTTTTGCAGGCTTTGGGCATTGTCTTTTAATCAATTAAGATCAATTAACCAAAAGTTACCCCTGAGCCTCAGTTCATCAGCCCAGGCCCCTGTAGGCTACTGGTTCTAATCCCAGTCCTGGTAACTTTAGCTCCCTACACTGCTACTTTCTTACCTTAACCTTTCCCCAGGTATCCCAAGTACACTAAGCACATACATACATACCACAATACGCAACTTAGGAACTCACTTGTGTGTATGTGTAGGTGAGTGGTATGTGTGTAAATTAGTGAATATACACACACACACATATATCTATATCTATGTATCTATATATATATATATACACACACACACATACACACATATATATATACACACATATATAGATATTGTGTGTGTGTATGGTATATGAATTAGTAATCCACATATGTGTATTGAATGTGCAGGTGTTGGTAACTGGTAACTGATTCTGTATAAATTTGGTGTGTGTAGCATGTATGGGCTTAAATTGGTAATAGGTATGCATGTGCCTGAGCTGGTAGTGTGAGTGTATGCCTAGTAGGGGTGTATGCACCTAGTGAGTGTATGTGTGCTCAATTGATTTTTATGTGTGCATGTGCAGTTGTACCACCCTCCTGTCTAACCGCGCAATATTGAGAATCTGAGTGTTGGCCTGATCCCTCAGGGCAACACTCTGAGTGCAGAGGCAGTGTGTCAATTTCAGCCAGACCAGATTTATTTAGTGTCTGCAGTTTCAGCATATTGTTTCAGCAATCGTAAGGTGATGTCATCACCAGTGTGAACAGATTGAAGGCCATCAGGTAGCATAGTAAATGGACATGAGTCTACAATGTGGGACATGGTTTGAATTTATCCACAAGGGCATTTGTTGTCATTGTGAAATGACAGCCTTACCTCAATCCTAGGGAAACTCTTTGAGAAGAT
>NW_017729024.1:36339549-36342447 GCF_001723915.1 Gavialis gangeticus | reverse complement strand
AAGGTCCCTTCCAACCCTACTTCTATGATTCTATGAAAGCCCCATCAGTATAGGTTTGAGGCACAGTGACTCTGTCCACCAGCGTCCTTGTCACGCCTCCTGAAAATAGTCAAACGATTGATTAAATTAATGGTGATACCAGCAGACTGAATCAGACTACTGTCAGATCTCAGTTAATCAACTCAATAAATGTCAGCCAGACCAGAGAGGCCTAGGCCCAATGGTAGGGCCGTTTTCTACCTGGCCAAAACAGCAAGCCAGTCCTGCCACTAGCTCTTAGTCCTGCCCTGCTCACCAAGCCTCTAGTGGTAAGTCACAGCTATGCAAGTGAAGGACAGTCAGAGCAGGTTTTTCACCTTAAAGTGTGGCTATTTCACTAAGCTAAATAACATCTGTTTGGTTTACAGTGTAAAGTATAACACATCTGTAAGTTACCCATTTATGCCAGGGTTGACTGGATTCTACCTTTGACTGCAGTCCAGAGGTCTTCAACTCATGCTTCTGAAGGTGTAGCAAGAGTCCTTTCCTGACCTGTCACCACACCCCTCCAGCTCCTTCTTCCTGTAACCTTAATGACAACCTGTGAGATCAGTTTAAGTTTCCAAACTATCATGTGCATATCAATCATTAAGCACAATTATTGTATAGTCTGGTGTGGGTAAAGGGAAAACAAATAAAAAAACAGCCTGAAATGACTTGAGTGAAGCCTGAATCCAAACCAAATTTGAAGAATAAGAAACTATTTGACTATGGCTTTCATTTGCAAGTGCCTCTGCATTTTCTTACGTTGATTACCTAATATTTAGGTGCAGTCTACCCTGCCTTCTGCATGACTGAAAGCCAAGGCATCAAATCATGGTATCTCTGATCCAGCAGGAGTAGTTTTAAGTCTCATCTGATCTCCTGTGGTTTATAAACCACACAATATGGATGGCATAACAGCATCTTCAAAAATGTAGGTACTTCTCTGAAAGAAGGATATTTAAAAGTGTCTAAATGTTTAACTATGCAGAAAAGTTAAATTGGATTAAGATGGGTTTAAGATTCCTGATTAACTTTCTCTTCAAATAGTCTCATTCTGGGCATTAATAAGGAATCATTAAGCAGAATAAGCTGTTCTGAAATAGCTCCCCATGTAGACAAGCCCTTAAAATTAGGCAAAGTCCATGGCCTGTGTTAAGCTGGAGACCAAACAGAGGGTCATGGTGGTCCCTTCTGGCCTGACCTTCTATAAATCAATAGGAGTTAGGTGTCTGAACCACTTAGGCATATTTGAAGATCTCAGTTCAGATGATTAAATGTCTGTAGTCTGCATTAGCCCTCCTCATGCTACAGAAATCCTTAGTTCCTGACCCCAGCTTACATCTAAATTGCTGTATCAATTTAGTCTAGGTAACATTCACTTTTCCAGAAAGCTATTTTGCAGTTTATATGAAGAAAAGACAGGAAAAAATAAGCAGTCCTGAATAACTACAAATTTAAGCAGACAGAGTGCACAAGTTTCACTCATTAACATAATATAGTCAACATCAAAATGTCAACCTCAGACTTTTTTATCTAATAAAAGCTGATTATTAGAGAGTAATTAAACAAATTATGTTTAACATAACTCACGCTCTCACAGCTAAGGTCAAATTAACAAATCAATTTGCTTCTGTGGAAAATGACAGTTTGATTTATTGCTTAAATAATGTTTTGTCATACTTGGCAATATCAGCCTATGAGTATCCCAAATTATTTGTGATATCTCTCTCTCAAGTTGCAGTGTGTTAGCACACTGCATGGCTGGCAAGACCTTTATGTAATACTGGATGCAGACAGGAATGAATCATGAGAGGACAAACTATGCCATGGTGATGGGCAGAGCTAGTAATGAAAGGGCAATTCAAAGGTTAGTCTCAGCAGGCCGCAGAATGCTGCACACATTGGATTTCTGAACTCATAGTTAGCAGGTACTGAAGGGCTCATGAAAGCCTAAAGTGGATCCTGCATAATGCCTGTGTGCATGGACAAAATCCTGGGAAATATTCACATTAAGTGCACGCTGTTTTCTATTCTAGAGTGAATGTTGAGTTTAATTTGAAAAGAAAAATACATTTTGTATGTAGGTCTACAAGATCTTCAGATCCACATAGTAGGCCTTTTGGAAACAATGTTCCAAGGCCAAAAATAGATGTCACCTAATGAAGATCATTGCTCCTAGCAAAGCTGATCCACTTCTGTGGGCAAACCACATTGCCAATTGTCCCATCCATTGATGCTACAGGACAATAGGCAACGTGTTCTCCCAGGGCTGCAGACGCCAGGAATTCCTGCACAGCATCAGGCCCCTCAAGCCCTGGGAGCACCTGCTCAGCTTTCCCAAGGGCATACCTCAGGTAAGCAGAGAAAGTTGGTGTTTCCCACTTGCAGAGATGTGCCCCTAAATTTCCCTGCTTAGAGAGGTACATTCTTGAAATGTCAGGGGCATGTCTCTAGGTGGGGAAACCCTGACTTTCCCTGATTACATTTCCTAGACATCCCAGGGGCACATCTCTGTAAGTGGGGAAACACCAACTTTTTCTGCTTACAGAGATAGGTCCAAAGATTTCCTAGGGCATCCCTCTGAGCTGGGACTTGAGGGGGCTGATCCTACACAGAAGTTCCCAGAGCACACAGGTTGGGTCTCTCAAGCCCCTAGAACACCTGCTCAGAGTGGCTGGATAGTGTGGGCAGCCCTGGGCTGCCTGTACTCTCTCATCTCAAAGCAAATAGATGTTGGCTGATAAATAACAGCACAAATTAATGCCTTTTTTGTTGCACGCAAAAATGTAGGGGATTTGTGATATGGCAAGAGGCACAGACATCTCATTGGCTTTTCTGCTGCCATTAAAAATGGTATGGTGACACAAAGGTGAT
>NW_017729024.1:36328236-36334549 GCF_001723915.1 Gavialis gangeticus | reverse complement strand
CACACAAGTTGGGTCTCTCAAGCCCCTAGAACACCTGCTCAGAGTGGCTGGATAGTGTGGGCAGCCCTGGGCTGCCTGTACTCTCTCATCTCAAAGCAAATAGATGTTGGCTGATAAATAACAGCACAAATTAATGCCTTTTTTGTTGCACGCAAAAATGTAGGGGATTTGTGATATGGCAAGAGGCACAGACATCTCATTGGCTTTTCTGCTGCCATTAAAAATGGTATGGTGACACAAAGGTGATGAAAGGCAATGCCTGTTTCCACCCTGAATCTTTACAGATATATATCTGCTTTTAATGGAGAAAAAAAGAGGTTTGACAACAAGATACCATATTGCAAACATGCTGGTCTTGAGCACCCCACAAACCTGAGCCAATTGCTTCAGTGATGACCAACTGGAAAATAACATTGATGCTTAGGGTTGGGAAAGTTGATGAATAGTGGAAGCCTCCTTGTTGGGTAAAGGAAGAAAAAGCTGAAGAAAATGATATCCTGTAGCAGGCTTGGGGGTCCAGCCTTAGTGTCTGATGTCTCTTGGTTAGACACTATTGCTGCACTCTCTGACTTCCTTCACCTCCTGTCTCTCACCTACTATGGCTTTTTTTGTTAATAAAGATATACTGGGGAGACTGTCTTTAGAGGCCAAAGTATTTTCTTTGGTGTTCTCTTCCTCTTCGCTCAGTCCTCATGGACTCTTTACCCCATACTCAGCCCTGCCTCTCTAGGCTTTTCTAGGGCTACTTCCCCTTTAAGACAGTTCCCCAGGACTTCTCGGCCTTACACAATACCAATTCTTGTTCTGAAGACTTTAAAGATGCCCATTTGGCCTTCTATAATTGTGGCCTCCAGCTACTGCCACAGTCACATTCATTTCTTGCAGATATTACTCAGTCACAATTTGGAAGGAGCCTCTGGCCCCAAACCAACAAACTTGCCCCCTCAGGCTTCAAACCCTTGCTTGGCCATAAAAACATAAAGACATCCTTCCCAGCTTTGGCCCTCTTTTCTGGCTGAGACCCCAGACCCACTGCCTTGGACCTCAGTTCCTGGGTCTCAGCACCTCATATTCCTACCTAGAGCAGGTCTCAATATGCAGAGCACCCTCTAGCACTCTGCTATGCAACCCCCAAAACCACCCCCATAACCACAACCTGATCCTCCTTTTAGAGCAGAAAGGCCAGAGGAAAACCGACTATAACACAAAGCTTAAACCATCCAGTTGTAACTCGTATCTAAACCCAACCTTAAATCCCCTTGCCCCACTCCTATCCTAAGGAGCTGGCTTGTTCACCCAGTCCACTGTGTATTTTTTTCTTGTTTTCTGGCAGTCAACTCTGTCCACAGCTCCTCAGCCTACAACCTACAGGCATAGACCACCAGCCCCAGCCCAGAGGCTAGGCTTACGTGGGGCCGAGCCCTGTCCTTTTCTGACCACAGGCCTCTATTAAGAATGCCCAGGTGCTGCTGACTCCCTAATCAGCAGCCCAGTATTCTGCTGCCTGCAGTGCACATAGCTAAGTTACTCTCACTTGCTGCTCCTTACAGCTAGGCTTCCTGCAAGCTGCTTGGCTTTGCTTTCCCTATCCTACCCTTGTCTGTTCTTTCCAAGTAACAGGGGTAGAACACACTGTCACAAAAATGTTTGAGATACCCTGCTCTATGCTCAGCTCTTGCCCACCATGCCTTGATGCTAGTTGTTATTCAGAGTGCAGTAGGCTGCCTTGGTCTTATTACAGCGACTACCCGGATTGTGGTCCTGGCCTTATGGGTCAATTGCATGGCTCCGTCTCTCACTATCCAGGCCCTCAGACCCATCTGGTTCTGCACGCTATTTCACAGGCCCTTCGCTGGGCCACACTTTAGTCTCTGGCCCTTCTCTGCATCTCTGGACCCACATGGTCCTAGTCTTCTCTGGCCCCTTTCTGGGCTCCTGGGCCTCAGTGGTCCTGGTCTTCCTGGCCCAGTGCTTTTCTGTCAGGGTATGTTCCCTAGCCTTCCCCTTCCACAGGGTAATCCACAAGGCAGCATTAGCTGAGGCTTTCTGGTGCCCCATCCTTGTCTTTCCCTGGATTGGCCCATGCATGGCATTTCATAGAGGCCACCCTGCCACAGCCCCACCATACTAACCAGCTCCAGTAGAGTACAGTTTCAGGTCTTACCCAGGACCACTCTTCAGGCCTACCTGATCTTACTCATCCATTTCTAGGTTCCCCACTAAATGTCCTATGCCTCTCCTGGGCTGCTAACCAGCAGGTTCCTTGGCCCTGTTTCCATCTCCCACCCAAGTCATCCATCTCTGTCCCTCAGCTCAATCTCGAACCCCTTTCCTTGATCCTTCCTCCTCAGATGGCCTAGCACTAGCCATCACCATCCCAAGGATGCACGTCCCTTGGCTCCTTCCTCTCTGTGACCACACAAGGACCCACGGCCTCTCTTGGGCCCTGATCCTGCCTCAGGCCAGTCAAGAACTCCAGGTGTTCCCAGCTCTGGCAGTCTCTACCATGGTTTATTTCACCTTGTAGCCCCTCTTGGACCCACACAAGCCAGGTGAGATTTCCAGGGTCAGTCCTCTGGCTGTCAGCCCTCTCATCTCTATGGGTCTGCCCTCTCAAACCCATCCATAGATCGCTCCTTCTCTCTAGGCTCACCCAGAGCCCCCTATAGATCTTCCCTAATGCAGCTTCTTCCTTCTCCAGGCACAGCTGAAGCCCTCTATAGACCCCCATATTTTGCCCCACACCCTGGGTTCACCCAAACACTTCAGTGGATCTCCCAAAAACTTGGCCCTTCTCTCATGGCTCACCTAGACCCTTAATAGGGCCACAGTCTCTCAGTCCCTCTCCCAGGGCTCACCTGCCTTCTTCCTAGGCCTCTACGCACTCAGCCGCTCTCTCAGGGCTCTGGACACCCACACTGGGTCCCCCAGGAACCTCTTTATATCCTTAACTCCCACCCAAACCTCCAGATGCTATCTCTTTGCTGACATTCAGGAGCAGTGTGATGTTCCTTCACCAGCTCCCAAGATGTTACTGCCAGTCCTACTCTCAGGGTCTGCGCTTACACCCTGTCTAAACACAGCCCTCTTCCAATCAGGTGACTCCCTTGATCAGGCCTAGCCACACTTTCCTGGGTCTGCTGATTCCACAATTATCCCTGACCCTTACCTGCCAGGGCTCAGTGGGCCGCCTAACCTCTTAAAGTGGCAGGCACATCAAGCGCTCTGCCACAAGCACCCCCGTAAAACATAAATACATAATTGTTGTGTACTTGCTGACAGCTTGGAAACAGAGCAGAGATCAAGATTTAACTAGGAACACTGACCATTAGTCTCACGTGGAAGACAAATGATGACTACATCACACACAATTCATATGGATTTCCTATTGTACACATAGCCTATAAATACATGTGATAGAGCATTTCTCATCATAGTTATATTTTGGGGCTGAAGCTTGCCCTCGTGCAGAGAACAAGTAAAATGCCCATGAGCTGCCTATAAAGGCAATGTGATCTAGTGAACAGAATACTGTACCATGCCACAGGGGACCACAATGGTATTTCTAGCTCAGCACTGACCTACTGGTTGACATTGAGCAAGTCATTTCACCACCCAGTGCTTCAGTTTCCACATATGTAAAATAGGAGTAATTACTCTTACTTCACCTAAATAAGAGCCAGCTATTATTATTACCATAATTTAACTTCCACTAAAATCTCAGTTCTGAGGTTTAACTGTATGGAAATTTTCTGTGAACCATAAGAATACCCTCTGAATATAAGAGTATTGCATGATGCTTGGAAAACAGGTGATCCACTGTAAAAGCAGTAGTTGGCTCATTTTATTTTTACTCTAAAAGGGATGAGAGGTCCTGAAATAGATACTTCAGGATGACAATGATTTTCAAAAGTGAGTACTGTTGTTAGGCATCTTAATTTTTGGGTGTTCACTTTGAGCCACTTCAAAGGATACTTGTTTACTGAAGGCAGATGCAGAACACTTTCTGCCTACAAGGCCCCTTGAAGGCTGATTAAACTAGGTATTAGGGTTATGCAAAGCTTCGACCCTGATTAGATTTGGCGAAGATTCAGCCTGATTCGGTAGCCGAATCTCTGAATCCAAACTGAATCAGAGGACCCTTTAATCTCTCCAAATTGAATAGGAACCCTCCAAATCAATTCAGAAAGATTCAGCAATTCAGACATAGACACAGCTTTAAACGTTTTTTCTATATACCTCAAGGTAGCAGGCAGATTGAGAATGCTGTGATGCTGGGGTACATGGAGTATCCCACAGAAGTGCAGGAGGCTCCCCAGTGCACTCAGCAGCAGACCTGGAAGTAGACCAGAAGCAGTTCTGGCCCACTTCCGGGTCCACCAAAGACCGCAAGGGAAGGCCCCTCCCAACGCCCCCCCCAGCTCGGCGACAGGTGCCTTTTGGATCTGGGGGGCATCCAGGGTCCCCCCACAGCCAATTACTGAGCTAGGGGGACGCAAGGGGAGGGGGGCCCTATGTGTTCAGCAGCAGACCTGGAAGTACTTCCAGTCTACTTTCGGGTACACTGCTGAGCACTCAGGGGCCCCCTCATGCTCCTGTGGGATGCTCCATTTGCCCCACCATCACAGCATTCACAAGCTGTGCTGGTACTTCAAGATATGTAGAAAAAACATTTAAAGCTGTGTCTATGTTTGGATTGCTGATTCTCTGAATCAGCATCGAATTTTCAGATTTGGATTCACCTGAATCGAACTGGGGACAGTGATCCAAATCAATGAATCAAATCACTTTCCCCAATTTGGGCCAAATCCAAATCCAAATTGAATAGGACCTGTTTTGCACATCCCTACTAAGTATACATGATTACAGTTAGTCACTTTGGAAAGTCTTGCTTCATGGACCCAGTTCTACTCACAGTTACCACCTACCTATTTCATTTTTACATATTTTAAAGAAAGCACTATAAATGAATATTTTTCCTTGTTACATGTAGGTAACCAATTTAAAATGGCTGTATAACCATTCTTGGGTCCAAAATAATTTACATACTAAAAGTAACACAGCAGGAGAGTATTGTTGCTCATAAATGTAACATGCATTTTCTTGATTTTCAAGACCGTCAAAAGGTACACTAAAATTTTGTGTTTTTCACAAGAAGAGTTCAGACACACTGTGACAACAACTAATGTACACTGTTGTTTAACTTCTTATATTGACATTAGTCCTAAATATTTTGCAAGTTTTTTATGAAGAAAAATCTATTACTTTTTATGATGTATATTGATTCCTATCCCACTGCAATACTTGGATTCATCATAGAATCTAATTATTATTTTTTTTATTCATGGCAAGTAAAAAAAACCTAGCCTCAGTGATTACTCTATTGTAAAATCACTTTATATCAGAGAAAGCAATATCTTCATTTAAAGAAAAAAAATCCTTCTTGTGTGCTTCAAAGAAACTGTTGTTTTCTCTTCCTTATCTCTTTTTCTCTGTATCTGCCTCTTTTGCAACCTATATACAGGACACTGATGCATATATAGGTTTTCTTAATATACATGCCTGCCATTTGTTCACTTTACAGGATTTAATTACATTTTCTCTTCCGATAAACAGGATCAGATGTTTTCTTTAAGTAAGACAGATTCATCCATTCCCAATGTTGGCCTTTTAAAGTAATCACCCACAGAACTGTCGACCCAGGACATTTTTTTACTGATAATCTGCAAACTTTTTACTGACAGCAAAACCTTTGGTTACTGACATATATTTTTACTGACATATGTTTTACATAATATAAATGTAACCCTTCCACCAGGCCCTGGACAAGGGCCAGGTTCCAATTTTTTAGTTTAACACGAACCATAGCAAAAAAATTGGTTGCCAGCAAAAAGTGTGCAGATAATCCATTAAAAAATGTCTTGAGTTAGCAACCCTGCTTAATAACAAAGCTGCCCCCATCACAGTTATCCCATACTTAACCCAACCACTTCATACCACCAACCACACCATGCTGGCCTGCAGTCCACTCCCCCAGCTCTGCCCCCACCAGCCCTGTTCCCACATCCTGACACAGACCCCCAAAGGATAACTGTCTACCTACCTAAGATCAGATGCAGCAACAGCAGCATATGGCTGCGGGGCAGAGGCTATGGCCCCTGTGGCCTACAAAACCCTGAGAAAATGCTTGATGCAGACAACTGTGCTCCCTCTCAGATACCAGGTGGTACTGCTTTGCTCTCTTTTTCTTTCAATGTTCCAGTCCCCCTCCCCGCCCCACCCCGCCCTAACCCTTCCCTTCCCTCTGTCTCTG
>NW_017729024.1:36320547-36323236 GCF_001723915.1 Gavialis gangeticus | reverse complement strand
CCCTGCTTAATAACAAAGCTGCCCCCATCACAGTTATCCCATACTTAACCCAACCACTTCATACCACCAACCACACCATGCTGGCCTGCAGTCCACTCCCCCAGCTCTGCCCCCACCAGCCCTGTTCCCACATCCTGACACAGACCCCCAAAGGATAACTGTCTACCTACCTAAGATCAGATGCAGCAACAGCAGCATATGGCTGCGGGGCAGAGGCTATGGCCCCTGTGGCCTACAAAACCCTGAGAAAATGCTTGATGCAGACAACTGTGCTCCCTCTCAGATACCAGGTGGTACTGCTTTGCTCTCTTTTTCTTTCAATGTTCCAGTCCCCCTCCCCGCCCCACCCCGCCCTACCCCACCCCTCTCTCTCTCTCTCTCTCTCCCCTCAGAGTGGAGCTTTAGTTTAAGCACCCAGTGGCTTAGTTTTTTATGGATGGCTCAATCTTTTTATGGATTTGATGAGTAGGCATTTTAGCCTGCCTTCATATAGTCTATCCCTAAATTTAGAGACAACAGCTAGCCCGATCACTAACTGCAGATTTTTCATTCCTCTTTTCAACATTTTTTTCTTCAGTCATTTCTAAATTTGTAAGGCTAACTGAAAACTGTTTTTTCATAATAAAGATGAAGAAAAACATTATGTTATGTATTCTGTCAAAATTATTTATTATCTGTATTCCTGGAGCACCCATTGATTCAAACCAAGAATAAGATTCAATATTACCCAGAAGTGTACATAAATACACTGAGAAATTATCCTTGGCTTGAAGTATTTACTATTATATGCCTTCCTTTTTTTTTTACAAAAGTCTTTTACTCACAAAATATGGATGGAGATTGAAAACATCTAACAACTTCATATAAATTTTAAGAATTTTTTCACTAAATAAAAAGCAAAGCTAGATTTTCTGGAAAAAAGAAAATCTTTCATTTCTATACTTTCTAAATAAAACTTTTCCATTTTTTATTTGATTAAAGCAATTTTTCCTTTTAAAGTTTACTTTAATTTTATTTTAAAAATTTCAAAAATGTACCAAATATTCTAAACTAAATGGTTTGGTTTATGTCAAAATAAACAGAGTTACAGCTTGGTTCATTAAAGAACTTAAAAAAAATTTAAAATATGTTATTTGAGTCCATCTGTATTTTTTAATTCAAAATATCAAACATTATCTAAATAGAACAGACAGAAAAGCAGCAACATTTTCTCCATTTTACTGGTTAAAGACCTAAAACACTATGTTCCCCAAGTTTTTTTTTTCTTTGGCTAGCTGGAGATGTTAATTTTTTCATGTGTTATGTGCACAGAAAGCACTTTACAGCTGTAACAGAACAGACATTTATAGCACATAAAGCACTTTAAAAATGGCAGATCCCACTCTAAGTGAACCCTAGATGGATGTGCTAGCAAACTAAAGGGCTTTAGGTTAGAGTGCTTTACTGAAAATTTGTACCACATCCCATCCCAAGTCAAGGTAGGTCGCAAACCACTGGCACCCCAGCAGCCCCTCACTAGGCCACTTGCTAGCTTCTGCCAGTGTTTGTCTTCTCTGGGTGAGCACTGGTCCAGCCCCACTCTGAGCTGTCACAGAGGGGAGACAGAAAAGGCTTTGTCTCCTCTCTGCAGGGCCAGGCAGGGTGTGGGGGAACAGAACCCCCTACCTCCCACCCCCGATTTCTGGTTCAGGTATTCTGAGGATCTGAGCTGGGCCTGCACAGTGGAAGGGGGTCCCTCCCCATACTCCCAGTTCCCATCATGGTGAATGATGTTTTAGGAATGGTATTTTTAAAAGATTTGTTTTTGTGGGAATTGGATTATATATATAGATCATATATATGCATTAGAATGCATAGCATTAGAATTATATGCATTAGATCATATATATATATATGCATTAAAATGGTTCAGGATGGGCATCAGGGGTTAATTGATTCCTGAAAGCTTGTGTCTCTCTCAGTTTCACACAGCCCTGGAATCAGACAGGCTGTCTAGCACAATAAGGTCAAGGGTTATACACACAATCTGAGACACTAGGGGCATATACCATACTGTTCTATAACATGAGATAAGGGTGCCACCAGCTAACAAGGCTTCAGAGTGGGGGTGGCCTGAGTCCTGGGTTTGGGGGAACAGACCAAATTAGGAGAAGGTGTGGAAAGACCAAATTAGTATGTGTGCATGTGGCCAGTGTATGATGAGCTATGTGGACAGTAAGATGACCACAGAGAGACACCAACCAGTGATAGTCATGGATGAAGAGTCATCAGGAGGGAATGAGACTTGAGAGAAGCAAAGGGTCCCACCTTTGGTCCCTCCCTCCCCATCCCTCCTCCTCCCTGGGAGGCATCCCTATTTCCATCCCCAGGAGAGGTCTCTAAGGCCACCATGAACAGCGGGCACACCACCAGCCCATCTCATTCATCCCAGTGGGGGCAAGGGCCTTGACAACTCACATCCAGGGTGCTGTCATCTGGCACCTAAGACA
Organism: Gavialis gangeticus; assembly: GCF_001723915.1. Lineage (NCBI taxonomy): Eukaryota > Metazoa > Chordata > Crocodylia > Gavialidae > Gavialis > Gavialis gangeticus. The sequence goes on along the minus strand of NW_017729024.1, from coordinate 36,320,747 downwards.
AAGAGCCTCAGAGTGAAAGCTGCATCCTGGCCAGATGTACTTTGACTCTGAAGACAGCCCTAGAATTGGTAAATATATATATATATATAATTGCTTGATTGCTTGTATTGTTTCTTTTCTATTATCATTATGTCAATAATTTTGCCTATTATTGAATGGAAAGATCATGGTTGGTTTGATGCATCTGCCCCCCCCCCCCC
>NW_017729024.1:36314778-36315547 GCF_001723915.1 Gavialis gangeticus | reverse complement strand
CCCCCTTCTGCAGCCCCGCAGAACAAGGCATCTGGGTCCTAAATCCAGAGCCAACAGTGAAAATCTGTGTTGGGAAATCTCATGCTACAGCTACTGACTGCAGCTGTTAAGAGGCTGGGATGGGGGAGAGGGAGACCCCGTGCTGCATGGAGCTGCCCAGGGTCCCTCCCAAAACCAAACCCGGCAACCTGGGGCAACATACACAGCTGGGGTTCCTTCTCCACCCCCACCCCCCAACCTCTTGACAGTTGCAGCCAACAGCTGCAACACAAGACTACCTGGCCCAGCTTCTGGCTGTGCTGGGAACTGGGGTGAGATAAGGGAGCTCCCAGCCATGAAGCCACCCCTAGATTGCTGGGTCAAGTCTTGTGAGGGGTCCTGGGTCAGATCCACATGGTAGGGAGGCTATTCTCCCATGCCTAGTTCCCAGTGAGGCTAAAAGCCAGGCTGGGAAGTCTCTCAATGCAGGTGCTGGCTTCAGCTGTCAAGAGGCTGGCACAGGGTAGGGAAGGAGCCCCCCTGCCCACAAACACAGCCTGCACCCCCCCCCCGAACCTGACTCAACAGTTTGGGGGGGTGCACATATCACAGGGATCCTTCCCCATCTCCCCCCCCCACCCAGTCACTGCTGATAGCCACCAGCTGTGGGGGGGAGGGGACAGGTTTTGGGACAGATGCAGTTCCAGCAGTCTCCTAGGAGAAATGCATGAGCACCCCCCACACTCCCATATGCTGGCATTGGCAAGTGTGGGTAGGCTGCAACCTTCCC
>NW_017729024.1:36306673-36314679 GCF_001723915.1 Gavialis gangeticus | reverse complement strand
CCCCCCCCCCCCAACTATACAAAAAACATCTGTTTGGTTCATTCCTGCTCCAACTTATACTACTTTAAGTAAAACATGATAGAGTTCTTCTGCCAGGGGCTTTTTAATGTCTATACTTAGCCTTTGTTACTTCTATTGAAGCTGATGGGAATATTGGGACTGAAATCCTGTAAGCGATCTTAAAAATACAAAAGCACAAATTTGCTCATCCATTCATTCATTCATTGAATTGATTATGATAGATGCCACATGTGAGTTGATATTTGGACCACATGACTGTCCCTTTAGCTATATGACTGCCAAATCTACCAGAGATGGCTAGATTTGAGAACGATATGCTTTCCATAGAGTTTTCTAAACAGCCCATCCTAAAGCTTTATAGTGCTATCTATCAAGACAGTATCTGCACGTGTAATCAATAGTAACAGTGAAGCCTTGATGGATTCAGTGAAGTGTCTGACACTTTCTGGATTATTTTTAGATAAGGATGGCATCTGATCATCTAAATTTTGTGAGGGCCCAGACTTTGCATAACATTGACAAATGGGGCGCACCCACACATACAAGCACGTGCACTTGCAGCAGCTCATATAGAAGCGGTGCAAATTTGAACCGGGGCTTTTTGCCTCAGCACACATGCCCAGAAATGCACTTTGGTATGGGGCAAATTGTGCCACTTGGGGCAAAATAACTCTGCCTGGCTCCTCTTGGATCTGAAGCCAGGGGCAGCTAGAGCCCAGGGCCAGTACCTGTGCTGTCCCCAGGAGTACAAAAAGCTGCCCTGTCAAGTAACTCAGGGCTACTCACTCTCAGGAGCTTCTGGGGCCCAGCCAATTGGTACCTGGGGACATTACCCCTTGTGCCAGCTGGACTGCTGAAGCAGCCTGGAGAGTTCTCTGCACCCTCTACCCACTGCAGCAGTCTGGCAGTGGGGGCTGCTGCCTGTCTGTGATTTGTTGCACACCTGCCAGACCCAGATGGGGACTGCAAAGCCAGTGGAGGCATCTGCCTCTCTGGATCAGCTGCCAGGGGACTGTGGCTGCAAAGTTGGCCTTTGTGCGGCACTACTGCCATGTGTGCCTCCTGCCCAGTCATCTGGGTAGCTATTGCCTGGAAGATGTTTTGAATGTGGTGGCCTGCTTTGAACTGTCAAAGCATGTCCTCTTGGCCCCAATTAGCCAGGTCAGCCACAACCAGCTGGGTCCAAGGTGCCAGCTCTGAGCAGGCAGGGTCCTGCCACTGGCCTCCCTAGCAGGAATTCTGGTGTCCCCTACTTGAAAACTGAAAAATCCGAGAAGTCACTCTGTAAAATACCCCAAAATCCATGCTTCTCCACAATCAAAACAAAAGACCACTAGAGAGAGAGAGAGCATGATCAGGCAACGTTTTATTGATATATTAAAGCAATTTTGGAAGCCTACAAGTGTCTCTATCATCATAACAAAGTGAATTCTAAATACTTATGTTTTACAGCCCCCCACAGGGGCCACAACCCCCCCCAGCAGGAGTTACAGCCCTCCCAGGGGCTACCCCCCACCACAGGGTCCACATGCCCCACCCCTGCTTGCTCTCCCAGCTCCCCAGATTTCTGCCCCACCTGGCCCCATCCTCTTCTGGCTCCTGCAGCCCCCCCAGTGGCTGCCCTGTCCAGCCCCAACCCTGCTTGCACCACCAGCCCCCTGATGTTCTGCCCCCCCACCCCAACCTCCAGCACTTAACAAAAAAAATCTTCTACTCGCTGGCAGTAGCAAGGGCTGTGGGGCCTCCTGGCAGAGCCTCCCCCACACAGCATGGGGCAGTGGGGCCCAGGCTGGGGCCGCTGCAGCTGTCACCCAGCCCTGCACTGTGCGGGGGGGAGCAGTGACCCCAATGGCAGCTGCTACTGCTGATGAGTGTGGGGTTTTTTTGGTTTGTTTTAATTGCCAGGATGCTGGGGCCTGGAGGTGCAGTGATGAGGGAGCTTGAGGGGGATGGGGTAATGGGACCAGGTGGAGCAGGGATGAGGGTGTTCAGGGGGCAGGCAGGGGATGGGCAGGGCAGGGCAGGGCAACAATCCGAGGGGCTGGGGGAATGGGTGCAGCTGGCAGGGGGCTGACCCATGGTCTCCTCATCCCGCCTCCAGCCCCCACTGCCCCCTACCTACCAGCACTGGAACCCGGCTCCAGCTCCCTATGGCTGGCATGATGCCTGCCCTACACAGGCAGGCAGTGCGCTTCAGCACCAGGGTGAGGGCCAGCCATAGAGACTATCTGGCTGCCTCCAGTTGCCTCAGGGCATGGTCTGGGACTGTGCCATGTCCCACTTTGTTCTGCTGCATTTTTTTTGACCCCTGAATATCCTGGGGTCTAATTATGGCCCCACACTGCAAATCTGCAGTGCAGGGAACATTTTCTCATTCCTACACGTGCCCCTTGCAGCATCTCAAAGGGCTTTGAGATGCTGCAAGATGCACATGCATACTCATCTGGGCATGCCCATGGAGGCTACACCACTTCAGGGGGAAATTGACAGACTTTCTCTGCTAGCCCTTCAATGTGCATATGACTAACTTCCATCCTGCTTAGGCTCAGGTTAAGCCAGTTCTTATTTATCCAAGAATTGATTTATTTATAGGCCTAATGCCATTTTCATGCCTGCATTAATGGTAAATTATATTAGCAGTGGAATGTCAGTAGCATATTCTTGTCAGCTAGTACATATCCCTGCTATAGGATTCTATGGCTTTATTTAAATATGTAACATTCTATATTTGGTTATTTCAGCTAGCCCTTTTATCATAATCTTGCGTACTGGCGGATGGAGACAAGGCAGATGGAGACAACAATATACCAGGGAAGATGGTACCTCAGCTAAGCTTGGAACAGGTCTATGGGCTTGACAGGATGGTGTTATGGCCCTACCTTCTGCCTGCACTTACATTTTGTCATCCTGTGTCTCAGAAGCTGAGTTGCATGGCATGATTTTCTTTGCAGAGTGCCCTGAAAAAGCTTTAACTATATCTGGTGCTAGACTTACAGTGACTCCACAATAAGATCAGCTTAATCTCAGCTATAAATAAAGAATAAGAAAAGAAGGCATTGCCTGTATTCCATCAGTTTTCAGAAGAGTAAAAGATCACCCACATATGATAGTAAAATCACTTTAATATTCTGACAGGGACCAGCTGATGCTTTAACACTGAAATGAGAGCAGTTCTTTCAACAATGCCGTCTCTATAGACAAAAGACAACCAAAGAAGCATTTGTCAACATAAGAATTGAATTTTGTATCTATTCCTCTATATTAAATTCCAGTTTCCAGTGCCTAATTCACTGATACCCACAGTATTTCTTTAAGTTCCCTGGAGCAACTATTTGAGAGCTTCTGGAGAACAGAGAGTCTTCCTCTTGGGATATATTTTCCCTAGCTCGCTCAGATTGCTAGGCCAAACAAATCAATCCATGAGTAGGCAGAACATTCATTTTCTATGCTTCAGGTCTCCAGATAACAAGTGCAAAGGTACTGTCAGCATAAACATAAATGAGAGAGTCCCCCTTATCAGCCTTATCCTTATCAGTTGCAGAAAAATGGATTATAGACTGAACCTGGTCTGAGGTGTTAGGGGACAGAATTCCAGTGTGCCACAGGAAATAAGAACATCTTGCTGTAGTTGCATTAGTGACCACAGTGTGAAATGGATGCTGGAAGCACTGTCTATGGTAGACTTTTGAATGGCAGCACCAGGAGGAAATTGAGTATTCCTGTCAGTCTCCTTTTCTGTGCACTTGGTGAGGTGTGCTTATAACAGCATGCCATGACTGAGAACTGTGCCTTTGAAAAAAAGCAGCAGCGTGTCCTAAGCAAAGATACATAAATGCCCCGCAGCAATGGGAAATCATGCATAAAGTACTGCAGGGTGCTTTTTACATACAGGTGCCAATAAAATGTCAACTAGTGCCATCTCCAGGGCAAACACGCAGATCAATTTGACCTGCTCTGCAAAAGCCAGTTGTTTATGAATTGCTATGAAGGTGCTATGGGGGGAGAGAGCTCTCCAGCTTACCAAAATTCTAATTAGCTTTGCCATGCCCATGCTCTCCTGTGGAGAGTAAGTCCTACCATTTTATAGAAGCATGACAGGGTTTCTGTTTAGGCTGGCTTTGCATTCCTGTGAATAAATACTCTGCATTCATGTTATGAATCATGCCCCTTTCAGACAAAACTCTGCCTTGAGAAAAATAAGCTTTATTTTGTCTTCGTTCTTCAACACACCTTGAAATCATCCTTGGCATGGCTTCTCAAGGGGTAAGCCTCTGCCTTAGGACCCTGGCTCCTCTTTGTCCCTGGCTTCCCCAGAGATCCATAGCATGCCCAAAACAAAGAACTCCTTCTTTAGTCACCTCCTGGGAAAGGGAGTGTTTTCTTCTTCAAATACAGGGGGGTCACAGTGCCAACATCCCAAACAGCACAACCAACTGCTCAGCTCAAAATAAATAGTCTTTATTATGCCACTGCAGTTCCCTCTGTCCTTCCTCAAACTCCACTATATCCTTTCTGGGACTACTCCTTTGTCTTCCCAGCTCCCTCCAAGCCTCACTCTCTCTTTTGCAAGACAGCTATATTTGCAACAAAATTGTTGCAAAACTAAGGTAATGAACACAGAAACTAACACTCATTCAATAAAATCCAACTTAATAATCATGGGTAACCAATCAGCAAGCAGTGTCTGTAATGGGCTGCCAGGCCCAGACTTCCATCTTCCCAAAAAGGCATCTAGATGTTTTACTTATGAACCTTTTTACAGTAAGTATTTATAGCAGGGGTGGGCAACCTGCGGCATGGGTGCCACAAGTGACCTAAGCAGCCTGTGTGAATGGCGTGTGGCGGATTGGGGAGGGAACAGAAAGCAAAGCAGAAAATTGAGCAAGAAGCATAGGGCTGGGGGCAAATAGCAGCAGAGAAGCAGTTCAGGGAGGGGAAGTGTAACAGAGTGGCTCTTGGGGAAGATGCGGGGCTGTGTGGCATGACTGCCAAATAAGTTGGCCCCCACTAATGTATAGCAGAACAAGTTCACCCTGAGCCCCCCAAAATATTCCCTACAAGAACGGCTGGCTAGAACTCAGCCTACTTAGCCTTTTTCATCACAATTCACTATTTTTGTTCCCAGGATCAAATAACAGAGATACTACTGAGCACACTAGAATCCTAAGAACAAAAGCAAAACTCTGAACATTATGCCCTGTACCTACCACAGAGATATCCTATTGTGAAGAAGAGTAGTTTATTGCCTGTATGAAGAATAGGGAGATTTTTTTTATTGACTAGATTATTAGATTGATATTCAGTGACAGAAAATATGTAAAATCCAGTGATGCGAAATACATGCTTGCAATCATTCTGCTCCTCTTTTAAAGCCAAGAAAACTTACACAAAGTTGCATCAGGATGAAAAAGATTTTGCTTGTTATATATTGTTCAGTGTTAGTTTTCAAAGTCAGACCATCAGTCCTCATAACTAGGGCTACAGGATCATTTGTTTCACTCTCCCTTAGCTGAAAGGAGATATAACTTGTCACATGTGTTAAAGGCTCACAAAATAGCCAAAGTTATTTTTTATCCAAGACAACACTGAGGCAGTGCAAAAGCTGGCAGGAGTAATTCTCATCCATAGATCAGGAAAGTTATATAGTTATAGTTTATAGGCAGCAGATGGAAGTTAGCATTGTTCAGTCGGATTCTAGTTGAACATGAAAGGACATTCACACATGGGGCATAAAGGCCAAGATTTTGAAATCCAGATAATATTAAATAGGCTCCTAAATCTATATGTAAGCACTTAATTTAAATGATGATTTTCAAAGATACTGATAGATACAAATAGAAGATTTGGGCACTCAGTACTTTGAAAATCAGGCCAACTATTTAGGTAGTGTTGGAGTGATGTTGTAACCATGATATCTGGGAAATATTCAAGAGGCAATTTTGTGGGTGATATTCTTTTTGGACCAACTGTATAGTTGGGATAGACTTAGACAAGCTTTTGGGTATCCTTGCTTGGTTCTCACTCTTGCCAAGTATTTAGTTGCATACATAAAAACTCAGCTACCTAACTTCAGGGACCAATGTTTTAAAATCTGCAACACACCCTTTTTCACTAAAGTCTATCTACAAAACCTGATTCCTCTGTAGGATTTTCAAATCAGATGGGTCCACAGAGGTCAGACATTTTTTTAGATATTATGAGTTGGGATTCTCATTAATGTTCACTATTGACTCTTCAACCTCCTAAACTTTATGCAGTAGATGAGACGAGCTAAATGAATATAGTTATTGAGTATTAGCTATTAATTGGTCCAAGAAAAATGTGCTTCATATTATATATAAGAAGGCTTATTCATGTGCCCCATTTGTAATATGCTATGGGTTGAAATAAACTGTGCATTTTTATCCTCAATTAATAATTTACTTAGTAACTTCCCCCAAAGAAGCTAGTAAAAAAAACTACCTGCACAAACAGGACATAATATACACTAGTGGCAAAGCACTGACTGAGCACAGAAACTGGTCCTCTTGAGTAAAAAAATTGACCAATGAGCTTCTAATTAAGATCTTGAAGTAAAAAAATAGATCTTATCCTAACATTCCACACATAGTTTAAGTCAATGGTAGAGATGGGCTCTGATTTCCAACATGTATCAAGGCCAAGAGGAACAGTAACACTGGATGGAAGTGAGTAGGGATGCTAGATGGGGATGAATGCTGAACAGACATCCCATGGTTGCACAGACATGAAAAACATAAAGCACAGGCCTGCCTGCGCAAAGTGGCTAGTATTCGCTTCAGATTCCGATTCGGCCGATTCAGAGGACAGTGATTCAATTAAGTGATTCGAATCATTGTCACAAATTGATTTGGCTGAATCTAATTAATAGATTCAGCCACCACTGATCTGCTGAATCTACAAATCAAACAGGCCCCATCCCCCATCAATGGCTGCCTGGCTGCCTGGCCTGCGCAAAGTGGCTAGTATTCGCTTCAGATTCCGATTCGGCCGATTCAGAGGACAGCGATTCAATTAAGTGATTCGAATCATTGTCACAAATTGATTTGGCTGAATCTAATTAATAGATTCAGCCACCACTGATCTGCTGAATCTCCAAATCAAACAGGCCCCATCCCCCATCAATGGCTGCCTGGCCCACTCTCCCAGCCCCATCAATGGCTGCCCCACCCAGCCCCAGCTTCCCCAGCTCTTAAAAAAAAGAAGAAAAAAGGCCCCCCACTCACCAGCTGCTGCAGCAGCTGTTGGGGCATTTGGGGGCTCATAGCAGAGCTCTTCCACACAGTGTGGGGCATTGGGGTGCAGTGGGGATCATCCCTCTGCCTGGCAGAAGCCAGTGAGTGTGGGGCTTTATTTTTTTTTTTAAAGAGCAGGGATGCTGTGGCTGGGCGGAGCAGCCATTGATGGGGCTCGGAGAGTGGGCAGGGGGTGCTCATGGGAGCTGGGGGAGCAGACAGGGGATGGGGCCTGGTGGGGAACCACCATGGTCCCCTCCACTCTCCACCAGCCTCCCCTACTCCCCACCCCCTACTTACCGGCACAGAGGCCAGGTCCATGTCCCTGCAGTGGAGAGGGAAGACTGCCTGAATCACTGAGTTTCTGAATCTTTCTCCGAATCAATTCAGAGGCTTCAAATCAATTCAGACCTTTTTACTGGCCTCCTGATTCAGTTCTGATTCAGAGATTCAGCTGCTGAATTGGGCTGAATCTCCTCCAAATCAAATCAGCACCCAAAGCTTCGCACAGTCCTAATAAAGCAGTACCAGCTGTGGATCATAAGGGTGCAGCTGGGAGTACAGGCTTGCTTCACCCTGCTCAATAACATGCCTGTGGAAGCTATGAAATGTGATTCAGATCTGTGGCTGAATGTCCCCTACTTCATGTGTATTGGAATCAGTGATTTAGGACCAGGCTTTTCAGAGTTGTTTTAAGGTGTTGGTTAATTACTTCACTATATGTGCACCACT
>NW_017729024.1:36293570-36301673 GCF_001723915.1 Gavialis gangeticus | reverse complement strand
TGTATATTGGAATCAGTGATTTAGGACCAGGCTCTTCAGAGTTGTTTTAAGGTGTTGGTTAATTACTTCACTATATGTGCACCACTCTGCATTCCAGCTTTGTATACAGGGCAGGATGTTAATTTTTGACAAATAAAACTTTTCTCTCAGTATTTTAGTATGACTAGAAGCAGAAAGTATGAGCCAACCTGTTTTGGTTAGGTTTTGCAATAGGCATGGCCAATTTGCAGAAGGTATTGCAGCTTAAGTGCTTCACCTCTCTGAACATTTTGCAAATTGCATTCAGACAAGACTGACAATAATACATTAGTTAGTAACATGTTAATGCAACTTAATTTATTTGGGATCTTGAGTTTCTTCAAAATGAAATCCTTTCCCTTACAGGAAAAAAAAAGAGCACTGAGATCCAGGAAAATCAGTTTCTCATTTCATTAATATTGTTCTCCAGTCTTTAGCTTCATTTCAGTTGATGAATAGTAGGATTAACTCATAAACTAAGGCTTCTCAGATAGACAACAAACTGGTATTGTTCCTCAGGGCAACCTTTGAATATATAATTTCTTGATCATTAGAGCTGCATGAAAAATCTTAGAAAAACAAGCAGATTTTGTTTTTAACATTCATAGAGGGAGGGAGGAAAATACTTGGTTTCTTGTTTCTTTTAGAATGTTCTTCCTTTTGCTGCAAAGGATGAAGTTTGTCATTTTTACCCATACTGGAGACTGCCTTTTGCTTCCATGATTTTACCTTTTCAGTATTCATGGAGCAGAAAGCTATTATTTTTACTGCCAAAATGGCTTTGCTGGAAGGATAAGGGAGGCTGAGTTTGAAAATCTTTCCTAGTTATTGAAGGCTTGCTGATAGTGGGAAAAATGCATCACACTGGAGATGCTAGGTTTCAACAAGCATGTTTGTTCATTTGATGCACTGTTCCATTATTGACAAGTTCGCAGGAAGGAGACTTGCCTTTCTAGCAAAGCACATTAACTTGTCTCTACAGTTGTTTCCCAGTATAGACAAGACCAAAGAGACAAAAGATGCCGCAGCACAGCATTTTTGCTGAACTCTTCATTGTGATAGGGGAGGAGGAAAGAAAGCATTTATGCCTAGTAAACCCTCCAAAAAGTCAGAGGTTGATTCAGATATTTTAAGGACAAAATGGACACTTATAATATCAGCTACAGAACCTCAGATGTTCTGCATTTTTTTGCATCAAGCCTACAACTTTTGTTTGAGCTACAGCATATCCTTTAGAGAAAAAAAATCTAGTCTTGGTGCAAGAAAATAATCCAATAAACCCCTTTGTAAGGGGTTAAATGACTAATTTATCCTCAGCATTTAATAAGCAGCGATTTCTAGCCTGAATGTAGCTTTTAGCTTCCAAACACAGTTTTTTTTTGTTTTTTTTTTTACAGGGAAATCTACTGTGAGAAATCATTTCCCCCCCAGCAAATATGTGTAGACAACAGTAAGCCTCCTCCCAGTGTTGTTTTAGAAAAACTAAATAAATTGAATGTTTCAGGGATATAGGTTTTGATGGAACGTACCACCAAGTGGCCACACTTGAGGTAGCTCTGAATGAGCTATGGTATGTATCAGAAGGGTTACACCTCGGCTACTGTTTCACTTGCTCTAACGAGACCTGCTGAGAAGCTGGGTACATTAGCCCAGACACAGTGCTGCATTAACAGGATTGTATTGCTCCCAGAACCTGAACTAAATCGCAGAACCAAATAGAGGAGACATCTCCCACACATACCCCAAGTCTCTGACAATCAGATGTGTTCTTGCTTTTTCTTTTTCCTTTTGTTAGCTCCCTTCCAATTTTTAAACACATATTGGAAGTCATTGGCAATCCCTTGCAGTCAAGGATGATTGTCTTATGATTGTCTTCCATGACTGCTTCATTTGTGGGCCTGAAGAAAGCTGATGAAGCTAATCCAGGATTGACAGATTCTGCTGCAACTCAAGCACATGTTTCCATGTGGGGTGAGTGACTCTGGAATCTTGATTCAGTGCATGACCTGCTGTTTCTGCCTCTCCCACTTTTCCATAATATTTCACAATATTGAGATCCTTGCAGCAGACTCTGCCTCCATTTCAGTGTAGTCTTGGGTGATAGTTTCCCATGAGTTGATATCAGTTTTCCATTTTTTCAAGTTTGCCTTGATAATATCCTTGTACTGCTTTCTCTGCCCTCCTCCTGAGCGTATAGCTTGACTGAGCTGGGAGAATAAAACTTGCTTCAGGAGTCTGGAATAAGACATCCAAATGATATGGCTGGCTCAGTAATTCTGATGTTGGATGATCATCATCTTGATGTTCATGGCATTTGCTTGTGACAAGACACTAACGTTGGTGCATCTGTCTTCCCACTGGATTCAAAGGATCTTCCACAGGCAGCACTGATGGCACTTCTCCAATGACTTGCAGTATCACCTGTACATTGTCCATGTCTCAGCTCCATACAGTAAAGTAGAGATCATAATGGCTTGATAAATTATGAGCTTGGTTTCAGATCTGCCATGATATTCAAACACATTTCCTTAGGTATCTGAAGGCTGTTCTTGCACTTTTAAGGCAATGTTTAATTTCTTCATCAATGTCAGCTTTCTGCAAGAGATGGCTTCTGAGGTAAGCGAAATAATGTACTCCAGAGTCTCACACTGACTCTGAATTGCCAGAGCTGGGGACTGTGCATTTAGAGCTTACTCTTCTAAATATTAAGTGTCAGCCTCATTTTATTGTATGCTTCTGTAAAGACGTCAACAATTGCCTGAAGTTCTGATTACAAGTAAGTACACACTACAGAATCATCAATACACGAGAACTCAATGACTGAGGTTGGGGTGGTCTTGTTTTTGGCTCAGAGTCAGCTGAGATTAAACAGTTTACCATCCATTTAGTAGTTTAGCTCCACTCCAACCAGAGATGACCATAGCAGGGTGCAGGGCCCCAGGCAAATCTACCTGTGCGTGGTGGCAGTGGGGAGGGGAGTGGGGTGGTGAGCAGCTGGACACGAAGCCAGCTCAACTCCATGGAGCCCCCTGGTGTAGTCATCCTGATTCATCCCCCACCCCCTCTAGGGACAGCCCTGATTCCACCTGGAAGCTTGTTTGTAGTCAGATGTAGCATCACAGTAAGGAATACTGAGAAGACTGTTGGATCCATGATAGTCTTGCTTCACTCCCCTCTTAACCTCAAAGGGTTCTATAATAGATTTGTTACTGAGGACCACTGCTTGCATACCATCACAGAGCAGATAAGGAATGGTGATGAATTTTTGTGGTCATATGTAATTCAGAAGGATCCTCCATGGTGCTTCTTGGCTGACAGAATCAAAGGCTTTCATGAAGTCAAAAAAGGCCATGTAGAGTGTTTTTTGTTATTCCCAGCATTTTTCCTGAACCTGGCAAATGGTGAAGATCATGTCAGTTATGCCTCTTGATGCCCTAAACCCACACTGAAATTCCAGAAGGACCTCTTCTGGCAGGCATGGAGCTGTGATATGAGTTCCTCTCTCCCTGCTTGAAGATTTCAGTGGTGATTCCATAAACTCCATAAGATGCCTTGTCATTCTTCATCTGCTTCATGGCCTTCCTCACCTCATGAAGGGTTGGAGGGATTCCAAGATTATTTCTGACTGGGTACTGTGGATGATTCAATGTCTTTTTTCTTGGAGTTGATGTCATTATGCCAAGCACAAAAGGCCTTGTGCTTACAATCAATGAACTCTTGGATCTCCTGGTCATTCTCATCAAATCAGTCTTCATGTTTCCTGGCAGAGAATCCAAGTGTCTTTTCACAGGCATTGATAACAATGGACTTGAAGGCACCCAAAGTGCTGCCAACATTTTCCCATTCTTGTTGGTTGGAATTAAGAAGTGCCTCATGAAGCCATCTTAAACTGGCAGGGTGCCAATATGCTTCTGTCATCAGTGCATATGTTGGGCTAGATTTAGACATCCTGACTCCTGACGCCACTGATGAAACCAAGATGGAAATCTATGCCAACCTTTGGTGGCACCAAGTCCTTTCTGACATTCTGGAAGGAGACATACTTATTTTACTTGGCAATTTCAATTCCAGAGTTGGAAGGGACTCAATCCTCTGAAACAGAAGCATTGGTAAGGAAAGAATGGGAAAGGACAACTCCAGTGGCATCCTTCTCTTAACCAAATACATGGAACATAGACTCACCAGCACCCTGTTCCACCAAAAAAAACAGGCACAACCCACAATCTGAACATTGGCACCTGACTGATAATGTCATTCTTCATGCCCAGGATTACAATTATGTCTGCATCACCCAACCTATGCTAGAAGCTGACAATTGCTGGACCAGTCACCGACTCATTCCCTCGCTTATGTCACTTAAACTGGCTCCCAAATAATGGCTGCAGCAGAAGCAATGCTGATGAAAGATCAGTGTTGAAGGACTCAAGGACCCAATCAAGCAAGACCTCTTTCACCAATATTTGAAGTGTAGACACCACAACTGGAAACAATATTTGAGCCACGTTTCCACTAATGTTGAACACAGGTGACTGTGCACAGCCTCTCAGTGGCCATGTGCAGCCACACTGCTGTGTGCGATAACAACTCAGAAGTATAACCAGAAGTATGCTTAATGTGAATAATCCACTCTGAAAATGAAACCCCATGTTTTTTAAAAAAGTTGAAAATGTCATCCTGAAGCAGTTAATTAAAGTTAAGCTTATAATCAGTGGGACTACACAGGATTTTTAAAGCGAATTTATGATTGCTTTTCAGTTTACAAGGACTAGGTTAAGGGACTTGCAGAACTAAAATCTCACTTCACTGCATTTGTTTTCCATTCTCTATAACAACACCAGAAGTAAGGGCCAAATACTGGCTTAGTAAGTTCACATGAAGCTTTAGTAGATTCTTATGACATTGATTGTTTGGGGTGGAGGGGAAGTTGTTTTGTTTTAAATCATTCCATCTCTTATAGACATTCCCAACCCCAAAAGGCCAGGTAAAGCAAAAAGACCACGATGTGCCTTAGCTCTTCTAAACCATATTAATGAAAGAAACTGCCCAAATGTCACATAATTATAAAGGTACTGAAATTCCATAACTCTAAAGAATCCCATGATACATTCTGTTCTTTGCAAGTCCATTGCTCCCTTGGTTTTGGGGTATAAACAAAATGATGAGGTTCTCCATTCTCTTTTAGGTCATAATGTTTCAGTATACATAGCAAATTCAATGACAACATTTTTCAAAATTGTAGCCTTATTCTTTTTGATTTATGTATTTGTTGTGTTATCTCCCCTTCCTCCCCCACTCTCCACATTCAGGTGGATTTGGGCTTCGGGTAAATAATAGTCTTTTGCTTTATATCCCATGTTTTTTATTAAAAGACTCAGTTCCCTGCTCCACTTTTGATATCCTATTTTACCGTGCTAATCAAATGACTGATTTAAAATGCTCCACTGGAATGTAACGGAAATTCACACTCCAGTTAAATGCAAATCAGCTCTCTTTTTGTTCTAAAGAATGAAGGACTCCTGCCGTCTTTCCACACGAAAAATCTCACTAGAACAGGAGGGCTGATAAATGAATACAAGATTGGAGTTATTTGGCCTATTCCTCTTTCATTCTCTGCCAAGTACAGGGGTTGCCTGTTTTAGCACATGCACAACTCCATCTACTGCTTTACTGAAAGGCATGCAACAATGACAGCAGCTGAAGTGTGACCCCTGGAGAACGGGCACAAAAGCAAGCTGTTGTCTATACCATCCATACTCTGAATGGCACTGGCATGGCACAATTTAGTAAAAGGATTGAGAATGAAAATTCTGGTTCCACTGAATTAAGTAAGAGTTCAGGGAGGCCAGGATTTCATCCTGAAATTCCTATCTTAATGTCTTTTATTTAACCTATTGTATAGTTAGGAGAAAAGTTAGACAAGCTTTCAGGCACAAATGGAAGGGCTGTTCATGCTCAGAAGCTTGTCACATCACTCCCCCAACTACACAGTTAATCCAGTAAGAAATATCACTAAAGAACTTTTGCCACTCTCCCTGACCATCACAGGTACAATAATGGTCTAACCTGGCTATTGCAATATCCTCACTCTATAGGTCATATGCACAGCATGGTTTAGGATAAGTTCTCAACAGATGGGCAATTTGTGTTAGCTGTGCATATAAATCTCTTCAATTCACAAACCCATGTTGCTTCTTATAGACTCTTATTTGCCTCTCTCTGTATTTCCTGAAAGCTGATCTTATGATACAGCTTGTTCTGTGAGCACTGAGTAACCTGTATTTATATCTTTCCTCACATGTTTCTATTCAAAATACAGTGTTCACAATCTATTCTCAGTCTTCACACTGTTATGTTGTACACTGATTTATTTTTGTGCAAGAAATAAACTTTTTCTTTTGTGAAGGCAAGAGGAGTAGTTATATTCCATTTGTAACTCTACAGGTTTCTAGTTATGTAGGCCAGTTCAGAAATGATCTCTTTTATTCCGTGTCATTTTCAACTGAGTGCCCAATAGGATCTCTGTACTAAAAGGAAACACTTCTAGGCCATAGTGCAATCTCTCTCTCTCATGGACACTATTATGCTATATATGCTGCACCTAAAGACAAAGTATTTTAAAAATCTGCCTGACCTGAAACAAATACTAGAGTTATACAGAAGAAGAACTTACTGTTTTATAAAAGAATTTCAATTTGAAGATTTGGCTTTGTTCAAAAAACTTAAAATTCAAAATTCTCTTTGAAGTCTTTTTTTTTCTAAATGACCACATTTGGCTTTTCAAAATGTTGCATTAACATTATTTTAAAAAATAAAGCATAAAAGGAAAGGGTTTTTTGAAGAGAAAACCAAATTGTTTTGTTCTGGGAATGTGGAAATAAATTGTTACAATACTGTTGTGACTTTTTATGGGCTTTCCCCCAAAGTGGAATTTCAGTAAAATTGACCAAAGTTTGAAAAGAGTATTTATTTTTGACAAAATATTGTTATATCAAAGTTTATCTGACTAGTTCTATAAAACATCTGTGATGTTCTTAGTTAAACAACATGCTTCTACAGGCAAAGCAGGAGGCCATGAAGTAGTATGCTTACGATCAAATTCTAGCTGAACATGACAGTTCCATTCTTGAATCTCAGGTTTCTAAGAGAAGCTAGCAAAACCACAGTGAGCACAATTTTTACTGCCAGATGTACTCATAGTTTGCAGAACTGGGCCCCAAACCAAAAAAACTTACTCAATATTTTTAGGCACAATTAATTAAGCATTTATGAAGCAGTTAATTTAGCTAGGGCTTCTCTATATTTAGTGATCTTACACTCTTCTCCACTCCTTTGTGTAGTTATTTGCATGCATGGAGAAAAATGACAGAGAAAGCAAATACCCTTATAAACAGGGAATTTTTAATTCCGTAAGTTTTTTTACATCCACATTGTATCGTTTTAAAGCAGTAAAAGCTCCTCAAAAATCATGCCTTCCAAGCCTGACTTGCTTACTGAACAATGAAACCTGAACAATGCTCTACATTCAAAAGTTTGTCTAAATCTAGCCCAACCAAGAAAAGATATCACCCACAAGAGTCCTTGCCTCACATATGTCCTAGATCATTGCAGCTGCAAAATCATTCTAACACTGTCATTGGACAATATCCTTCTCCAAATAATAAGGTTAGCATGCTACTTGTCATGAGCAAAGGTTGAAGAATCTGGCCACAGAGAAAGAGAAGGTATATACAGAGCTGGAAGGAGCTGGAAGAATATTTTCTTTTTCAATGTCTGCTTTCATTCTCATTGATGTAATCAATAATTAATTGGAGCAACAGTAACCCTAAAATTAATATTGTCCAGCACTTTCCGTTATAGGAAAAAACCCCGTGAATACTGATGTGTCCTTAAGCTTCTGTTGATTAGAGGAGGACTTTGAAGGGATACTTCTGGAATCAAGGAAGTGCCTTTGGTGTCCACCTGAAAAACATTTAGATTTTTCTCATTCCTTTAGCTTAGCAAACAACAAAGAATGTGGCTAAAAAGCCTCTGGCACAAAGCATTCATGCTAACCATTGCACTTTACTTAAAGTCCTATAAGTTAGA
>NW_017729024.1:36286969-36288570 GCF_001723915.1 Gavialis gangeticus | reverse complement strand
TAATTGGAGCAACGGTAACCCTAAAATTAATATTGTCCAGCACTTTCCGTTATAGGAAAAAACCCCGTGAATACTGATGTGTCCTTAAGCTTCTGTTGATTAGAGGAGGACTTTGAAGGGATACTTCTGGAATCAAGGAAGTGCCTTTGGTGTCCACCTGAAAAACATTTAGATTTTTCTCATTCCTTTAGCTTAGCAAACAACAAAGAATGTGGCTAAAAAGCCTCTGGCACAAAGCATTCATGCTAACCATTGCACTTTACTTAAAGTCCTATAAGTTAGAGTGCATTCCAACTGAACAGATGTGCACTGTTTGTGGGGAGTGAGGAGAGGAAGCTCATAGCCTGACTGCACTGGCCAAAACCAGTAGGTGGCAGGTGCTCCCATACACTTCCCAGGAGGCTGCCAGAGATGCGTCTATCACAGCCTTGCCCCCCTGCCAGCTGGCAACTATGAGAAGCAGCTGGAAGTGTGTGTTGGGGGGGTGGGGGGAATGGAGCCCTGCTCATGAGACCCCAGTCACAGCTTGCTAGCTCAGGTCTTTGGGGGAGCTGGGCCAAGTCCTCATTACAGCAGGGATCCCTTCCTCCAGCCCCAGTTCCTGCTGCAGGAAATGTTGGGTGGGGCTGCCCCTCCTGTAGCTGCTGGCTGCCACTGTCAAGAAGCTGGGGTGGGGGGAAAGGGAGTCCCCCTGTTTTGAGGTCCCATAGCTTCCTAGTTGGAGTCTTTGTGGGGACTGGGTCAGGTACCTGCGGTGAGTGGGGGCTCCTTCCCCACCCCTGCACAAGTCTCTTGACAGTGGCAGCTAATAGCTGCAGCAGGGGAAGCCCAGCCTGGCATTTCCCCATTCCAGGAACTGGGGCTGAGGGGGCAGAGACCCCCCCACCCTGCATGGACATGGCCTGGCCCCCCCAAAGCCCCTGCTAGAAAGTTGTGTGGGGGGTGGGGGCTTGCAGTGGAAGGGCTTTCCATTCCCTCCACACTACCATTTTGACAGCAGCAGCCAGCAGCTGTTGCAGAGCTGCCTGGCCCCATGTTTCACTGTTCTGGGAACTGGGATGAGGGGGTAGAAGGGATGGAGGGAGGTGCCATGCCATGCAGACAGAAGGCTGTAGCGGGGCCCTCGCAGCAGGGGGATTCCCTCCATAGCCACAGTTCCTGGCACAGTGAAAATCCAAAGCATCCCTGCTCTTCAGCTACTAGGTTGCTAGGGTGGTGGGGGGGGGTGTAAATGGAGCCCCCTGCTACACAGATCCAACCGGGCCTCCCACCCCCAAGCCAGTAAGCTGTGGGTGGGCCCTTGTGGTGGAGCTCCCTTCCCCCTTTTTCCCCCCAATCACTGCTGACAGTCACCAGCTTGCAGGGAAGCAGGGTCAGGAAGATGGGCTGCTCTGGCAGCAACCAATCAGAAAGACCCCATAATCCTTCCCCCACAGCACCCTCTGGCTGGGCTGTGGCATGCTAGGGGGCTGGGAAAGTTGCAGGGGAAGAAGCCCCCTTCTCACACGACCCTCCCAGCCAGGTTGCATGGGGGGCTGTGATCAGAGGCTGACACTGACTCAGGTCAGTGAGAGCCAAAGGGGTGGGGCCAGCCTGGTTCT
>NW_017729024.1:36279685-36281969 GCF_001723915.1 Gavialis gangeticus | reverse complement strand
CCAACCGGGCCTCCCACCCCCAAGCCAGTAAGCTGTGGGTGGGCCCTTGTGGTGGAGCTCCCTTCCCCCTTTTTCCCCCCAATCACTGCTGACAGTCACCAGCTTGCAGGGAAGCAGGGTCAGGAAGATGGGCTGCTCTGGCAGCAACCAATCAGAAAGACCCCATAATCCTTCCCCCACAGCACCCTCTGGCTGGGCTGTGGCATGCTAGGGGGCTGGGAAAGTTGCAGGGGAAGAAGCCCCCTTCTCACACGACCCTCCCAGCCAGGTTGCATGGGGGGCTGTGATCAGAGGCTGACACTGACTCAGGTCAGTGAGAGCCAAAGGGGTGGGGCCAGCCTGGTTCTCAGGCACAGCAAGGAAGCTCTGCCCAAGGTTAGAACAGCCCTGTGCTTTGCTGCTGGGGATGGCAGTAATCGTGCTCTAAGTTAACCCTTGAGGGGATCTGGCACAGGCGTTCGATAAAACGCTGTTACAGAAAAAAAAATACACCTCCATCCTTTCTATAATCATCCTTCAGGCATAGATGATGCATACGTGCTGCCATTGAGGGGGGCACAAATGTGTGCTGCTGCCTCTGCTCCTGAGTGTTGGGTCTAGCCGGGTTGCAGCCCCACACCCCACCATTGGCACAGTAATTGTGCTGCTGCTGCCTCCCCCACTGCTGCCAGGCCCTGGCTTCTGCCAGGCTTCAGCCTCATGCCATGCACACCACTGTCATTGCAGAAATCTGGGGAGGCACATGCCCCCACATGCCTCCCCAAAACATGCCACCAAGGCCTTTAGTTATTGGAAGACTGCTATGAAATCCCTGCTCTATCAGGGTCCCCTAAGCCCTGCTACTTAGAGACTTGGTGGATGGCATTACAGGGCTGCATTGTGGTACAGGCAGCTGAGTAGGGGCCAGCTGCAGTGAAGTAAGCAACACTGGGACAAGTATTAAGAGCTGTAGGCAGCTATCTAAGGCAAGATGCCAGCCTACAGGCAACCCTCAAAGGCTGGCTTACAAGCAGACGGCCAAGTAAGGAGCAGATGGAAGACAACTGGGCAGGCTGCAGTAGAGCACAGCGTGGTAAGTTATGGGCTGAGCAGAACCTCCTGAGTCAGCCAGAATTTAAATGACCAGAAAGGGGTAGAGCCAGGATACTCAAAGTCTAGCTCCAGAGCTAGAGGGGCAGTCAGGCCCTGATCTTCAGAGAGGGAAGAGCTTGTGCAGAGCAAAGATCAAG
This sequence comes from Gavialis gangeticus, assembly GCF_001723915.1. NCBI lineage: Eukaryota > Metazoa > Chordata > Crocodylia > Gavialidae > Gavialis > Gavialis gangeticus. Next base: position 36,280,740 of record NW_017729024.1, on the reverse strand, counting down.
GCCAAGGAGTTTAGCAGCTGGGGGCAGCAGCCCAGAAATAGTGAGGGGCTCAGGGTGCTGCGATTAGGAGAGGGTCATAGGGCCCAATGAAGGGCATAAAGAAAAATCTGTAGGGCATGGATCTGGCTATGTGGCAGTAGGAGGCCATAATTAAAGCTGGTAAGACCTAGGGCATCATGATTAGGGCTGATAAGACCCAGGGCAAGGAAGTTCCAGAGGAGGGCAGAACCCCTAACAGAGAGATACTGTTCAGATGGCTCACACTGTCCTCTTATGGCAGTCTTTCCGTTTTCACCATCTAGGTATGATAGGCAGGATAATAGGATGGAACTCTGAGAGGCCAGATGGGAGGAAGCAGGACAGTAGTGCTTGTAGGGGGAGCCACAGCCAGCCATGGAGGCTGGATCCTGCCATACCTTCTCAGGTTTCTCTTCTCTAGGCTAAAAAAACCTAGTCCTTTCAGTCTTTCCTCAGAAGTTTTACCTCTGATGCCCCTAATGATTTTGTTGCCCTGCACTAGACCTTCCAAACTGGCCACATCATTCTTGAAGTGTGGGGCCTAATAATGGACACAGTACTCCAGGGAAGGCCTCACTAGTTTTTAATAGAGAAGAAGAAGCACTTTCCTTGATTTGCAAGTAACACTCCTGCTAACATAACCAAGGATGACCTCCTGCACCACCGCTTTATCTGGCTGCAGCTGTGGCAATAGAAGAATTGTGACCCTGATGCTGAGGTTGGTGCCATGGCTCAGAAACAGGTGACCTTGCCAGGCAGTGGTTGCGCCTGTTGGAGTGCATCTCCTCAAGGAAGGCAACAGCCAGCTGCTTGTGGAATAGAGGCTCTAGGATGGCAGCTTGCTTCACTGGATCTCAACACCTGTTGGTGTTGAAAGTGCCAAAAGTCATGACTGCCATGTGTGTGGGTATAGAAAAGGAAGAGCGAGGCAAGGTGTGGGTAAGAGAGAAAACACCCAAGGGTAGAGCAAAACAGCACAGGCAGGTTGGGGAAGGCCTATCATGTCCTACTCTACTCCAGGGACCCTCCCAGGCCCC
>NW_017729024.1:36276232-36279674 GCF_001723915.1 Gavialis gangeticus | reverse complement strand
TCTGGCACAGGCGTTCGATAAAACGCTGTTACAGAAAAAAAAAAGCACTTTAGGATAGTATTCATCTATCCAGGGTTAAAGTTGAGTGGGGTCCACCATTTTTAAAGTGCTTTATGTGCTATGAATGTCTGTTCTGTTATGGTTGTAAGTGCTTTCTTCATGATTAAAACACATAAAGTGTAACATGTGTACCTAGCTTATGTGTCCACAGGAAGAACTGGAAGCTTAATTTATAAATAAGGAGGGGAGTAAGGTGCTAGCAAGCTTTTACTTCTACTTTATTGTGAATCTGTTTGCTTTGTGAGTGACAACATCATCATTCAGCCCTGCAGTTTACAGAGAAAACAATTTAAAAAAAAATAAAATAATTCTTTTTGCAGAAAGACAGTACAGAAGAGACCTTCACTCTGGACTAGTATAAGAAGCATAGTAGGAATGCTTTTGACAGGATTGTTTAAAAGTATTTGTTTTTCTACTGCTAAAAACCTTAGGTCTAGAGAATAGGTTGATTAGCTAGTTATAAACATTTCACAGTTCCCTCTAAGCCACAGTCAGTTTTTACTCAATGTAAGGCTTATTCAGCAGAGATGCCCCTTATAGACATCATTGTTATGAGAAACCAGACAAACAAAGTTAGAGCCAAGGATTTCAGGGGCTTGAAAAGTTTAATTAAATATTTTGTTTTCTAGTTTCTACACATGTCAGTACATGAAGCACCACCAGAAGTGAATGCTGCAGGAAAACTGAAGTCTTCCAGTTGCTTCCAAACTGCATTTGTTTATAAAGATGACTTTCCAGAGGGCACTTGGGACCAATGCAAGGACACAGTGAGCAAGTGCTTACCCTGAAAAGTCTTCCTGCTGCTTCTTGCATTTCCATTAGTAGCACGTACCTTACAATGAGAGGTTCAAATACAGGATTGCAGACTGCCTCCAGCTTAGGACAAATGTCCTGAGTATTTTGTCTAGAAGATGGCACCCTCATGGAGTTGATCAAGTGTTTATTAATCAGCATACAGATCTGGGATAAAGTCTTGTATGCTGATTGTGCTTTTCTTATTGCACTGAGTAGGATAGGGTCTCACATGCTACAGTAACAGAATCCCTGCTGCCCAATTCTCTGTACAAACATGGAAGAAATAAAACTACAGTATCTCAATAGGCTGACTACACTTTATTTCTGGTTGTAACAGGGCCCCTACCCCATTACTAAAAGGGAAGGGGACCTAGGAATGTGTGACCCTCCCCTCCCCCTTTATTCTCCCTCACCTCTCTTTTGCTTATACCTCCTTTGTGTTGCTAGAGTCAAGCTCACAGGCCGAGAAGCTTATAATAAGATGGCCATGGAGTCCAGGTACAGGCCACCTGATGACCCAGATGGCAGAAGTAGAAGCTCAGGTGACCCAGAACACCCTGTATAAGCTTAAGCCTCCAGGTGAGAGTGGGCAATCAGGCTGTGAAAGTACATTCTGTGTCTGAATGAGGCTGGGCCTGCCCAGACTCAGACAGGAGGGTGGCAGAGGAAAACAGGAATTGCATCCCTTTAGTGCCTTTGTGGTGAATATTGTGGAACCTAGAACCTGAGGCTGCAGGGTGTGACAGAAGCTGAGCCTGGTGGTCCTGAACAGTGGGCTCTGAGCTAGAAGGCTCAACTAGAGTACAAGTAGGACAAGGCTGGGTAGGGAGCTATGTACCAAAGGCTGGCTTCTTCAAAGCATGCTTTGCTCTCTGTGCAGCCTTTCCTACTACTTTTTACATCAAGATGTGGCAGGAGAGAATACTGAATGGGGCACAGAAACCAGAGGGTGGAGACACTAGGAGACCTTTAAAGACAGGCACCTTGTAATGGCACCTGTAAGTGGCCTACACTGGTTTACGTCAAAACTGGAAGCACTAGAAGTCTCATTAAGAAAAGGAGAAAAGAACAACCCTACAACCACCTGACTTTGAGAACAAAGAGCATCTGGAAATGCTTGAGGTGGGTAAATAAAATAATCTTAAACTTAGAAATTTGTCTCTTGTTGTTTTGAATCCAGCCAGTGGCAATCTGGTAGGTCAGTTTTAGAAGATTCCAGATCTTTCAGGAGCAGGAATGAAAAAAACCAAAGATTAGGAATCCATGGGTTTGTTAACTGTGAACTGCTTAGCTCTACTTGGATAAAGCCTGTCTTTGCTCCTGACATTAGTAATTTTGTCCATTTGCCATGTTTTCAACATACTGTGAATAATATCAAGCCCCGAGCATTGCATACTCCTCTGAATAAATAGCCTGCTAATCTTTTGCATTTGAACAAACTTTAAAAGGTCTCATTTCCTTACATCTATATTAGAAGTAAAAAAGGATTAAACTCTAGAAATCCATAATAATCAAATCTTCTTTGGAGATTTGGAATTCATGGAGATAATGGGGTTTTAATACCCTTGCCCCAACTTCAGGCCAGGACATAAGGCTGCTTGACAGCCCCTTTATAGATACCTCTCCAGCCTATGAGCAGAATCACAGCCATAGGCTCTACCTGTGTAGAACACTATGAACACTAGACTTGTGTGTCCTTCTAAAATACACTGTTACTCAAACAAGTCAATGGCTTGATGCAAACATTAGTGGGTGAGGTTTTATGGTCTATGGTATGCAGGAAGTCAGAGTAGCTTGTCATTAAGATTGTCCTTTGTACTTACAAATTTTTGAATAAATGGTAACATCATTTTAACAATTGTTTTAAAAAAAGAAAAAAGATTATATGGGGCAGCAAGGTGGGGTGAGGTAGCAGGACAGAGAGAAAGAGAGAACTCAAACCCTGGGTCCTGGTACCTATAGTTTTGGGAATAGTCCACTCTGAAGCTTAGACTTGGTCCCATACTTAGCTATTAATGGGTAGAGAATTATACGGACTTTCTCTTTTGAATTCAGTGATGTTAGACACAGTTTAAACACTTTTTATTCTTCATTTGAATAAAACAAGAGTTGCCTACCCTGTGCAAAATATGTAAAGTGCTCTAAAAATTCTAAAACATGTAAAGTACTCCATTTTGGAGCATTGTGAAATTACAAGGTCATATCTGCAAAACTGAGTTTGTGAATCTATGTTCAAATATTTGTGAAGGATAGCTTAGGGATGGTTAAAGGATGCAGATTTAGGATGATTATGGCTACCTAGACAAATAAAAGTTTGTGTACTTGATCAAAAGCCCGTGGAAACATTGACTTCTATGGGCCTTTAGACTATGTCCAAATGAAAATCTATCAAAGATAAGAACACCCTGTCTCCAATCTCTCAGGCCTGATCCTCAAAGGGAATTTACAAACCATATTTCACCGATGAACCTATCAACTGCACTTCCTCAAACTCCTGGCTATAGAAACTCATGGACTCAATATAGACATTGGATTTATGACACACTATAACCTGCTGGACATGCGACTCTCCAGGTACCTCTCCACT
>NW_017729024.1:36265179-36271232 GCF_001723915.1 Gavialis gangeticus | reverse complement strand
ACCTATCTACTGCACTTCATCAAACTCCTGGCTATAGAAACTCATGGACTCAATATAGACATTGTATTTATGACACACTATAACCTGCTGGACATGCGACTCTCCAGGTACCTCTCCACTTTTATCTGCTACTTCCCCCACACTCCTCCCACCGCCAACCCCAGGCTGCCGCTCACCCCTTGATGCCTCAATTTCTATTGTTACTAACTGGTTTTCTTGCTTGCATTGCATGCCAGCCTCTGGCTTCTTTACTATTCCTTCCATCTAGGAACAGCACACAAACCAACTGCAGGTGTTTCCTCAGCCTGAAAAAGGGTTTTTCAATCTGAAAGCTGCCACCCCAAGCAGCTAAACTGACTTCACCTGGAGCCTCACAACTCTACTGAAATCAGCAAGCCTCAGACCTGTCAAAGACGTGATAGGTCTGGGCTTTCCACAGCCAGGACTGTGTGCTTGCATGTGGTGGCTGGAGGTTATGGTGCCTCCTACCTACCTTTCACCAGGGAGATCCTCAGTCCTGGCATTTCCTGGGGTTGCCACACCACCGGCAGTCCCACCAGGCCTCCCAACCCTGGCAGAGTGCAGTTTTAGTGGTCATGCCCAGGACCTGGGGCCTCCTTCTTCCCCATAACCCAAGCTCATACCTTTAAGTTCATTCTGGCAGGGGAGCTCACCAGGGACATGTTTTTCCCCTGCTGGCTGGTGATTTAGTGAGTACCACCTCCACGTCTGAGAGCAGGGCATTAAATGGGTTCTAAAAAATAAAAAAGGAAATAGGTATGGATAGAGCGAGGAGGATGGCACTCACTCCATCTGCACGTGGAGCTTGAGGAACCCCAGCAGTGGGTGGTTGACCTTGAGAAACACCAGCTACTCCACCAAACCAGGATTCAAGGAGGTGTGGTGGGGTGTCACAACATCACCACCATGCTGAACACCCTCTTGCTTCGAACACAGGTCAGTGGACAGGACAGGTATTCCTGGGCAACTGTGGCCAGATCTGGCAACCATGGCCAAATCTGGCTGTGGCTTGCCCAGTAGGCCAAGGGGTGTCACAGCAGTGGCTCCACATCCTCGGCGAGATAGGCAGCCACTAAGGTCTGAGCGCTACCTGCCCGATGGTGGGGTCTGGTGCCTCTGGACCCCACCATGGAAGCCATGCCCTTAGCCCACATTGGCAGCAGCTGTAGTGGCAGAGGAGACTTCCTGGTGGATGGTGTGTGGGTATGGGACAGTGGATCCCCCTCTTCCACATCCCTGTGGTTCTGCCATTCTGCTTCCCCAGCTCTCTTCACCAGCACCTCCATCCACTGATCCAGGTTTTGGCTGCCACATATGCTCCCCTTCACCCTCGGGTCACAAATGGCAGCCCTCATATGGACCGTACTGGAGCGTTAAGGGATCGAGCCATTTTCTGATGCCCTCCTTCAGCTGCCTCACCAGTGCCTTATGTCTGGTGAAAGTGGCTTGCCCCAGATAGGAAAGTTGAAACCCTGGAACTTCTCCATTTGGTTCTGAAGTTCCCTCACTACAGCGATCACTGAGATAAGGAGGGCATTGCCAGTGCTGAGGTTCTCAGTGGCCTCGAGGAAGGCCTTGAGGACCACCAAGATCTGGGACATCATATCCCACTCAGCTCTGTTAAGGGGGCTGATGATCACAACTCTCCAAGCAAGGCCATCTCATGGATGGCCATCTGTTCTCTCGAGCATCAGGTATATGGAGTTCCACCGAGTCTCCACATCCTGCATGATTTTGTGCTGTGGCATCTTCAACTCTGCCTGTTTGTCCCACAGCATCTTGTCCCCCTTGATGCTCCAGTGGAAATAGCCTGCCACTCTTCCTGCATTTGGAAATGTGCTTGCTGGTAGTGCTGGCACCATCACTGGCAGCCCTGTCTCCCTCCAAGATGTCCCTAACAATAAGGTGGAACTTGTGTGCCACACAACAGATGCCAACAAAGTTGGGATCACAGACCACCTTGACTATATTGGCCCTATTGTCGGTGACCATAAACCTGTGGTTGAGCTTGCCCCACCCAACGAGCCACTCCTGCACCGAGTGGTTCATGGTCCCCATGATCTCTGTTGCTGTGTGGGACTCATCCATCACCTTGGCTTGAAGGAAACCCCACCAACAGCCTGACTAGTCAAACCAGTGCCCCATGAGGCAGAAGTATGCATTATCTCCACCCCAGCTGCTCCATATGTCCAAGGTGAAAAGCAAAGCCACCTGCGGACCTGCCTTGCATGCTTCACACAGGGAGGGCACCACCATTCTGCTGAAAGTGGTGTGTGGGGGCACTTGGTATAAAAGGGCCATGAGCTGCCTGAACCCTGGCCACTCAACTAAGGAGAAGGGCTGGCTATCCACAACAAGGATCTCCCCAATGCTCTGGGTGACCTCACTCACCTTTGCAATGCACCCCACTTTCTGTCCACCTTTTCCCCACTGTTCCATGGTAGCCTGCTTCTGCTTCGGGAGGACAGGGGCATTCAAGTGAGAGGGGCACTTCTTTCTGGGCATGCTCCCTTTGGTGCCAGGTTGAGGAGGAGCAAGGGCAAGGGGGTGGTGCCTGCAGAGATGCATCAGCATCCCCATGATGCTTATGTGTTTTGTTCCCTTGCCCCAGCTGGTTTTGGCTTGGTAGTGTAGGCAGATAGGATATGTGGGATCATCTCCAAGCTCAGAATGATCCCAGACTACCCCCTCACTTCTGAGATGTGGGTACATGTGCAGATGCTGCCTTTCCCCCTCCTCAGCAAGCAGAGGAACAGCAACAGGAGGAGTGGACTCAGCTGAGCCACTTGCATCCACACCCTATACCTCAACCTCCTCCAAAGTGCTTCCTGGGGAAGGAGACCTGCCTCTAGGGGAAACTTGAGAGGTGTGGAGCACAAACTCAGATGATTCCTCTCCTTCCCCAGAATTTCCCTTGCTATGGCACTCAGATCCTGATCCAGCTTCAGCTCTCCCTCTGGCACAGGAAGGCTCAGCATGGGAAGTGAAATGGGGGTGGAGGAGACTGCCATGCTGGTGCTGCTGCTTGTTGTCATGGTGGTGGTGGTGGGGGGGTTATGGCTGGTATTCTTGAAGGGGATGCAGACTCAGGCACAGGCAGTGGCACTGCTCCCTTCTTTTTGCTGCCTGTAGAACTGGAAGCCTCATGCCTACTAGTTGTAGGAAAGAGGCTGTGTCTCAGCTTTGGAGAGCTGGACTTACAGCTCTCCCTCTACCCCCCCCCCTTCCATCCCTCCCTGAAGGCTTGCCAGCTTCCTTTCCAGCCACTCTTCATGGTGTTTCATAGTGTCTTTGCCTTGGTGTGCTGACAGATCTGTTTTCTTCTGTAATGTAATCTGATTTATGTAATATATGTAGATACTTGTATATATATATGTGTATTTATGTCATGTATGTATGCATTTATGTATTTATGTAATAAGTAAAATATATAAATGCAAGTAATATGTGTTTCTGAATAAATTCTATGTTATAATATGCAATATATGCTGTGCTTCCTTGCACAGTGAATGGAATGCACTCTGAGAGAAACCACAGATTTAAAAAGAATCAAAATAGACTAACAAAAACAAAGAGGATTTTGGGGGAGGAATAAATTGAAAGGAATGAATTAATATAATACTATAATAAAAGGGTATAGAAAGGAAAAGATATTGATGAACTCCATTTGCTACGAACAGGCTAGCAAGTAGAAAATGATAGCCTTTGTTGTCTGACACTGCTGAGCTGTTGGAATACACAGCTCAATAACTGACCCCAAGGCAGAAAGCAGCTCAGTTCAAACAATGCTACTTTTTATGCTGTTTTTCCATCCCTCCCCCAGAGCACTGGGACTGGAAGGGACCTCAAGGAAGGATCACAGTCACTGGCCAACTACATATTCAAGATCAGAGCAGTCCTTCCCCCACCCTTGCTTTCTGTGTCCATGCAAGCAAGCCCAGCTTCAGCTTCAAAACTCAAAACATTTTGAAACTTTCAAAATGTTTCAACTGCCATCATTTCATTTTGGGGCTGTTTTGAAGCCTTTCATTTTGTTTTGATTTCAGTGTTTCAAGCTTAAAATGAGGCAAAACAGCATCAAAACAAAACAGCTGGCAAAATTTTGCACAGCCCTAGTGCACAACTCCTGGCACCTAGGTGGTAGGGGGTGCCTGCTGGGGCTAGCAGCATGGCCAGCAGGAGCTCTGGTTGTCACTGGCAGGGGCCAGACTGGAGCAGTGGGGTGTTAGGTGTCACTGGCAGGGGCAGGGAAAGGAGTAGCCCTGGTGCAGGGAGGCAGGGTGGGCAAGGAGGGAGTTGCAGTGTGCTGTCCTGTGCAGCCTGCTGGGCGCACAGCTCCTGGGCAGGGAAGGGGCTGGTCAGAGGGCAAAAATTTGTTTCCAAGACGGCTGCCACATGCTGCCAGCTCACTTTGGCTTCAACATGGCTGCTAAATAATGTCAGCCATGTATCTGGAAGCTGGAGCTCCTCACAGTGGCCACAGGGGCACATGACAGAGCTGAAACAACCTGGAAGTGAAGTTAGTCCCAAGTCCCACTGTTAGGGTGACAAAAATTTGGATTTCGGGGAGCATTGGATTTGCAGCTGAATGAAGGCTTTTTTCTGTGTCTCAGAAGAGCTGCTGGTCACAAGGCAGGATGATATATTAAGACTAACCTTGCAAATGCTTAGGTAAGCAGTTTTCTGACAAGGTCATAGTGTTAGAACCCATTGTGTAAGAAGAACAAGATGCAGCCCACCAGCTATCATCAGGAGTTAAAGCAGAAGCAAGACCTTGGAGCTGATGAAGGAGTCGGCAAGAACCAGAAAGAACCAGTGATAGACTGAAAGTACCCGAGTTCATGGCATTATGAGAGACAGATAAATGAAGGAAATTCATTATGAGAGACAGGTAAATGGAGGAAATGCATAAGCAATTATATGCTAATGACGTAAATCATAAACTGAGGCGGAGCTTGAGATGGAAGGAGAAATGGGTGGAGCCCGAGGAGGGACATAGGTGGAGGGAATGTTACTGGGTATGAACCAAGGTATATAAAATGTGAAAATAACTAATGTTCAGGGCTGCTCCCCGTGTTTATAGACTGCATGTCTGTGAGGGAACTCATCCAAAGCTGTCTCCATTCTGAATAAAGCTGTTGCGAGCAATGTCTGCTGGTGTTTGCTCCCTGCTTGCTCTGGCTAATGAATAACAGGATCCATGGGCAATTGGACCATCTTCTCCCTAGTCATTGGGCACCACATGGAGTTGGAATCTAACACCCACCACATTTAGACACCTGCTTTCAACACCTGCTTAATCCACATTCATTTAATGAGCATTACATTTAAGCCCACTTAAATTCATGTGTAGATGTGCCCACAGAATACCCATATATTTTACACACATTACACATACACATTCACACACACATATATACATGCACCATTTTTGCATGCCTAACTCAGAAAATCTTACCAATAAGAGAGTTTAAAATAGTTTACCTATGGCAGTTTGTTGATTTCAGATATAGAAATAATATGAACTAAAAACACTTGTTCTTATTTACTCTAAAAAATTGACTATTTTTAGCATTAAGAGACAGTTTGGCAAATAAGGTTTTGCACTGATGGAAGAATATGTCATAAAGTCATTGATCACTCCAGAGGTTCTGAAGTTCAAAATACAAAAAATAATTTTTCCCCAACAAGCCCTCTGTGGGGATCGGCACAGAGTAATTTAAAAAGGCAGTAGGGGTGACAGAAATAAGTTATCCCCCTCCTAAAAAGGAAGTGTTCACCCTTTCCATTCTATCAAGTCATTCTTCATCCTTTTCAGGAAGTGATCAATTCAGTTAATTAAATAGGCTGCAGGGTAGCAAAAAGTTCAGTCTCTTTCACTACTCCTCCTCCTGCTTTAGAAATGCTTTCTTCTGTTCCAAATTTTACATTAATATTCCAAAGAATGAATACAGAAAGCTAAGGCACAGGAGGGGCCGCAGGAAAACGTGGATACACCACCCGAGCAAGACAGGTGACAAATGCAAGGAGTG
>NW_017729024.1:36264785-36265168 GCF_001723915.1 Gavialis gangeticus | reverse complement strand
CTTGTCATGCATTCATAGATGCATCTCAAGCAGGTCCAAGAAGGTGATCCTTCACTCTATGCGACACTGGTCTGGCCCCTGTTGGAGTACTGCATCCATTTCTGGGTGCTGCACTTCAAGGAAGGATGTGTACAACATGAAGAGGGTCCAGAGGAGGGCCACTTGCATGATCAGGGGGCAGCAGGGCATGCCCTACGAGGAGAGGCTATGGGACCTGAACCTGTTCAGCCTCCACAAGAGAAGGCTGAGAGGGGGATCTAGTGGCCATTTACAAACTAGTCGGAGGGGACCAGCAGGCACTGTTCCCCCGAACACTACCAGGTGTGACTAGAAATAATGGTCACAAGCTGGCAGACTAGACATCAGGAGGCGCTACTTCACTG
>NW_017729024.1:36258554-36264510 GCF_001723915.1 Gavialis gangeticus | reverse complement strand
GAATCATTATTGATGCCAAAATGAACATGGGCCAACAGCGTGGGTCACACGGTCAGGAAGGCCAACGATACCTTGTCATGCATTCATAGATGCATCTCAAGCAGGTCCAAGAAGGTGATCCTTCACTCTATGCGACACTGGTCTGGCCCCTGTTGGAGTACTGCATCCATTTCTGGGTGCTGCACTTCAAGGAAGGATGTGTACAACATGAAGAGGGTCCAGAGGAGGGCCACTTGCATGATCAGGGGGCAGCAGGGCATGCCCTACGAGGAGAGGCTATGGGACCTGAACCTGTTCAGCCTCCACAAGAGAAGGCTGAGAGGGGGATCTAGTGGCCATTTACAAACTAGTCGGAGGGGACCAGCAGGCACTGTTCCCCCGAACACTACCAGGTGTGACTAGAAATAATGGTCACAAGCTGGCAGACTAGACATCAGGAGGCGCTACTTCACTGGCAGGGCAGCTAGGATCTGGAACCAACTTCCAAGCAAAGTGGTGCTGCCTTCTACCCTGGGGGTCTTTAAGAGGAGGCTAGACGAACACCTTGCTGGGGTCGTTTGACTCCAGTACTTTGTCCTGCCATGGCAGGGGGTCAGACTTGATGACCTGCTCAGGTCCCTTCCGACCCTACCAACTATGAAACTATAAGCCCTGGCACCAATGTGGGTGCAGGATTTTGGGGTTCACTAACCCCAGCAGCAGAAAGCATCATCTTAAAAGGCCAGGGTGGTCTGGTGCACCTATGGTGCAATTTTATTTATGTATTTATTTTTTGGACTGAGATGATGTGAGTTTGGGGCTATTCCCTGGCTTTGAACTTGCAACTCCGTGGCTGAGGTGGCCCGGCCTCTAGGCCAGGGAGGCCATACTCCAGATTGGAGCAGAAAAGAGGGCCATGAGCCCCTAGACACCAAAAAAAACCTACAGCCTCAGAGTCAAACCCTGTTTGGTGGGTTTAGACAGGGAGGCCTAGCTAGAGAGAGACTGAAGTCAAAGCCTGTGGAGGTGAAAGGCCCCAACATACAAAATACAATAGGCAGACTCCTGCTTACCAGAACATCAGCATAATAATTTCCATCAAGACGTGGCAGGTGAGTAGAGAGCAGGACATAAGCACCTTAAAGACAACTCCAAGGGTGCCCCACATAAGGTGCAGATTAACAGGGAAGACTGTACTGGGGAGGGTGACCTGTTACAATCTCCCTTCCCATATAAATTCTACAATGTATGTATATGTTGCAAGGCATAAATGTATAGAAATACGATATAAATATGTCTCCCTTCCTATATAATTATATTGGATATTGCACTATAGAATTTATAAAGTTGAAGAGAATAAATTAATGACTATTATAATAAAATAAAAGGACAAAGAAGAAAACGTAAGCTTTGTGGAATCCCACTTGCCAGGCTAGCAAGTAGGGAATCATTCAAATCAATGGTAGTAGTAGCCTTTGTTGTCTAATGCTCCTGAGCTGCTGGAAGATAGGTTACTGTCAGACCCCAAGGCAGAAAGCAGGCTAGCTCAAACAATGCTGCTTTTTATGCTGTTTTGCCATCCCTCCCTCAGAGCACTGGAACCAGGAGGAACCTCAGGGAAGTATCACAGTCACTGGCCAGCTACACAGTCAGTCAATACGAGAGCAGTGCTTCCCCACTCTTCTTTCTGTTTCCCTGCAGGTAAGCCCAGCTTGAGCTTCAAAACTCAAAACGTTTTGAAACTTATTGACTGCCCTCATTTTGTTTCAAGGCTGTTTTAAAGCTCTTCATTTCATTTCAATTTCACTGTTTTGAGCTCAAAACAAGTTGAAACAGCATCAAAACGAAATAGCCAGTGAAATTTTGCACAGCCGTAATATACAGCACCTAGCTTTGATTTAGCTGGGGCTTCTAGCTTGTACATATAAAACAAATTTTGTGTGGCTGTTCATGAGGATCCTGGACAATGGTTCAGACCAGGGGTGGGCAAAATGCAGCCCGGGCCTGGATGTGGCCCACCAGGTCATTCTATCCAGCCCGTGGGGCCCCTAAAAAATTTAGAAAATTAATATTTATCTGCCCTGGGCTGCCTGTCATGTGGCCCTTGATGGCTTGCCAAAACTTGGTAAGTGGCACTCTGCCCAAAATAATTGCTCGCCCCTGGTTCAGACCTTCAGGTCTTAGAAGCTGAAGACTCAAGAAGCATTAAAATGGCAGGTGAGGTATCTGGTTAAAAATATTATTGTTAATCTATAAGGGACTTTGAAGTTGACAAATGGGTTCACATCCAATATTTTTTCTCTCTGTTTGAAGTTGCTTATCTATAGCCTCCCTGAAGACATAAAATAATGTAGTTTTGATGGGTTAAGCAAGTCCCTGAATAGTTATTTTATTGATTGCAGAGAAGCCTCAGAACTCCTTCATAAACTGAGATTTCCAAATTGACAAGCCATTAAAAAGCTGAAAATTACTAAAAATAATATTAAAAAAAATCTATATTTTATATTTTCAAAGTCTGCCACATGTATAAGTGCTTCCCTGGTGAATCTGACTGGTTTCTCATTTATAAATCAGTAAACATCTGATTTGAGAATTCTGATCCAAACCAAAGTTAGTTATGGGAAGAAAGCAAAATCTAGCAAACCACATACAAAAAAGACAGGTGTCAATGAAGCTCTATTTTGAAAGTTATGTTTAGGTTCTGTTATTGACTTGAGCAGCAGGTGGACTAGACCCTTAGTAAAGAAAAAAGGGTACTTTCTTCCAAAATAATCAGTAGTCACCCTGTCATGACAGCTGAAATAGGTGCGATGGAAATACCCATGTATCAATAAAACCCGTATTATAAAGGCACCAGCTAATTCCTTAGTCAGCTCTAGTGGATAGCTAGATTCTCCTAATGTAACATACAACATTTATTGCATGTTTTTTCTCTCAGTGTAGCAGATAATATCATAGTGTTCTTAAAGGCAGTGAGCTGAGCTGATTAGGAGACTCAGCAAGTGTTAGTAAGTGAAATGGAAGACTGACTTACACAGTTTCAGCTTCTTACAAAATCAGCCTTCATGAGCTGTTAAACATGCTTTAATTAAACAAAGTTTGAAAGACAATAATTTTAAAAGATTTTCAGTGAAATGCTTCTGGTAACAACAGCCTGTTCAGCTATCAGGGTGTTTTGACTACCAGCCAGCTGATCTCTAGTATGCCGACAACTGATAGAAAAGTGAATTTAATAAACATGATGTCCCAACACTTGTTAAGGAGGCTTTTGAGATTTTCCTTGTTTGCTTGTTTTTCATAGCAGCATTTCATTAAAGGCCAAAATTACAGACTCAAACAGCAAAGTCAGTGACTTCCAAGTCTCTCTCAAGTTGTATATATCTTCAGGGTTTATATTGCCACTCTTCACAAAGGTATTGGAGAACCTTCCACATAAAATCAATACCAAAACTGTTTGCTCTTATGGGGCTCTGGCTCATCTTACTTTTCAGATTAAAATTTGTTGGGAGAATGAGAGTGGGGTACATGTTTGTGTTGGTTAATTTGTTTGCTACCAATGGCTATTTTTAGGAGCAGTTTTTTTTTATATTCTGAAAGATTCAAATGTTACTTGGTGTATGACCACAAAGCAAGTATTTGACATATATAACTCTTATAATTATGTTTTATTTGCATCTTGCTAGCAACTATTCTGTCATATTTCTCAGTCATAACTTCCCCCGGAAAAATCCTCCGAGTCCTCAAAATACAAATAAGAGCAGTTAGCAGGTATACAAATTAAACAAGGGAAGACAGAATCACCCGCCAGATTGACAGACAGTTATTCTAATTTATTTTCAAGGTGGACTAACAGCCAACAAATCATTAGCCCTACATAAAACTACCACCGTCTGGGATGGAGGTGTTTAATGACATATCAGAGCAATTGTCAGGATTCATATAAAACAGAAGACATACAATATACCTGTTTCCACGGAAGAAAAAAAATGGATTTTTGATCCTCAAGGGTCAAAGAATATAATGAGAAAATCTTCATCAGACCCAGCAGGAGAAGCCTTAGAAGCATTCAGATTGTCAAAGCTACCATACTTACAACAAACACAGCCATCATCAAGACAGACAACTGCAAACAGAACCCTACCTGCCTTCACAGGTAATCTGCACTGAGTCATGCCAGTGGCTGTCCTGGGATCACGAGACAGATACATACAAGACAGACATAACAATAATCACCTTAAAAGCATTTCAGAATCTATTGTTCTGTTACATGTGAATGGTTATTTTTAAGGTTGAACAATTGTTTTAGAGGAATTCAAATAGCTAAGAATGAGAGGATGCAAGTTAGGTATTGAATTATTAAGATAGGAGTGAAAAACCAAATAGTACTTCTGTACTTTTTGGCAAAAAGGTTAGCCAGTGTTCAGAGCTTTGCAGAGTTATTCCCATTTGAGTAAGATATTGGCAATATAAATCAATAATACTCTCACTGTAATCTTGTTTATTTAAAAATAAAAGAGTACACACAATCCTGTTTCCCCGAGCACAGTAGAAACAAGAGACATCCACAGGAGTACAATATCATGAGCTCTGTACCCAAGAAGCTCAGTATGTCAGCTTTTACATCTCAGCTCCTTCTGTCTTCTTTTCCTCTAACATTCTGCAGCTGATAATTTAGCCACTAGGGGCATTTATACACATACATTTATACACGGAAATCCAGTGCGTCAGAGCAGACTTGATTAATAGAGTGGTCCGCATGTGAGCTGATGAGCCCAGCGCTGTGTCGTATACATTTGTATAAACAGCAAAATGTGCATCAGTGCTGAGAAAATGACAGCGGTTCAAGCACCTTTGATGCATTTTAGTTCAAAACCAAGCCTTCACCATTTTCTCACTGCTGACACGCATTTCACCGTTTATATAAATCTATGTGCCACAGCACTGGGCACTTTTAAAAGTGCCCAGTGCTGCAGCACAAGCATGTGTACAAATGTCGTCTGTCCTCAAGCAGGAAAATGTCTGTTCAGTCTATAAGCCTCACTCTGACCTTCTATAAAGCCTACTTCCTTGGGCAGCCACCACAAGCTGCACACATCAATCAATCCTCATTACAATGGCATCTAAGGCTTAATTGCTCTTGCTGCTGAATTTGAAAGACAACATTTGATGCAGCCAGTCACTTGAATGAGTTTCATGAACATCCATACATCTAAGGCTCACTTATGGGCATTGTTAACACCTTTCAGCATAAAAGGGTGCATATTTTCTCACATACACCACTTCCCCAAATAAACAAGCACCTTTTTTCAGTACGGCAGAATGTAGAAAAAAAGGTTTTTCCACAGTCATGACCAACTGTATGACAGAGCATGTTCTCCTGTAAACAGAGTGTCCAGTAAGTGTAGCCTGAGAAACTTCCTGATGCAGCAGACTACCTCCTGGGATGCCACACTTCCTGGAAACTATGGGTGCCTATACACATGACAATTTTCACCATTTAAAGTATTCTAAAGCCATTACTTAATGCCCATGAGTGACTTTAGAACATTTTTTTTTTAATGGCAGAAGTTGCCTTATTTAAACCTCACTGTATGCGTTTTAAGTGTAAGATGAACTGCTGTAGTGCATCTCAGCCTACCTAGTTTACCCTTATTACACATGTATTTAGCTGGGGCTTTTCAAAGTGCTGATTACTAAGTAAACCAGGCACCTATTGAAGCCTAACACATGCCAATTAAGCAAGTGTGGACATGTTTATAAAAGAGGTGCTCTGCCTTCCTTCCAACCATTGTGCTTCCTGAATTCATACATAGTGGCACAATATTAAGCAAGTTCCATGAATTTCAGTACTGAAGAAGCCATTTTTTTCTATTGTAGAAAGCACTATGGTCACTTTGGCGGAAAAAAAAAGAGAGAAAGAAAGGTCTATCCAATCCCCAGTAGTCCTACCCAAACACAGACAGAAGAGCAGTGTGTG
>NW_017729024.1:36254733-36258481 GCF_001723915.1 Gavialis gangeticus | reverse complement strand
GGGGGGGGGGGGGGGGATTTCCCAACTGTCCAGGTATCTTTACAATCATATACAGTTGCTGTCTCCAATTATGTTGAGAGATATCCAGCATAAAGTTATGCCATACAGGGCACATCTACACATGCTATTAAATTTGAAGTAGGCTTACTGCACAGTAAAAATACTGCACAGTAAGCCTACGGGGAAACATGTCTATATATGCTCCCTCTTGGGAGCAGCCTGATACAGGGCTGCTCCTGCCCTGCTCTGCACCCCTGCAGCAGCCAGGGGGTGCCCCAGGATCCCTGCCCTCTGACAGCACGTAGGCTAGCAAGGGGTACAGGGTGGTCCCAGTGGGCCTGGGGCCGGGAGAGCTCTGCCAGGTGCAGCAGCAGCTGTCTCCTGACCCCATGCACATTGCAGGGGGCAAAGCTCTCTTGGCCCAATGCACATCCAGTTACACAGCTGCCAGCAAGCCCCTGTCATTTAACGGGTTTGCTGGGAACTGTCCAGGGTGTGGGGCAGTTCCAGGTAAGCCTTCTGCTAGGCAGGGGGGCGCAGGGCTCACCAGCAGCTGCCCTGCTTGGCACAGAGCCAGCTGCTCTGGGAAGGGGAAAGAGGGCTGGGAATTCAGCCTTCTCTGTCCCCTGGAGCAGCCAGCTCTGTGCTGGGTGGAGCTTGCTGCTCTGGGGAGTAATTGGGAGTGGGGAATCCAACCCTCACTTGTCCTTTAGAGCAGCCAGCTCCATGCAGCAGGGAATCCAGCTGGCTCCTCTAGATAAGCAAGGTCTGGATTCCCAATCCCCGCTAACTCCCCAGAGCAGCCAGCTCCATGCAGAGAGCAGAGACAGGGGACAGGACAGAGAGCTCCCCAGTCCTGCCCCAGATCAGGTCCTAGCTCCTGGGAGGAGCTGGGGAGCTGAGCAGCACCAGAATTGGGGACAGAGAGCTTCCCTGTCCCCTTTGGCCACATGCTGGCTAGGCTCACCAGGAGCAAATTTGCTCCTGGCCAGCATCTATACATACTTTACTGCACAGTATCTACTGCAGTTAGTTTACTACCTGTATTTATAGATAGTAGCTAATTGTGCAGTAGACTGATTTACTGCATAGTAAATGTGAGCATGTATAGATGGTGATGCTTTACTGTGCAGTAGTAGAATTTGTTTTAAACTTGTTTACCTTATTATCTTTCCAGAATTTACACTTAAGGAACCAACTAAACATCCTGAAAAGTATTAATTTCTCAATATTGTCCATGTTAATGAAGGCACAAACTGATAGGCATAATCCTGAAATAAAACAACTGAAATGACTTATGACTACCAGCCCCAGTATGATGAACAGTCAGTAAATTCCTTGATCTTTAGGAGAATGCTGAGAGTAATGAAGATGTGGCTAAAATGTCATGGATATCTTTAAATGTGATCCATTGGCAAAACTGGAAGATTTACAAAAAGCTAAGAGGAGTTACTCAGAAAGCTACTTGGATCAATTAAAGAACACTCTAGCCCAGTGGTCCCCAACCTTTTCAACCCTGAACCTGATGGACAGTGCCTGGTTCATCCACAGTCCAGATCTAGCCAGTAAATTCAATCCAGCATACAGAATCAGTGAGGTAGAAGCCTGATCCAACCAGGAGAAGGTATGCAGCCAATTCCAATCCAGCCACCCATGACCTGGATGCATGGGGGAAACCCTGATCTGTGTGTGGGATGGGGGGCGGGGGAGGAAGAACAGTATGGTCTCAAGCCTGGTGTTGGGGCATTAGGGAAGGCCCAATCCACAGTCATGAGGGAAGATGGAAGGCAGGGACAAAAGGTGTGGGGACTGGCCTGTCCCCAATTCTGATTTGTGAGGGAGGGGGCAGAGGATGAGGACGGTGAGCATCCCAGGCCCATCCAGACATGCAGCCTGGGCCTGGCCCTGATCATGCTGTGTGTCAATGGCCAGGCTGGGCCTGGATCTACTACTCCACCACTGCCAAATTTCCTAACCCATGGGGATTCCCTGAGCTAGATGACCTGGCTCCACAGGCTAGATTTGGTCTATGGCCCAGGGCTTAAGCTCCCCTGTTCATGAATACAAATCTATTTCTTTAAGTCATGGACATCAAGCTATTGCTTTAAGTTGGGGCATAGAGTTACATGGTTCAGCTTGTAGGTGGACTGACCCCCATGCGCTGGCCTGAGCCCTGTGCACTGCATGCAGTGGATAGGCTAGACTGGCCCTACATGCTGCATGCAGCACAGGGGATTTGTGGCAGGGTTGCATGCAGGGGCTTCGTAGACCAGCCTTGCACACTAACTTTAGCACACAGTGGGAGCATCTACACATACATATTACTGTGGAGTTGACTAATTAGCGCCACAGTAAAGCATCTCCACCTACACGTGCTGGAATTAGGACGCAGTAAATTAATTAACTCAGTACTTTCTTACTGTAGAAAGGGGACAGTACTATCTTATGGTAGAGTCATTTACTGTGCAGAAATGCATGTGTGGACAGTTACCAGGACTGCAGCATTTTGAGTCTGGGTGGAGCAGCCCCAGGCTGGCAGCAGGCTCAGGGGGTCAGCCACATGGCTCCACAGTTTCAGCACTCTTGTGCCCCAGCCAGGCCCTCTGCCACCCAACACCACCCTTGAGAGTGCTCAGGGATGATCCCCCAAGTCTGCTGCCAGCCCAGGGCTGCTCCACCCCAGCTCAAACTGCTGCAGTCCCAGGCACACATGTAGACACTGCACCTGGGAGAAGCTGGCACTGATGCAAACTGTGCCAGAGTTTATCATGTTGCCTTAACTGCACGTAGAGATGCACCCAAAGGCAGCCTGCAGCCTGATCCAGACTGGGCCTGGAGCCAGCATACAGAGCCGCTTTGGGCAGGGAAGGGAGACAGGGTTTTGCATGTAGCCCATGCCCTGAATCCCCTGTGGTATGTGCAGCCTTGGATCCAGCTTGTGCGCCATGTACAGAGCACACCCCAAAATAAAGCCATGGGCACTGCGTGCAGGACAGGGGGATGATTTCAATCCAGTCTATAGGCTGGACCAGTGACCCCAGATGAGTTTCACAGCTGTGCTTTAATTGAAGTATAAAACAGAAGATAAATGGCACAGAATAAGCCTGGATGCAAAACCTTAAACCAGCAACTGGCTCTGATTTCAAATCGAAACTGAAATCCCAAACCTCTGAAGCTGTATTTGGGTTTCAGCCATCAGTGGCTGGACAGGGTTCCAAAAGCAATAGCCTGCAGTAGCTTGACTATTACAAATTGTCACTCCTTTCATCTACACCTGTGGTTTGTTAACCCAAATTCTAGTCAATGATAGCTAAATTTAGCTAATTCCCAGGGCAGACAAAGCCTGAATTATCCTCTTTAAACTGAATTTAGCAAGATCATTAGAGGAATAAGCAAGACAACTTGGATTAGATCCAAATCTGAATTTGTAAATAAAAAGGATTAAAATCAAGGAAATGCACAATATCCCCTTAAATATCTCACCCTGATATCTGCAATGGTATTTTTATGCCAGCCTTACTTCCAGCTAAAATACAGTTTTCAGGAGCTGGCAATGAAAGAACAATATAGGAATCGTTGGTACCACCATGAACATGTGTATCATTTTTTTCACATACCATGTGCCTCCAAATGAGACTTGTACATTGTTTTGAGGTAAGCGGAATAAATAAAAACATTTTCCCCTAGATTTATGGCTGCATATAGCAGGGACCAAGCCTAATCTTCAGTTCACTCCCCCCCCCCCCCC
>NW_017729024.1:36247758-36254614 GCF_001723915.1 Gavialis gangeticus | reverse complement strand
CCCCCCCCCCCCCCATCCTTCTGAGGCAAAAAAACAGTTTTATACCTTTTACACCAGACTCTGGGCTGCTCAGGCAGAAGCTGGAACTAGCTGCTGCAGACTGGATTCCATAGGCAGATCTAGGGTTTTGAAGAGCTAAAAAATAGTCCGCAAACTATAAAACAGGAAGACCTGGAGTAGCTAAAACTGAAAATTCTTCATGAAATTTGCTGAAGTAAGGATAGTTTGTATAATGGATCACAGAGCATTAAAAAGGGGACCAGGTCATTAACACCTATTGAGTGAAGAACAATTAGCAGGAACCAAATTATAATGAGCCATTAAATCAGTTGACTCCTCGGCACTGCCTGAATAGAAATGGCACTGTTGCTATTCTAGGCAGAAAATCAGCATTCTATCTTGGAGACGCACTCTAAATTTGGAAGTCTAACTTTTCAGGGGAAAGGTGAGTATGGCATGTGAGTAACTGTTGCATGTCCAAAAAACAAAATCAGAAGTCTTTAGAAATGAAAAAGAAGTTATGAGCCAACATGAAATAAGACAGTTTAGAGGAAGAAAGTTAAAAGAATGTGATATGTGCAAACTTCCTTCTGTAGAATCTAAAACTATACAAGTCTCTTCTAAACTTCATTTAAGTCAATACTGGACTAATTTTGGAAGTTAGGTCCCCTTCTGCTTTTGAATCTAACCTGAAATCAAAACTCTACCACCAAGTTTGAGAACAGGGAATCATATACGAATTCCTAGGAATGGGAATAGCCCTTTTCTCCCCAGCACCACCTGGGGTGACAAGGAACAATGGTAATAAGCTGATAGAGAATAGGTTTAGGTTAGAGATCATGAGGCAATTTTTTTTTAGAGTTAGGGTGGCCAAAATCTGGAACCAACTTCCCAGGGAAGTGTTCCTCAGCCCTACCTTGGGCAAATTCAAGAGGAAGTTGGATGATCACCTGTCTGGGGTCCTGTGAACCCAGCATTCATTCCTGCTTGTGGCAGGGGGTCAGGCTAGATGATCTGTTCAGGTCCCTGCTGACCCTAGCTACTATGAAACTATGAAGATGCCTGAAATTAAGATAACTGCTCACTTAATTTAAATGAGTAATGTGGCCAGTCTGTTATAAACCAGAGCACAGGGTGGGTACTGAAACTTCTTACATCTGTCAAATGACAGGCCACTGTGCCAAGAAAAATGAACACAAAGGACATGAAAAGGCAAGAGAAGGAATGATGCAATAAATCATAATGGTAGGCTATCTATCCCTGGTGTCTTTTGGAGCTAGCTTTAGGGCTTATGGGACCCTGGGTAAAATAAAATGTGCAAATCATGCTTGTAAGTGTCATTTGGTCTCTTGGCAAAGAATTTATGGACTTTTAATGGAGGGTTGAAAAGGGACAAGGTCAGCAATTCATTAGAATAATACTTGCCTTTTTAAATGAAAAGGAGAGAGCTTTTCTTGACCTATGGACTTTATGACTAAGGTGAGTAGGCTTCAGACAAAGTGTTTGCATTTGGGATAAGTTATGCATGGTTTCTTTACATGGGAGGTAACTTCAAACAGGATAACTTGCCATAAGAAAATCATTGATCATCTCTGTAATGGTAATCAGAACTATAGTGTTTTAAAATAGTTCAACAAAAATAATTCTATGAATATTTTATCTCCTGCTTTCCATTCAGAAATCTGAAATCACTTCCTAAGGGATAACACAATTATCTCAGTTTTCAGAGAGGGGAAACTGAGGCATTGAAAAATGACTGAACTTGACTATGGGCATATCACAGACTAGGGGAGGAGGTGGGAATGATGTTTAAACCTGTGATAAAGTTGGCATAAAACTTGTCTCAGATAATTCTCATCAAATCATGCACAGAAATAACAACATGTTAGCCAACTGGTGAGGACTTTAAGACTTTTTAAATGTTATGGAAATCATTTCTTACAACTTTATGAGTTTTCCAATATCTTTTATTGGATCAACTGTGTAGTTGTGAGAGACAATAGACAACCTTTCAAAAATTGGCCTTCCTCAAGTCTTCTTTCATAGTATGTGACCAAAAACTTATCTAACCTCTATCCCAATTACAGGGTTGCTCCAAAAAAGGTCCAATGAAAGATCCAAAACAACCTCTTTCCTCTTGTATATTTCCTGGACTATCAGGGCTATAACACTCTATCCCAGGGATGGGCAAAATATGGCTCGCAATCCAAATCAGGCCCACCAAGAGATTGTCTGGCCTGTGGAAGGCCCCTTATCCCTGCCCCACCCAGGTGCTGACACTGGCCCAGCCATGGGCCATGGAGCATGCAAGCAGTCCTACTGGCCCTGGGCAAACCCAGTTCCTGGCAGCCCCAGCAGCACTGGATCCTTCCAGCTGGAACCACTTCCAGACCCAGCCCAGCTGCCCGGGTACCCTGGTCTGTCCACTCCACGTCTACCACTGGGGGCAGGACTGATGTGGGAAGGAGCACAGCTGGGCAAGGAATGGCATCCAGAAGCAAGACAGGCAGGCAGGGCTGGGATTGTGGGGCAGTTGAAGCATGGGGCTGGGGCCCAGGGCAGGGTCATCATCCACTGCCTGCATGCCCCTGCAATGGGCACCAGTTCTATGGGCAAGGCCACAGAAGCAGCAGATTGTGGCTCTGCCCTGGGCCCTGGCTCTGTGCTATCACCACCCTGTGACCCTGGCCCCAGCCCTCATCTGCCCATCCTGCTCCTGGATGCTGCTTGCTGCCTACCTCCAGCCCCATCCCAATCACCTGGCCCAACACAGAGCAGAGCCATTTAGGGAGTTTTGGTGAGGTGGAAGGGAAGGAAGGAGGGTGCCCAGCACATTAGAGGGGTTGGTGGGGGAAGGGTGCTGACTTGGCCTGTGACAGCTCACCAAAACTCCTTAAGTGGCCCTCCAGCCCAAATAATCGCCCACCCTAATCTTTTCTCATATTAGCTTTGTATTTCAAAGTTTCACATCCTAGTCCCTGCCTATGACAAATGCTTTGCAATTAGTTTAATTTTGTAGGGTTATGTTTTCCATTCTTATTTTAAAATTTATCTATTCCTGCTGTTAAAATAAATTGTTCTTGAATTATTCTTTCCTCTCATTTGAAATAAAATCTTTTTAAAAACACTTTAAACACAACTCTCTGGGTTTAATATATTTATATGTATTAAAGCAATTTCTCTGTTCTAGCAGAACTAGTAGAAAATGTGCAGGATCTTAAAGAAGACAAAGTAAGTATGTGTGCACAACCATGAGAACAATGGATTTGCATTCACTGAAGGAAACAAGCAGAAATCATTATAGTGTGCTTGCAAGTTCAAAAATAATGTCGTCTTTGGGCTTTTTTTTTATTACTATGGCAAACAAGGTCATTTCAAACAGACTTGTCTCAAATTAAATGCATCCATTAAGCACTAGGTGATGTAACTAAGATAGATACAGAAAAAGCAGGTCAACCTTATCAAAGCACTAAGGATATTGTATGTTCCAAGTAAAGGTTTAAGAACAAAAATATTGAGCTTCAATCAAGTGCCTTGGTTTTCTGAACATGGAGAAAGTGGATGACAAGACTGTTTAAATAACATTTCTTCAGAAAAAATGAAGAGGAGAGTCACCTAAGTAAGGGAGTTTCTCACATAGGGTTTGCACAGCTGCATTTCTTTAAATGAGGAGTAAAATACCCATTGATTTCAGCAATGCATCATCCCGCCTCTACTAAGAGAGTTTTCTTGTGGCATATGCAGTAATGCCCTCATTTTTGAGCAGGCCTAGCAGATGATGCAGCAATGCAAACAATATATACTCGGAGCAGCAGATATGCTAGAGTTCACAGAGAAAGTGAGTCTCTCTCCAAATCAAGGATACAGAATATGTGAAAGTTTCATTTGTGTAGTTCGACAAAAGTTGTTTGTGTCTAAAAACTCTGTATCATCGGCGCGGGAAGTATGACAGCATTAGTTTCAGAATTACACATCCACTAAAAATTAGCAAACCAGGATGGTCACGAAGTTATACATAGGAAAATATTTAAGCCATGTTGGATGAGCTGTTTCAGAAATGCTAGAAATCAAGAATCTGAGATTGTGTGCTTGTTGCAAGTGAAGACAGAGATAGCTCAAAACTACAGCCAGCACTTGTTACTGGATCCACTTGTTAGTGGACGTGCTGTTTCCTACTTTTTAAATCAGCCATGTTGTAAGTAATTTTAATTCAGTCTTCTGCTTCTATTCCCTTTTGGTTTTGCACTTCATTCCAGTCACAAAGCATTTAGTAAGAATAGAGTAGGACACACACACACACGCACGAGTACCCTCTGGGCAACTGAAAAGTTTTGGTCGGCACTTCTGCCACATCCTAGACTGTTCTACAAAGAAAGAAGAAAGACTTTACAACTGATCTCTCTGTTGCACTGGAGAACAATTCAATTTATGATTTGTTAATTTAACCCACTTGACTCCTCTCTTATCCAAAAGGACAAGGAAAAGATTACAAGGAAGATGGCAGCTGAAGGCCATTTGAGTTACCACCATGATGGGGTTAGCATCAGAGGTCAGTCAGAATCAGGGGACACCATAATGTTCAGTTTCCACCATCTCTCTTGTAAAGAGGACAACAGTTCAAGCAGGAGGTGTCAGTAGGAGAGGAAAAAAGAAGAGCCATTCAGGTAGCCTATATTCACTTTGGCTCAACCTTATGTCTTGAGACCCAGTGTAGCCCATTGTCCTTAAGATTACAGCCTAAGCAGCCAGCTGTGCTTCAGCCTGCTCATTTTTCTGGAGATATTCACTTAACACTTGCATGCTTAGTGCAATAAGTAAATCTTAAAGCGTATAGTCACTTCCTTCTTAGTAACTTGATACTCATCCTGACATTACCACTTATAAGACTCGATAGAAATGTGCTAAAGAGCCTCGTCTAAAAGCTGTGCTCCATGACCTAACCTTCCACATTAAAAAGTTGATGATTTTAGCCTAATTGTAATGGCTTATGTGACATTTGTGAAATGAATAGGATCTTCTTATGGGTCCTCAGTTTTCATCCACTAAAGCAAAAAGAACTTGGAAAGAGTGCCTCAAAAATCAATACACAAATTTAATGAAAAGGAAGCAAAGAAACACTGGACAAATAACAGGAGACATCATTCAATGCTTCTTTTGCAAAAAGGAGTGTGGGTGGAGGAGGAAAGGGGGGGGCCTGACCTTCACATTCACACTGCTGTAACAAAAAGGACTAAAAGCCTAGTGAATAAAAATGTGACGGTTCCGATGCACGTTTCATAATCCAGTGAAATATTTCATGAAGCCTGGCTACCCTATGTCTGGAGAATGAGGCCAAGCAACTGCACTGTTTCACTTTACCAACACCTCAGTGTAAAGAGCATGATAAAGAATTCTTCTAATTCAATCAGCTTTGTAGCTGGTAGGACATGATAACAGCCAATCTGCTTCTGGAAAACAGACAGGTCTCTGATCACACCATAACCCATTTAGACATGGCATCATAAAACTTTACTACAATTTAGCTGGGGTGGTTAAATGCATCTGAATGTATTTTTCCCCTCAAGCAGGAGGGTTTGTTTATATGATATTCTATGTAAAGTGTGGGTTTTTAGGGTGGAACAACTACATAAAGCTACATGCCTGAAATCACAAATCTTGTTAATGATTCACCATATCAAAGAAGAAACCTAAGGGTGATGGGGAGGTTGAGGAGGGATGATCATCAAACAGGTGTCCAAACTTTTACATGTTCTTAAAATTGTTTTAGAGCAAGGTAATGCTCTGTTCTCTTGCAAGAGAAGGATACATATGATATTTTTAGAGCACTATGGTTTTCCAAGCAATATGTAACATTTACAATACTTTACTGGATCTTGTATTCACAGCTTGTTTCTATATGCCCTCTGAATCAGGTTTCTTAGATTTGAGCAACTCCAAGCACAGGGGACAAGAAAATGTAGAGTCTCTCTTCCACTGAATGATCAGTAAACCTATAGCAAGCACTTCTCTCTTTCATTTAGTTCAGTTGAGCTCAACAGAGCAGCCATTTAAAGATCATCATTTTATCTGAGTTAAATACATATGGGTATCATTATTCATGTTCCTAGTGTACCAACTGCTGTCTGTAGCTCGGTTTGAAAGAACCTTCCCCCACTGACCTTTCATTGCATGATTGTCCATTATGAGCCATGCAGACCTCCAAAGTTTGATGCTTAAGGAGTAGGATACAGGAGAAGATGCATCTTTGTTTTAAGCCAGTATGCTTATTTCCTATTCTTAACTTGTAGATCGTGTCCTCTTGACACCGAGCAGAAAAATCACCATAACACTGAGAAGCATAACATGATAGAGCAGTGACATACTACAGAGAGACTGTGAAAAATGGTCAGGGCTAGGTGAGAGGGCAAGGAGAGTAATTCTAATGGGAAAATAGATACAATGTCTACAAAATTACCTATAAAATACCCACTAATGCCAACCTGGTTTTCAAATACCATTCTTATCCCCCAATACAATGTCAAGGACAATGTGCTACGTGGCTCATTTGACCTAAGTTAAAGCCAGAGGGAAAAAAGCCAGAGAAAAAGGCAAGGAATGGGTGGACAGAGGGCAAAAATGAATTGAGCTACCTAATGCTATGCTTTAGCAGCAGAGGGAAAAGTCATATTTCCACAATTCCAAGGACACCAAAACAATATAGGTTTAACATTTAAGTAAAATTTTAAAATGTTACTTAGTTTAGCTTTCTGCTTAAGCATGTGCCAGAACATGGAGTATAGATAATGGAAAATCTTTATGGAACTAGATGGAATGAAACTAACAGGATTCTACAGGAAATTATCCAAAACACCTATAG
>NW_017729024.1:36241455-36242758 GCF_001723915.1 Gavialis gangeticus | reverse complement strand
TGAGTGGGGGGCAAAAATGAATTGAGCTACCTAATGCTATGCTTTAGCAGCAGAGGGAAAAGTCATATTTCCACAATTCCAAGGACACCAAAACAATATAGGTTTAACATTTAAGTAAAATTTTAAAATGTTACTTAGTTTAGCTTTCTGCTTAAGCATGTGCCAGAACATGGAGTATAGATAATGGAAAATCTTTATGGAACTAGATGGAATGAAACTAACAGGATTCTACAGGAAATTATCCAAAACACCTATAGAACTGAATATTAGAGCATACCCTTTTCTCTAGGATGTTCAAACCACCTGTATAATTCTATAGCAGGGTTATAAATTTCCATTTAGTTCAGTTCCCCAGAATTATTGGAAAAAGCCTACAAGAAGTGTATAATATTTTACTGAATTCTGTAGGACTAACCAGAAAGCAAGAGGGACTAGAGATAAAAGTCTCAATTAAAAACGGATCAGAGATCAGACAGAATGAACAATCAATGGAGACACTCAGAAAGCAGCAGAAAGAGCAAGAACAATTGTAATGAAAATAAATCCAGTATATAAAAGTCATCCACTAGTGCCAGCCTAGACTTTTGGAACTGTTCTTCTTTCCTTAATATATACCACAAGCTTCCCTCTCAGATACAAAAACATATTTAAAATGGAACTTAATTAGACTCAAAAGAGATTGTGCCAGAGTAGAAGACGTGCAAACTTAAATTAGGATTGTGAATTCAAATGGTTGGGGTAATAAAAAAGTAGATCTCAACAGTAAATCAGGCAGCATTATTATTTTTTAGTAATACTAGGTAGAAACTGTTTTCCTATATTATGAAAATGTTTGAGGTTTTTAAGTATTTTTTGGTATGCATGGTTTGCATTATATGCATATCAACATTAAATTGAGACCCTCTGAAATTTTTCCCCAAAAAAACAAAACAAAACAGGAAGAGAAACACCAAAAAATAGCTCATAGCCTATCATTTGGGCATTCATCAGGATGCAGGAGACCTAGGTTGATGGCCCTGCTCAGCCCTACTCAGAGCAGAGACCTTGAACCTGGCCTTCCTACCTTCCAGTTCAGTGGTAGCACAGTTGTTCTTGTTTTCTTTTGGCAGCCGAATGAAATATATGAAAACCACTGTTATATACCCCTTTAATCTCCTTTTTACCAAATTAAGCATACCTGGTTTCTCAAATTTTCTTCACAGAGCTTGCATTCCAACTCCTCCATCATCTTTGTTACTCACCTCTGGATCTTCTTGTTTCTTTATATCCTTTTTTTTTTTTTTTTTTTTTTTTTTTTAAGGGG
>NW_017729024.1:36224719-36241373 GCF_001723915.1 Gavialis gangeticus | reverse complement strand
CTTTTTTTTTTTTTTTTTTTTTTTTTTTAAGCGGAGCCCCAGACTGACACAATACTCCAAATGGGGCCTAACTAGTGCAGCATATAACAGTCCTATTGCTTCCCTGCATTATAACAAATACTTCTGTTAATGCAAACAGAAGCTGTGCACTTTTTTTAAAACATCATCATCACATTGTTCACTCAAAGGACATTTACAATCCACCATAAGCCACTGGTCTCTCTCAGCTGTGTTCCTAATGAGCCAATCCCATTCTTTATTTGCCTGTTTGCCTTTTTTTCCCCTAGGTTTAGCACCTTATATTTTTCTTGCTTGAATTTCATTGAGGTGTGTATAGCTCAGGTCTTCAGTCTATCAGCGTCCTTTTGAATTCTAATCCTAGGCTCTCAAGCAGGGCTCAGTAACCTTTTGTTACAAGGGTCAGTAACCTAACCTTTAGTCACTGCTGGCAAATCTCTCCTACCTTGACAACATCTAAGATGCCTGCCCTTACCCTCACTACCAGTCTTTGTCCCCAGTATAGAGGGGTAAATCTGCAGCTAGGATAAGCATGGGCATGAGAGAACATTAAGGAGGATTACAGAGGAGATGGGTGGCATGGTACAATCATGTGCCACCAAACTTCTGGGCCACCTTGGTGTAGATCAGGATCCAGCCCATGGGCCATAGGCTGTGGACCCTCTTTAAACAGTTTACAAACACTTTCCCTTTTCCCCCCATTTGTAAAAGGAAGATCTCTGTTCCTGTATCCAAATCACAAATAAAAATGTTAAAACAGCACCAGACCCCAAACAGACCCATGTGCCACCCCAAATGAATCCTCTTTCAATGCTGACATCAGTCCATTTATAGCTACTCTTTGTGTGAGGTTATTTCACCAATTTTATATCCACTTTACAGTAATTCTGTCCAGCCCTATTTACTTTTAAGAATGTCACATGGGACTGCGTCAAAAGACTTCAAGTCCAGGCACCCAGGTTTAAAACCACATATCAGAAAGAAGAAAAGCACAGAGAAATGCATTCATCCACTTTTCTCTGTGTGCCCTTCTTCAAAATCGTCATGCAATAAGAAGGGAAAGTCACAGAAATTTTCTATTTACACGAATCTGCAATCCTGAGAAGCAATGCTGCAGAACAGTTCATTTTTAGGGCTCTGGTTTGTAAGGGAACTTTATGCAAATGAGGGACTTAATATTATCACAGTCCTGCCATAAAGACAGACAGAAAAATTGCAAAAAGTCTTTAGTCCTCCAGTAAGGGTATTGAAAAATCAGTCATTTCACTGCCCCTGAATCAGGCTTTGTCCATGTTAAAGAAGATTTGATATACTGGAAAAGAGAGTAATTTAGGATTAGTATTGCCTTCAGTTCCAGATATTTTTAGTCTTTATACTGTGTTTCTCTCATATATAATACTAGAAATTTTTCCATTTGTGAAGTATTTTTCCCTAAACATGCCTTTGTATTTAGCTTTCCCTTTTGTAAGTATTAATGACCCGATAAGAAAGTTTATTTTTCTTTACATGAGATATACCGTGGAATTTGTTTTCCCTTTTGACCTGGTCTACATTTAAAAAATCTGTTAGCATATCTATTTTGAAAGAAGAATCACACTCAACCAACATAACTATAGTGTTACAAAATCCTGTGTACATACAATTAAACCAGAAAGAAAAGTCCCTCTGCCAATATAGTTTATTTTGTTCAGTGAAACAGTAAAAGTTGTACTGACAAGAAGTCTGCTTTTTGACAGCACAAGTTGCACCAACAATAGGAAGTTTTGCTTGTACAGACATACCCAGGATGCAGAAAGTAAGGAAACCATTTCTAATTTAAGCAAGTCCTTCCGTATCTAGTTGCAGTGATTTAGATATCCATCTCAGAAGATCTGCCAAATCATTTAAATCAATATAAGGGGTAGATAAAACAGTTTGCCTGTATTTTGTGCATATATGCATTATCATCCAGGAACCTTGCAATTGTGAAGGTTCCAACAGGGTGATTGTTTCCTTCAAAAGGTAGTAACGAAGGAGGTCAGCCAATGTGTTTTATGGTGTGGCCCTTAAGGGACTATGGAGTTCTGCTTCTGCCTTAAGTCAACATCACAGCTGGCAAACAATCCCCAAAAGCAGCAGTGTGGGACTTCCAAATGAAAGAGAAAAATGGTTAGACTTCAGCAGAGAGAGTTAGTATAAAATAAGACCCCAACCAAAAAAAAGGCTCATTTTAAGTGTTTTTGACTAAAATGTAAATCATGGAAGAGATCCAAGAAAACTCTGGCTGTGCCAACTGAGGCTAGCTTTCTCCAGGGACTTTTTTTAAAGCAACCCACACAGGGATTCTGTGTTGATTCCCAAGAGTTGCAGAAAAGATCTCAGCAGTGGAAAAAAGATAAAGTGACTTCAAGCAGCTTGTACAGCCTTTCAGTTACACAAGTGTAGAAGTCTTTGTCCTACATAAGACTGCAGTGTAGCCCCAGCCCTGCTCTTGCCTTTTCTGCCAAGGTTTGCAAGGACTGGAAAGATTTTCAGAAGATAGCCTTAGTACTGCATTATCAGAGGATAAGAGCGCTGTGCTCCAGAGCATCTGCATCAGCCTTTCATGGTGGAGCCGGTGTTTTTAATATTTTTACATTTCTGTAACTTACAGCAGCAGAGAGGAAGTGAAATTCTCCTCTGGGAGAGCCACCTTCTACAAAAAGACACACAGTATATGAAATATCCTTGGCTTGTATTTCATGGGCAGATGTCTCTGTTTTTCTAAACTGCTTCCTCAGACTGTAAACAGTTTAAGAAAGGCCCATGTAATATAAAGTTGACTTTCTCCTCTACATTATCCCCTAGCCACATTTCAACTTGATAAATATGCTGGTGCTCTCCTCTACTGCCCAGCGTAGCACAGAGGATATGGTTATTAGGGTGAAGTTCACTCCCCTAGGCTTGAATGCCATGGAAGGTCTCAAAATAGGGCTTAAAATTATTTAAATGCTGCCTAAGCATAATGTGTAAAGGTATAATGCCAAGTAAACAGAAAGGTGACAACATTTCACTGCACTGTGGGAACTAGCTTCTTTTCTCTCTTCAGTACGATTTTAATTATTTGAATATTCATCTCTCTCACCCTGAGAGGGAGCAATTAAGTTTCGCTATTAGCCATGCAGCAAGTATTTCCTCCTTACTTAACAGGCAGCACTAAGAAATAAGGGGCATTTTTAAGAAGGTTGAGAAGCCTATCATTTGGAGATGTCCTTCAGTTTATGGTATAAAGTAAAATTCACCCTGTACCAAGGACTAACACAAAAACTATACATCATTTTAAGTCCAGCTTTAGCTCTTAAATGGTATATAGCCCTTTATTGCTACTTGCATTACAACACAGGTATCAAAGATATGGCCCACACAGCCCTGTCAGATGCCCAGGGGTCTCAGACTGGTTCCTCACACAGGCATGTTAGGAGGGGCTAGTGGCATGCTGCATGTGAGGCCAGGGCCAGAACATGTTGCATGGGGTACTTGTGCTGGGCCAGTGCACAGGGCCAGACTCTGGGCACTATCAGGCCCAGATCATCTCCATATTACCCATAAGGCCTGCACGGCCTGATGACTTTGCATTACAATAACCAGTAGTAGATCCAGCTGAGATTAAGTCTTAATTGTACTTAAATGGCTAGTATATCTATATTATTTGTATTCACTTGTGTTGTACTAAATGTAGTATGGACCAGAAATCATTGTGCAGGGCACTGTGCAAGATGCGGGGGTGGTGTCTCTGCATCCAATACCTTCCACTCTGTATTTTACCTTTCTGCATTTACGAAGTGGGAGGTGCATAGGGAGAGAGTGTGTAACTGTATTGTTGAGAGAAGGAAAAATTCAAACAATCTAGTATAAAGTTTATGGAAGTATGATTTAGACAGTCTATTGCTTGCAGGTGGCAGACTTCAGAGAAAGACTATACACATCTAGCACGCTGCAGAGCAGTGCTTTGCATCAACATCCCATCTTGTCCAGATGATTCCAGGAATGAAATGAAGTGTCCCACTTAATAATTTTACTTTTCCTTAATAATATTACTATTGCACTCCATTGGGCTTCAAATACAGGGTGTCACACAGGTGGTTCAGGCTCTTTTAAGGAGAAGAATGTGTATCTATCTTTCTCCCTAAGTGACTGACTAATTACAAAGAGCCCTTAAGTGTGTTGACTCCTGATATGCAAGTGTATATTTGTTATAGAAGCATACTTGATTTCCAAATAGACACACAAGCTAGAGGGAAAATACTGTGATGACTACACTTATCTATGATGGAAATTAAGTAGCAAACTTTCTGTGAATAACAGGAATTCAGGTTGGATCAAAAAGCAAAACAGTTATATATGGATTTTCAGGTAGCAGAAGTTAAGTGCAGAAACAACACTGCTATTTAAGGACTCTGTAATTCTGAGAATGGTGAACCTTGATGGGTATTAATGAAAAAGCCTCAGATACTGATTTTAAATGGAGAAGCGATCATGCACACTCAATAACAACCTACAAGTATTTGAGGGTGAGGGAGACAAGCTAAGACAATGTCAGAGTTAAACAAAAATGAAATAGTTGGTTGTTTGTAACAGGTTCTGAGAGTGGGCTGGTTTTGCATTGCATTTATTCATAGAAGCCTATTATAACAACTCCAAAATACCCCCAACTGTACTCTGATTGGATACAAGATATGGCAAAGCTACAGAGAGAGGAAGGAGATAAAAGTTATTCAAGAGGACCCTGCTTTGTTAAACCACACATTCAAGAGCTTGCACAAGTAGTAAAATACCAACAGGCTGGTCTAAGTTTTAGATATTTTAGGTACTTCATTTTTGAATGAGCAATTTCAGATATGTTGAAAACAGCTTAAGATGGCCCACAGCACTTCTGAAAAAAAATCAATCCTATTACCCAGATTACACTTAACCTTGTGGGCAGGCTACTGATAAGAGGCAGAAACAGGTCTACAGCCCAATCTTTTATTTGCTTATACATGAAAACAAAACATTTATCCCAAAGTATCTGGCTATCTGAAACAGCACCTGAGAATATAGATTCTTACCTATACCAGCTGGGGAGATTTGAGAGGTGGGAGGAAAGTGGCACACAGATTGGCAGCAGGTCTTCTTGAATTTGTTGAGTTCAAATTTCCCTCTAGCCTTTGTCCAATATTTATAAATGGCTAGTTCTAATATTCTAATAAATGATCACTGATTAGTTTTATTTAAAGTGTCTTTGTATCACTGAAATTTTTGGAAGTGAACTGAACCAGATCTCTTGTGGCCTTATAAGGCATTAATTATTTAGGATTCATATCCTCAGGAAAGAGAGCAAGTTTCTTATCTCCTGTCTTTCTCATTGTGGAATGTTGTTCAACATTGGCCCGTTTCTTCTTAGTTTATGGTCTTCTCTAATGAGGCTATTTTTGTTTTTATAAAGTACCTGAGCATTTTAATAGAAATATATCTATTATAGCAAAATAAAATTTAATACATTTGGCCATATCAAATTACTACTACAGTAAGAGCTCTGTTATCTGCATCCCCCATTCCCAAGGGATGCCGGATAACAAATTATGCTGGTTAATTGAGTGGCCCCTCCACCCCTCCTGCATTGCCACCCCTCCCACAGGGCACACAGGGCCCTGCAGGACAGGGAGAGGTGGGTCCTGCACAGCCTGTTATGCCCCTGGGCTGTGTGGACTCTGCAGTACAAGCTGCTTTGCCCCAAGCCATGGGGGCTCGGAGAAACGGGAAGTGCCACGGTGGGCACTTCCGGTTTCACTTCATCATACAAACCAGCATGACAGTTAGTGGAGCATGCCGGCTTGTAAGATGCCAGATAACAGAACTTTTACTGTACTACTATTTTCATAGATTTCATAGACATTAGGGCTGGAAGGGACCTCGGAAGATCATCAAGCCCAGCCCCCTGCTCAAAGGGCAGGAAGTCAGTTGGGGTCATAGGATCCCAGCAAGATAAGCATCCAATGTACTCTTGAAGGTGTTCAATGTAGGTGCTTGAAGCACCTCCGATGGCAGGCTGTTCCAGACCTTGGGGGCTGGGACAGTAAAGAAATTCTTCCTTATGTCCAGCCTGAAATGGTCTCATAGTAGTTTATGACCGTTCAACCTCGTCATCCCATGGGACACTCTGGTGAACAAACGTTCCCCCAGATGCTGGTGGTCACCCCTGATAAACTTATAGATGGCCATCAGATCACCCCTGAGATGGCGCTTTTCCAAGCTAAAGAGCCCCATGGCTCTCAGCCTGTTGTTGTAAGGCCTGTTTTCCTGATCTCTGATCATGCATGTGGCTCTTCTCTGGACTCTCTCAAGCTTCTTCACATCCTTTTTGAATTGTGGAGCCCAAAACTGGACTCAGTACTCCAGCTGCGGCCTCACCAGGACCGAGTACAATGGGAGAATGACATCCTGTGATTTGCCTGAGAAGCATCTATGGATGCAAGCCAGCGTTTTGGACGCTTTACTAGCCGCAGCATCACACTGCAGGCTCATTTTCATCTTGTGGTCAATGATGACCCCCACTATATCATATCTTTATTTTCAGATAAAGATATGATATAGTGTGTATGGATCATTTCATCTGTGGTCTTCCCCTATCTCATTTCAGGCCTTGTGCTTTGTTTGCTGGCTTTCTTTACTTTATGGATTTGATTACTTCCTTTACTTGCTGACCAAGTTAGTTGTCACATCTGCAAAAGCTTCACACTACAATCTCTGAGAAACAGGCTTTGGGACTTTCTGCTTAATAACACTTCTGCAGCTTGGCCTAGGCCCCTTGAAAATGGCCAGGGTGGCAAAAATCCCCATTAAAGGTATCTTGGGAAGGGAAAAGAGACCTCACTAACTAAATTGAGAAACAAAAGGCATTCTACATGTTGCCATTTGTCAGGAGCACAGACCATTAAAAAGAAAAACACTAAAATATTTCAGGAGACCCGCAAACTCTTCACGTCAGAAAATGTGGCCAAGCATCAATGCTGATGAGTAAGACTATCAGACAAGGTATACTACACAACAACTGCCAAGTTATGTCACAGAAATGTAAGACTTCACTGTAAATGAGTGATAAAAATCAAGCAGACAACTCAAAGATGCATAACAAGAGTTCTGATAAAGTACTATGAGGATTAAATATGCAGTAGAAAACTTTGGTTTTGTGCAAGACTGTTCAAGGCTTCAGTGGCAAGTGGAAATCCACCTCATTCACTTATAAGTGATACACCCAAGAGAAAAAATGCTTGACTAAAATAGACAACAAGTGATTAGAAACAAGAAACAGACAACATGGGTTAGCAGGTATGTGGACTATACTGAAGATCTGGTGAAATCCTTAAAAAAGAAGGTGGGCATCAATTTTGTGGTAATTGTTAGGGTAACTGTATTTAGATCTTGGGGAGCAGCTGATTAAAGGCTTTACTCTGTGTCTCAGTAAAGCTGCTAACCACAAGGCAGAATGATATATTAAAAGTAACATAGCAAGACACTTAGGCGAGCATTTTCTTAACAGTATAGTAGTGTTGTAAATATGTAGCATTAGAAGGTAAAGCAGATTATGCTTATGAGTGCTTATGCTAAGTAACCATCTTAACTGTGTCAACCATTTTCAAGTGTGTCTGTGCAAGTCTCCATGCTGTGAACATGGTAAAGCCTCCAGAATGTGGAGATGGTACAACATAGAACTGAAAAAACAGACTGGAATGTGAAAGACAACACGTAACTGATATCAGAATCCAAAATGAACATGCGCAAAAAGGTGAATGGCAATTGGTGAAGAAGCTTACAGGTTTTGGTCAAAGTCTGCCCAGTGACTAAAGAAGTGGGTTCAAGGTCTTAAATATGTGGTCATAGCAAAAAGACATGGAAATGAGTGAAATGCATGGGCAATTCCATGCTAATGAAGTAAACAGTAAACAGAGGCAGAGCTTGAGATAGGAAGAGATATGGGTGGAACAAAGGAGGGACCAAGGTGGAGTAAATGCTAATGAGTATGAACCAAAGTGCATAAATATGAAAAAAAACCCTAATGTTCAGTGGAGGTCCCCCATCTGTTGGGTTTTTTGGGACCTGACCTGAAGCTGTCTCCATTCTGAATAAAGCTGTTGGCTAGCAATGTATGCTCCCTGCTTGCTCCCTGAACAACTGGATCCATGGGCATTTGGATCGTTGTCTCCCTAGTCGTTGGGTGCTGCATGGAGATGGGGGTCTAACAGTAACATCTCTAGATTCTGCATCAGTCTGAGACTAACAAGAAGATCCAAGTATATCTGAGCACCAATAAAGTGAAGTTACCATAAACAGTTGGAAAAACAGAAACACAACATGGCATAATACAGGGCTGTCCAACTCCAGAGAGTCTTGAGGGCCACATGGCCCATGGGCCACACCACTGGGGACTTCACATTGTAGGGGCAGTGTTCTTGGGGACTACAGGCTATCAAGGCTGCATGCACATGGGCAGATGGACATTCCCCTTCCCCACTCTCCAAATGCAAAAGGGTACCCCTGCACCAATGCACAGGCATTTGCTCCTCCATGTGCTGTGGCACTCCACCTCACCTTTAGGTCCCTGTGGACTCCCGTGCAGAACACCACATAGGCACTCTGGGCTATCAGCTCCCCTAGCACTGCAGGCTGCGTCACTCAGTGCTGCCCCACACCCTGGGGTGGGAGCATGAAGCAAAAACCAGGGGAACGAGGGGGAGCCACAAGACCTCATTTACTGCTGCTGCTGGACAACCCTGGCATTTAGGATAGGACACTATTTTGGATATCAGGAGAGATGTGTTCTACCTTTTTCTTTGATGCCAATTTGCTTTGTGATCTTATGCAAGGCATGCCACTTCCATTTCACCTTCCACTTTTCTCTATTCATCTCTGTCACTGTAAACTCCTCAGATCATAAATGATCTTTTAGGAATGATGTTTAGGAAGTATGCAACATAATGAGGACCAGATTTGGCTGAGATCTGTCTTCAATACATTATTATTAATACCAGTGTCAAGAATAGGGAGCAATGAGGTTCAGAATAATTAAATATCCCATTCACATACCACCTAAAAACTAGTATTTGGTATGGTATTCTCTTTCTCCCTCTCCCTAAGTACACATGTGCATGCACAAAGACACCAATTCTGAAATTCCAGTAGAGTAAACACATGGAGCGTTGCCAGCCTTGGCCATTTGAAAGGAGCTGAGGCCAAGTTGCAAAAGCACATTGTCATGGGTAGGTGTTGTAAAGTTTCGGGGACCTCTTCATTGGTGGCTTGCCCCCCGGCAATGTCAGGGTGAAACCCTATTCAGGTGCCAACTAGATGGTTTGGGCACTGCCCCTTTTCTCGCCTGCCATATCTTCGGTTTTATTGTTGGGGAGGCATTTCCCTGTCGGGGGACTGGAGGGGTCTTGACCCTGGGGGTGTCTTTGTGGGGCTCCAAAACCCCTCTTTACCCCACCCTTATTGCATCCTTGGCCTGGGTAGATGCTGCTCCATTCAGGTCTTCCCCACACTGCCCACCTTGAAAGGGCTGGGTCTTCCTGGCCATTAACCTTCAGTCACTAAACCAGGATGGTGGCAAGCAGCATTCCATGATGGTGAACAAAGGAGAAACCCTTCCTTTTACTTTCCCATAGACATAAATCCCACCCAGATCTGGTGAAATCCTTGAAAAAAGAAGGTGGGCATCAATTTTGTGGTAATTGTTATGGTAACTGTATTTAGATCTTGGGGAGCAGCTAAAAAAAGGCTTTACTCTGTGTCTCAGTAAAGCTGCTAACCACAAGGCAGAATGGTATATTAAAAGTAACACAGTAAGACACTTAGGCAAGCAGTTTTCTTAACAGTATAGTAGTGTTGTAAAATATGTATCATTAGAAGGTAATGAAACAAAGACATTTAAATAAAACCAAATCAGAGAACATCTATTACAATAAGCCATCTATAAACGTGCTGGAAGGAAATTTGAAAAATTCATCAAATTCAAGGAGACCTGCCACTAAGCTTCATGCCACCTTTCTCCCATCTCTCGAGTCTCCTCAGCCAATACAGGTAGCAGTCTACACTGTGCTGTCATGGGTTGCCAAATGGACTTTGAGATAACTGTTTTTCTGTTCTGAGTTATAAGCAATAGAAGATCAGGCTTCAGACCTGTTTCTTCCATCCTGTCATAGATTTCCTAGACATTAGGGCTGGAAGGGACCATGTGATATCATCAGGTCCAGTCCCCTGCCCATGAGGCAGGAAGTCAGCTGGGGTCAGATCACCTCAGCAAGAAAAGCAACCAAGGGTTTTCCTAAAGGTATGCAGAGTAGGTGCTTGCACCACTTCTTGGGGAGTCTATTCCAGACTCTGGCGACTCGGACAGTAAAAAAGTTTTTCCTTATGTCCAGTCTAAAATGGTCTTCCAGAAGTTTGTGACCATTAGACCTTGTCTTCTTTTGGAGTACCCTGGTGAACAGACATTCTCCCAGTTCCTGATGCACACCCACTATATACTTATAGGCTACTACCAAGTCATCCCTGAGCCTTCGCTTCTCAAGGCCAAAGAGTCCCATGCCTCTCAGCCTCTCCTCATAAGGCCTGTTCTCTTGACTTCTAATCATACACGTGGCTCTCCTCTGGACTCTTTCAAGCTTTTCCATATCCTTTCTAAAGTGTAGAGCCCGGAATTGGATGCAGTCCCCAAGGCTGAGTAAAGCGGAAAGATGACTACTTGAGCTTGCTTGAGATGCATTGGTAGATGCAAATCAGAGTTTTGTTTGATTTGCTGGCTGCGGCATTGCACTGGTGGCTCATGTTCATCTTGTGGTCAATCATGACCCCCAAGTCTCTTTTGGTCATAGTGCTAGTGAGTGTAGCACTGCCAAGCCTATAAGTATGATGTGGGTTTTTTCTCCCGAGGTGGAGCATCTTGCATTTCTCCATGTTAAATGTCATCAGGTTTTGATCTGCCCACTTTTTGAGCCTGTCCAGGCTGGCCTGAATTGCCAGCTTATCCTACAGAGTGACAGCACCTCCCCATAATTTGGTGTTGTCTGTGAATTTAGGCAGTCTGCTTCTGACACCCAAATCCAGATCATTTATAAATATATTAAAGAGTACTGGTTTGAGTACTGAGCCCTGGGGGACACCATTGGTCACCATGCATCTTGTTGAATTGGTTCCATCACCTATCACTCTCTGGGTCTGACCATGGAGTCAATTTTCTAGCCATTAGACTGTAAGGGTGTTGAGGCCACGGTTTCCCAAGTCATTGGACTGTAAGGTTGTCGAGGCCCCAATTCCCCAAATTTTACCATGAGGACATCATGGAAGGCCAAGTCAAAAGCATTTTCGAAATCTAAATATATAACAGCAACCTCTTCTCCTTTTTCCAGGTGATGCATAACCTGGTCATAGAAGGAAATGAGGTTCATCAGGCAAGATCTACCCACAATGAAGTAGCTGGCCTGCGAGTTTACCTGTAACCTAGGTAAAAGGGGAGTATATTCTCCAAGAACACCATTTGGAAAGGGGTGATGAAAAGAACAAACAGGTGGGAGGAAGGAATATAAGCAAGGATTTGAAGGAAGTGTAATAGTGGAGAAGATACAAAACAAATGGAAGTGCAAGAGAAATGGAATGACAAGCAAAATCTGGGGACCTTAGTGCATGGGATATTACATTCACATTTTACTGGTTATATTTTCTTATCAATCTATCTGAAAAACAATGAGAGAACTCTTCCTTAATTGGCAAACAGCCCCCTTTATTTAAAAAAAAAAAAGAAATAATTCTTTGAATGTGGCTACCAAGAAAAGCTTTTGTGATATTTATTGAACTAATTGTATAGTTGGGAGAGCTGTTGGATAAGCTTTTGGGCATCAGGTACCCTTTGTCAGGTCTGAAGGGGAAGCTAAAGCTAAATAGTAAAGAAAAGACTTCACACAAGTGCAAACAGTCTGCTTGTTGGGATGAAGGAGGGGTGTGAAGTAGGAATGAAAAAGTTTAAGCAGCTTGTATTCTAAGACAGAAGAAAAGAGAGCAGAAGAATAGGCAATCTATGGAAACTATGTAGGTGAAACTGGACAGGAACCACGGACCAGAATGAACTCCCACAGAAAAAATACTAAGGACAGAGACATACAAACACCAATACTAGCACATTTTTCACAAAACTGCCACTGCAACTGACCTCACAATCCTCATGCATTTTGTTTGGTGCACATGTGCTGTGGGACTGACTGTGTCTGTCTTGGGATGGGGAGGGGAGACTACTACAGTCCTGGCTGCTAAGCTGCTGTGTTACCAGTTACCAGTCAATCAATCATGATTCACTCAGGGACCAGGGACTCAATACACAGGAACTACATAACAACTTAATGAGCATCAATAAGCATCTACAAAACCAGGCTAAGGAGAGGAAAGAATCAATACAGACAAATCAACTGCCCCAAGACAGTCTTGGCACCAGTTTTGTCTCTCAGCAGCTGGGGGTGCAGGGCCCCAGAAGCCCCCTGCACCGATGTCCTCCACAGCTGGCAAGCATCGTGGCCGCAGCAAGGGCCACCACCCCTGCAGCTGTCACCCCACTGCACCTTAACACTCAGTGTCACCCATGGCACGAGTTTTGGTTGTCTGCAGCTTGGGGTGCAGTTCCCCCCAAACCCCTGGACTGATCTCCTTGAAACTTGGCAGACTTTGTGGCTTCAGTAAGAGCTACCACTCCTGCAGTTTTGACCCCCCTGTGGTGTAACACAGCCATGACATGAGTTTGGCTTTCAAGAATTTGGGGTAAAGTTCCTCCTAAACCCCTGCACCGATCTTCCTGAAACTTGGCAGGTTTCATGCGCTCAGAAGCAGCTACTATCTCTGCAAATTTCATTAAAATTGGACAAAAAACAACAAAGTTATAGATCTTCCATTGATTCCCCAGTATACCTTACGGTCGGATCTCTGAGACGGTTCCGAAGGAGCTGCTTCAGCCAGATCGAGGCAGAAACCTGGTCTAGAGCTCCCAGTCAGATCATGGCCATCTAAAGCAGCCAGATCCAAGGCTGGATCAGATTGCTACCGACTCACACAGGCTTAGTTGCTGTCCCCTGATATAGACAGTGGCTTTATGGCTCATTACAACTTTAGATATACTGCCAATCACCTCCCTGTACTTCACAGATAATAACCATTCCTTTCCTGCCACTATGTAGATGGCCTATTATATTGATTTTTTGTCTTACAATGGCTCCTGTTTACATGTCAACTTCATGGCCTTCCTCTATCCCAACAAGCAGCCTGGTTGTATTTGTATGGAGTCTTTTCTTTATTTTTTAGCTCAGCCTGGCAAATGTCAACCCTATTAAAGTGAGGAGAACGTTGCTGTTGACATTAATAGGGATATGATTTTACCTTAAGAACCAGAGTGGGAAGAAAAGATCACTTCAATATAGCCAAAACAGCATAAGCCAAAATCCTTAGTGGGCCCAATTTTGTTTAGTATGTTTATTAACAGATCTGGAAAAAAGATGATATGGAGGAAACTAAATGAATAAGCCCCAGTACAGCATAAGAAATTCAACACTGACAAATGCAATGAACATTTTGAGAAATGGTCTGAACAAGTGATACATATTGCTCGCTTCTAAAACTGTACAGTAAAAAAAAAAAAAGATTCTGTCATTCAGTGAAAACATCTGCTCAATTAATGCATGTTTTTTGCAAATAAGAAATCACTGTTT
The DNA here is from genome assembly GCF_001723915.1 of Gavialis gangeticus. Classification (NCBI taxonomy): domain Eukaryota; kingdom Metazoa; phylum Chordata; order Crocodylia; family Gavialidae; genus Gavialis; species Gavialis gangeticus. Next base: position 36,227,616 of record NW_017729024.1, on the reverse strand, counting down.
TTGTTGGAACAACTGTAGTGAATACTTCCTTCCAAGATTTGCCTCCATCTCCCGTCCTATTTCATACAAACATAAATTGGCCACCCCCCCAACATACACACACACCCCCTCAAAAACAAAATAAAACAAAATCCATTAGCACCACATTATGGTTTATGAGTCAAACATTCTGAACTAAAGCAAGGGTTATTCATGCTCTCAACTGGAGCATTCTCAGTACAGAGAAAATTTTCTGTGGCAGGGGAAAGCAATAACATCATATTCAGTGTGTATAAAACTGGTGGGAGGAGGATCCCCTGGGAGACAAATCTGAAGGGAAAGGAGTCCAGGACAGCGAAAGTCGAAACTTGGTAATGTTACTGAAGAAGAGATAAGCATATTGCACAAGTATGCAGGGAGAAAGTTAGGAAGGCCAAGGCATGATTTGAGATGCAAGGGACCTAAAAGGCAATAAAAAGCATTCTACAAAGTATGTCAAGAGGAAGAGGAAGACCGAAAAAACCATAGGCTCCTTATGGAACAGACAAGACAACCTGGTTACAGATGATGTACACAAGGCTGAAGTATTTAATGCCTTTTTTACTTCAGGATTTACAAATAGGGGCAGGTACCAGACGTTGTGAATAACTGGCAGGAAAGATAAGGAACGGGTCAAACAGCCTCAAGTAGTGGCAGAACAGGACAGAGATTTCTTAGAGAAGACTTATTCTTTTGAGTCAGCAGGGTCAGATGGGTTGTACCCTAGGGCACTAAAGGAATTTGTTGAGGTAATTTCAGAGTCATTAGCTATCCTCTTTGAGAATCCATGGAGTTCAGGTGAGGTCCCAGATTACTGGAAAATGGCAAATATGGTGTCCATCTTTAAGAGGAAAAAAAAAACCAAGAATCCAAACAACAACAAGCTAGGCAGTCTGACCTTGATACCTAGAAAGGTCATAGAGCAGGCCCTCCAGGAACTCATTATGAAACATCTAAAGGAGAACAAGGTGATGATCAGCAACAGTCAGCAAAGATTAACCAAGAGTAAGGCATATCTGACCACCCTGATTTCCTTTAATGATAGGGTAACAGGCTTCATGGATGTGGAGAGAGCTGTGGATGTGAAATACCTTTATTTTAGCAAGGCTTTTGACACTGTCTTTCTGTAATTGGGTGTTCTGTCCCCCTTGTGAGCTGCTTACATTCCCACATTCTCAATAACAAGCTAAGGAAATACAGAGTAGGTCGGTGGTCTTCAACCTTTAAGTAGGAGAACACCTTTGGCATTTATAAGCAACCCAAGATCTACCACACACCACTACTGCCATCAGCCCCCACCCTGCCTAGCAAGTAAGTCTGTGGGGAGGGGAGAGGGGGGCAGATCAAGGCAGAGGGAGAAAAAAATTATTTAAGGGCATGCCTCCCGAGCAGGTAAATCCTACCTGATGGAGGCCATACTCAACTTACCCCTGCTCCTGCTTCTGCAGCACTGAGGGGGCCTCAGTCTACCCCTATCCTCCCACACAGACTGACCTGCTGGGCTAGAGCTCACGCATGCATGCAGGCACTCAGCCCCCTACTTCAGCCTTGGATTGACTCCAAGAAGCTCTGAGATCTACTGGTGGATTGAAATCCACTAATTGTTGACCACTGGACTAAATGAAAGCACAGTAAGATGGATGCAGAACTAGTTGAACCATTGTGCTCAATGAGTAATCATCAATGGCTCGATAAGGTATCAGTTGGGGTTCTGGAGGGGTCTGTCCAGGGGTATTGTTTAATATCTTATGCAAGATTTGGTTGATGGGAACAACTGCACACTTAGCATATTTGTGGATGATACCAAATTGGGTGGAGTTACAAACACCCTGGAAGTACAGGTAGAAGCCAAAATGAGCTGGATAAACTAGAGAAATATTTTGAAAAGGACAAATGCAAGGTTCTGCACTTGGAATGGACAAAATAACTGCATGCAGAAATACAAACTGGGGAATGATTGGCTAGGCTGCAGTATGGCAGAAAAGGACAAGGGAGTTACAGTAGACCATAAGCTGAATATGACCCAACAGTGTGTTCCTGTTGTAAAAAAGGCCAGCAGTATACTGCGTGGTATTAATAGGAGTGTCACTTACAAATCAGAGAAAGTGATTCTTCTACTGAAGATTCTTCAGCTCTGATGAAGCCTCATTTGGAATACTACATCCAATTTTGGGCCATACTTCAAGAACAATGTGTACAGCTTAAAAAGAGCCCAGTGGAGAGTGACAAAAATTATTAGAGGCCCAAGATGCACAGCCTGAAAATCTACTTATTTAGTCTGGAGAACAGACTGTTGAGGAGGGATTTGATAACAGTCTTCAAATACAAGAATGGCAAATTACAAAGAGGCGAGAGATGGGCTTTTTTTTCCTGTAGCCATGGGGAACAGGACTAGGAGTGATGGCCTCAAGCTGTAGAAGAAACTTAGCCTGGAGATTCCAAAGAACTGTATGACTATGAGTGGCCTAGCATTGAAACAGGCTACCTAGAGAAGTTGTAGAATCCACATCCCTGAAAATCTTCAAGAACAAGTTAGACAGATACTTGGTTAGGACAGTTTGGTCAAAGATGATCCTTCCTTAGGTAGGGGGATGAAATAAATGACTTCATAAACCATGTCCCACTTTGCTAATTTTTAGTGCTGGGACAATTCGCTACTGGCATTTCACGTTGAAGTGCTGCGTGCCAAACCCAGGGCTGCCTGCTCCCCCATCTCTGCATGATGTGGAGCTCCTGCACTAAAGCACCCTGTACCCCAGCCAGCTGTGGAGTGGTACGTGGAAATAAAGGAACAGTCAGCCCAGGGCTTGCTCCCTTGTCTCTGTGCTGTGAAGTACTGGCACTGAGGCACCCTGTGCCCTAGCCAGCCACTCCCTGGC
>NW_017729024.1:36218385-36219719 GCF_001723915.1 Gavialis gangeticus | reverse complement strand
GCAGGGGGATGAAATAAATGACTTCATAAACCATGTCCCACTTTGCTAATTTTTAGTGCTGGGACAATTCGCTACTGGCATTTCACGTTGAAGTGCTGCGTGCCAAACCCAGGGCTGCCTGCTCCCCCATCTCTGCATGATGTGGAGCTCCTGCACTAAAGCACCCTGTACCCCAGCCAGCTGTGGAGTGGTACGTGGAAATAAAGGAACAGTCAGCCCAGGGCTTGCTCCCTTGTCTCTGTGCTGTGAAGTACTGGCACTGAGGCACCCTGTGCCCTAGCCAGCCACTCCCTGGCTGACTGGAGCACAGGGTGCCTTGAGACAGGGGAGCAGGCATCCCTGGGCTGGTTGCTTCCCTGTCTACACATGGCTCAGGATGAGGTCTCTGCTGCAGAGCCCTGTGCTGAAGCATGTCCTGGGGCACAGAGCAGCTGTGCCTTGAGACAGGGAAGCAGGCAGTACACAGTAGGGCTGTGAGATCCTTTGGATGCTGATTTGATTTGGAGGAGATTCGGCCCAATTTGTTGGCCGAATCTCTGAATCGGAATTGAATCAGGGGACCAATTAAATGGTCCAAATCAATTCACAAAAGATTCACAGAGCTTCAGCAATTCGGGCAGCAGGGAGCTGGACCTGGACTCCATGCTGATAAGTAGGGGGCAGGGGATGGGAGACTGGAAGATGGGGGAGGGGACCATGGGGGGACCCCTGCTGGGCCCCATCCCCTGCCTACTCCCCCACCCCCCTGAATGTCCGTTGACCCCGCCCGCTCCCCCACCCCCTCTGCATGGCTGCCCCTCCGGGCTCAGCTCCTGGCTCTTTAATAAAAAGCCTCGACTCACTGGCAGCTGCCAGGCAGGGGGGAGGGAATCAATCCCCACTGCCCCACACTGCTTGGGGAGCTCTGTCACAAGACCCCAACCCCTGCCCACGGTCCCAGCACCCCCCCCCATGGCTGCCCTGCCTGCCCCAGGTCCTGGCCCTTAAAAAAGCCCACACTCACCAGGTGCTGCAAGAGCCTCAGGAATTCTGTGGGCTTGTGGCAGAGCCACCCACACAGTGCAGGGGAGTGGGGGGCAGCAGAGGTTGCCCCCTGCCTGAATGCAGCTGGTAAGTGGGGGCTTTTTTTTTTTTTTTTTTTAGGCTAGGAGCTGGGGCAGGTGGGGAACCCATGGGGGTGCTGGGAGAGTGGGCAGGGGGTTGGGGGGCTCATGGCAGAGCCTCCCATGCAGCATGGGGCAATGGGGAGCAGTGGGGTTTGCCCCCACCCCCACCTGGCAGCAGCTGGTGAATGGGGGCTTTTTTTTTTTTTTTTTTTTTTTTTTTTTTTTTTT
>NW_017729024.1:36208726-36218373 GCF_001723915.1 Gavialis gangeticus | reverse complement strand
TTTTTTTTTTTTTTTATTTATTATTAAAGAACCAGGAGCTGGGAGAGCAAGCAGGGCAGCCACTGAAAGTGGATGGGCAATGGGGCCAATTCATCTGAGGCCGAATCTCCAAATCAGATTTGGCCAAATCAATTTGCAAAAGTGATTTGAAACACTGAACCAAATCACTATCCCTTGAAATCGGCCAAATCCGAAGCAAATAGTAGCTGCTTCACACAGGCCTAATACACAGCAGAACCCTTGCACTGAGGCATGCAGAGACAGGGGTACAGCCAGCCCAGGACTGCCTGCTCTCCCATCTCAAGGCACCTTGTGCCCCAGCCATCTGGGGAGTGGCCGACTCAGGCACAGGGGTACCTCAGTGCATGGGCTGCCTGCTCCCACATCTCCATGTGTTGCTTCCCAGGTGGCTAGGGCATAGAGTGCCTCAGTGTGGGGGTTTCCTGCCAGCTGGCCCTGCACTGAGGCATACAGTTAACTTACATGATTAATTAAAAAAGAATCAAAAGCATTAGGTTTTTCTAATTGCATTAATCATGCACATCATTTTGACTAACATAATGAGCTAGTTCTGCACCAGCTGGGACCTGTGTACATAGCCCTAACCCTGCCCCACACCGTGCCTGCTCCAGACTCACGTGCCAACACTGAGCAGTGGCAGTGGCCAGGCAGAAGCTGCTATTCAGCAGGGGGTAAAACTGGCCCCTCTCCCTCACCGCTGCTGGTCCCGTCTTGCTGCAGCTGCCCAGAGCCCATGCCCAGACTGCCCTACAGCACCTCTCCACTGCTGCCACCTCAGGACTACCCAATGGGTCAGTGGTGGCAGTCCAGAGGAACCACAGGGCAGCCCAGGCATAGGCTCCAGGCCCCAGTATGTGAGGCCTGTTTAAACTTGATTGGCTAAAAAACTCAGTTGCAGCATTAGGGAATGTTGAGGCAAAAGAGTGAGCTAGAGGGGGTATGGGTGACATTCAATTAATCGTTAAGGGTTCATCACAATGTCCAGCCGATTGAAAATCCTGATTATTAATGCCATCATACTTTCCTGGGATGACTGGTGGAGGTCCTCCCCACAAATCTTATGAACATTCCAGGTAATTCCCTTGATCATGCTCCATTTATGATGTGAAAGTATAAGACCTTCAAGGAGGGGATTGATGGCTAGAAAATGGTATTTATAGCTTTGCTTTTGGGAACTGGCTTGCAGGCAAAGTAGATATGCATTAGTATAATGGTCCAGGGAAACAGCAAGGGTTAACTGATTTCTAAAAGCTTGTTTGTGACAAAGTTTCCTTCAAGACCCACTGTGTCTAAGGCTAGCAGACACACAGGCTAAAAAAATGAAGACCGGTATCACATTGTTCTGTAACATGAACAGTGCACTAAAAACAGATAAAAGACTCTGCAGCATTGGGGGCAGGCAGAGCTATCCCTTTGGGGGAGAGGGGTGAATTGGGGCAAGCACCCCAGGCCCTGCGCTTTGCGGGGGGCCCACAGACAGTGCCATACAGGTGCCAAGGGACACTCGCCCCCGTTTCTCCACCGCCGCACAGGCCCCACACAGGCTGATGTGCCACAACCCTAGGGTCAACTCTGGTGCCAAGTCACAATGCCCAACTGCAAAGTATGTGTGCATGTAATGAGTTTGCTAAAACAAAAGAAAAATGCTGACAGAACAAAATGTGAACAGTATGTCAGCCACAGAAAAAACAACCAATGATGCCCAAAAATAAAGTCAGACAGGACAAAGCATACAAAAAAAGAAAATTTCAAAGCAGCAAAGGGTGCCCAAAAGGGAACCTGAGGACACCATGAACAGAGGGCATTTCACCAGCCCATCTCACCCACCCCGCTGTGGGGAGGGAGGGGGGCACTGGCCCTCAATTCCCAGGCTTCTAACATCCAACAAAAACACACACCCTCAGGGTAAAGCTCACGTACTGGCCAAATGTACTTTCCCTCTGTGACAGCTGGAAGATATAAAATTGGAGTGAATTATTTTGTAATATTGCATGTAATATCATTGATTGTTGTGGAGGAGGGTTATGTTTTCTTTTGGGTGCAGGGGATGGTGAAAGTTGTGATAAATTACATTACAGGGAAATATATCTAGGAAATGTATGTACCAAATCTACCATTAAAAAACTGAATGTGGTTGTAAATCAATATATGTTAATTGTTGTTATATCAACCAATGAAAATACACTTTTTCTTTAAAAAAAAATAAGTTATACTGAGATTTTGGCTTGCTGACTTAAATCATAATTTCAATCAGCAATTTAAATTGACTTCATGTAAAAAACAAACAAAACAAAACAAAACAAAACAAAACAAAACAAAACAAAACAAAACAAAACAAAACAAAACATCAATCCATCCTGCCAGGACTAGAAACAGATAATAACCAGTTTAAGAAGGAAGAAACTAAAAAGGAATTATAGGCAGTTATAGACCTTTTAGTTTCACTTTAATATAATGCAATGTCTTGGAACAACACGCACTGAAGAAAGAAAAAAAGAACAGACAAGGATGTGGACCTAAATAGAAAATTCTGCAAAACATAGCATGGTTTTATCCAAGGGAGTTTGTGTCAGACTAATCTAATATCCTTCAATGTCAGGTAATGACTTCTTAGACAAGGGCAATCTATCTAGATTTAAGCAAAACTTTTAACACAGTGTCTCTTGGGAAATTATTTGCCCAACTGGAGAGGATCAGTATCAATGCTACAATCACGGAATGTATACAGAGTTGGCCAAGAGGTACTACATGGGTTACATTGAAAAGTGAGTTTTCAGATTGAAAAGCAGCCAGTACTGGTGTTATTCAGGGATTGGTCTTGGGATCCATTCTATTTAAATTTTTCATAAGCAATCTTGATATAGGATCAAGGTATTGCATTTACTTGATTCTACAATGAATTTTCTTTCCCCCATTTCTTACAATCATGTACAAAGCATTGGGAGTGGGAAGGAGGCAGCTGCTGTGGCTCATGCTCCAGCCCCTACCTGGGTTGGAGCTGTAGCCACATCTGCTGCCTGCCTCCCTTCCTCCTGCTGTCTCTGCACCCTACCATCTGCTTTTCCCTCCCACTATAGCCTCTGTTCCCCTGCATGCCCCTACCCCTCTCTCCCCACTATTCTTGCTCTGTGCTGGAAGGCTCTCCCCCTCCTGCAGCCTGAATCACTGAGCATGGTTCCAGCCCAGCCCCATATCAGCAGCATGCAGTCTGCACAGCTGCTACAGGAGCAGGACTGGAGATGTGCTCAGTGGGTCGGACTGCAGCAGGGAACAAGAGAAAGCAGGGAGGAGCAGAGGTTGGAGGGAAGGGGCAGGAGGGAGAGCAGAGGCAGAGGGAGGGAAGAGGCCAGACAGAGGTGGTAGGAGGGCAGTCATAAGGGAGAAAGCTTCTTGACCTCCTCATACCACCTGCACCCCACAGCCTGCCCCCCTGCAGTAGTAGGGGGGTATGAATTAAATATGACCCCCCAATAAACAGATTATTGCCATGGAAAATTATAATGAATGTATACATTTTCCATGTACAGCATCTAATTACTGGGAGATCATCTTAAAATCAGGATTGCCTTAGATTTGAATAAATATAGTATGCAAATTACAACACTGGGGGATATTGCCAGTATGGAGAAGGAACTGATTATTATATAGAAAGAACTAGATAATCTTGTGAAATGGAGCATTAGACATGGTATAAAGTTTAACAATATAAAATACAAAATTATGTATTTAGGGAGGGAAAAAAAAAAATCACAAGAATTTTGACTATAATACAGGGGCTCAAACTGGAGACAATGAAAGATAAGAAGGACACAGAGGCCCTTGGTCATCCTAGGGTGATCATGAGCTCCCAACATGATGTCGCCATGGAAAAAACTACTGGGATTCTAAATTGTGTTAAGTGGGGTAAATTCAGTAGAGAAGGCAATACAAATCACTTGTATAGTGTACTAGTAAGAAGCCATTTAGAATATTGTGCATAATTCTGATTACCAGTGTTAACAGACAGCTTTAAAAGAAAGATTAAATTTAAACTACAATGGGTACAAAGAGGGCTAAGATAGTTATGGACTCTGCTACACATTCAAATTAAAGCTAGGCAGAAACCAGCTATAGGGTTGTTACACATTTTCAAGCACTAATTTTATAGCTGGTTGGCTCTTTTTATAGCCGGATAGTCATTTTTAACATGTGATAATTACTTTGCACTTGTGGTTGGTCTCAATTTATGGTGTGATTAACCAAATAATTGTGTAATATGTCACATGCAGCAGGGGCATAAGGGAATGAAGAACCAATTTTATGAGAGGAAATTAAAAAAAGCTTGGCTAGTTTATTTTATCAAAACAAAAGGTTGGGAAGGGATACAATTACTTCATATAAATACATTCATGAGGTGAATACTGGGGGAATCTATATAAGTTAAAGAATACTGGCACAAAAAAGTTAAATGGCCATGAACTAGTTTTGAACAAAGTTAGACTGGAAATTAGAAGATTTTTTAACTATTAGAGTAGCAAAGTTTCAGTACAGACTTTCAAGCCAAGGAACTCATATTGCCTTAAAATGGAACTTAAAAAGTTCCTGGAAGGGCAGTATGACAAAACAGAAGAGGGGGTTAGATTAATAATCTCTGCATGTGAAACACAGATTCGATTCAAGTATTGCAATTCCTATATTGGCACTGAGAGGAACCTCCTTTGTTCAGGTGGTGCCTGGTCTTCCCATACTTCAAGGTGTTTACTAGTCAACTGCAAGAGCTAGGTGGAGATTATACCCCTGACTGCTATTCCCATAAATGCTTTACAGGCTTCTGTGTTTCTGTTTGTTGCTGTTGGTTCCTCCCCCACCTCCCAGTCCCTTTGAAACACTGGGTATTGGTCACAGTTAATGATGATGGTTTTGACTGGTGCTCTTACTTATACTTACAATCCTCTCAAGTACCAGACAGAAGTGTCTTGCTATTCTGTTTATGATCAAGCTGATCCCAAGGGTTGGTGTCAAGAAGGAATTCTGCAAGTCAGATGGACAAAGACTGAAGTGCATTCATCTTCCTCTGTAGCATGGGACATGATATTCTTTTTAGGGTCTCCTGAGCACCTATTTACCAATTGCTTCTCTGCTGTTGCAGTAGCTTTCTATCCCATGCTTTTTATCTGTGACACACAGTAGAATGTTTCTGGTTTTGTAATACTTATATGGTTGTGGGGACAGGGGGAAGCATTGGAGTAGATGATTCTTAGGACTCTATGGATAAATGCACAGAACTCAATGCACAGATCTGGGCTGGACAAGCTAGGGCACCCTTCCCAGGCCTATATTCCTAAGCTCATTAGGCTCTTGTACTTGTGGAGCAGGAGAATCCAGTTTTATCCCAACCCACATTGTGAAGTACCTGGGGACATAGTATCAGAACAACAACCACTAACTCCCTAAATGGCCACAGACTTGTTGTACTATGTGAGTGAAGTTATTTAATTTGAACGTCACTTCAGAGATTCACAGGTGCTTGTATTTCAAGCATCATTACCCAAATGCATGTATATCTGAATATATAATGCACCAAATGTAAGTGTTTGCCTATATTTGAATGATTACACATTCATCAAAAGTAAATACAGGTGCACATAGCTGAAATATCACTCATTCAAGTAAATGCAGGTGTGTTAATCTGAGTGTAATAATTTACCAAATTCTTGTGCATTTGTGGTTTCCAACCTGGCACTGTCAGAAACGATGCAAGATTTGGAAAACCGGGTATCCTACAGTTAAGTACTTAAACGTAGCTAAACAACAGCATCTAAATAAGCGATTTGCCTCAGAGATTTAAGCACCCCCACTAAACTCATCCAATACCAGGCTGAATAACAAGGAACTGCCTGCATGGTTAGCCTACATTGGTTTAGCAGCCAAAAAGATAAAGTTATAAGGTCTCCTCCACACTGCATAGAAGCTGAGTTAAACCAAGCCATTGGGGGCTTACATATACTAGGCATTTTTTTTTATAAGTTTTCCCACTGTTTCTACTAGCAAAACAGAAGTAGTGAGTGGCAATGGTGGCAGCATCATTATCAACAGATCAGTACCAGCTACTGCTATTTTTTTTTAATTATCCATTAGCAGGATTAGACAATACCTGGATTAAAATTTGTCAGCTGGCCTACATTAGAATTCCTGCCATAAATTACTTTCTCCTGATAATCAGACTATTGCTTCTAAGGTGCAATTTAATTGCAGTGAAGTAGCAACAGTAGTAAATTTCAAAAAAGTTACCTTCCTCAGGGGTGGGCAATTATTTGGGCATGGCGGGGCCACAGAGGGACTTTTGATGAGTTGTCACAGACCAGATCAGCACCCACCCCAACCCCTCTACCTCAGCTCACCAAAACTCCCAATGTGGGATAGAGCCAAGGGTGAGCAGGGGGTGGTGTTCAGGAGTGAGAAAGAGAGGTGAGGCCAGGATCATGGGATGGTGTTGCAGGCAGCCTCTGCCCCATGGGGGAAGGAGTGTTGAGGAGAGCATGCATTCGCTTTGGATTCAGATTCGGCCGATGTGGGGGACAGTGATTTGATTCAGTAATTCGAATCACTGTCCCAAATCAATTTGGCCAAATCTGATTCAGAGATTTGACTACCGCTGAATCAGCTGAATCTCCAAATCAAACAGGCCCCATCCTCTGACTGCTCTCCCAGCCCCATCAATGACTGCCCCACCTGGCTCCATTGTCCTGGCTCCTTAAAAAAAAAAAAAAAGAGCGTAGCATCCACTGGCTGCTGCCAGGTGGGGGAGGCATGGTGGCAATTCCTGCTGCCACCCACTGCCCCAGCCTGTGTGGAGGGCTCTGCCATGAGCCCCCATAAGCCCCAGTGGCTGCTGCAGCAGCTGAGTGCAGGGCTTTTTTTAAAAAAAAAAAAAAAAAAAAAAAAGAGCCAGGATACTTGGGCCAGGCAGGGCAGCTATCAGTGGGGCTGGGAGAGTGGGCAGGGGATGGGGGCTCATGGAAGAGCCCCCCATTGCATCATGGGGCAGTGGGGGCAGCAGGAATTGCCCCCTCCCCACCTGGCAGCAGCCAGCGAATAAGGGCTTATCTTAAAAAAACAAAAAAAAAAAACCTGTGAGCTGGGGCCAGGTGGGGCAGCCGTGTGTGTGTGTGGGGGAGGGGGGTGGTACTGGGAGAGCAGGCAGGGGTTGGGAGGTGCTGAGAGGGGCTGGAGCAGGCAGGGGATGGAGCCTGGCTGGGGTCCCCCCATGGTCCAATTCCCACTCCTCCAGCCCTGCCCCCTACCCCCTATTTACCAGCAAAGAGTCCAGGTCCAGCTCCACGTGGCAGCAAGCAGGGACTGCCCAAATCGCTAAAGCTCTCTGAATCTTTTTCAAATTGATTCAGAGAGCTTCGAGTCCATTTTGGACCTTTTTAATCAGTCTCCTAATTCAATTCTGATTCAGAGATTCAGCTGCTAAATCAGGCCAAATCTTCTCCGAATCAAATGAGCACCCAAAGGTTCGCACAACCCTAGTGCATGTGTGTGTCAGGTGGGATGGGGTGCTGCCTGGGTGCTATGTCCCAGGAACCAAGTGGGAGTGAGGGGAGGGAGCATGTGCAGTAGATATTAACTGCACCACACTCCAACCCACACCCACTGGCCCAGCCCCAGCCAGTGAGAGTAGCTGAGTGGGTAGAAGGCAGCTAGGAGCTGAAGCTCCCACACACTGGGGCAGAAGGTACCCAATTAAAGCTTCTTCCTGTCCCAGAGCAGTGCAGCAGGAGGAGGAACCACCAATGGAGACAAGGAGAGCTAAGCAACACCTGGCCTGCTGCAGCCACACCAGGATCAGCCCTGCTGGGAAGCTACACATACTAGCCAGGGCCTTGGCGCCACGTGGAGTGCTGCAGGGGAGCGATGGGCCAGGTCCAATCAATTGGCAGGCATCCCCCATGGGGCAAATCCAATCAGTTGGTGGGCTGGATCCTGCCCACAGGCCATATTTTGTCAATCCCTGCTGTACACTAAGGAGATATGAAGAAGAAACAATCTTAAGAGCATCCAAAACACTAAAAAAAAGTCATTTTCAGCAGAAAGTGCTTGGAGAAACTAGAAATACTAAATTGTAAAATTGTTTCACTGTAATTTAACAACCATGTTAAGTTACCTTCTAGACGAGGTTACTTTCCTCCTTGTGATTTAAAAGCTGTAGATTAGACAGGGTATCAGTAAACTAGGCAACCCTCACAAAAAAGGTAATAATTAAATTGTTCCAGTCATTTGAGTTTCACCTGAAAGCCCATTACAACAGACAGCACACTTACAGAACACCTAGTATCTTCAACCATCAGGGATATAACAGATTCATTATTTATTAGGATAATAAGGCAGAGAAGGGAGGATCTTGACATATGGGTAATGCTTTTATAGAATTTCAATGGTGCAGTTATGTGGCAGATGCAATTACTGTTTAACAAGGTACTAGATTTGTTTATAGACCCCTGGGAGGTGGGGGAAGGATTTTGGAGCATATTTTCAAAGCACCTGAAGTGCTGATGTTTGTCCTGAATGCTGGACAGTTGAAAGATGCCACAAAATTATTTTATTTCTGGCACTGTATCTCAGCCTTGCAGATCTAATTATATGAAGAAAGTGTGTGTGTGTGTGTGGAGGGTGGGGGGGGAGGGGAGATAAAAGAATTGTAAAAGTTTCATTTTAAATGGCTCAACAATTTGGGAATACTTTGGGCAATTAACAGCCAGTCTGCTGATTCTAGAACATATGACAAAAATTTTATACACAATATGCTTAGTGGGATTCTGAAAAAATAAAGTCCCTTAGTTATCTAATATGGACAGTTATATGATGAAACAATAAGCACAACACTTGTACCAACCAGTCTCCTGACTGAAAAAAGTTTCAATGAATGAAAATTCTACATTAATTTTAATGCTTCCAGAATATAGGCTATAGAGCATGTGAAATAATTCACTCCTGAATGCTAGCTGCAGCCGCAGATGAGACCAGCACAGACAGACTATTAATGATAAGAACTCCAGTTGTTTAGTAAGACTGATTAAGCTGTAAAAATCAAAACTGGGGGGGAATGAAAAACAAACTACTACATTCCTTATGTTTTGGCAAAGCTTACATCAAGTGACACAGGTGGTGCTGCTTCCTTGAAAATGACACAAGAGCTTTCCCTTGTGCTTAAATAGGGTATTCGTTTTCATTACCCAAGAACAATTTTTTTATGCACAGATTACTAAATTTAAATCTTCCCAGTGGCAATAGACAGCTTGGCTCCCGGAAGAACAGAAGCATTTTAGTCAGGTGTTTCCTCGCTGACTTTGTATTCAAGAAGTGCATTGCTGATTATGGGTTTGGCAAAGACAGACACTGTGATTAAGTCCTAATATCAAGGATAAGGGAAAGTAAACCTCCTCTTCCACATCAGCTTCCCTCAGGTATTAAAATATGACAGTATCACGTGCTCTCTTAACATTCTTATTTATTATATTATTTAGTCATACACCTTCTATTTAATAGTTAGACAGGCTCATGAGGCAGGACTCGGATATGAACTGACCTCTGTATCTTGTTGGCAAAACATGTTTTAGTTAATTTTGAATACAAACCTTTTT
>NW_017729024.1:36205970-36208519 GCF_001723915.1 Gavialis gangeticus | reverse complement strand
TTTTTTTTTCGGGGGGAGGGGGCGGGGGGGAGGGGAGAATCCCATCTTTTGAAGTCCACATACCAGTGGTCAGTAAGTTAGCCAAACATCAGTTGTCAGATGTTGCTGGCAATGTCAGCAGCATCCATTGCTCTTAAGAACCATTCAGGAGTTAAAAGTGAATACACTTTCTTTTCTCCTGGAATAGGAAAGTGAAAAGGAACGAGCGAGAGCGAGCGAGCGAGGATGCAGCCAGTTCAATTCCTTATCATCATCTGTGTGTCCAGGATTGGACAGCATTCACAATAACTGTCAGAAAAATGTATGTCCCTATCTGGGCAAAATCTAAATCCTACCTCCTATTAGCAGCCATAATAGGAAGGGGATACACCTCTCTCAGAAAGATGAGAGGAATATAAAATGGCAATATAAAAAAATGTTGCTTTAATCAGTCTTCTAGCTTCTCCCAAGGTGGGAAGTAGTAATATGAGAGGCCTATTACTTTTGTAGTAATACAAGCCCTGTTGTTCACCACACTGCATTTCTTCACAACTCAATAATGCTGTCTTAATACATTGTTATGGATACCTATTTATTTCATTCCTATTACACAAAAATAGGAAAGTGAGTTAGGTTGCCAGGACATTTCTTTCCTTCACATACACAATTGAACTAAAAGGAGTTGATATGCATGTGCCTCCATTTGGCTAGATATCGTATATACATGAAGGAAGAGGCAATCTCTCCTGAAAAACTTACAAACTCAGTATACAAAAACAGAGAAGAACAAAGGATGTATTTGTACCTATATTTTAAAGATGAGGAGAAGTTAAGAGGCTTGTCCAAGGACACAGGCAAAAGGAGTCTGTTGCCAGTCGAGGAACTAAATCTAGATCTCTTCAGACTTAGTTTAGTGTTTGAAGAACAAGGTCACCCTTTTTCAAGCCAGATTCAATAGAGTCAAATCTATACAGAAAGATACACAATTTCAGTCTCCTTCCATTTGCTGAAGAGCTCTTCCCAGAATCTCAGTGTGGGTTTATGGCAGCAAGAGGCACAACTGACATGATCTTCACTGCTCACAAGCTACAAGAAAAATGCTGGGAGCCACAGAAACCTCTACATGGCCTTCTTTGACCTCATGAAAGCCTTTGGCTGCCAGCCAATAAGTGCTGTGGAAGGTCCTTTTCAAGTTTGGATGCTGAAATTCATCACCCTTCTTTGTCTCCTCCATGAAAATATGCAATTGGTGGTTCTCAGTAACAGATCTATCACAGATTTTGTTGAGATTAAGATGGGAGTTAAGCAAGGCTGTGTCATTGATCCAACCCTCTTCTCATTACTCCTTACTGTGATGCTATATCTGACCACCAATAAGCTGCCTGTTGGAGTGGTGTTAAACTACTAAATGGATGGTAAACTGTTTAATCTCAGCTGGCTCCAAGCCAAAACCAAACCATGCTGACCCCAATAACTGAGCTCCAGTGCACTGATGATGCTCTAGTGTGTACTCACTCATAAGCAGACCTTCAGGCAATCATCAACATCTTTATCGAGGCATACAAGAAAATATTTTTATGGTGGCACACAACTGATAAAAGATGCTGTCTCTTTCCATCTTTAGATCCCAAGTTCTAGATTTGATTTATCACTAGTTAAAACCAAGCCCTTTGTTACCTTGACTTAGATTGGCATACTTATCTTTGAACAGAACATTCTGCAAAATTTCCTGGCTTATATTTAGAAAAACCAAAAGCCTTACTAAACACAAAGATGCTAAGCCTCAAAGGTCTCCTGTATTCAAGTCAGTACATACAAAACACACAATGTACTTGTCTAAAAGAACATGTATCCTCATTAATAGATTTGCAAAGCAGCAGCATAGGCAACAAAAGGATGCTGGTGTTTCATTGTGATTTATTTCAAGTGTGCCTAGAAGGTGCTCAACAGGCACATTTTTTTAAAATACCTAATAAATAAATAAATAAATCCTCTGCAACTTCTACCATTTACTAACAGGAATGGAAATCTTTTTTTCTATCATCTTTTGTGTTTCCAAAAAGAACCATGAGCAGATGATTAAAGACATGATAATTGGGGTGGGGAGGGATTGAGCAGTAGAGCTTTCAGGACAAATTTTCTTTAGAATACATCAAACATTCATACTTTCCCTGATGTTATTTTGATACTTGAGATCATAATGATGACCCCAGCAAATGGCTTGTCTACATAAATAAGTTACTATTAAGTTGGGATGTATATTTAAAAGAAGTGCAAACTACCTCCTCCTTACAGTGAACTATGAGTTCCTAATAGGTTATTGTGATGGAGCAGCTAATCCTTGGTAAATGCATACCTTATTCTAATTCAACATCACCTCAAATGTGCAAGTGTCATCTTCAGATGCCTGAGGAAATGGGTGTATGAAGATTGTGACTTCAAATCTGAAACCAAGCTCATGGTGTATCAAGCAGTCATGATCCCTACCTTACTGTATGGAGCTGAGACGTGGACAACTTGCAGAATTGTCATTGGTAGGTACTATCAATGCTGCCTGCAGAAGATCCTTC
>NW_017729024.1:36193099-36200970 GCF_001723915.1 Gavialis gangeticus | reverse complement strand
CTAATTCACAGTAACCTCCCTATGTAGACAAGTCCTAAGAGAGTTAATGTTGCTTATGGTACCACCATATATACCAGACCATTAAAATAAAACAATCAAAATATAGGATGTGGTTATAGTATCATAACCAAGAATGAAAGAAATGTAATATTTACCACTTTTGAGAGAGGACAGAAGTGTAACTAGCACTAAAATATGGCACGCATCAACTGGTTTTAGATGGAGGATCCCTTTTCTGCCTGAGCCATCAAACACATCGTTCTACTGTGAAGCTCATGCATGCAAACATATTTGCAAAAACAATATCCAGGAACCATCTGAGATACCAAATTTAAAAATTAGAGGAACAACAATTTGTTGTCCATATTTGGGTGTTGGGCATGTTAGTCAGGTTTTAGCAGTTTTTATGCATCCTTCTTCAGGTTTTATTAATCACTGGTTAAGAGACTCTTCAGGGGATCTGTCACTGCTCAGTATCTTTATTAATGACTTGGCATGAAGTATACACTTAATAAATGTGCAGATGGCACAAAGGTGGATGGAGTAGCAGACACATTGAAGGATAGGATTTGGATTAAAAAAATTGCTTGTATAAAGTGGAGAAAAATTCTAAAATAAACTGGAAGAAACTCAGTAAGAAGTGTAAAGTATTGCACTTAGGATGGAACAATCAGATGTAGAAACGCAAATTGAGGAGCAACCAGGTAGGATGCAGTACTGCATGAAAGGATTTGGAGTTATAGCAGACCATAAACTGAATAGTAGTCAATAGGGCTGTGCAAAGTTTTGGTCGCTGATTCGATTTGGAGGAGAGTCGGCCCAATTCGGTGACTGAATGTCCGAATCTGAATCAAATAGGAAGGCCCATTAAGAGGTCTGAATTGAATCTGAAACCTTCAAATTGATGCAGAAAAGTTTTGGAAAGATTTGGAGATTCAGATCAGTCAGGGGGAGCCAGACACAGCCATGGGGAGAAGCCCCTATGGCTGCCTTGCCCAGCTCCATCCCTCACCCAGCCTCAGTCTCCCTGCACTTTAAAAAAAAACAGTGCCTCTGTTACACTTTAAAACACTTTTTTAACAGTGCACTGTTAAAAAACTGTTTTTTAACAGTGCACTGTTAAAAAAAACAGTGAGGGGCAGCAGGGATCAGCCCCCACACCCCGCTTGGCACCCATGCAGCAGCTGCCGCATTGCAAGGCGCCATCTGCAGTCTAGGAGCTGGGAGAACTCCAGCAGTCACATGGAGCCTGGCACCACTCAGCCCCTGGCAGCCTGGCCCCTGCAGTGGTGGGAGGGATAAGTTAAAAACAACCCTTCAATAATTAGATTCTATGCAAGCGTGTCTGCACCAGCCCTGGTCAGCGGATGAGGGTGCTCCAGCAGCCTGAGGAGGCTGCTGAACATCTCCTGCTCCCTAGCTCTGGCCCTGCTCCAGCTCTGGGGCTGTCAATGGTGGAGGAAGGGGAAAGGGAGCAGCATGGAGCTGCTGGCTGGGCTTTGCTTGATCTGAGCTGGAGGGGGGTGGAACTGAGCCTCCTAGGGTCACAGACTGCCCCCAGCTACCCGAGCTGGGATACTGGGGGAAGCTGGGACAGGCCTGTGAGGTTAGGGGGCTCCATCTCAACCTCCTCCCCCTCCAGGTCAGGCTGCGCAAAACAGGTACTAGCTGCTGATGCTGCTCTCAAGAGGCCGAGCCTGAGATGCAGGGTGGTTACAGTGGAATGGAGCCCCCTCGCCTCCTCAGTGCGACCTGGCTCCTCCCAATATCCCAGCTAAGGTAGCTGAGGGGGGCTGCAAGGCAAGAAGGCTCTGTTCCACCCACCTTTGCCCAGCCTGTAGCTCCATGCTGCTCCCTTTCCTTTCCCTTCTTTGCAGATGGCCTTGGGGACAGGGTTGGGTTGGTACTCATACATGTTCCCCCAGGCGCTCTACAGCAGAGTGCCCTAATCTAATACTTGATTTGCCGAGAGTTAAAGAGTTAATTTTGCACACAATCGGCCATTTAAAAAGTGATCTGCAGCCATGCATGTGTTACATCGTGACGGTAGAGCATGTTCAGGAGCTCAGTCGCATGAAAAAAATGTAACTTGTGTAAGTGATCTATGTCTCATATTGCTTAATAGCATCTCCTGCATATTAGAATCAAAACCACAAAAACAAATGCCAAGAGTGCTGTCCTATTTGCATTTTCCTCCGCCTATAAGCATCTCACTTTACAGAAGCAGCCACTTATTAGAATCAAATTCTTAAATCATAAGCTTTTCTAAAAAGCTTTTCTCCCCCCTAGGTATTAGAATCAATGAACAAAACACAATAAATATCAGGGAGGACAGACGGGGAGACAAGAGACAGCACCCTGCTTCTTTCAAACCCCTGGCTAAAGAGTATATGATCCTATATCTTAAAGAGCTCACACATTGACATGACACATTCCAAGGTAACAACAGCATTACAGAGAGGATGAGATAAAGCAGGGATCAGAAATGTATGGCCTGCAAGCCAGATCCAGCCTGTGGAGCCATCTGATCTGGCCTGTGATTATGGGGTTTCAGCAACATTCAGCAGGCAGCACTCTCCCATGACACCAAAAAGAAAAGTGGAAGCAACAGATTACTAGTGCCTGCCTACCCACCTGCCTCTGACCCAAACTTTGTCAATCTGTCCCACAGCCTTAAAAAGTTGTGGACTGCTGGGCTAAAAGATGAAGATTACAACAACAGGATCACTAGTTTTCCAGTCATTGTCTTTGACTTCTCTTGTGCACTGGGCACAACTACTCTTTATCTTTGACAATCTCCTCTTCTGTTTCTTAGCTACTGCAAAGAATACCATCAACACTTAGTGAATGCATAATAATAATAATAATAATACATAATCACAGTAATCCTTATTGACCTTTTGATAATTTTTTTTAAATATTGACTCTAGAAACAGATAGGAGGTAAAATATGTTCCTGAAAGAAAACAGAACTATAAAGCCCAGATATAGTGGCATTGTCTTGACAATCAAAACGTTTCCATTATTTTGTTTCACGCTGTATTGATGGCCAGTGTTTTTTTATTATGATTAAATATGTAATATGTAATGGCGTTAACAAAGCCTCCATTTCAGAGGACTTGGGCTTCTGCATAGTGTGAATATGACATATAGAAAGATTAGCTGATAATGGCTTGGATTTCCAAAGGGCTTACTTAATTCAGTAGGTTACACACTATTCCTTTTTAGTTTAATTAAAAGCAGCAACAGCTCAGGCACTGTGGAAGTCTGTGTGTTTCCACTATAAACTCATATTTTCTAGAATTTAGGCCAAAGCTCACATTGTGCTGAAGCCTGGAATATGAAGCAGTCACAGACATTTGTTTCACAGTTATTGGTTTCGTGATTTTTATATATAAACATTTCAAAATATTACAAAATGACAGCTGTCCTTAATATATGCATTGTGGCGCAGTCACGGAAAGAGGTACAGTCATGGACTAAGTCCATTGTACTAGGCCAGTACAAGTACAGAAAAAAAGTCTGATGATCTCAGATTGCTTTTTCAGTGCCTTTCTTTTACTGATGATTTTTATTCCGTTTTTCTCCACTTCTTGAATAAGTGTCATGTTCTTATATATCATTGTACTTTATTCATAATACAATCATAACTAGTAAGTGGGAAAAAAAAGGATGGAGCTTATCCATAAATAGATGAGGTTTAACTCTTGCATAAGGTGTTCAGGATTATTTTTCAGAAAGCACTCCCCCCCCTTTTTTCTTTTTAAATACACCAACTACACTGGTTATTACTACAAGCGTAAGACCTATTTAGTCAGGATTTGTACAAGTACTTTCAGATCTCTATAGAAAACTATTCCCCTGGTCCTCCAGCCTCAAAGCCGAAGAGACAGAGAATTCAGAATTGGTATTTTTGTGTTTCTTACCATAATAAACCTTATGTATTTATTTTTATGGCAGATATGGTTCACTGACCTTCTGATTTCCCTATGTATGGTACAAGAATAAAATTAAGGTAGTTCTGATAACTTAACTCTGACTTTTCTTATTTCCTGAAAGATGGGCTTCTTGGAAATTTAACTCCGAAATTTTCTCACTGTGCAAATATTCTTGTAAGGATGTTTTTGCTCACATTAGTAACGTGCTTTCAACTACAGCTTTACCTTAGTATTGGGTGGTTGTGCACTTTGGAGTAGAACCACACTTTTCAGGGGCCCCCAAAACTTGTAGGAGATGACCCCTTCCCTTTGATCTCTACAAAACAGCCCTTCCACGTTTCAACCAGCTAGCAAGATAAGTGGAGTAACCCTCCTCACATCCGATGCTTAGAAGGCTTTGCAGTTCAGTTACTAATCCTGGAGGCTTTACAATGTTCACAAATACCACCCCCCTCTCCATTACCCTCACCATCAATTCTAGTTCCATCTGCTGGAAGCATGGTGCTGCTGTAAGAGCAGGTGCAGGCTATTTTTTATCCATACATTAAAGCTTCATAGAAATTCATTTATTAATTGAGCATTAATTTATTATAGCCTGTCTCTGAAGTTCACTGGGGAGTCTGCAGAACTCCAGCATAACTCACATTTTGTCATTAAAAATCTCATCATTTTAAATTTGTCTTTAGCTCAAGGTCCCCTAAACAGTGGGTATATTGCTTTCCAGAAGCAGAATACAGCATTGTTTTCCTCAGTTTAAAGATTACCTCCACCTAATTATCTATTTAATTCCTCTACGTTTTCACAAAGCAAAACACCAGCCTTTAATTGCTTTGATAAATGGGATGTTTTAAAGTGAACCTACAGGAATTTGGCACAAGCATAAATATTTTAAAGAGGAAATTCGTAAGATGTAGAAAGATTAAAGATTTTGCAACTAAGTGTAAATATGAAAGAGAGCAGCTTAATGATTAATAATTCATTTACTTAAAGCAGATCAGGGGTAATTAGTGTGCAATGCTATATGCAGCCATGAAAATTAAATGGCACATTAGACATTTGCTCCGCATTTGTGGTTACCATTAATTGACTCCAGCAAAGTGAATCGCTGTATTGCAATTTTGAGACACTGTGCTTGATAACAGTAGATTTACTTACAGTGAAAAGTTTTAATTTGGAGACTGGCGTATCCAGCTTTGATATATACTGATTCTATATACGAGATCAAGTTATTTGTTTTTTAGAATAAATAACTTGATCTCATGTACACAATCCGTATATATTAGCATCATTGGAACTATTGCTTAAGACACAATGCACGTCCATACGAACTCAGCATACTAAAGATGAATATGTTCCTATGGTGTCTCACTACAAGTGTTCAAATTCTGTTCCAGTGTCTGCTTTACCTGCTGGTTCCAGATCATAGTCTTCATTCTTTCTGTGTTTCATGCATGGAGCTCTTCTGCCAAAGAACATTTTAAGGATGGGGCTCGTCCCATATTCTGATACTACGGTGTGCTAGGTAATGTATAAATACATTCTCTAACTTGGGCAGACCCAAGATTTAGGAAAAGCATAGGCTGTCCAGGATTCCCCAGTCTGCTGCCCCCTCCCCAGTGCTCATGCCTTGCTTAGATCCCAGTGCTCATGCCCTGTACTCTCTCCCTAGATATGCTGGCTTGCAACAGCAGAAGGCTATACCACAACACCAGAAGCTGGAGTGCAGGAAGCCCAAGCTGTATTAGATAACACTATCACTATGGCTCCCAAATGCAATATTTCCATCCTACCCTGCCCAAAAAGTAGCTCTCTACAGCTGTTGCTGAGTCAATCACTGCACCCATCCCACCTTGGATCTACCCCTTTTTGTAGATAAACATATTAATAATACTGCTTTATCTATGTGACTACACAGAGGTGGGAACTAGATTAGCTCCACCTGTGGACAAACAGTCCCCTACACACCTACAGGCTTGGCAGCGCCAAACTGACCAGCACCATGAATGAAAGGGACCTTGGGGTAATAATAGAGCGCAGTATGAATTTGAGCCGTCAGTGCAATGCTGTAGCCAGCAAGGCAAATAATACTCTGGCATGCATCAATCAATGCATCTCCAGCAAAATCAAGGAAGTGATTCTTCCACTCTACTTAGCATTGGCAAGAATGCAGATGGAGTACTGCATCCACTTCTGGATGCTGGACTTTAACAAGGACGTGATAAAGCTTGAGAGAGTCTAGAGAAGGGCCACTCATATGAGCAGAGACTTGCACAGCAAGCCATATGAGGAAAGGCTGAGGGACCTGGGACTCTTCAGCCTCAAAAAGAGAAGGCTGAGAGGTGAATTGGTAGCAGCTTACCACTACATCAGGGGAATACATCAAGGTCTCGCTGAACAATTGTTCACCAGGGCAGCCTTGGGGAAAACCAGGACTAATGGCCAGAAACTCCTAGAAGACCATTTCAGGCTCAACATTAAAAAAAAATTCTGCACAGTTAAGGTGTTTGTTCAATATCTTCATCAGCAACCTGGATGAGGGTGTGGAAAGCACTCTGTCCAAATTCACACCAAACTATGGAGCGAAGCAAACACACTGTTGGGAAGAAACCAAATCCAGGCAAACCCGGGCAGGTTAGAGAAGTGGGCAGAGAACAATAGAATGCACTTCAACAAGGACAAGTGCAAGGTGCTTCACCTAGGAAGATGGAATCACCAGCACACCTATAGGCTTGGGGATGACCTTCTCAGCAGCAAGTGGCAGAAAAAGATCTTGGAGTCATTGTCAACTCCAAGATTAATATGAGTCATCAACATGATGAAGTAATTAGCACAGCTAACTGCACTTTGTCATGAATTAGTAGTACATCACGAACAGGTCCAGGGAAGTGATGCTTCCCCTCTATGCGGCACTGGTCAGGCCACAGCTGGAGTACTGCATCCAATTCTGGGCACCACAATTCAAGAGGGATGTGGACAACCTTGAGAGGGTTTACAGGAGAGCCACTCATATGGTTAGAGGCCTGCAGGGAAGGCCCTATGAAGAAACGCTGAGGGACCTGGACCTTTTCAGCCTTTGCTAGAAAAGGCTGAGGGAGGATCTTGTGTGGAAGTATACAAATTGAGCGTGGGGCGGGGCAGGGGGGCAGCAGGAAATAGGAGAATGTTTACTAGAGAACCCCTTGGAATAACCAGAAACAATGGTCACAAATTGATAGAGAATAGATTTAGGTTGGACATCAGAACAAACTTCTCATGGTTAGGGTTGCCAGAATCCAGAATGGGCTTCCAAGTGAAATGATGCCTTCCCCTACCTTGGGATTCTTCAAGAAGAGACTAGACAAGCACCTGGCTGGGGTCACATGGCTCCAGCACTTTTTCCTGCCACTGGCAGGGGGTCAGACTTGGTGATCCATTGAGGTCCCTTCTGACCATAGCATATATGAATCTGTGTCCAGGCTGTGGAATAAACTCCCTCCAGAGGTGATGCAATCGCCTACCCTGGAAATCTTCAAGAGGAGAGTGGATGGTCACCTTGCTGGGGTCATCTGACCCCAGTTGTCTTTCCTGTCTGGTGTAGCAGGGCTGGATCCAATGATCTTCCGAGCATTGTCAATGCATAGGGGGTGCACACAGGTGCACATGCACCCCTGAACATGGCAGTGCACCCCCTATGAAAAGGCACCGGTCACCACCCCCCCTCACCACCGACACTGCCAGTAGCATCTGCGAGCGGTCAGTGATCACTGATGGTCACTGCCGACACTGCCAGCAGCAGCTGTGGGTGGTCGCCAACCCCTGGTCAGCATTGCCACCCCCACCCCCCTGCCACCACCGACAGCACTGGCAGCATCTGCAGAAGCTCCCCACTTGCCGCCAGCAGCGCTACCATGCCCCCCAGCCACCAAAGACATGCATCGTTCATGTTTCTGAGGT
>NW_017729024.1:36187036-36188099 GCF_001723915.1 Gavialis gangeticus | reverse complement strand
CAAAGACATGCATTGTTCATGTTTCTGAGGTCCCTTCCAGCCTCTTACACCCTGTGAATCTATGAATAAGTACAGTGAATAGAGAGCACAACAGTTAACATGGCAGATGACTACCCAAGTCATGGCAAGCAAAAGGGATTTTTGTTGGTCGCTTGTGGAGTGAATTTTCCGGCCTTTTTATCATGAGTCTATCTCTTGTTGCCGACTGGCTGAAGAGTCCCAGCGGCCCTTCCCCTTGCTGCTGATTGGCAGAGATGGGAAGGAGCCATGTGACAGACAACCCTCAGTGATGAGGGATGTGGGGAGCAGCTGCCGTCTTGGCTGTTTCCCATCATGCCGGTAGCTTCCTTGCCCCTAGAGTGCTGAAGTCAGGCTGTAGCAGCCTTAAGGACCAGGGAACAAACTTTTTTACATTTAGTTGGGGGGGCGGGGGTTGTTTGTTTGTTTTTGAAGACAATGCCCAATTTTTTGGTTACCACAAAATTGAGAAGCAAGTAGGTCCCCACTGATGACTGCTCTAAACCAGGACCCAGGCAGAAGGCAGTCAGGTATTGGAAGGTACACAAAGTTACATTTAAAGAAACAGTATCACATATAACAGTTAATGAACAATAACCAAATACCCTCCTTCTTCCAACCATGTCTCCATTCTATCAGCATTAGAATTAATATGATGTGGATAAGCCATGTGCATCAGAAGTGCCTAGCTTAGACCCTTCTTTCAGAAACTGAGCTCTTCCTTTGGCCATGCTAATGGAACCATAAAATGCTATATTCTGCCATGCACAAGTTGCAAGAGCAACTCTAGTAGACAAACGTCATTTGAGCTTATGGATATACTCATCCAAATGCACACTGGCTACTCAGTTCCTCTTTATTATTTCAAAAGCAATTTTGCTTTAAACTAATCATGTTCTGTATTGGTTGATATACATTTCTCAGAGCCCTGAATTTGTACAAAGTAAATCTGCTTTCATACTTAATGGAAAATTTCCTCAATCCCCTACCTAATATAAAAAGGAAGGAATTGCTAGGATATACACTTTTTTTTTTTTTTTTTTTT
>NW_017729024.1:36184212-36186943 GCF_001723915.1 Gavialis gangeticus | reverse complement strand
CTAGGATATACACTTTTTTTTTTTTTTTTTTATAGAGCCGTTGAATAATTTGCTATTTCATCCCAGAGATCATTTCAAGGTTTCTCTGAAAAATAAACTTGAAAGGGTTTTCCTGACTTTGGCAGTACTTGGAAGCACACGGCTTTTGTTTGGCTGCTAAATAGATTCAACACAGTCTTCACAGTCCATTCAAATATTGTTGTCTCTTTTGAGAGTGCCAGGATGGGTGCCAGTAAATGCCAGTGCTCTGGCAATGGTAATGAGAGCCCCATGCCATTACATACCAACCACCTAGCTGCAATCAAATGTTTATATGGTTTTACTTATGTAGCAGTGGTTTCTTTTTTTCCTAGCCAATATTCCACTTTTTTAAATAAAAAGCATTTGATGGCATCCATTAAATACCTGGTACATTTTCTTTACTGTGGGACTAAATTGCATCTTGAAAGATGATGAATGCCAGTTTGTATTAAATCAAATGGAAATCATAAATCCCTATTGAATTCATGAATCTTACTCCACATGCCCATTAACCCCATTTATTTTATGCTAGCAAGTTAAATCAATGTTATCTTCATGTACTGCACATGATCTCTAGTGGTGCAAAGTGTCATAAAACCATTGATTTCTGTTTACACTACCTGTGAATCTGGCCAATGTCTGTGGTCTTACAGCTATTTTGCCAAGTGCATAATATCAGGTACTTTTCCCATGCCAAAAACTTAATTTAAGAAGTAGTCATACAAAATCATATAATCCATTCACTAAAACATCAAGCAGCATTGCACATTTTAACAATATATTGCTCTTTTGATTTGTTATTATAATGTCTCCAGTTGAATTTAATTATGCCATACAGTCTATTGGCAAAAGTAAAGCTACAAGAGACTAAGCTCCCAGATCATTTATATACATGTTCCAGGAGCGGAGGGACAGTGAGGTACTTGAATGACAGCAGCTCCAAGAGCCACTGTAATTAAAGCACCCAGAGCATCTTGTGTATTAGGGTCCCCACACTTCAAAATAGCAGTAGGGCACTTTAAAGCTCATCAAATGAGCTTTATATAAAGCACCGCCACCACTATTTTTTAGTACAGGGACATTAATACAAAAGATGCAGAAGGCTGCTGGAACGCAGTAATTGCCATACTCCAGCAGACTTGATTAACTGAACTTGTTCCATTGCACTGGAAGTCCAGCACATGAAGCAGCCTCCCTGCTCATGTATAGGCACCCCCAGTTCTTAACTTGAAGGAGAAGCACAGCTACTTAAGTGGTTTAAGCATTTTGGCCAAGATTTCAAAAACTGTGCAAAAAAAAGGGATACTATTGTCCTGATTTTCAGAAGTGTTAAAAACTCAGCTACCTCCTTTGGCTTATAGTTGCGCACTCAGCAGTTTTGGATAACAAACCATGTATTCAAGATGCCTAAAAATGGATTGCAAAGCCTCACTTTAGTTACTATTAAGGAAACCCTCGGCAATAATCCTAGGTACCATTCCCAATGCATCAGAGTCTGGCCACTGTGAATAGTTTGTGGTCCAGTTAGGAGGAAGCTCTGGCATTACCTCTAACACAACACCTCTAATACCTGGCTTTTCTATCCACACAGCCAAGACACTCACTTAAGACTTCATTTATTTAAGTCTGCCCCAAACAATTCTTTTGGGTCATCACTGTAGCTATATAAAACAACTCTCCAAGTCTCTCCTCTCACTCTTCCTTCACCTCCCAATGAAACACAAACTTCAAGTACTTAAATTTATCTTATATATTTAACCTCTTCCTAACCAAGTAATCCAATAACATATTAAGATGCTAACCCCTTTCCTGTTGCCAATATTTCCAGTTCTTACTGCTCAGAAGATAGCTTCTCATTAAATGATTAGGCTGCATCTTATACAAGATAGAAAAGCTTTCATAATTTTTTTTCCACACTAACATCTTTTTAAGGACTTACCTCTCTCATGACACCTAAAAAAATCCAGCTGGCTGTTTATCAGCAAACAGGTGAGGAGCTATGGCAATTGTCACCTCCCTACATGCACCCTTGTCCTACTCTCTCTCTCTCACTAGGTGACCCATTCTTCCCTCACCATACATATTTACTTACATGTTATATCCCTATCCTCTCTCCATTTGTGTCTAAGACAATAAGTGTTCTAGAGGAGAAGTCATTTGTATCTTTTTGTACAGCACCTAGCACATTACTGCTAACTGGAATACTATTATAATATAAATGTTTTCTGTTACTGCCACATATATGTTGGCCTTCTAACTAATCTTAGCTTTGCTCTGAGCTTTCTGACTTGATAGAAGGAGAGAGAAAGAAAGATTAGATAAAAAATAGCAATGTTAGGTAATGCAATATTAGTTAGATTAAGTTACCAAAGGGACAAGTGCCATCACAACCCTCATGGATGCTTTAGAGTAGATTACTTTAATATTAAAAGGGTTAAAGTCAACTTTAAGCATCTTATCCCTTGCCACCTCAAAAGCAAGACCATGACTTAATTCCTTACCCAGAAAACGAAGGAGAAAGGGAGAGAGAGAGGTGGGGGTGGGAGAAGGAGAGAGAGAGAGACCAGGGCAGGGTGAGGAGGAGGAGAAGAGAGAGACCAAGGGGGAGGGCAGGGGAGGAGAGAAGGAAAGACCGGGGAAGGGAGAAGAGAGAAAGATCAGGGAGGCATGGAAAGAGATGGGGGGGGGGGGGGGAAAAAGGGGCCCCCCG
>NW_017729024.1:36177185-36184066 GCF_001723915.1 Gavialis gangeticus | reverse complement strand
GGGGGGGGGGGGCGAAGATAGCGACCCCCTGCATAGAAAAGAATTCCAATATTAAAAAGGGTAGGTAGAAGAATAATTCTTCAGCTTCTCCACCAAAGAAAATACAGAATAGCATAATTATGGCTGATATACTGAGACACTGAAAAAATCTTCCACAGTACTTAAGCATCAGCACTTGCTATTGTAAGGTCTCGGTTCTAATGAGTTTATGCCCTCAATATCCTCTACTATCTCTTCTCTAATACTTAACCTCTAATACTTAACTTCATCCATATTTTCAAGGCAACCTCTGACATCATCCTGGACTGACATTGAGGGTGTGAGGGCAAAGAATACAAACTTCTTCCTAACCATGTTCCAGCATCTACTGACCTCAGAAGCACAGTAAATTCAACAAATTACAGCAACTTAAACTGGGTTGGGCACTTAACATGCATCAGCGTACCTATGGTAACTTTTCATGTGTCCAGGTCTCTTCTCCTTATGAACTGACATCTAAACCTTGATGGTATCACCCTAAATAAAAAGAGGCAAATTACCATGGTTTACCTGGTACTTACTCTGTCTTTTCTTACTGCACTGATTTGTTACCACAAAGCAGCTGACATACAATAAAACCTCTCCACCTCCTTTTAATTCATGATGAAGTGCTCAACTGTCCATACCCTTGAAGGAAACATATATCTGAAGTCTCTTTCACACATGAGCCTGCTGACACCAAGAAGCAGGCCTTCACCCCACTCCCCTACTGTGTTTAGCAACAAGTTCTTGAATTCTACCCTGATTCTCTTTAGGGGTAGGTCAGTGTGCAGACTAACTGAATCATCTGAGTTAAACCATAGAATACTTCCCTGGTTTTGTATTTGATCATGTAGAAGTAGCACTTGGCTGGACCCAGAAGTGCAGGCACGTGCAGTTTTTGGCACTGCAAATGTCTTTGGGGCACCACAACTGAATGCCTGGCACATTAAAACATGCCTTGCACTGCAAGTGTGAAGCACAGGGGCAAAACTAGCTCCCAGGAAATCCTGGTAGCAAAAAAAATTTGAATTAAAAAGCGGTGTGGACCATGCCAAAAGAGGTTGCACTTGCAGACACTGAAGCTTGGTCCTCCTGGGAGATGCCTTGGCTGCTGGCCATAGTGTTTCCCTTCTTCTAGTTCTGCCTTGGCTCCTCAGAAAGCTCCTCCAAAATGGGAGTTTCCCCAAAGCAGGTCATTTTGTTTCGCACCAAAGCCCTTGCAAAAGGGATTACACGGTGGCAAAATGTAGTGCCACAAATTTGTGCTGCTACTTTTTTTTGTCACTGCAACTGCACACCCCTGCATATGGGGACATGCCCCTTGTCAGACCAGTTCTGGAAGGTTTGGCTGCCTTCCACTTGTGGCCAAGGCCAATGACTTGGTTTTCGACCTCCTTCAGTGACTGGACCATGTATAGACAGATTTAAGAGACAACTAAAGACTTCAAGATAATGAAACTAGCATTTTTCCTCCAGTAGTCCATACCCAAATTTTCAGATTTCAGTCCCTGAAAATGGTCTTATTGTGGTTGGTACTACAAGTGAGATGTCTCACTAAATGATTACTCCAATATGAACTTCTAGGTTCCTTAATTGGTTCATTTGTGCTTCTGAGCTGGGGTGTGACAGGTGCTAAGGTTTCTGGTTGGCAGCCCAGAAATCAAGCTTCAGGCCATAACAGAAGCAATCGTGATGTGGCCATGCCAGATTTCAACAAATCTGTGAACTCTGCCAAATACCTTGTCACAAGGACAAGGACATGAGAAGGAAGCACCTAGCTTTCTTAGAAAAACCCCTTCCAATACAACACAGATATTGTTGGAAGATATGTGGGAATGCTTAGTAGTAAGTGTTGATTTGTATTTTAATGTACTGGATTTCGAAGATGGTAGGTTGGCATGTGGTTAGGGCACTGAGACTCATGGGAGAAAGGCTCACTTTCATGTTCTGCCACAGCCTGCCTGCATGGCCTTGAGCAAGCCATTTAACCTCTTAGTGTCTCAGTTCCCCCTTGCATAATGGGGATAATAGTACTTGACTTCTATCTGGCAGGCATTGGGATGATGAATACATTAAAAACTACAAGGTGCACAGAAACTACAGTGATGGGGACCACCTAAGATGACTATGAAGGGGAAAAAAGATTGCATTACACTCCACTTTCACAGTTACATTATCAGTCAGTGAGCCACTCTGATCAAAATGAGCCAACTGCCAAGCAATGAAGGAAGACACTCTCTTAAATGATCTGGCTGGTAGACTGATAATAAAAGGAAACTATACATGTGGGCACTTGTGTACTGAATGGGGCATCAGTTTGTGGGTGTGGGCAGAAGGTTAAGTCCTGCTTGAGGCTTCATTCCAGCTTTGACAAATCTCAGCAGCTAGGTATAGGGTGGTAGCCTGAGATGAGTGGCTGTGCTTTCCTGCCAATAACCCAGGTTTGAGGTTGCAGCCTGACCGTAATTGACTGAGAAAGGTGGGGAGCACAACCTGACATACACATACATACTCTAGAAGATAGTTAGGCCCAGTCTGGTACTCAAGGGTTCCTTAGCTTCAGAAGAAAATTAATTGGCCTTTTTATCCATGAAAAAGAGAACCCCATCTAATTTAGCTTGCAGTGAAGTGGAAGATAACTTAATATGCATGAAGGCGTTTTGTTGTTTTGAAATCATTTTCTCCAAGGCTTTAGTCCCTTTTCTAACAAACACTTGCTGAAAGAAGGTTGATAATTGTTATAGTTTTGGCTATTAGTTCTCACAAAAGGAAAGACAGGTGTCCAGTTTCACATGCATGTTAGTAAACATCATACCATCACTGCTTGATGAATCTGAATACCCACAAAGGAGCAGAACTGTATCCTCAGATAAATCAGAAAGGGAATAGAGGTATGATGTGGCCTATAATTATGATTACTGCCCAGTGGGATCTTCTCCCCTCAAGTAGTTAGCAGTAGTTACCTTAGTAGCTGGTGAGTAACTATGAGATGAAAAGTAGCTGGCTCCCTTCAACTGTCATAAAGGAATTCATATGGGATGTTAAAGAATGGCAGACCCATCCTAGATGATACATGGCATATCTGTATTTGATCTTTGGCTGTTTCATTAAAACTTTATATTTCCACTGTGCTGGTTTTTTATGTGGGTGTCTTACAAGGTTTTCTTTTGTGACAGATCCAGGAAAATAATTCCAAAGCAGATATGAATATCAGCAGAAAGGCATACCAATATGCAATACTTTGGGCAAGAATGGAAGTGGGTTTTGCAGATCTCAATAGGCACATGGTATGGTTACAATCCTGCCAAATAAAGGCAAGTAGCTGCTGTGCTCAAGGGACAGGACTAGAGTTTTAACTTGGGGTTAGAAGCAGAGGTCATCCCTCCTTTCTTCTTTGTCCTTTGGTGTGGTATGTTACCGGTGTCTCTTGATACAATTTATTTCCACCACCACAAACTGGCTCAGCTGCATTGTACTCATTAAGGGTTTGTGATGCTTTAAGCCCCCGTGCACATTGCAAAGATTACTATATGATATAGTATTTAGGAGAATTCTTTAACATTACTGCAACCTTTGGTCACTGGAAAAAGAAGTTGTATACATGTGGGGATGTGGAGATATATCTGCCCTGCCTTGAAGAATAATTCCAATAAAAAAATCCAGTACAGAAAATAAAATGCACAGTTATAAATGCAATAAGATGATATTGAGAAAAGTATTTTACAAGGACACTCTGAAAACAAAAAAGGTAGCTAGTTAATAAAATGAACAATAACTTGTTACAGGATAAATAATATGAATTATTAAGTCACATAAAATTCACACTTCCTAGAACTAGCAACATTCCTTGCAAGGGAAGCTATTAACTGGTCCCTTGGAATTAGCCAAGATAATTCTGTGCGTAACACTTCCATTTTTAAAGTTATATGTACTTTCTGTAGGTTGATTTAGGGCAGTACAAGGATGTCATTAGGAGGAACAGGATGAAAATAATAAAAACGACAAGGTAGACTAAAATATTAGGCAAAGCTTTCACATGAGAGCTAATGTATTGTGGAGAATAATCTCTCAAATGACATGGTAGAACCCTCCTTACTTCAGTCATTTAAAACTAAGTTAGTTTTCACTTCACCACAATCTTGAGAAAGCAACTAGCAGGGTCAGGGAGTAATAAATGAACTTCTTGCTTGAAGGTGAAATTCTACCTCCATTGAAATCAATCAAAAAGAAAAAAAACTCCCATTGATTCCAGTGCTACCAGGACTTCACTGCTGGCCCTTCAAAAAGTCCTCTTCTGCCTCAACAGGTGAATAATATTAAGTAACTATGAAGACTTTAAAGGGCTAAAAGTGTAATATTGCCTCCCTCCATATCACCACCAGATCTCTAATCCTGGGGTTCAATGCATTTAAGAGAGAGAGAGAGCAAACATTCTTTATTATACAATACTTCATAGGCAAGGTGAATACGCACGATCGTCAGGCCATACCATGATGCAGTCACAGCTCCATCTACTAATTTTTTAGAGAGTATTGTCTTGTCCCATTTGAGATGGGTCATGTCTCATAGTGACCTATTTCAGATTCAATTAGTCTTTTATAATTAGCTGAAATTTTAATAACTCGCACTAGATCCCATGAGAAATTGTGCCCATTATGTAGCAGGTCTTTTGAGAATTCCAATCCTGGGGAATTTCAATCCTTGATGAAGCTAGTGTAAGCTTACATCATGGAGGAATTGCCTGTAAAGACACCATAAATGTAACCTCCCCCCTGCCCCCCACCCCCTGCACCCACACAGATGCTACCCTAGTGCCTTTCTGGCTATTAACTGCCTTCTTCCCCAGTCATGAAAGAGATAGGGGATTTAATTCCATTTATAACACTGCTGAGGCTGAGACTGATACTAAAATGTAGTGCTGTGTCCACATTTTAGTATTTTAATAGGGTATGTAAAAACTGGGCTCTCTAAGGGTTACATGGATGACTGTATAGCCTGTGTTATATAGATTAGACTGATTAATCAAATCTCCCGTATGGCACAGGCTATATTTTAAACCATTAAGAAATCTTTTGGATTTGCCATCCATGAAATATATGGATGAACAAACCCAGTATGTTCAAGATGGCTGGAACAATTATGTCTGGAATGAATACAGCTATGTACACTTTAATGAACATAAAAATGTATGTTGTCATGCATTGAAACTGTCATTTGTTTGACTAAGCCACAAGTATTGACATGAATGTTCACAGAAAAGCACAGCAAGTAGGGTAGAAACTTAGGTTAATGAACATCTGAATTTCACAAGCCATTTTCCAACCTCTCAACCAGGCAGAATACAGAGATAATCACAGGTGACTGAAATAACCAAATCACTGACCACAAATACCAAATAATCAAAGACATACTCACAATGGACTCTTTGTGAGCAACTTAAAGGACTACAAGGCCCTGGGGGCCAAGCTCAAGGAGACGGGGGCACAGATGTTATACTCCTCTATTCTCCCGGTAAAGAGATGCAGACAGTGCCATGAGGCCTGCATCAGAGTGGTCAACTGGCGGCTTCAGAGTTGGTGCTCCCAGGCAGGCCTCGGGTTCCTTGACAACGACCCACATTTTTGTGCAGGTGGCATGCTCAAGTGGGACGGGCTTCATCTCTCCCCTAAAGGCAAGTGTGTCTTTTCTTCCAGGTTGGCTGATCTCATACAGCGTGCTATAAACTAGCTTTGCTGGGGGATGGGGCCACAGGGGAACATGAGAACACCTCCCAGCCAAGACAGGTGATGAGCACAAGAAGTACCCAGGTAAGTGATAGGGGTCTGGATAGTCCTAGGATCAAGGGGGTGGTGCAAGCACCTATAGGAAGCCTTAAATGCCTCTACACTAATGCTCATAGTATGGGGAACAAAACAGGAGGAATTTGCCCTCCTGCTAGCTAACACAAACCTGGTAGGGCTCACTGAAACCTGGTGGGATTCAACCCATGATTGGGTGGTAAACATTAGGGGCTACAGTCTGTACAGGCGGGATAGAATGAGGAGAAAAGGCGGGGGTGTGGCACTCTATGTCAAAGAACAATACACATCCTCAACTGTAGCAAAACCCCAAGTTTTTCTTTTTCTTTTTTTAATTTATTTTAAAATGCATTCCCTCCCCTTCCCCTACCATTTCTGACTTTTTCTCTCCCTCTCCATTCCCTATAGATAAGTATAAGTGAGCTCAGACTTAGCATAAGCTTTAAAAATTTTTATTTTGGTAGAAAGTTTTTGGTTTTGGATATCCACCGTTTGATATTGTATTATTAGATTTGTATTGATTCTTACTGTAGTATATTGTATTATCATCATTTTTGTATTGATTTTTATTGTTTCAAATGGATATTGTATGGCTTAGGCCTGTGTTTGTAAGTGAACCAAAGTCATGGCAAGTTTCCATTTTGCATGCCAAGCCTCCATTTTCTGTCCTCTGCCTGGGCATCCCATGTTGCAACTGTATTAGTCACATACCCCTGCCATGTAAATTGGTTCCCGGATGAATGAGAATGATTGGGAATGACTGAAATATAATGGTAGCAGGCCTCTACTGAATGGCCTGTAATGACTGGGCCATCACCTTGCGTTGATTCATCCAGGAACCCCAAACTGCACCCAGGAACAGAGACAAGAACCCAGCATTTGAAAGACAAAAGACCCTGCAGAACCAGCAACTCTACCATTGTACCCCACCATTACAGACACCCAAAACTGCACATCCCTGCATGGAGCACACATGTTCAGTACGCCAGGGGCTGACCCTTGCCTGGGCATGCCTCCTGTCACTAGGGTCACACAAGATCTGCCCCTATAAAAAGGGGCAGT
>NW_017729024.1:36171038-36172185 GCF_001723915.1 Gavialis gangeticus | reverse complement strand
ATTTGGACTCTCTCTCTTTCCTCCTGGACTTCAGTCCCTGCACCAAGCCTCTCTAACCCCTGATGCCAGTGTGTGCGTGTGTGGGGGGGCGGGGGCAGGGGCAGGTGTACACAAGGAAACCAATAAGACATTGTGTCACCATCTCCCCTGTTCAATAAAACCACTGGCATTTGCAACCCCGAGTTGAGTCACGTTTTACTGAATCCCAGTCCCTTCCTTATCAAATTCCAGCCTCATTCTCTCCGTCTCAATTCCAGCCCCCACCCCTCTCCATTAGTTTCCCCATCTCCTCTCAATTCCTACTGCCTTTTCCCTGTGACTTTCTGCTGCCTCTCTCTGCTTTCCCACTGCCTCTGCTGCCTTTCAGTCTCTCCTGCTGCTTTTCCTATGATTTTCTGCTGCCCGTCTCTGTTTTCAGGCTTCCCCAAACCTTCGGCAGTCATCCCCCCCCGCCCTCCGCAGCTTCCCAGCTCCTCGTGGCTGTCCTTCAGTTTTCTCCAGCTCCCAGCACCTACTGCCATTCCCTGCAACTTCTCTAGCTGCCCTGGAGCCATCCTCTGGCTCCCCACATCCAGAGCCCCTCTTTAACACCCACACTTTCCCTTAGTCCCATTTTCCTTCTCCCCACCTACCTTTTCAGCTCCCCCATAGCTCTGGCTCCAGTCCCAGCCTCACCCTCTCTGCCAGCATGCTTCTCTGTTCTGCAGGCTTTAGGCGTTGTCTTTTAATCAATTAAGGTCAATTAACCTAAAATTACCCCCATCCTCAGTTCTTCAGTCCAGGCCCCGCTAGTCTACCAGTTCTAATCCCAGTCCTGGTGCCTTTCATTTCCAGCAACTTTTACTCCCTACACTTCTACTTTCTTACCTTAACCTTTCCCCGGGTATCCCAAGTACACCAAGCACATACATACATATCACAATACTTAGGAACTCATTTGTGTTTATCTGTAGGTGGGTGGTATGTGTGTGAATTAGTGAATACACACACACATATAATATATATACATACACACATCATTGTGTGTGTGGTATGTGAATTAGTAATCCACGTATGTGTATTGGATGTGCAGGTGTTGGTAACTGATTCTGTCTAAATTTGGTGTGTGTAGTGTGTATGGGCTTAAACTGGTGATAGGTGTGCATGA
>NW_017729024.1:36150382-36166038 GCF_001723915.1 Gavialis gangeticus | reverse complement strand
GGTGTGTGTAGTGTGTATGGGCTTAAACTGGTGATAGGTGTGCATGAACTTAGACTGGTTATTTTGAACATGTGTGTGTGTACATGATATACGAATTAGTGATCTGTGTCTAACTTTTGCGGTGTATAGTACGTGCTTGAATTGGTAATAGGTATGCATGTGCCTAGGCTGGTTTGAATGTGTATGTGCCTGAGCAGGTAGTATGTGTGTGTATGCGCCTAATTGATTTGTGTGTTTATATATGTGCAATTGTACACCACGCCCTCCTGTCTAACAGGTGGATATTGAGATCCTGCGCATTGGCCTGACCCCTCAGAGCAACACAACAAACAGGACAGGGTCAGAGGAGGGGAAGACTGAAGTGCTCTGGGTAAGAATACAAGGGGGTCATGGGGAAAGGGACTTAACAGTGGGTGTCTACTACAGACCACCCAACCAGGGGGTGGAGCTAGACCAGGAATTCTCAGGTCAGCTCGCAGAGGCAGTTAAGTCAAGGGATGTGATCATCATGGGTGACCTAAACTACCTGAACATCTGCTGGGAGGAACAGTCAGCCATGTCTGACCCCTCACATAGGCTCCTAGCCAAGATACAGGACCTCCACCTACCCCAGGAGGTGCACACAGTCCCACCAGGGGAAATGCCTTGCTGGACCTGGTCCTGGCCACAGACGATGACCTGGTAAGGGGACTGCAGGTTCTTGACCACCTGGGCAATAGCGATCATCACCTACTGGAATTCACTATACAGCATAGGGTGTGAAAGGCCTACAGTAAGGCAGTAGCCCTTAACTTCAGAAGAGCCAATTTCAATGAGTTAAAGGAGATTAGTAGGAGAGGCACTGAGGTCCTAGGGGGTAGGGGAGTTGGGAGTCCAAGACGAGTTCCTTAAGGAGATGATCCTCCAAGCCCAAAGGGTGACAGTCCCAACGCAAACCAAAGGAGGCAAGAGTGCTCATAAGCCCCCATGGCTCAAAGGCATTCAGGAATGTCTGAAAGCTAAAAAGGAGGCATACATCCGGTGGAAGGGAGGGGCTATCACTAAGAAGCATTATACCTCTGTTGTTCGAGACTGTATAGGGGGGCTGTTAGGAAGGCTAAGGTGGAGTCAGAACTAGGACTAGCAACCAGGATCAAAGATAACAAGAAGTCCTTTTATAAATACATAGGGGGAAAAAAAGAAGGCACTGGGTAACGTGAGGCCCCTGCAGAACATGCTTGGCAATCTGGTGGTTGCACCAGATGAGAAAGTTGAGTTCTTTAACAAATTCTTTGCCTCCATTCTTCTGAGCAGGGACCGGGACATCTCCCCCACTGGGATTTCAGATGTACTCGGAAGAGGCACTGCCAGGCCTAGGGTCAAAGAGGACCTAGTAAGGGAACTTCTGATGGGGCTGGATATGTTTAAATGAGCATGTCCAGATGATCTCCACCCCATGGTGCTGAGGGAATTGGCGAGGGTTATAGTGGAACCCCTAGCATGGCTTTATGGGAACTCATGGTGCTCTGACCAGATGCCAGAGAACTGGAAAAAGGCCAATGTGGTCCCTTTTTTCAAAAAAGGGAGGAAGGAGGACCCAGGTAATTATAGGCCCATAGTCTTATCTCAGTCCTGGGGAAGCTGTTTGAGAAAATTATCTAGAAGCACATCTGAAAGGAACCAGCAGGGGAGATTATGCTCAGGGGCAACCAACATGGGTTCATTAGGAGCAGGTCCTGTCAAACCAACCTGGTTGCCTTTTACAATCAGGTCACAAAATCCCTGAATGCAGATGTCATGGTGGATGTTGTTTTTCTGGACTTTAGGAAAGCCTTTGACACTGTCTCTCACCCCATTCTCATTAAAAAGTTAGGCGACTGTGGCATTGATGCCTACACAGTCAGATTGGTTGCAAATTGGCTAGAGGTCCACACCCAGACAGTGGTGGTGGATGGGTCTTTTTCAACCTGGAGGGATGTGGACAGTAAAGTCCCCCAGGGCTCAATCCTCAAGCCCATATTGTTCAACATCTTTGTCAGCTACTTGGACGAGGGGGTAAAAAGCACCTTGTTCAAATTTGCGGATGACACCAAGATGTGGGGAGATGTGGGAACACCAGAAGGGAGGGACAGACTACAACTAGACCTGGACAGGTTACAGGATGAGAATAGGATGGGATTCAATACTGACAAGTGCATGGTAATGCACCTCGGGAGAAAGAACCAGCAGCATACCTATAGGCTGGGGAACTCCCTTCTCACTAGCACAGGAGTCAGAAAGGGATCTTGGAGTCATTATTGATTCCAAGATGAACATGGGCCACCAATGTGAGGATACAGTCAGTAAGACCAACCACACGTTGTCATGCATCCACAGATGCATCATGAGCAAGGCCAAGCAGGTGATCCTCCCCCTCTATGAGACATTGATCAGGCTGCAGTTGGAGTACTGCGTCCAGTTCTGGGTGCCACACTTCAGGAGGAATGTGGACAGGTTTGAGAAGGTCCAAAGGAGGGCCACTCACATGATCAGGGGGCAGCAGGGCAGGCCCTATGAGGAGAAGCTACAGGACCTGAACCTGTTCAGCCTCCACAAGAGAAGGCTGAGAGGGGATCTCATGGCTATCTATAAACTTACGGGGGGAACAGCGGGAAATGGGAGAGTCCCTGTTTCCCTGAGCACTACCAGGAGTAACTAGGAATAACGGCCACAAGTTGACTGAGAGTAGGTTCAGGTTAGACATCAGGAGGCACTACTTCAAAGTCAGGGCAGCTACGATCTGAAACCAACTTCCAAGGGAAGTGGTGCTCACTTTTACCCTGGGGGTCTTCAGAAAGAGGCTAGATAATCACTTAATGGGCGTCATTTGACCCTAGCATTCTTTCCTGCCCATGGCAGGGAGTCGGACTTGATGATCTGCTTAGGTCCCTTTCCAACCAACTATGAAACTATGAACTTGTAGGGAGAATTTGCCAAGCGTAAAATTTTTGGCAGTTTTCCATAAAGACCAAATATTAGGGCTGTGTGAAGCTTTGGTTGCTGATTTGATTCAGTGGATATTCGGCCCAATTCAGTCGCTGAATCTCCAAATCTGAATTGAATCAGGAGACCCTTTAATCTCTCTGAATCAAATCAGAACCCTCCAAATCAATTCAGAGAAATTTGGAAAGATTCGGACATAGACACAGCTTTAAATGTTTTTTCTACATACATCTAGGTACCAGGCAGCTCACGAATGCTGCGATGTTGGGGCACACGGAGTGCCCCACAGGAGTGTGGGGGGGCTCCTTAGCACGCCTGGCAACAGACCAAGAAGTGGACCAGAAGCACTTGCAGTCCACTTCCAGGTTCACTGCCAAGCATGTGAGGGGCAGGAGGGCACACTCCTGTGGGATGCTCTACCCACCCAACCACCAGAGCATTTGTGAGCCATGCCTGGTACCTCAAGATGCATAGAAAAATAAGATCTGCTGAGGGTTTACATTATTAGCATGAATGAGGAGCAAGACAGAGGCAGTGGTGGTAGAAAGGATACGTAGATGTTTGTGGGGTAGAAGCGCACAGTTGAGAAGGAAACTAGGAAGACAGTACCAAGAAAAAGGCAACAGAGCACATGCTAATTTGGGGTTTCTATGGCATTTCTTGAAATACCTCAAGGAAAGGAGGTATTGGGAATAGCAGAGTGAGTCTCTAGATGTGAAAATACAACATACTATGGGGCTGTCCAACTGGCAGCCTGTAGGCTTCATGCTAACCCTTTGGGGACCTGCTCCACTGCCGCCACCACCCCCTCCCACCCCTAGCTGCACCCACACACAGTTGCAGCATTTGACTGCCTAGAAGTTGAACAGTCTTGGTGTAGGTTATAGCAGACTGCAATAGCAGGTAAAACTGTGCACAGCCTTACACTAGAAGGCTCAGAAAGTAAGGAATAACTACACCAGTGTTCCAGGGGAGGCCACTTGCTAAATGCAAATCTGTTCCCCCTGCACCTAATAGTCAGACGCTATAATACTATCCGCTGAACCAGCAGTCTAAGTTCTCTGGGCTTCTAGGTGACATTTCCATTCCAGGCAGGTGTCCAACAATAGCCTTTTTTGGTTTGCCCAGGAAACCGTATATTTAGAGAACAAACACTGTCCATATACTGCTTCAGAAAAATCCCTTACTTTTAGTAGGGAGAGACTAGCACTGGCAGGTAGGGGTGTGCTAAGCTGGCCCTATTCAATTTGGATTTGCATTCAGCCTGAATCAGAGACAGTGATTCAAGTCCTTGATCCAGATCACTGTCCCTGATTCAATTTGGCTGAAACTTGGGCATAAACATACCTTTAAAAGTTTTTTCTACATTCCTTGAGGTAACATGCATGGCTCGTGATCACTGTGATGCTGGGGCGCATGGAGTGAATCTCCTGAATTTGGACATTCAGCCACTGAATACAGAAAAAAACTGACAGATGCAGCCACTGAATTGGACTGAATCTCCACCGAATCAAATCGGGGACCAAAGCTTCGCACAGCCCTACTGGCAGGCAAAATCCTCCATGGAACTATGCCTTACAGTAGGGATATACCTGGATCAAGATAGCTAAGATGTTTGAATCGAGGTCTGAATTCTGCAGGTCATGTCCCTATATATTATTTTGAGATCCTTGGGTGACAAGGGCCATCTATGGGTAAATTATTATTATATACTACAAAACTAATTCTTTGTTTTTTGTAGTATCACAGCAAAGGAGAGTTTTAAGTAGGGATTTGAAGGAGAACAATCTCAACAATAGCTGAATGACTTAGCTGCTGAGAAAACTATGCATCCTCCTGACTGATAAGCCAGCTGTTTCCTTGTGTTCCACCATCTGTTTATAGTATCAGATGTCTCCTGTCATTGTAAAACTCTTTCAGCCAGGACTTTCTTTTTGTTCCATGTCTATAGTTCATCACACATAGGTTTGGCAGAATTTGATTTTTATTTTTTAATAATTTTGATGACTAAAAATTGATGTTTGTTTTTAAGCATTTATTTTTATTTTGATCAACTTACATTTTTAGGATTGCTCAAAATTAGGTTTATGGGGGCAGACAATTTAGTAGTAACAGCAGAGTGTTAAGTTTTATAAAAATCACACATCAAGATATAGAAAGTAAATATCCATAAATCATACCTGCTTTAAATGATTATTTTTGTTCATCAAGAGAGAACTGGGCAGGGAGACATGGAATAGAAGAGGAGGGCAGCAGCACTTCCAGAACTCTGAGAACATTGGGGAAAAGCAGCAGCCACCCTGGGGCCCCCTGGCACTTAGCCAGTCCTGCCACCTTGCCGCTACCTGCCTGGAAACTCAAATACTTTTCTTCTCCTCCTCCCACCCCCATTTTAGGTAGGGGTTTAAGTACCCTGTTATCCCCCTCCAGGTGGCTTCTTGCACCTGAGAACAAGCAGCTAATTGCTTAATTGATTAAGCATTAGGCTTCCCAATGTTTTTGCCTTTAACCCCTCTGCCCCCTGTCCCTCCTCTCTTTTTCTAGTGTTCAACAACAGGGGTAAGGGTTCCCTGTTACAGTACCCCTTCTATAAATTTTAATTATTACCGACGGAAATATTTTTTCTGTTGGCCTGTGAATGTGTGGTCAATATTGCCAATGTTTATCAATACAAATCA
Organism: Gavialis gangeticus; assembly: GCF_001723915.1. Classification (NCBI taxonomy): domain Eukaryota; kingdom Metazoa; phylum Chordata; order Crocodylia; family Gavialidae; genus Gavialis; species Gavialis gangeticus. The sequence continues at coordinate 36,160,399 of NW_017729024.1, read as the reverse complement.
AATCCTGCTGAACCTAATTATGCATGAGGGTATCTTGGCACATCACTGAGGATGTCCAGCAGAACAACTATGTGAATAAATAAATAGTAGCAACAACAACAACAACTAGGTGCAGAGTGGCAGGGTTATTGTCAAATTATGATAAAAAGCATTTTCCTGTATCTTCATTGAAAAACTTTACTAAAACAACGGGATAATTATGCAGTGCTTAATATTCATTTTTTAAGACTACCCAAATGTCCCCTTAATCACTTTATAATTCTATCTTTGGCCCTGTTGAGAACCCACAGTCTCTGCTATATATTGCAGTGATTCATTTTTCTGCAGTCCATGATCAATCTTAACCTGTTTTCCTTCCTTTTCTCCAAGTGAAAATTGGATACAGAAAACATTCATTTCTGTAAAATTAATCTGTTTAGGCGGTGAGAGAATTTCATCTCCTTTGTACTGATCAGAAGTGTAGAAGAGTATCTCCCCTGCCTCCATCTCCTACATTTTCAAAAGGTTATGGTTGTTTTCTGCCGACTCTCTCTATGGGGAATGTCATATTGGTCCCCTATGGCAGCACTGTAGTCAAAATCTGCATTTAAATGGAGAAATTTAGAAAAGTAAAACACACACAGGAAATTCGGACAATTGATTTTGCTTCTTTAAATGAAGCAGTTTATGACTCAATAGATTTTACTGAAAGTGTATATTGTCTCTAAAATAACAAAACTATTCTTATGACGATGCATATATAATGCCAAATGTAACTCCTTCTTCTCCCATTGTAACTGTAATTTTTATAGTTATTATCAAGGTGATATTCCAGTCAGTTGCCACCATTTTCACTTTTGGCCCAAGGATTCCATGTAATTAACCAAATGTAATAATTACCAATCTATTGTATGGCAGCAACTAGAAACACCTAATGAAAACAAAGTTAAATGCTTGAAAAGCATCTAGAACACAGGGTAAAGATGCATCTCTCATTTAGTTAGTCTACAAAGCACATAAGCTTTAGTGAGTCTGAGTTCACTTCATCAGGTGCTGTGAAAGGACGTGTACAGCGCAATCTGTCAGAGACAGCAGTTTGGTGGTTCTGAATGCAAAGCTTTTCAGAATAGGCTGTGTGATATGGAGAATTGCGTGGTTCAGTCACCTGGGGCATCTTTACATATGCCCCGGGGATGAGGGGGGGCACTTTAAGTAGAGTGGCTCTCAGGAGCCGCTCCAATTAAAGCACTTTCAGTGTCTCATGTATTCAGCGTCCCAGCTTCAAAATGGTGGTCATCCAGCGAGCTTTAAAGTGTCCCCACTGCCATTTTGAACCATGGGGACACTGAATACACAAGGTGCCAAGGCTGCTAATTAATCATATCTTCTCTGACATGTTGTAATTACAGCGCATTGAGCAGGCATCCTGCACATCTATAGGCACCCCTGGAGTGTCTTAGGTACACTATTCATATGGTTGCATCTGGTCAGAAAGAAGATATCTGAGTGTACCTGAGCAAATCAATTGGGGTCAGAACAAACACACATTTCAAGCTGTTTCAAAATGAGAGTGCAGACTCTTGTTCCAAAATGCACAGCAGCTGTTACATTCCAGCAGTCACACTTGTGCAAGCCAGGAATGCTACAAATACAAATACAGCAATACAGCTCCAACTTTAACACTGCTTCAGCCAGTGTTGAAGCTGAAGCAGTCTTGTTTTGAATTATTCCCAGCTAGTGCACATGTAATTAAACTGCCTGAACATAGCAATGGATGTGCACTCCTGATCAAAATTTCCCTTTTTATAAATGTATGTTTGTCCAGACCCTTAGAAGTCTATTTCCCCATTTTCAAAGGGGAAAGGTCCTGTGGGGCCAAACTGACTGAAAGCCTCAGCCCATTGATTTTTAATGAAGTGTAGATGCAAGTTATTTTTTAAAATGAGCCTCTTGGACCTCTTTGAAAAATGTGTCTCAGGGTCTTGTTGAGCTGTTTGTACCACACAAACAAATTCATAGTTCTTATATAAACAACCATTCCATGATTCTTCTGCACAACTGCATATATATACCATCAAGACACAGATGCCTAATATTGATAGTAATCCCCTGAACCAAAACCATTTTGAGATATTCTTGCAGATTACTATGGAACATGTTTCCCCTGAACAGCTAAAAGAATAATGTACTTATCAAATAGTTCATGGAATAATGCTTTACAAGCCTTGTTAAAAGCTATGGCTTAAGACTAGGACTTTCATATCCATTACATCGTGTGCCACAGTATTTTGCAATATTTTGGACTTTCTGGTTTTAGTTTAAGCCAGTACCAGCATATAGTGTGATGAATAGCAGTGTTTTAAAGAAAAAAAAAAAAACTGAATTCAGAATTTTTTTTTCAAATAGTTATTCGTCCCCACTCTCCCCACCATTTCTACATCCATCCATCTTTTGAGGAAACCTCATAGATTCTCAAAAAATCCTGTCAGGTGTTAATTCCTCCTCTTCCCAGAAATCTCAGAAGATGATGTTTTGCTGTATAGATGTCAGGAAACCCACCCAGTGTGAAAGGAAGGTACAGATAGATGCCCCTCTTCCACATTAGAAACCTATACAGAAAGGGGCACAATGACTTACCAGAAGTCACAAAGGAGGTCTCTTGTGCATCTCAATGCTGCACCTGGGGCTTCTGATTCCCCGGTGATTCCTCCACATCACAGAATGCCTCCCCTGGGGGAAAGGTACATTTGCACTGCTGTAGATACCAGAATTTAGTAAAACAGGGGTAAATCTAAAGGTACTTGTGTGACTCATACTTATCCTTTTCATCCACATCACATTTCAATGTATTCCTCCATCCAATGGATATTAGGAAGAACTACCAGATATATGGACGTCTAAGTTGATGCATCCCACTCATAGAGGCCAGTAGAAATGACTGTAGCAACAAAAGCCACCAACGTGAAGAACCCGTGTTCAGGTGTACCACTCCGTCCTTCATCCAGTATCTACTTCATCTTAGACTCTCCAACAGGAACTTACACATCGGTGAATGGGTGCAAGTAGATCTAAAGGAATCTAATTTACATCACCAAAAAAACTTGTCTCTGTTTGGCCCTTTGCATCTATCCATAGAAAAACATGTTAATAAAACAAACAAACAAACAATAAAAATCTTCTATCAGTGGAATTCGGAATTTTAAAACAAATGGTTTAGGTTCTCACTGTATACATTTACCAAACTCCAGTGACTTTAGCCACACTGTATCACTTTATGTCAACAGAAGATCTAGCCCTATATCATTGAAGCAAAAAAAAAAAAAAAAAATCTGTTTCATATTCTTACTACAGATTTGTCTCATTTGGATGGAGTTTTTATTTTTGTTTTCTTTGACTAGCCACTTTTCCATGCTGCAGTAACACAATATGCTGGTTAAAACTACCAAAATTCTTGTACCACTTAGAACTTGTAACAAAACATTTACACAAGGATGACACCACCAACAACAAAGCAAAATCTCCAACTATGCCAATCAGAGTCATTAAGTCCATTGTTCTCTGAAACAGCACAAACAAGTCTGACATATGCGTCGAGTATCCCATGTATCATATTGTAAACTGCACATTCAAAACAAAACAAAGAAAATTAGAGAAAGCTATGAACTATAAAGCTCTATGAACTTTTTCATACTGCAATGACATGCAACGAGTACATAATGCTGGTGCTCCCTTGACAGCTACAGAATGTAACAAGGGCCCAGGTGAAAAGTTCATACATTAATTGGAACATACTGGGGAAAGAAAGAGAGAGAAAGATGATTGCTTAGAATTAAGTATGATACTAGGATGTGAACACTCCGTCTTAAAGTTCAAGACCACCAGCTATACTTCTATGTTGGAGTCTAATGTACTAAACTTCTAATTAACTTAAATGAAACATATGGTGGTATAATACCCATTACTCAGTCTTGTGATTATTCTGAGATGCTGTTGTTCATCAAAAGTTAAAGACAAAAAGCTGTAAGGTTTGATTAATGACAGAAGAGTTCTTTAATGAACCCACAGGGGGAGGGGTTTTTTCTGTTTTTTCCCCTCACTTCAGTTCACTACCAAGCAACGTTCTTTAAAATGTTCTTGAAGCTATATTTTGATTAAACTATGTACATGCATTTACAAGGATTAAGAACACCATGGGACCTAGAACACAGGTATCTAGGACAGGTACTTCATGCCCACTCTTTCACAGGTTTTGTCTTCTTACCAAACACCCATCTTTCCTTTGTTCTTTACATCATCAGTCTGCGCATGTGAATTTTGAATAACCTCCATGTTTTCAGTATTCTATTTACATGCAGTGGTAGTATCCATTTTACTCTGTGCTTGAGGCTTTTGCCAAATTCAATACTGAATTTGTAGGTAGTTTTTTAAAGAGAGTCTTCCTCAAGCATCGTCTGTTGGCTGCAGTCAAGACTGAGGATTTTGACTCAGGGGAGCCAGTGCTGGTGCTGGGACTTAAACCCAGAAGTTCCCAGCTAGAAGATCTTGTCCCTCCTCTCAGGGTCAGTCCAATTGCCATATTTGGGGTCAGGAAGGAATTTTACCCCATGGTCAGATTGGTATGGGCTCTGGGGTCCATGGCCCTCTACCTGGGATCTCTTGAGCATGCATTAATACCTTTTATGGAAGCAGGATGCTACTTGCCATGGACCTCCTGTGGCAGGTTTCCCTGTGGGAGGATAGGGTGCTTGTTTCTTGTGGTGCGTTGTTTAAGGGTTGATGGTAGTTTTACTAAGAGGTTAGACAATGGATGACCCTACCTCAGGCAGGGGGTTGGACTAGATGACCTATGAATGTCCCTTCCAGCCCTACTTTGCTATGATTTTTGTTACCTGGAAATTGCATTTTTGACATATCACTTGGTCATTGAAAATATTTTACCCAACTGAAGAAGCTGAAGAGAAATCTTTAAGCAGGAGTAATTGACTGAACTTTTATTTGACTGTTTTGTTTGCTAAAATAAAATCCTCTATTTCAAAGTGTCTGAAAAAAACACCAAAATAAACTCATTATTTAAAATGAAATAATGGAAATTATGGGTCTTAAAAACACAAGGAGTATTTCTGAAATGATCTCTGGAAAGTATACAATTATTAAAATATTTCGTCTTAAGAGTCTCAGAAGAAAATGTTCTGAATAGTTCTTGACCAAAATAATTTACCAAATTGAATCTAATTTTTAGAATAGTTTTGGTTGCCTAAAAACTGCATTTTTCAGCAAACAAATTCATTCAAAAAAGTTTAACCTAGTCCTAATTATGACCCAGTCCTATTCCTTTGGAAAACAATAGAAATGTTGCTATTTCCTTCTGTGAGCTCTGTATCAGGCTCCCAGATTACAAATTCTTTATGGCAGGGGTGTCAAATATATGGCCCATGGACCAGGTCTAGCCCATGGAGCCATATTATCTGGTCCATGGGTGTCAGACCGACACTGGTAAGCAGAACTGATTGGTCTGGCTCACAGGCTAAAACCAGTACTGTAGAAGCTACATGTGGCCCTTGGGGGACCAGCACAGGGTGTGAAGTGCATGCTGTTCCCTGCCAGATCAGCCCCAGAGCACTGGCTCCAGGGCTGGTCTGGATCAAGCCAGGCTGGAGCCAGCATGCAGGGTCAGTCCAGTCAGGTGCCACATGCAGCATGCACCTGTGCTAATAACCCCTTGCCATGGTTAGTGTGTGGCCAGTCCAGCCCTGTGTGCTGCCTGAGGCATGCACCAGCCCTGCTTTGGAGCTTCTACTGCAGGCAACATGCAGGGCATGCATTGCACAATATGCCCAACCAGACTGGTCCTACATGCTGTCTCCAGCATGGCCCAATCCAGATCAGCCCAGAGCCAGTGCTCTAGGCCTGCTCTAGCAGGGCATAGTATGCAGCATGTGCCCTGTGCCAGCCCCCTGGGCTACATGCAATACCCACAATGCTGGTTCCACTCCATCCACAGTGCAAGCCCAAAGTCAAGTATACTGTACGTGGCGCAGACTCCTGGCACAGGGGGCATGCTACATGCAGCCCTCTACCATATGACCCTGTACACTGGTTCTAGTGAAGTTCACCCAGCCTACAGGCCAACCCAATAATGCTTATCCATCCCACAAATCCAGATGCATTTTTCTCCCCTACTTAATGGTAAGGAACACAGCTTAGTCTTGTTATATCAATATATACAACATCATTACAATGCATTGCTATGATTGTCCTCAAGTTTTTTTTTTGGCAGTAGCTTTCTTTGAAACCTAGGCATTTAAGTGAAAAACTAGCTTTAAGTATCATTGCTCTAGTAGGGGCCCATATTTTGTATCAGGGCCAGCAGAGTAATGTCCTCTTTTCACAGGGACAGTCCCATTTAAAACATTTGTCCCGGACGTACCATTGATTTTGTCAAACAAACATTTTTGCCCTGTTTGCTGCAGGATACCAAGAACATGTTCAAAATGGGACTGAAGGCAGGGTAGCAATAAACCTTATAGACTAACTGGAGCAGAGATGCATAAGCTAACTAGCTCTGTCTGTAAAATGAGCATGTCCTGGTAAAATAGGACTTTCATATGCCGACACCTCTCTGGTACTCCACACCCCTTCCCTCACTCTCCAGCCTGCTCAGCTCATATCAGAGCTTGAAGATATGAGCATGCTGTAGAGTGGGAAGAATGGGGGTCAGAGTGTGTCCTTTTTTGATATTCAGGAAATACAGTCAGGCTAAGTACAGCTATATGAAGTCAGGATATTTTTAAACTAGTTTTATTAGTACAAGCCCCAGAGTAGACACACTATCAAGGTACCTTACAGTACCATGGCTCCTTGGATGAAAAAAGCTACATCAGAATAAAACATATTCATACCAGAATTGGGCCAAAAAGAGGCAACACTCTCCTGAACCTGGTCTTGGCCAAGAAAGATAATCTGGTGTGTGGCTTGAACATTGAGGGTAACCTGGGTGACAGGAACCATGAAATTATCAGGTTCACTGTCTGCCGCAAGGTCAACAAATCAACCAGCAGGACTGAAGTCCTGGACTTCAAGAATGCTGACTTCATCAGGCTCAGAGCATTAGTAGGGGAGGTGATGAAGGACCAGGAAGGGAAGGCAAATAGGGTGCATGAAGAGTGGTCATTGCTGAAGGACACGATCCTTGAAACACAAAAGAACACTGTTCCTGCAAAGAGGAAAGATAGCAGGAGGCTGGCAAACCCTCCTGGCTTAATAGGGACATTGTGATACTCTTAAAAAAGAAGAAAAGAGGTATACACACAGGGGAAGCTAGGGACAGTCCTCAAGGAGGCCTATACTTTAGTGGGCAGCACTTGTAGGGAAATGATGAGGAAAACTAAGGCAGCGACTGAGTTTGGGTTAGCCACAGGAGTCAAGGACAACAAGAAGTCCTTCTTTCAGTATGTAGGCAGTAAAAGGAAAACAAATGGAGGTGTGGGACCCCTGCTTAACACCTCAGGACAGCTAGTTATTAACATTCAGGAAAAAAACTGAACTCCTGAATGTCTACTGTGCTTCGGTATTTCACCAGATCATGGGGAATGTCAAGCAAGGCAAGGCTCTTAGAGGGCATGCGGGACTATCAGCCTCCCCACTGGATGCTGAGTGGGTGCAATACCAACTAGAAAAGCTAGACATGTATATGTCAGCAGGACCAGATGGACTCCATCCAAAATAGCTGAAGGAGCTGGATGAGGTCATCATGGAACTCCTGGCAAAGCTCTTTCAGAATTTGTGGTGCACAGGGAAGATCCCTGAAGATTGGAAAAGGGCCAACATTGTGCCCATCTTTAAGGAGGGGAAGAGGGAGGATCTGGGCAACAGTAAACCAATCAGCCTAACCTCTATCCCAGGAAAAATCATGGAAAAGCTCATTAAAGAATCGATGTGTGGTACACTTGCAGAAGGTAAGATTTTGAATGACAGCCAGCATGGCTTTGTCATGGGTAGGTCTTGTCTTACCAATCTCATCTCTTTCTACGACCAGGTCTCTTGCCACCTGGACATGGGAGATGAGGTAGATGTTATATACCTAGACTTCCAAAAGGCTTTTGATCTAGCACATGGTTGGGCAAAATGTGGCCCGTGGGCTGCAAGCACCCAGCCTGGTCATTCTATTCAGGCTGCGGGGCCCCTAAAACTTCAGAAAATTAATATTCATCTGCCCCTGTCTGCCTGTTATGTGGCCCTCGATGGCTTGCCAAAACTCCATAAGTGGCCCTCCACTCAAAATAATTTCCCACCCCGATCTAGTATCTCACAATATCCTGGTGGGAAAATTGGAAGATTGTGGGCTCAGCTGCTCAATGGTTCAGGGGGTGGGAAACTGGCTACAGGGTAGGACCCAGAGACTTCTCATGAATGGATCCGTGTCATTTTGGCACAAAGTGGCCAGTGGTGTCCCTCAGGGGTCTGTGCTTGGACCCATGCTTTTCAACATCTTTATCAATTATTTGGATGGGGAAGTGAAAAGCTCACTGGCCAAGTTTGCAGATGACACCAAGTTATGGGGCAGTGTGGCCATGCCAGAAGATAGGTTGCTGATACAGGCAGACCTGGACAGGCTAGAGAGTTGGACAGACCAGAACCAGATGAAGTTTATTACTTCCAAATGTAAGGTCCTCCATCTGGAGACAAATAACCTTCAACATACAGACAGACTTGGAGGTGACAGCCTGACCTGCACCATGGCTGAAAGGGACCTAGGGGTAATGATTGACCATCACATGAACATGAGCCATCAGTGCAATGCAGTGGCCAGCAGGGCAAACAACATGCTGGCATGCATGTACCAATGCATCTCATGTAAAACTAAGGAAGAGATACTCCTGCTGTACTCAGTGCTGGTGAGACTGCACTTGGAGTACTGTATCCAGTTCTGGGTGCCACACTTCAATAAGGATGTGAAGAAACTTGAGAGGGTCCAGAGAAGAGCTACCCATATGATCAGGGACTTGCAAGGCAAGCCATATGAAGAAAGGCTGAGGGACCTGGGCCTCTTTAGCCTAAAGAAGAGAAGGTTGAGAGGGGACTTGGTAGCAGCTTAGTGCTATATCAGAGGAGTGCATCAGGAGCTTGGTGAGCTACTGTTCACTAAGGCACCCTGGGGTAGACCAGGTCCAATGGATACAAAGTGCTGGAAGGCTGCTTCAGGCTTAATACCAGGAAAAACTCCTTCACAGTCAGGGTGACCAGACTGGAATAAACTCCCTCCAGAGGTGGTGCAGTCACCTACCCTGGAGGTTTTCAAGAGGAGACTGGACAGTCACCTCACTAGGGTCACTTCACCCCAGTTGTCTTCCTGCCTAGAGCAAGGTCCCTTCCAGCCCCTAACAATCTATAAATTATTTTATGTTATGTCCTGAACTTATATTGACCTTCTGAAGCAAGATTTAGCGTGATTCTTTTGTTAGCATTTTTGTCTTTAGGGAAATAAAACAGAATAATGAGCCCATTCTCAGCTTTCAGTATACTGGCATTCATGAATGCCCTGTGCCTCCAGAGGCTTGGGGGGCACAGTGAGCTCCTGCAGGCAGTGGCAGTGCTATTGAGAGCGGGAGGGTGGTGGTGGCAAGTAGGGAGCTCCCACAGGCAACCACAACACTGTCGGCAGTGGGGCGAGGGAGGGGGTGGCGAGCACCAACCAGCAGTTGGCAACCACCCACAGATGCTGCCAGCAGCAGCAGCAATGGCCAGTGGTAATCGTGGACTACCCACAGATGCTTCCTATGGTGTTAGCAGCAAAGGGGGGTGGCTTGCAGGCACCACTGCGAGTGTCACAGGCAGTGTCAGCGGCACCTTTTTTCAGAGGGTGCGCTGCCACGCTCAGGGGATGCACATGCACCCCCTATGTATTACAGTGCTCGCATTACAAAGGAACTTAGTATCTACTGTTCCCAACATAGAAAGGACATTAGAATTCCAGCCATTAGCTGTAAGGCAAGAGGTGCTAAGATGTCTAACAAAGGAGCCCCAGGGCTACATGGGTAT
>NW_017729024.1:36143042-36145382 GCF_001723915.1 Gavialis gangeticus | reverse complement strand
TACAGTGCTCGCATTACAAAGGAACTTAGTATCTACTGTTCCCAACATAGAAAGGACATTAGAATTCCAGCCATTAGCTGTAAGGCAAGAGGTGCTAAGATGTCTAACAAAGGAGCCCCAGGGCTACATGGGTATTGACTCTCTTTCCTTACAGTGCACAAGGCAGCCCTGAATATACCATATTCCTTTGAACATAAGACATAATTTTATCAGTGAATTACTATTTCTAAATATCAGTTGTGTCATAAATTGGAATAAAAATAAATTAAGAAAAAGTATCTCTTTCTTATATACATTGTAGAAATTGTAGTCAATGTGATATTACTGGTTTTGGTTTTCTTATCCTTAAACTGAAAGTCCAAAAAAAAGTAGCCCATTTCAAATTCAAGGACATCTTATATCTGAAGAAACACAGATTGCCATTTTTTTCTCTTCAAAAAGGTTTCAGTGCAGAATCTCTTCCATGCATTTTTGGATCAAATTCTGGGTTCTCCAGTGACCTGTACTTTATGAACCTTTGCACGTGTGCATTTTATTTTCTCATGTAGTATCACTGTGCACCACCATTCCGATCACTCTACGGGGTGTAAATGGCTGCACAAGTTGTATGGCTCTGAAGAATCAAACCTAAAGTGTCTTGGGTGGGCCCTCCTGTTGATTATTCATAACTCCAACCCTATTTATATTCCTATTTGTGAATTCAATAATACTTTAACAAGGAAATGAAGACTGCAGGTACAGTCAATGAAGCCAGCACAAATATGAACAGGAGTCCTTGTTTCAACCTCTATTCATATAGAAAAATCTAAGATCCTTTTGATGGGGACTGTAAGCCTAAAATGAAAAATGGATTTCAAAGACTGTCCATTGAGAGTTGTGTGGAACAACTGGCTCATAGATAAAAAGATGGGGAATTTTTAATCAAACAGGCTCAGAGCTTTTGCTGCCAAGAGCACACCAGCTCCAAGTAGGAAGAGACTATATGTCATGAATTTATATTGAACTTCTGAAGCAAGATCTAGCACGATTTTCTGTTAGCGATTTTGTCTGTAGGAAAGGATGCTACAGCTTCATATTTTGTAGGATACAGGTTGTTGCTGAAAGAATATATTTTATTTTAATGTGAAAATTATTGAAAGAAAACCACTATGTTGTGTGCTTCGTTCATTCCTCCACTTTGAGGCAAAGTGGCCAAATAAATATTTCAAATTAAGGCCAACTTTAATAGGAGGAGCAAAAACTTCTTTACAATACCTTTGTAGGCAAAAATATACAGTTTTTTTGTTTGTTTTTTGTTACAGAATCAACCCTGTGTGTGGTGTTATTCATAGTATGCAAGGTAGGCTACAATAAAATAGGGAAGTATGTACATTTTATGAGAATTTAACATTTTCAGTAAAGCTCCATTTCACATCCCTTCTCCTTTGTGCAGCTGGTCAGTCTTTCAGACCACATCCCTTCCCATGATGTGGCACAGCCCCAATTTCGACTGTTGTTTGTCCTTCCTCATGCCCCACTGGCAGGTCACGTACCCAAGATAATGCCCAGCCAGTATCTGGTCTTTAAACATACAACCAGAAGAACCAGTAAGTGCAGGTAAATGGACCTTATGGTTATCACTGCTCACATTGCTAGAATTCATTACAGCAATACATTTATAACAAGACCGTCTAATGAGTGGCCCAAAAGCCATAGGTGGCCTGCAAAGGGTTAACATGCAGCCCCTGGACTCCTACCTAGCTGCTGCTCCCTCTGTTGCTCCAGCTGCTGCTGCTGGAGTCCTTTAGGCTCCTCCTGTCTTCAACTTTTTCTTTCTGGTTTCACCCCAGGCAGCAGGAAAAAGCAGCCCATAACACCAGGGGAGCCTGGGAAACAGTGCAGCAAGGGAGCCAAGGTTGGAGCTGCCCATATGCACAGTGTAGAGAGGGATACCACCCATGTTCATTGTGCAACAGCCACCCACATGTGGTGCGGGGGTGGGGGAGGGTGCAGCCCAGGGCTCGCACAAGTGCAGCCCCTGTTGCTGTGGCCCACAAGGCTGCAGCCACTTAGAAGCTGGATAGTCCTTCTCTACACCACTGTATAGCAATGACAGAGTGTTTACATTCAGATCTGTTACTGTACAACATTGCAATGACTTTTTGTACAACTGTCACAGAAGTATTTGATATTACATTAGAGAACACAGAAGAACCATAAAGGGACTTTATTTTTTTTTAACATATCACTAGTTGTTGGATTAGATGATAAAAGAAGTATTACACTAGAGTTTCTCTCCCATCCCCTCATTTTTTTAAATGATCTATTTGTGTGTGTGTGTGTGTGTGTGTGTGTGTGTGT
>NW_017729024.1:36135836-36143031 GCF_001723915.1 Gavialis gangeticus | reverse complement strand
GTGTGTGTGTGTGTGTGTCATTTTAAATAAAAAACCTACTCATTACTGTTTCTTAGAAAGCTGAGTTTTGTTATGCCCTGGAATATAGAAAACAGAACCTCTCAAAAAATGAAACTGCTCTTTCCAAACTGTTTAAAAAAGAAAAGGTTGGGCAGAATATTGTGATCAACCCTAATCACTAATCAGTTGTTATAGATTGTTAAAGTATTCGCACCAGGTCAATTTGTTGCTCATAACCATCTGTTACACCTTCTGCTGATCAGCTTATAACCATCTATAACATATTCTGCTCATGTCTTCAAAATGCTAACAATATCTATCATAGTAATCCTTTGGAAATAGAATCTTAAGGCAAATCAAAGGTTTTGAAACATTTTGGATCAATAAATCACTGTCAACCCCCAGAATTTCTCACCCTCTTAAGCTATTATCAGCAAATGGTTTTAGCCAAAATTGAGGATCCAGTGCAGTCCATGGACAATTTATCACAGCCTCAAAGGCTCTTTCATTTCAGGAATTCCCAATAGGTGGTATAAGCTACCCTAAACTACTTTTGCAAAAGTAGCTAGTAATTTTAGGCAACAAGATTAGGACACAATAAGGAGCCTGATTTGGGAAGGAGATATGACTCCTTTTGGAAGGGGATGTGCCTGAGGCTCAAATGCCTCTGGTACTGGATATCCCCATATCCTTGTACATCACATTGTGGAACAGTTGCCACCATCTCTCCCCCACACCCCACCCACCATCTTTCATACTCCCTCCTGTGTATTCCCTTACCTACCTTCTTTTCCCCACCTTCCCTCACTTCTTAGGAAGTTTTAATGATATATTTATGTGGATGGGTATCCATTGGTGCCTCCTGCAACAGGGCTGAAGTCCAAAGAAACAGCAAACAGACACTTGTGTTGTCTGCTTACCATTTGTACCTGCAGACAGGTTCCTATAAGCTGATCATACATCTAACTGTATTACAGACTACCAGGAGAATAGGAGCAAGGAAAAGAAATAGGGAATTGTATCATGCACCACATTATCTGCAGCAGTTCTGTGTTGTTGTATGGATAGTTAGATTTTCAGATGTGTAATAGCACCCAGACAAGAGGCACTATGAAGTGCTAAGTAGCTTTGCCTCCTGTTGAAGTCTGTTGGGGATGAGGGTGCTCAAGCTGTTTTAAATTAGCAAGTTCTTGAACTATCCAAGGAATAAAGTGCAATTTAAAATGGCCTCTTAAAAATATTTGCACTGGGTTGGAAGTGCAAGGTTGGCTTACACAGCCAAAAGCTAGGAAATTCAGATTTAAGGCTAAGTCTCTGTAACTAAGTTTGCTACAACTAGGTATTGTGCCAGCCTCCTAACAGTAGGGTATTATATGCACCATATGGGCTGCAATAAGTAAGTGGAATGAAAGCAGGTTAAATAGATGCTGAGCCAGAACCTCTGCTGGTGTGAATCAGCAGAGCTCTATCAATAGTTGCTGATAGCTCCCCTCAGCCTTTAACTCTGAATTTCAGGCTTGTTTTTAGCCAGTTTTTTACTATGTTTCCATCGGGGGTGGGGGGTGTTTTGCTTTCCTTTTATCCCAGTTCGTGCACTAGAAAGAAAAGTTTCAGCTACTGAGGTAACCATTCAGGGAAGACTCTTCTATTAGGCCAGTGGCAAGAATGCCATAAGATCCTTCTAAGGGTGCCACAGGGTAATACTCAAAATAGCACTGTTAGGTATGCAAACATCTACACATGATTTACAAAACAAACCTAGAGATTTCAAATAAGAATTCAGTGTCGAACACATTCTGGCCTATTGTGGTCCTCCTGAGAGAAAAGAATGTCTCTAATTGTCCCATAGTCAAATACTGAAAGCTAAGAGCTGGCATTTTCTGATGGATACCTTGAGTCTAAATATCATATTTTGTTACATCCAAAATGCACCTTTTAAAAAATTCAGCTGCTGGAAATTGGGGTGCACAGGCAGTTCAGTGGCTGGAACATCAGCTTGCAATTTGGAAGATCTGAGTTCAGTTTTCTGTTCTGACAAAGCCTCTCTCTGAGACTCTGGACAATGTATTATAAGGGCACGGTGGTATAAAGGGAGAGAGAAGGAAGTCCCTACTTTAGAGAAGTCATGGCTGGAGGCCTCACACTTGAACAGGTTATCCAGGAGGTCTCCCAGATTGTAACATAAGGAGCAGAAAGGTTTAGGACCAGTTGTTTTGAAGTGTTTGAATTAAATGGGAATTTAAGACGTTCCAAGGTTCTCTTTCAAGTAGATGGGTACAGTTTACAGTCTTCACCTGCCTGCAAACAGGTATCCCAGAGCAGCATTTAATCCTTAGAAGCTGTAGCTAAAGCATGACAGGAGAAAGAGTGAAGAAAATCTACGGGAAGCTCAAATACATTTAGTTCCGAGGACTATAGCACATCTCTGGAAAACAGCGCTTAACAGCTGAGAAAGGAAGTTTTTTTTCCATGGGCTACTGCAGTGTGTGCCATAACCCCTCAGTTCACAAGCATGTGAACACACTCTACCTCTACTGCCCCACATGTGGCCAGCTGGGGCTCAACCTAAGCTCCCTGGCTGTGGTCTCCTCCTCTATGCCACACCGTGCTGCCCTGCGATGCTGCGGCAGGAAGTGGAAGCTGAAGGAAGGTAGGGGAGCCCAGAGACCCCCAACTGCTACTACAGCTGGAACAATGGGGTGAGCAGCAACTGGGAGGCAGACAAGGGTCATAAGTTAACCTGCTGCAGGCAACAAGCAGCCAGTGAGCTGCTGCTTGGGTGGCCCAGCTTTAGAGGATTAAACAAAAAAGATCATCTTACAGTCAAAAGTACATCCACTATGCTCTATTTAATTAGATACCAAAAAATCATTGCTGTTGGCAGATGGAGTAGTATTTTAAAACAAAAGGGTGATTAAATAGTCCAGATTCTTGACTAGCACAGGAGACTGGGTTCTACTGAAGTCAAGCACAGCTGTAGTTTTACACCAGTTAAGGATTAGGACCATAATCATCACATTAAACAGAAGAGAAGAGATCTTACACACACACACACACACCTTCCTGAATCAGAGAAGTATACATTTATCTTTGAGAAACTCTGTAGTAGTAGGAATCCAATGATATCCTCTCTGTTCAGTCTGTAAATGAGGTAATGCTGCTTGAAGCCTGCTCATATGCAGTGTGTGCCATGTGGATAAGCAAAATGTATTCATTTTTTAGGCTGACAATTGCTCACCTTTTATGAACATTAAATTAATCATAGACATTTAATTGGACCTGGCCATATGATTATGACTATAGTTCCAGCCTCGGCAATAAAGAACTGACAGAACAATTCATTAGCTACACTGCTGGTAGTTAAGTCAAATTGTTGGACTCACTATCTTTGCTTTCTTATTATCCCAACAGCACTCTGTGTCAGTTGGATCCAAGCATACCCATATTTGCATGGAAATATGAGCTTCATTACTTTTCTTCAGTCACCATCACACAGTAGGGCATTCATATTAAGTATAATCTACACTAAATTCTACTATTCAGTTGCAGAACAGTTGTATATGCAAGAAAAATGTGGTCGTGTGTGTGTGCATACCCATATATGTTACACACACACAGTCTCTCTGAGGGTGCTATCCAGAGTCAGAGAGATGAAGAGTACAACATGACTTGCTGTAAAGTTTGATAAACAGGATTTGGGTCAGGTACCTGATGAGCAGAAAAACTGGGAATAAATGAAGTCCAAGATCCTTCTGAACCTTGTAGCCACATTAAGCTTCTATTGCCAGTGGCACCCAGGAGAATAAAGTGACTAGCATCACAACTAGCTGCCAGGTTGACTCGACCTTTGGCACAAGCCTAGAGGGCTTGTGCTCTAGAGTCATGGCAAAGGTGTCTTAATTTACTGCAGCGCCTCCCAGCACATGAAACAGCCCACCCCAAAAAGTACTGATAAATATTTGTACCATATTATCTTTTACAACCAATTATTAAAAGAGTACATTCAAGTGTCATCAGTCATCTTCTCCAAGCAAAAAACAGCACATGGCTTCCCAGCCATAAGAGCAGGAAAGAAGGAATCAATGGTAGTTGTTCCTTGCTTTCCCCACCTCCTTCCAGCATACACTAGTAACAGAATGTTTCCCCCTCCACTGTGACTGGTGGATATATGGGAAGGTGGAGCCTAAACTGAACCAATTTCTCATTCACTCAAATGAGAGACAGAATAGTGATTCTTGGAGACTTCTCCATTGTGGTGTGAATCATAATAACAACAGTATGGGCTTGTAGGGAATGACATAAACTCAGCATATCATATAACAGTTTTAAAATCATTGAATAGTTCTCCAGCTCTCAATACACCCCTGGATTTTACCCTGTGATGTTTCTTGCCCAGAGTATTTAATTCTCCTTACAGTACACCCTATTGATTACACATTTCCAGAAGTAGCACTGTCCAATTAGAAAGATAGGATATGGCGCAACGATGTACAGATAACCCACTGGCTTGCGTGTGCATTCCAGAAATAGAGACCTGTTAGAGCTCTTGGATATCTTAAGGTATAAAGACTCATGCTTTTGGAGGTCCAGCCTTCCAAAAGCCCAGTCCCATCCCTGCTGCATCATTAGAGGATGGCTGCCCCATACCAAACCACTGTAAATCCATTTGTGATCTCCTGCCTCTACAACTACAGCTTTCAAAATATTTGCCACAGGCTTAGCTGGCAAAGTGTGCAGGCCTGATCCTAGGGCACAGGGACCAGCTTCATGCCACCCATTCATCCCATTGGGCCAAAATGTTGAGCATCATTTATCTACTCAACAGGAAATGAGAGGCAGGCAAGACAAATCATTACCATTAGTATATGGGGTGAATAACCAGGAGAAATAGAAAGGGCAGAAAATAAGACTAGACAGGAAAACAAAAGAGAACAAACTTCCAGTGAAATACCAGGAAAATTTTCCACGAGTGAAATATGGTAGGAAGTAAAACTGCCTTACAAAACACAGAGTCAACCATACTTCACAGGAAAGCATTTAAAGAGCATGTGGACACAGCATTAGCAACTGCAAGAAAAGACACTGTCCTGTGATGGCAAGGAAAAGATCATATAAACCAATAACCCCTAACTTAAACTCTTCTATAACTCTTCCTTTTAATTTTCCAGGAAACAGAGCAGAACCTTGATCCTATTCGCACCTCCAGGAACTTCTCTAATAGAAATGCTGTTGTTAATAATAACTGAAAACCACAGCTGGCAGATGAATTCTTCAGATACAAGAAGTATGAATATCTGTGAAGCTATGTAAAAGTACAAAACAACAGCATTTGAAGCCACACATTGCAGAAGAGAGAGGAATCACTAACAAGTTGACAGTTGCTGTTTTTTCATATTTATATGGTAACAGAATACTTATCAGATATTTATACCGTGGGGCATACATCTGACCACTAGGTGATCAGGCACCTGTCTAATGCCATTGATTAGTGTTAAATTGAATAGATAAGACAGAAAGGAAGGAAAGAGGCAGCGCTACTATCCTAACATTACAAATGGGAAAGAGAGGCACCAGAAACCTAAAAGTAGGCTCCTCGAAGGTAATTAGGAATCTACTTGCTTCCATAGGTGCCCAACTCCACCATTTAGTCCATTCAGGACTACCATTCAGCTGCTGCGAGCTGCCAACATTTCCACTCATTGCATTCACAAAATCACCTGAGCACCAACAGCCCTCCATAGCTAACACAGTATTTAGAGACCTAGCTCAAGCCAAAGCCTTGGAGATCCTCGAGCAGGGTGCTAGAAAAAGGAGAGATGATGCCTGTCTCACCAAGTCTTAGGCTCCAAGCAGTCCTGATAATTACTAGGCCCCACATCAGGATAGCTGGATTCAGTGCCCCAATAGGTGTGGGGTGCAGCAGAGCACCTACACAGATTGTATATTTCTCTAGTAATTAGGACTTTCGCAGAGATGCATGGGAGTTCAAACCTCTACTCCAAATTAGGCAGGACAGGCCAGGCAGTTAAACCAAGATCTTTGGTCCTTGTTAAAAACTAATTTTAGGGAGCTCAGGGAGCTCTTAACCCTGGGTTGTTCACACATTAAGATACGTAAATTAATTTTAAGCCCCCTTTGGGCATTTTGAAATTATACCACTCCAGGGCAGGTTTATCTTTGATCTGTATTACCCAGCTCATGTTCCACAAATGTGTAGCCATTCCCCAGAGAAAAATCAAGTTTTAGTTCTCTGGCATCCCAGGATACAGTATGCCCTCCCCCCACCTTCCTATTCTGTATGGATAAACTTTCCACTCTCTGAACTATACTATCCAGAGGGTGGTACTGTCACCAAGCTGTTTCCCCCTCCCATCCCCCGGCGTGTGATTTGGCCAGGTAGTTTGCAGGTAGGATGACCACCTTTTAAAATGTAAAGGTGGGACACATACCTACCTCTGCCTCCCCTCCCCCCCAAACTGTCCCTCGCTTCCACCAGCAACATGGCCAGAGCAGAGCTAAATAGGATGGGGACGGGGGCAGATGCAGGTTTCCAACTATGGGCTCGGGGCTCCCCACCCTGCTGTCCTCCCATGGTAATGTGCCCCCTGCCCTCCTGGCTGCAGTGGAGAAAATGGCAGCAGCATGGAGTTCTGCCCCCCACTTCTGCTGGGCAGACAAGAGGTGTGTGACTGATGCAGGACTTCCAGTGGGGAGGACAGGGAGCCCTGAGCCTGCAGCCAGAAGCCCACATCCACCTCTGCCCTGCTCACAAATCAGGTGGGGGGCTGTGCCCCATCCTAATCTCCCCAGGGTGGTGCACACAGCACCAGGGAATCCTCACCCCCCCCCATACCCTATGCTGCCTATGGCTCCATCCTGCTCCATGCACTCCCTGGTTGGGCAACATGCTCAGCCCCTGCCCCACTCCCTCCCTCACCTGGGACAAATGCTAGGACAAATGCTGCCCAGCAATCATGCAACTTGGAACCAGGACTTAAGGTTCTCGTTCTGGGACTGTCCTGTCCAATTAGGGAGGGGTGGTCACCCTACTTGCAGGGGCATGGACCTGTCCAGGAGGGAGGGTTATGAGAAGTGGAAGAGGGAGCAAGGTAGGGGGCCAGACTGGGGTCCCTGAGAGCTAGGGCTTCCCTCCTAGGGCAGAGGCAATATCCCCAATGAGCTGGGTCTATCCAAT
>NW_017729024.1:36122617-36130836 GCF_001723915.1 Gavialis gangeticus | reverse complement strand
TGGCTCCATCCTGCTCCATGCACTCCCTGGTTGGGCAACATGCTCAGCCCCTGCCCCACTCCCTCCCTCACCTGGGACAAATGCTAGGACAAATGCTGCCCAGCAATCATGCAACTTGGAACCAGGACTTAAGGTTCTCGTTCTGGGACTGTCCTGTCCAATTAGGGAGGGGTGGTCACCCTACTTGCAGGGGCATGGACCTGTCCAGGAGGGAGGGTTATGAGAAGTGGAAGAGGGAGCAAGGTAGGGGGCCAGACTGGGGTCCCTGAGAGCTAGGGCTTCCCTCCTAGGGCAGAGGCAATATCCCCAATGAGCTGGGTCTATCCAATCCCAATCCTTTATTTTCTCTATTTCTTTTTTAATTCTTTTTTTTTTTTTTTTTTTTTTTTTTTTTTTTTTGCTTCTTTTTGTTTTATCCTTTAGTAGCTTCAATAGCTGACTTCTTTCATTTCAACACCAAGCCCCCAGCCACCCATTGCCTCTCCACCTCCCATTTTGCTACCCAGTGCCCACCATTAAACTCTCCCCCTTCCAACCTCATACTCCCACCTCCACCAACCCATCTTTCCCGCACACACCCACCTAGAGCAGGGATAGAAGCCTGTCCTGGCTCACTGGCACAGGATTGGCAACTCATAGCTATAGCTCCTAGTCGGGCCCTTTCTTGCCAGCTCTCTAGTGGCAAGTCACAGTTGTGCAGGTCAGGGACCATCAGAGAAGGTTTTTAGCCTTAATGTGTGACTGCTCCAAATTTGAGCTAGCACATACACCAATCAACTGTTGAGAAGCTTAAAGTAATGTGTAACAAAACCCTTTCACTTGCCAGGTAAGAATAGCTTTACCAATGGGATAGTGGCTTATTTCTCATTATTTCTCAAAAATAAGAGACTGCTCTTATTTTTCACATTTTAAGTGATGACTGGCTTAGACACCTAACTCAGGAGAGTCAGATTCATGACTGATGGCCCCAGGCAGGCAGAAGAACTAACACTGACCAAGTTAGGCACCACACGATACATCCCTTTCCTCAGCATTTCACTCCCAACTAGAACAGGCAGCTCCTCTGTCTGCTGACTTCTAAGGATCATTTCCTTAGAAGTGTCCTCATACAGAGTATAGAGAGGCTGGCTAAGTAAAACTCAGATCAGCAAACTCTGCTAGGTGGCAAACTGAGAAAGGGTTATATGTTTCAACTCCTACATATGTTAAAGGAACTAGACTTAAATCATTAACTATGTTCACATAGAGAGTATGTAGCAGAGACAAACACTGAACCCAGATCTCATGAACAATAAACCCAGCCCATTATCTTAACCAGAATACTAACCTTTATTCTCCACCCTCAACGCATACAGACCAATAGATATGCCTGTAGTCATCATCTTATTCAGTTGTATGCCCAATCAAAAATCATAAGAGTCCCAAGCTACATTCTGCTTTTCAATTCCTGTGCTTGGAGTAATAACGTATGGTGAATGAAGCCAAAGCATGTACTATTCATGGTATTTTAAAACTTGCTAAGCATCCTCTAGGTAAATTTGCTGTTCTTTTCTGATCTTTCATCACGGTCCTTCCTGGCCCACGGGTGGCCAACCTGTGGCATGCATGACACAAGTGGCATAGGCAACCTGTGTATGTCATGAGGCAGACTGGTGACAGGGTGGGGAGCTCAGCTTCAGCTATCATGGGGAGCAGAAAGCAGAGCAGCAGATCAAGTAGGGGACGGGGATTGCAGTGGCACTTTGGGAGAGTGTGGGTCTTACTTAGCCTGCCCCAAAGTTTGACTCCCCTCTGGTCTAACCTGCATGTCAATGTAAATTAGTTAGGTCCTTCTAGCTTGGTCTTTCTAGTTGTTAAATTAGGATCCTGCTACACATTCAAATGAAAACTGTATAGAAATCAGCTATAGAGTTGTTACACATTTTCAAGCAATAACTTTATAGCTGGTTGGCTCTTTTTATAGATGGATAGTCATTTTCATTGTGTGATAATTACTTTACATGTGTGGCTGGTATACATTTATTGCACAATGAAGTAGTTAACTGCATAATATATGTAAAGTGTAGCAGAGGGCATATAATTGTACTAAAGAGACATCTGAGTCAATATTAGGTACAGCAAAGTAACTCCACTGGCTTAGTGGCCTCGTGGCTAGAGCACAGGGCTGAGAGTAGACACTGGCTTCTATTCTTGACTTTACAATGTGAGCTTGGGCAACTTATGTAAACATCATTGCACCTCAGTTCTGCCACCTGGAAAATGAGGACAATGAGATACTCTCCTTTGTGTAGCATTGCAAAATACATGGACACAGACCGCTCAGAAACCAATATGTTACTTCTCAGTAGTTTTCTTTGTAATCTACACCGCTAACCTTCCAGGAAAAGTTAACCTACACTAGCTGTCCTACTAACTACTATTTTGGCGATAATGCTATTATCCTACTTTGTTAATTGCTATAGAGTCAGATGGCTAGAAATGATAGCTGGTTGGACCAGCTGTCATCCTGAATGTGTGGCTACACAGAGCTTCCATGAGTCTATGCCAGTGTGCACCACCATGTAACACAGCAAGCTGCTGCAGAGACTTTGGGAATCCAAGAGGTAAACATCTTAGAGAGGTGACTCAAAACTTATTGTTAATTGTGTTATATTTACTGTCTAATGGACTTCAGCTTCTAGTTGGGGATGGTCCTCCTTTAACCAGGGGATAGGACTAGATGACCTCCTGAGTTCCCTTCCAACCCTAATTTTCTATGATTCTGTAATTCAATGCACAGTCAGTGGGAGAAAATTGGGAAAGAACTCTAATGCAAGGTTCATTCAGCAAGGCTGGCTTTTGCCTTCCTCCATGTGCTGTATAAATGCAACAGATATGTTCTCCTTTACAAAGATAAAGCATCTTTCACCAGGGGTTTCTGTAACATGAAAAAGCCAGAAGCTGCCTCTAGTATGAGAGTCCAAGTACAGACATTCAGAAAGCCTGAGGCAGAAGCATTCTAAGTATCACGCTTTACTCAAAGCTTTGTAGATTAGGTTGGGAGTGAACAGAACAGATGTTTGCTGTTGGGTGTGGGGGAGCCTGCCTGCACTGGCTGAGACCAACAGACTGAGGGACACTGTCACATGCTTCCCGGGAGCCTGCTTGAAGAATGCCAAGCCCAGCCAAGCAGCCCTCCCCCACCCAACCAGATGGCTTCTGGCAGCACTGGCAGCTGACGGAATGGAGTCCCCCTGCCCTGTGCTCCCCCCATCCCAGCTTTCTGGCTCATGTCTAGCAGGGGCTGGGCCAGGTAAACCTGGAAGGGGGGCTCCATTCCTTCCCCCCTGCCCTGCCCTTCACTTCCAGCACAGCAAAAACTCACATGCAGCTCTGAGCTGGAGCCATAAGGATGCTGGGCTGGGGTTGGGAAAAATGGAGCCACCCTGCTGCTCTCTCCCAGTCCAGCCCCCACCCCACCCATGGGGGAGGGTGGGGGGAGATGTCTGGTAGGGGTGTGTGAAGCAGGCAGTATTTGATTTGGATTCAGCCCAATTTGGGGGACAGTGATTTGATTCGCTGATTTGGATCACTGTCCCGATTCGATTCGGCAAATTTGAATCTGAAGATTCAGTTTTGATTCAGAGAATCAGGGATTCAGCCATAAACACAGCTTTATATGTTTTTTCTATGTACCTTGAGTTACCAGGCGCAGCTCTTGAACACTGAGATGATGGGGTGGATGGAGCATCCCACAGGAGTGTGGGGGGGTCCCCCACGCACTCAGCAATGGACCCTCCATGCCCTCTGGCTCAGTGATCTGCCATGGGGGGATCCAAGGTGCTCCCCCAGACCCAGGAGGCACCAGTCAACAAGCCAGGGGGCAGGGGTTCCCGCTTGCGCTCCACAGCGGACCCAAAAGTGAACTGGAAGTACTTCTCATCCACTTACAGGTCTGCTGCCGAGCACACAGCGGACAGCCCTCCCCCTGCACTCCCATGGGATGTTCCATCTGCCCCACCATCTCAGCATTCATGAGCCATGCCTGGTACCTCAAGGTACATAGATAAACATATAAAGCTGTGTCTATGACAAAATCATTGAATTTCTCCAAATCATATTGGAGGCTTCCAATTCAATTCAGAGAGATTAATAGGTCTTCTGATTTGATTCAGATTTGAAGATTCAGCCACTGAATTGGGCTGAATCTCCTCCAAATCAAATGAGCAACTGAAGCTTTGCACAGGCCTAGTGCTTGGCATGGCAGGAGGACTGTTCCCACCCCCACTCCTTCCAGTTTCCAGCATGGCAAAAAGCTGGGCTGGGCAGCCCTGTGCTGCAGATTCTGGCTGCTTTTGTTAGAAGGCTCAGAGAGGGAGAGGGGAGGGTAAAGAGCCCTCCACCATCTGGACCTGCCTCAGCTCCCCCAGGAGCCAAACCAGCAAGCTGGGGGGGTGCAGCCTGAGGGAGGCTCTGTTCCTCCCCCACCTCACCTGAGTCTCTTGACAAGTGGAGACAGGAGCTGCATCATGGGGCTACCTGGCCCAGCTTTTTGCCATGCTGGGAACTGGGGCTGGAGTGTGGGGAAACAAGGCCTGTCCTGCCATGTGTGTACCTTCTATCAGCTTGTTGGCTTGAGTCTTTGGGGGAAGCCAGGCCAGGTCCATGTGGCAGGGGGATTCTGTTCTTCTCTCGGCCCACAGTTCCCATTGTTGTGAAAAGCAGCACAGCCCCTCACTGCAGCTGGGAGAAGAGCCTCTGCTATTCAGAACTGGCCTGGCCCTCCCCAAGAACTGAGCCAGCAAGCCAAGGGGGAGAGCTGTATGGTGGGGGACCTCCATTTCCACACCCTGCCATGCAAGGAGGAGACAGGATGTTTTCTATCTCCTCTCTGTAACAGCCCAGGGGAAGGGCTGGGCTGGTACTTGCCCAAAGCAGATAATCAACAATCAAGACTAGCAAGCTGTCCCCTGTGGGGCCCTAAGGATGCTTATGGAATGCAACCTACCTTGACTCAGGATGGCATACAGCACAGATGTTTGACAAGTGCTCCAATGTAAAGTGCTTTAGTCTGATTCCACATTTATCCAGGATCTGCCATAGAGCAGAATCTGCCATTTTTAAAGCACTCTATGTGCTGTGAATGTTTGTTCAGTTATGGCTATAGAGAGCTTTCTGCATGCTTAGCATGCAGTAAGTGTAAGCTTCCACACCTAGTCTGAGTCTGCAACTAGTCTGCGGGGGTTCAAGAGCTCATATTTGTACTTTTATTCAGTGCTACTTGGTGGTGGGATGCAACATTGGCAGGCAAATCAACCCACAGCTTCTGAGGGAACACACGCACATACACAAGATAAGAGAGAGTGTCTCTGTGTGAGGATAGGTAAGGGCAGGGAAAGGAAGGGGAGGCAGTGGACCATGATAAATAAGAACAAAATGGGGTAGAACTAGGGGACTACAAAACTTATAGCAGTTCAAGATTTCAGTAGAATTCTGACCCTTTTAACAGTATTTTAGGAAGAGGTGACTGTCAGGTGACCAAAGGTCTTGGGTGAGACTTCATAGGTTAAATTAGTGATACTCCTTCTCTCCCCAACCCACCTCCCATACCCATTTATTATGGTATCTTAAAGTTCTATTTTTTTATATAGGTGTCTAGGTATAGGTACCTTTGTCTTGCGCTCACAGTAACTTTGGCTTTAAAACCCCATATCTCATCTGCAACAGCAATGGGACACACAATTTATTGGGGGTGAGGGAAATTTTTATCTTAAACAAATAAAAAAGTTGATTTTTTATTCTACCTAGAGTTTTTATTCATAAATGGAATCAACTCCCCCTCTTTCCATTGCTCTACTCCCCTCATTAATTCCATTTTAAAGGAGTTTGAAACTGGCCATTTTTTTTCCTCTTTTCCTCAAGGGCATTACTGAATATAGATTGCATGTGAAGCTATCTGGTTTTAACACTTAGGCTGCTTCAATTATACTATCTTTTGTTTTGATATACTAGTGCGTCTCGTCATTGTTGCATCTAGTCTTACTTGCTTGTATCAACATTATGTTTTCTTCTTTTGACTGCTCTGTTAGATTCTCTATATGTTTGCTATGACGCTTAAGTATAGGGAAAGCATGATCTCCACAATCTTGGTTTGAGCCAGTTGCTTTTCAAGGGTTTTTGCAAACCTACTGAGAAGTATTCAGGGTGCACTTGGATCTTTTGCTTATATCCAGAAGCAACATTTCTGGTGGCTGTTAATTGCAGTATAATAGTGCTTACAGGCTTCAGCTGATATCAGATCCTACTTTGCCTGATATAAAACTTTATTAGCGCATGTTAAAAATTTGTTATTTACATGGTCTTGTAGATATTTGTATTTCAGACTGTCCCCAATACTAGAACTTAATCTAAGGGCCTTATTACACCTTACTTTGTGAAGCACACAAATGTTGATCACTGTTAGTGCTAGCTTGGAGTTTGAGGCATTCACACTCTTAGTCTAGAGACCTTCTCTGACTATTCCACACTTGAACAGGTGTGACTTGCCACCAGCGGCTTAGTGAGCAGGGACAGGACTAAAAGCTGTAACTGTGAGATGCCACTAGAGGGCTGGTGAGGCAGGACAAGCTTCTACCCTGCTCTCTGGTGCTAGAGTGGTGGTGTGAGAGATCCTGGGATACTGGAGGACTTCAATTTGGGCACCACATATGTGGGGAGTGACCACACCCTAACAGAACAGGTGCTGGGTAGTATGGATCAGAGAAAATGCTGCCCTGGAGTGGTGTAACTTTGAGCTGCATAACAAATGCTTAAAACTACTTTTAGGTGTTAAGGCATGGACAAATCGAGGAATTAAGACCTCCAGGAGATACCCAAAAGTACCGTTACAGTACAATGTACCATCTTTCTTTATTGCAGAAAAGAAGAGATAGAACATGAGGTCCTATTAAAATAAATGGGACTTTTGGTATTGGCTTCAGTGAAACCTAAATTTCATGATCCAGTGCTAAAAAGAAATACATGCACTAGCGCTGAATGGGTTAGTTTGGGTATTGGAAGTAGTATGTAAGCACTGAATTCTAATTGGGCTAACCTACCCTGTTTTTGTCAGTGCTATTTAGGACAGGACGAGTACTCTGGTAACATACCTATACTGTCCCTGATACCGAATGCCCATTTGGGTTTGGGTACAGCTCTGTATTGAACCCTCAGAGATAAAGTTAGTTGCCCAAGGTTTTGTAAGAAGTCTACGGTAGAGCCAGGAACATACCTTATCCCAAGAACCCACAGTAACCTTCCTCTCAAGTATAGGTCAGAAGGGTAATCTGCGTATTGGCGTGTAAGGCACCACATTTGGTACCAAGCATTGTTTTAAACTTTTTCAGGTCCAGTCACCTAGCACAGTGAACTAGAAAGACCAATCCCACCTAAGTCCCAGAACTAGAAAAATATCCCTTTAACTGGAATTTTTGGCTATTTAGTGAATTTTTCATATATTTGCATTTCTCTCCATCTTTATTTTACTGAGCTGATGTTAAAGGGGAGTCATTTATCTAAATTTTCCAAGAATTGTCACCTGTTCATTTGTTGTTTGTATAAAGCCCATTTGAAAACAATGCTTTATTTTACAAAATTATTAAATCATTGTAGTCTGGTACTTATTTTACCTTCAGTGATTAAATGGATTTCATATTGTGACCTAGTTTAACCAATTCAGCCTCAGAACAATATCTAAATGGGTTATCTATAGCTCCACACAGAGATATAGCATTTATTCTGTTTGATCAGAATCATATATAGCTAACTTTTAGAGCTGTACATCCAAGTAACACAGATACCTTAGCTGTCTGTAAAATCCCATCTCATTAGCCTCTGGCTTAAAAATAAAATAATGAAAAAGGATAAAAGTGAAAGGCTAGGGGTAAACACTCTGCTGGGGTGTAAATAGCATGCTTTTGAAGTCACCTGGAATAGCACTTACATTTACATTAGCAAGGAACTAGTTCCCTACAACTATGAAAACCCAGAATATAAGGATGAAAAAAATAGTAGGATAAAAAAAAAGTAATCTTGTAGGGGAGAAAAGCTGTTACAGCAATACAAAACATGCTTATGGATAGAGAAACCAAAAGCTACCAATGCAATCTTACTAGAGGACTCTACTGAGACGTGACAAGCATGGACTGGATCCCCCAACAGCTTCCACTACAACTTTCTTACAGCATCTGACAAAAAGTAGG
>NW_017729024.1:36117239-36117617 GCF_001723915.1 Gavialis gangeticus | reverse complement strand
TACAAAGCATGCTTATGGATAGAGAAACCAAAAGCTACCAATGCAATCTTACTAGAGGACTCTACTGAGACGTGACAAGCATGGACTGGATCCCCCAACAGCTTCCACTACAACTTTCTTACAGCATCTGACAAAAAGTAGGCTGTTCTCACTGAAAGCTTATGCCTCTTTATACTGGTTAATATCCAAAGTGCGCTCTGCTCTGCCTTCTGCCAAATGAGGATAAACTTTTTGCACCAATGAGCTTAAGTCTGCAGGCAAACAATTTTGGGTGGTTACTTTGTTTAATGCAATACAAAAAACCCAGAAAAACATATCAGCTATACATGTAACACTAAACTGTCACAAACAATAAAAAGGAAAAAGAAAAAAAAGAAA
>NW_017729024.1:36107582-36112239 GCF_001723915.1 Gavialis gangeticus | reverse complement strand
AAACTAAACTGTCACAAACAATAAAAAGGAAAAAGAAAAAAAAGAAAGAGGGGGTGGGAAGACGGAGAAGAACGAAGTGTGTAATAAGTAACAATCTTGCTACCAAAATACTCCAAGAATTCCTTCCAAATTGCACAAAAGCTTGAAGCAGTTAAGTCTGTTAAATGGCACATTCATGGAGTGAATTGCATCTCATTGTAACAATTATCAGCCTTTGGAGATGTCCTATTTTTCCAATGCAGCAATATAATACTGCATGTTACTAACAACTCTGCAATTTGGGAAGGATTCAGTTTGAATTCCTGGGGATATACCTAAGAACAGATATTTGCCAAGGGCATCAGTGCTGTGTTCAAAAACATGTTAATTCTTGTTATAATTTCTTTCCATTAAAAATTAAATAGGGCATGATCAAAATGTGACCAAGCATCTCCTGGAAATCACCACATCACATCTCCAACATGTACTATTGGCAGTATATTTAATTTTTTTTAAGCTTTAGCAGGAGCCCAGTACAGGCAAAAATGATCTTGTGGTGTTTAATATGAAGTCTAAGATCAGTTATCAGTTATGACTGAATATTGTGAATTATTGATTTCCATTGGGATTCTCTTATCTGGATATCTGGGTCTCCATTTCATTCCAGTCTTAAGTACTCTATATTGCATCTCTTGCATGATGTTTTATATTCATCGAGTGATGGCAGAGAATAGGGAAGAGAAGCATATTTCAAGGCAAAAAAAGATGCAACTTATATTGAGTATTTGCTATACCTAAAGCTTTACATCCAAACTAATTTTTTCTAATACTTGATGCAACCAAATATATTGCCATACAACTGTTTTCAGAAGGTCAAATTCATCACAACTCAGAAATCCATCATTGCCCCAAAATTTATTATTTTTCATGTCCTTTAAGGTCAAAGTTATTTCAGCTGATAAAAAGGACCCTCTACAAATTTCCTTCTCCGTCACTAATAATTTGTTGTGTGGGCATAAAGTTGAGGAACCTATTCATTCCCTTGCTAGTAACACTCAACTTTTTTGGTGTACAAATTAGAATAGAATTGACTGAACTATTGATTTGTTTCTGTGTTATATACATATTCCCAAGGGAGTCTCTTACACCTGATATTTTATTACAGTTGGATTTACCTTTCAGTCTACATGCTAGTAAACTTCTTGAAATTTCCTCAATTCCCAAACATTTGGCAAAATCTATGTGAAGCATACTCTACTTTCCCAAACAGTAATGTATTCAATTCACATCTCAGATTATAGTTTCAGCCAAAGGATTCATGTTAATCCTTATCTAAATACTTATTTTTTCTTATTAAATTGTTCTTTTCTATCCTGTTTTTTGCTTTTTTTTGCACAAGTATATAATACTATATGCCCTCATAATGTCAGTGTGGAAGAAACAAAAGAGTGATTAACCGCTGTAAAAGTTTTTAACTCCTCTAAAATGAATACTCCAAATTTATAATCATCCAATAGAGAGATGAGTTGCCAGTAATTATTTACAGCTAGTCTATCTGCAAGTTAGAGATGAAGCTCCACTTCAGTATGGTCAAAGACAGCTACAGAACCGACAGAGACATTGACTACCCAATTACACTTTGAGAAATTAAATAGTCAGTTCTACACTATACTGAATAAAGCATTACAAAAAAAAAAGCCTGTAAGCCCTCATTGTTGGATTCACTATTTGCCAAATATCTACTAAACCCAGGTGTGACAATTTTTAATAATTTCCTTAAGAGTAGATTGAGACTAAAGGGACATGAGACCAATCAATGAAAGGATCCAAGCATGCATTCCAGTCCTCCCCCAAAATATAAAGGTAGTTCCTAATTCAGAGTGCTTTACTTATAAAAAAATATGATAAAACATTGGTGAAGAGGAACTGAGGCCAAGTAGCCACACAGGGGTGGAGCCCAAGTGCTGCACACTCAGCAGTTAGCTCACTCACCATGACTTGGTGTATCAGGAGGTGGGTTGGTATATTGGAGAGGGTTGGCCAAGACAGCTGTGGGTCACAATGTCCAAGAGTCTTTCGTGGCTCTCCACCTTACTTACACCCTACTACTTTCCACATGGGTGTTCTTTTTGATGCTCAGAATAGATGCCTGGCTATCTAGCCTTGTTGTTTAGGCAGAAGCACCCATGACAAGGAAACCGCATCACCCGGGGTCAGCACACCTTGGCTAAGCCCTCCAATCTTGATAAAATTCTGTGGTCAGCAATGTCTGGCCAACATAAAGAAACAAATTAACTAATAACTTTCATAACCATGTCTGCTCCCAATTCAGGCCTTGCCTCAGCCCAGCAGGGTAATCTCAGCTGCTTTCCTCCAGGCACTTGGGGCTCCTCAGGTCTTGCCCTTATGATATGAGCCCAATCCAAACAGCGTTGTCCATCGTGGGCCAAGCCCTTTGGGTAATCTGAAGCCACCAGTATCATGACCCCCCATGCAACCCCTAAAAGGTACCTGACCTCCTATTGTAGAGCAGCAGTCAGGGTTCCATTGAGAGAGCTGGAGTGGTCCTGGTCCACAGTCCCAGATCTTCTGTTTCAGTGGAGGAACATGGCATGGGCCAGTGCCTATGGTGGTGTTCCCCCATTCCCAAGGGCAGTGAAGCCTTATGTGAGAAGTTCCAGCTTACTCTGGGCCAGCACAGCCCCCTGCCAACTCCCATGTTTCCCACAGCTGCTGACAGGTGCTGAGAACCCTTGAAGACCTCATCAGCTCCTGCACCTGCTGATTCCAGGACCTAGGTGGCACTTTCTGTACTGACTGCCTGGATCTTCTTAGGTTGGGGCCCATGTCCACTTAGAGCTGGAGTTCAAGCTCCAGCACTGCTTGCTGGCTGCCTGTACAGCCCAAAGGGACGGTGACATGGTGGAACACACAGTCAGCTCACAGTTCACCACTTTTCCATGGCTGGGGATCTACTGCCTGGGGATCATGCCAGCAGTCATTGCCCTGGTAAGTATGGGGCTTGACTGAGTCCCTGCTACAATTGGATTTGCTGCATTGGGACCATAGACACATCACAGAAAATAGAATATGTCATTTTAACAGTTGCAGTAATGAATTTATCCTCTGAATCATCAGCTATGTCAATTAAATGGGAGCACAGTATTGTACACATCAAAACCAAAACTCCACATGGCTTGCTATATACACTAGAGATTGTTAGCCCCACCTATGCTTTAAATTGAGATTCTTCTACCACCAGAGGAGTTTCTTGGAACACAACATTATCAGCCCTCTCACTTTTAAGATCTTGTTTTCTTCTTCTTAATATGGGTGTTAAGGTCCTTTACATTCAGCATATGCACTTAATAGGATAAGCCATTCTCAGTGGCTTTATCATCTATGTTCAACTTTGTACATAGCTGGCCATGTGCCAGTTTCCTTAAATTAAGTGTTCCACATTTATCTGTATACTTCCACAGTTCGCAATATTGACATTCTCTCACATATTTAGACCTCATAACATATACTCCCAAGCAAAACCTGAAGAGATCATGTAGGGGAAGAGGAAAAGAAAGGAAGGGGAAAAAACCCACAAACAAGTACAAGAAATACTAACAGCAAAATTTAATATGACATACTACATCTACCAAAAAGTTTTGGGCAAATGTAATCCAAAGCTCCCTACTGCTCTATGACAAAGACAAAGGCATTAACAAAAAATCACATGAATATCATTAATTAATTATCATGGTGAAACAATGAACCCCCCACCCCTTTCTTTACTTTGTTTTGTACATCTCAGATTAGTCCATAGATTTGCCCTCTCCAGATGGTACTGATAGAATAACAGTTTCTGTTTGCTTAGGGTAATGGAAACTGTAAGCTTTACCTCTGTCAGAGATATTTATGTGGCTTGTAGTTCTGCTCCTTTATAACAGAGCCTGTTTTTCAGCCACCTCATGGGAAAGATCAGGATTATACAGATCACTCCACATCAGTTTTCCTAGTTCTCTTGCAGCTTTGAGCACTCTTGGGTGGGAAAAAAAAAAAAAAAAAAATCACCACAGAAACTTGACTACAAAGGCCCTAGGTTTTTTTCCCCCCAGATTCAGCTTCCTCCAATGAGAGTTATGGGCTCTCTCTCCAAATCAGTGTCTGAAGGGAGTTTTATGATAACATGGACAAGTAGGGCACATCTAGACAAGTATGGACATGCTTAGAATCCCAGCTCCAGTGCGAGATGCACGGGTGTAAGCCTGCTGTACCCCCATAAGCCTAGGGACCCCAGCAGTGACCCCAGGACCCCTGATGAGCCCCGGTCTGCCTGCAGGTAAGCAGGGACCCATAGAGGGTGGGACCTAGTCAGCTAGGAACAGGCTAAGTGGGCCAATGAGGGTCATGCCCCCCCAGCGCCACACCCCAAGGGTCCCCTCAGGGTCTGCAGCCCCCCCCCCCAGCACCTTGGAGACCGCCACCCAGACGGAACCCATGGTTCCAAGCTCCATGCAGATGGAGCCCCTGGCTCTCAGCTGCAGTCCAGAGATGGTGTGCCATCAGGGACTATGAGCAGGAGATAGACTCCTACTGCTGCCCTTCTGCCCTGGGAGGCAGAGGGTAGGCCTCCTTCCAGGACGAGGGAGGACTCAGGGACCTCCCTTACTGTCCAACCCAGGGC
>NW_017729024.1:36099277-36102582 GCF_001723915.1 Gavialis gangeticus | reverse complement strand
AGGACAAGGGAGGACTCAGGGACCTCCCTTACTGTCCAACCCAGGGCTTGGACCAAGGTGGCAAAGGGCCCCAAGGCCCACCACACCAAGACCCCTGCCCCGCTGCAGCATTGCAACAGGTATGAACCTCTTGCAGCCCCAGCAGAGCCTGCTAAGTTGCCACCTTTGGCAGGCAACACAGACGATACTGTAGCTACTGCCCCCGCTCTCCCCAAGACCTAATGCTAAGTGTTTGTTGTGAGAGACTCCATCCTGAGGGGGTAATCTGCCACCCTAACCCCTTAGCCCAGGAAGTTTGCTGCTTCCTAGAAGCCAGAATCTAAGACACTGTGGAGAAGATCCCTAAAATCCTCCAGCCCACTGACCACTACCCTATGCTCCTCATCCATGTGGGCAATGATATAGCTCAGAGTGCTCCCAGATGGGTCATGAGGTGCTACAGGGATTTGGGAGTGGGGCTTAAGGGTCTAGGGACACAGGTGGTGTTTTCTTCGATCCTTCCAGTCTTGGGCTATGGGCTGAAGGGGGACAGGAGGATCCAGGTAGTCAACCAAAGACTGCAGCGCTGGTGTGATTGGGAAAGCTTTGGCTCCCATGGCCATAGTCCACTCTTTGGAGAGAGAGAGAGAGAGGCAGCAAGCTGCTGGGAAGGGACAGCATCCACCTCTCTCGGTTGGGGAGGCAGCTCTTCTCAGCCAGACTGGCTGACCTGCTCCACCGGGCTTTAAACTAAGCCCACCAGGGGATGGGGGGACTACTGCCACTGCTGACCCACTGAGCAACTCCTGCAAAGCCAGCAGGCCAAGGCACTTAAGGGATCCCACCTCAGCCCCAGAACAAAATGTAGACAGGGCAAGGGCCCCCAAGGGGACACTTGTGTGCCTATACACAGATGCCAGGACCTTGGGGAATAAACAGGAGGAACTTGTTCTCCTGCTAAAAGCAAATAACTATGATGTCATTGGGATAATGGAGACCTGGTGGGCCACAGATATGGTGGCTATACCCTGTACAGGAGGGATTGAGTGGAAAGAAGATGCAGGGTTATAGCTCTCTATATCAAGGAAAGATATGCATCCCTGCGAGCCAACATTGGCACCCATGATGGATGACTTGAGACCTTCTGGGTTAAAATCTGTGGGGAACATGGCACAGGGGACACTATGATGGGAGTCTACTACAGACCCCCTACCCAAGGTCAAGACCTTGACCAGGAGTTCATCAGGGAATTGGCTGAGACCACACGTTCCTGGTGTATGGTTGACATGGGAGACTTTAAAACTACCCAGACATCTCATGGGAGGAGCGCTCAGCCAAATCCAAGCGGTCGCTAAGCTCTCTCTCACGCGTGGATGACCTCTGTCTGACGCAGGAAGTCTACAGGCTGACAAGATGTAAAGCTCTGCTTGACCTCATACTGGCAACCAGAGACGACCTAATCAGTGACCTAATGGATTGAAGGGAAGCTGGGTGACAGTGACCATGATCACCTTCACCATCAGCCATTAAGCTGACAAGTCAGTAATACATAAGTCCTCGACTTCAGGAATGCTGACTTTGACAAGCTAAGAAGTCTTGCCAGAGAGGCCCTAAAGGGCCACAACCCAAAGGGGAGGGGAGTTCAGGATGAGTGGTTGCTCCTGAAGGAAGCAATCCTAGATGTGCAAGCCAAGTTCATCCCATCTCAGAGGAAAGGCAGCAAAAGGTCACAGCAGTCCCCTTGGCTCTCCAGGGAACTGACGGACCTCCTGTGTTTTAAAAGGAAGACCTACAAAGGATGGAGGACTGGAACCACCACCAAGGAGGAATACTCTTCTCTGGTCCAGACCTGCAGAGAGCAAACCAGGAAAGCCAAGTCTGCAATGGAACTCCAGCTAGCTACAAATATCAAGGACAATAAGAAGTCCTTTTTTTAGATACGTGGGAAGCCAGAGGAAAAGCAAGGGCAACACTGGATCCCTGCTAAACCAGATGGGACAACTGGCAACCGACGCCCAGGAAAGAGCAAACTTGCTAATTGAGTACTTTGCATCAGTTTTTCCACCAGCCCCATGGGATGCCCCTGCCCACTGTGGGCCTGGGTGAGGGAGATTCCCTGCCCTCCATCGAAGCTGACCTCATGAAGGAACACCTTGATAGGCTGGATACCTTCGAGTCAGCTCGCCCTGACGGGTTGCACCCAAGGTTACTCAAGAAGCTAGCAGGCATCATAGCTCAGCCCCGGCACAGATCTTTGAGAGCTCTTGGCGCTCTGGTGAAGTGTCCGATGATTGGAAGAGGGCCAATGTGGTGCCTATCTTCAAGAAAGGGAGGAAAGTAGATCCGGCAAACACAGGCCCATCAGCCTGACCTCTATCCTGGGGAAGGTCTTGGAAAAGTTTATCAAGGAGGCCATCCTTAACAGACTAGCTGAAGGCAATATCCTGAGGGATACCCAGCATGGGTTTGTTCATGCAAGAGCTACCTGCAACAATCTCATTTCCTTTTATGACCAGGTGACCTATCACCTGGACAAGGGGGAAGAGATTGATGTGGTATATTTTGACTTCAAAAGAGCCTTCGATCTGGTATCCCATGATCACCTCTTGGCCAAACTGGTTAACTGCAGCCTTGACCTCACCATGATCTGCTGGCTGGGGAAATCAGCTCCATGGTAGGACCCAGAGGATGGTGGTTGATGGAAGCCAATTGTCTTGGTGCACGGTCACCAGTGGGGTCCCTCAAGGCTCTTTCTTAGGACCTATACTATTTAACATCTTCATCAATGATGTGGACATTGGTGTTAGAAGCAGACTGGCCAAGTTTGCCAATGACACCAAACTCTGGGGTAAAGCATCCACACCTGAGGATAGAAGGGTGATCCAGGCAGATCTGGACAGACTCATGAAATGGGTGGATGAGAACCTGATTGTGTTCAATACCGAAAAATGCAAGGTTCTCCACCTTGAGAGGAAAAACCTGCAGCATTCTTATAGGCTCAGCAGTGCTAGGCTGGTTAGCACTACAGATGAAAGGGACTTGGGGGTCACGATTGACCACAAGATGAACATGAGCCTGCAAGGTGATGCTGCAGCTAGTAAAGTGAACAAGATGCCGGCTTGCATCCATAGATGCTTCTCAAGCATGTCCCAGGACATCATTTTCCCCTTTACTTGGCCTTGGTGAGGCCACAGCTGAAGTACTGCATCCAGTTTTGGGCTCCACAATTCAAAAAAAGATGTGGAGAAGCTTGAGAAAGGCCAGAGAAGAGCCACGTGCATGATCAGAGGTCAGGAAAACAGACCTTATGATGAGAGGCTGAGAAA
>NW_017729024.1:36098678-36099239 GCF_001723915.1 Gavialis gangeticus | reverse complement strand
GAAACATGGGACTATTCAGCCTGGAAAAGCACAGGCTCGGGGTGATCTGGTGGCCACCTATAAGTTTATCAGGGTGCTCATCAGGATCTGGGGGAATGTCTGAAAAAAAAACACATATTCCCACTCATGGGAACATGCCTGTAGTGAACAAACTCAGCAGTATTATTTTTTTTCAGCTTCCTCAGGCATTCCAGCAATGCAGGCACATCTCCTGGATCTCCCCTCCAAGGCCAGCACTTTGTCCTTTAGAGCCTGCAGCTCCTTGCTGTGAAAGCACAGCTGTTTAGCTGTTTTCACAGCCCAATCCTCACAGAAATACTGTCCTCCACTCCCTCCACCCACTTCACCACGGCAGCCAACATGGCCTGTCTATTCACTAAAAATTCTTGTGTCTTGCTCACTGCAGTTGTAATGTTTGATATCTGTCTAGCTATGCCTTGCATCAGAGAAGTCAAATCCTTGGTCTTCTCCTCAGATCTTGCCTCAGAGGCCCTCCCTTTTGAAATCCAAGGGGATCCTTAATCTTCATATTTTTTGATGGTCCCAAACAATGAAGGGTGG
>NW_017729024.1:36085727-36093678 GCF_001723915.1 Gavialis gangeticus | reverse complement strand
AAAAAAAGTGCCCAAAAGCATTGCAAAATGTCAAAATGAACATATGCTTCAGTCCACAGCAAACTTGGAGACAAACAATTCTATTGTTCCCAAGTTGTAAATCTGCATTCATCTTCAAAGTTAAGACAAGACATTCAGGGCAGTTAGGGGGTGGTTAAATCTCATTCAAAATGGCCACTCAGTGCAACTTAGCTTGGTGCAATGCAGATGTTACGCTCAGATCCGGTCTCAGAGATTGGAAATCAGTCTAAGCCCGTAACGGTACAGAAGTTTCACAGACACAGACCAGTGTAAAAGTTGCAGAGCCTGGTGTAAAATAGATCTGGATTTATGTAGTATTAGATTTACTCAATCTAGGTAAAACCAGGGCATGGAACTTCTGTACAGTTACCTTTGCATCCCTGGGGCTGCAATTTTCACTTCTCCCCAGGCTATTTTTTAATCCCCTGGCCCCTCACCCTTACCCTGTGGGCCAGACAGACCCCACCCCCATCCTGCACACTGCTCCAGGTGCCACTGGATTTTTTAGCATTCACCACTGCCAGAAGCTGAACAAATAAGTCCTGGCAGGGGAAGAAATGGAAGAGGAAACCCACCTTTTCCTGCATTTTTTCTCCTGGAGAAAATCTGGGTTTTACCACATTTGATAACTTGGAACCCTGCTGATCAACAACGACTTTGAAGTTACCCCTGCATTGTGCTTTGATAAATCATTATAATGCCAATTGCAATTGTAACATCCACAGGTACCTATACACTTCTACTTCATTTCACCAGGGCTGGGACTGCAAATATATATTTTTTTCAGATCATTTGTGTTGGCAGTCCAATTACTTTCTTCTTTTTATTAGGACCTACCTCAACTTTTAGGCCACATCTTGCATCTTTATTCATTTTCATTATCCTCCTGGATTACACTTATTTCCTCCCACTCAGTTTTGTTGTGACCCCTTCAGGGCAGCATTATACCTGACATTATGAATGTAGAAATAGAAGTCTTTTTACCCCTTTCTGGCATCTATAACCATATATATAGAAGAACCAACTGCTTGTCTTTTCTTCATCTAGCTAAGCTCTGAGCTATTGCTCTTCTGGACACCATCATTCTGTTTCTTCAAGGTTCACTTAGAAGTCAGGGGTACATGGAACAAGCAGATTATAGGAACTTATCATTGCTATTCATATTTTGTTGATATATGCTTAAATAAAAATCTCGCTGCATGGATCAGAGTACTCTGATGAAATTTGATTATCAACAAAGGATAAATTTGTCCCAATTGTTTTACATGCTCCTAGAGGACAACTAGCAAATTATGACATACTAGGGGGCAAAAAAAAAAAGAATAAAAAGAAAAAAGGATAATTCCTTTTCCATCATTTGATTCAGAAAGGCTCTGCTAACTTTGATTTCCTATGGCATGTTTCCATTTCATTCTGAAATAAAATAGCTTTTAAAATTCTGTTCTGTCATCTAAGAAAGATCACAAAGTTAAAGTTTAAATGGGTATTAATTAGAATGGGTTAATAAGAATGTTACCATTTCCAATTCTTTTCAGATTATTTGCCTCTTTATCCTGTCAAAGATTGCAATAAGATCAAAGCTTGGCACAATTGTGGCCTTTTTCGTCTCATTATAACAAGTAGAGTAAATACATTTAATGCTCACTTTATAAAACATAGATTTCAAGCCTCTTCACACAGATGGAAAATGCCATATTTTTCCTAGTGTGCAGGTAAGGAAACAGATATATAAAACAGTTTCAAAATACAAAGCCAACATTATGCCAGGTCTGCCAATTCCACATTCTATATACTACAGTGGACTCATCATGTTTACATAACATTGTTTTTTCCATCACCACCTTCTTTAAAGGGGTAGAACTGGAGTATGCAAAGAAATGAACAGCACTGTTTTCACTGGCTGTAGTGGCACAAGCTGGAAGCCTCTTCCTGTGCTATCAGAGAGAGATTGACTGATTAGCCAATCAAAAATGAAGGCATTTTAAAATCATAAGAATATAGAAATTGCCATTTACTGGGTCAGACTCCATAGTTCCATCAAGCCCAGTAGCCTGTCTCAGTGGCAGAGAGCAGATGCTGAGGAAAAGGGCAAACAGGACATTTCCAGAATTTTTCATGCTCTGCTCCTCTCCAATTTCAGGTTCCAACTTCATAAATCAGTACAAGATATTGTGCTTCCTTGTCAAAACCTGTAGACTTTGTGCTCAGACATCACAGATATGAGAAATACATCACCTCCATATTTGTTCTCCATGTTCCAAATCTATTAATAAGGCCTAAAAATATTGTTGACTTGGAAACAGATTTTTGGAATTGCAACCCCAGATAGTTGGGTTAAACACTGTCTGTTGTACTCAAGTATATATAGACTGCTTAACTTTTCATCTATTAATACAAGTGCCTTTATCAACTTAATCACTGTTCCTGTTCTTTCTAGTTTATACTACATTATAAGGAAGTGCATGATAAGGAAATGTACACTGGAATACATTTGGATAACAAGTGAATTCCAGTGTACACTGGAATCCTTTGATGATCAGATCACAAACTACTTGGATGTGGGAGATGTGGTTGATGTCATAAACTTGGATTTTAAGAAGGCCTTCAATATGGCCTCCCATGACACTCTTATAAAAAAAAAAAAACAAACAAGAACTGGGGGATTGTGGGCTGGCAGAGTCCACAGTCACGTGGGTTGGAAACTGGCTAAGGTGCTGAACCCAGAGAGTGTTAGTGTGTGGGTCTGGATCATCTTGGAGGGAAGGTAGCCAGTGGTGCTCCGCGGACCTCGATTCTTGGCCCCATGCTGTTCAACATCTTTATAAAAGATTTAGATGAGGATGTGGAAAGCACACAGGCCATGCTTGTTGGTGATACTAAGTTATGGGGAAAAATCAGTCACGGTAGGGGATAGGATGCAGATCCAAGTGGACCTGGACAAGCTGGAAAGGTGGGCAGAATGGAACTGGATGCAGTTCAATAAGGATAAATGCAGAGTGCTTCATCTGGGAGGAAATAACCTGAGACATGAATATAGATTAAGAGATGTCCCGGCCAGCATGATGGCTCTACAGAGAAAATTTAGGTTGGAGATTAGGAAGACCTTTTTGACTATGGAGGGTGATCAATCATTGGAACAAGTTACTTGGAGAAGGAGTGGAGTCTCCATCCCTGGAATTTTTCAAGAGCAGGTCAGACAGACAGTTGGCTGGGATGATTTAATTAGGGATGATTCTGCCTCAAGCAAAGGGCTAGACAAAATGACCTTGTGAAGTCCCTTCCTATGACCCTAAATGCTGTAATACAATTTCTGAAAAAGATACCCTAATATTATACAATTAAGGAGGCACAACCTATTTCATATATTAGAAAAAATAAGAAGAGGTGATTTGGTTAGGGTTGGTAGGTAACTTCACAAGGAGGAATTTCCAGGTATTAAAAGATATACTATATCATGATAAAAATCTCACAATTGAATCCACAGCATATTCAGACTAGATGATCTCAGTGTCCTTCCTGTCCATCTTTAAGAGTCCTGAGAACCCTTATCTAGATCCCAACCTCTGGCACCTTCATCTCCGGTTACCCATGAAAAAGGAGATGAAGGTGCCAGAAGGTATATTGAGCATCGTGCGAATTCTTCACAACATGTTCTTGCTTCCTGTTCATGTAGGACTTGTTGAATGGGTCTTGGGAAGGCTCTGTGCACAAAGGTGAATTCTACTCTGGCTGAGCAAGTGTCTGCAGCTCCCCAACCCATTTCTACACTGCACAGAGAGCTGACAAGAGCAATGGTTACTAATTTAGTCTCACATATGAAAGGGTGTGTGTGGGGAGGGGGAAGGGGAACCACAGTGCAGCTTCTCAAAATATCAGCGTTCACTCGAAATGTGAATAGAAAGAACAAGGCCTTAACAAGGTTGATATCGCTGGCATAAACAGGTGCAATGCCACTGATTTCAATAGAGCAAGTTGAGTGGGTATTCAGTTTCAAACATATAATTATACATTTTGTCCTTGATATTGGATACTGTACAAGTTCAGGAATTTAAATGAATGTATAGGTTGTCCCCTGAAGAAATCTCTTAACATATGGAAGATACTAAAAGGTTAAGAACACGAAACAGACGTTATAACTTTGTGACAAAAATTAAAAAAAACATGAATTGTTCTCGGTCAATTTCTATATGCTTTCTTCAAGAAAAAGCTCATTGGCTTCCTTGCTACAGAATGCAAGGGATAACTTAAGCTAGGGAGTCCAGGAATGAATGATTTCCATCAGCTAGATTGGAAAGCCTTTTAATTCTTTATGGTTTTTTTCTGATTGCATCCCAACTGTTTCTATTCCCTGTCCCTTTGGAAAGCTTATTCCCATTTTATTTCGTCTAATATCAGTCTGCTAAGCTGTTGGACTAAGATTTGCTTGGCTTAACAGCAACCCTACCTATTCAGCAATATTGCCATACCAATACTCTCCTTACCCATTCACTAGTTGTGCTTTTGGTATTTACTACTGTTCTAGAATCTAGTCTGAAGCCACATACAGGTAGTACATTTCTGCTCGGAGAATTGTTGCTCTCCAGGAAAAGCCATGTGGAAGTCTGTACACTCATGGTTTCTACGAGGAGTAAAAATGGTGATTCCTGGAGAAAAATAACCCATCTTCAACCTGGTAGAGGTTGGTAGGTTGCTTCCTGGAGTCTGTCCTGGGAAAAAGAACACCTGTACACTTACCCTTCTGAGAAAAGCTACAGCACTGTCTTCTGGCACCCAGCACGAATTGTTTCCCCCCCCTCCCCTTCCCCCCATAGCTCCAGAGAAATAGGTAGCAATTTGGGATGGATACTACTGCTCCAGTAGAACAGGGTGCAAAAATCCCCCTTATTGCTTCGGAACAGGGAAGCCGAGCCCTTTCACATGGTCCACAGTGAGCTCCAAAGACACACAGGTTCCCAAGCCATCTGTATGCCAAATACATCACTCTAAGCAGACATATAACATGCTGAACAGTTGGAGACAGGCATAGGATGTCAAGTCAGCTATGTGCCCTGCACATCACTTTGAGCAGGGGGGGAGGGCAGAGATGCAACCAGACTCAAAACACAACCCAATGAGCTGTCCTACATCCTCAAGAGGGACTGAGGTGCAACTACCAGACACTCCTTTGATGTTAAAGAAGTTTGGTGAAAAGCAGGGAATAGCTAGAGTGGGGGAAACAAGACATAATAAAATCTAGGGCACAACTACAGTTGGAGCTGGAAGTGATGTCCTTCATCCTGTTCCCGAGTCAGGACCTAGATACAGGGGGCAGCTCCAATGTGAACATGATCAACATGCAGAATGTAGACCCCAATACTGTGCTTTCTACACAAGTGGCTCTGGAATGGGCACCTGCTACCCCACTGACCTCAACCCCAGAGAATTACAGTGATGTCACATGCCTGGTGTAACAGAGCCCTGCCTTTGAAGGCAACAGTTGTGCTCTTTGGAAGCCCCACTAATCCCGTCTCTTACTCTGGCACCCACCAGAGTATTGTCCTGTGCTCATCTACCATGTCATGATGAAAAGAAAATATGAAATTGGAAAGCTGCTGTCAGAATATCAGTGTGACCTTAGCAGCCTCACTCCACCCTGCTCATCATTGGACTACCTTGTTCTGGCCTGAACTTCTTCCTCCAGCTATGAACTCATACAATCCCAGGTTAGGCGTCTCTCACTCTTGGTTCCAGTCCTCATTCGCCCCCAACTCACCTAATAAAAGTCAAGGCATTTTCCTCAGGCCCTACAGTGGCCATACTCTCTTCCCAGGTGTCCTTTGTGGCCTCCCTTCACACCAGAAGTCAATCCCATGCCTTGCAATTTAAACATAACCATGAGTACCAAAACAAAAACAAAAAAACCTGTAGCTTCCTGTTGGTCTTTTTGTAGTCCTGCAGAGCTCCTTCTGAGCCCTATATGAGCTAGTCTAAGGTTCTAGCCCAGGGGCCCTTGTTATATCCCTTTCTGCTGCTTGGCTCCACCCCTTCCAGTCACCAAGCTCCCCTTCCCTTATGGGGCACAGGCGTTCCTCCCTATTAATTAGCAGACTTATCTGTCCGGATCAAGCCTCTCTGCAAGCAGACTAACAGCTCTGTAGTTCTCCTCACTGCAGCCTTCACCCTACACTCAGTAATAGGGGTTAGGAACTGGTGTTACACCCAGATACCCACTTTCCTACCTTTGGGCCTAGGGTGCTCTGTGCCCCTTCCTCAGTCGGCACTTCATAACCCTTACCATTAACCCATCAACCCACCCATACTCCTCCCATTCCCAGTGCGGAAAGGGATGCACCTGAAACCAAGCCCAGTGTGCACAGGGAAGGGTAAATACTCCACAGCGTGAGCATGCTTGGAACACAGGCACATAGGAGTCCTTGTAGTATTCCCCCTCTTCCCTCCCCCCCACCCACCAACAAGATGGGGGTTGTACCAGGCTGAGACTTGGGGGCAGGAACATAGGGTGGGTGCTGTGATGGGAAGCCTGTTGCCCATCAGCCCTGTGTCAGATGACAGCTGCAGGATGCTACTCCCACCTCTTCCAAGTAACTAAGGGTGTTAATGCAGCCATGCCCCCCCCCAACCTTGTCCAAGCCCTAACCACCAAAAGGACTGTTACAGAGCATAGAGAGCTGTTGGGGGCGAGGTGGGGGGCGATATTAAACCACACTCTTGATAGATAAGGCACAAATACCCCAGTGATGTTGTATTCACTCAACTGCTCTATGTTTCCATCCCCTAGTATTTTCCAGGGTAGCCTAG
The DNA here is from genome assembly GCF_001723915.1 of Gavialis gangeticus. NCBI lineage: Eukaryota > Metazoa > Chordata > Crocodylia > Gavialidae > Gavialis > Gavialis gangeticus. Next base: position 36,086,859 of record NW_017729024.1, on the reverse strand, counting down.
AGACTGCTTTTGGGCCACCTGATACCCCATTGGTCACATGCGAGTCATTGCCCTACAGTAATTGTGCTTCTCTGAAGAAACCTCAAGGCCATATCCTGTTGCCAGGAAGAAGAGGCCAACTCTCCCCCCTGTAAAATCTGGAATTCCACCCTTATCCCCTTCCCTCCACTGTCCACTGCTTCCCTCTCCAGAAGATGTAGGAAACATGATCCCTCTCCCCAAGACCTCCATGAATAGTCCCCCAAAAGGCACCTCAGAGCAGGACTAAGGCCCCAGGGGTGGCAATGATGCCCCTGTGGCCAAGTGCCTCTTGCCCCACTCTCACTCCTTGGGGTACCCTCCCATTTTACTTCATTTGCCATTCCTAGATGTAACTAATAATACTTAGGGAGGCTGTCCCAAGGCAAACCTCAATCTCTCTGCTATCTATTGTCTCACATGCCCAACTAGCACCCATTTCACTTCCCTGATTCTAAGCTGTAGCCCCTTCTTATCCATGCCTTCAGGTACAAGCCACCTTACCACCATGGATAATCATGGTTTCTGTCCTTCCTAATGCCATACCCATGGCTCTCAGGTGTTACTTTCAATCCATGTATCAGCTTGCACAAGCTTCAGCCATCTTCACTTTGGCCAATTGATTGTTCAAGCTGTGGACTCCTATGTCTAGGGCCACTTGCACTGGCCTGGCTTATCAAGTCCTAGCCTCACTCTTGGGGTGCAGGTTCTGGCCCACCTCATCTTTTGCTCCAGGGGCACAGGCACTGGCTCTCCTAGCTCTTTCCCACCCTGTCTCTCACTCCTGAGGTGCAGGCCCTGGCCCTCTTGGCTCTAGCCTGCCCCTTGTCTTCCCATCTCACCCTCTGCAAGGCTTGAAACCTGGAGTGCCCCAGACACCTTAGTATGTGGCCTCCAATCCTCTCCTACAGTCACAACTTCATTCTCTGGTTTCAAAGTTAACCCAACACAATTACAAGCAACTGCTCCTTAACAAAATGTCTTCCTCACTCTGGGTCAATGACATCCTACAAGCTCTCATTCCTTCTGAGCTCTCACCTCCCACTTCTCATTGGTGGTTTGGACACCTGCCAGACTGTCTCCTACAGCCCCTCTCTCCCAGAAATACTACTCC
>NW_017729024.1:36078614-36080727 GCF_001723915.1 Gavialis gangeticus | reverse complement strand
GTTTGGGCACCTGCCAGACTGTCTCCTACAGCCCCTCTCTCCCAGAAATACTACTCCCTGCAATACACAGGGACAAGACTCCCTACCTTGTTTCTGGCACTGGGCTCATACAAGCTGAAGTACTGCCTCTTTCTGTCAGGTGCCTCCTTATTCACACTCAGGGTTTTCTCCCATTTCCAAATGACCTGCCTGCCCTTCCCTGCTTCAGCATAAAACAGCTGCTTGCAGACTTTACTCTCAGGCTGCCTAGAAATCTGTCCTGCACAGTAAATTCATTATAACAGTTACCTTTTGCTCAGCTGCCTGCCTACATTTGCAAGGTTTTCCCTTAAAATAGCAGGGACCTTTGGGAGACTCTGCCCTCTCCCATGGCCACATCATAGCCATGACCACCTTGCATGGTGTAAAAGGCATTGGCATCCCTGAGAAATACAGTGGGTACTTCCCTGAGAAGTTATTCTCCCATGGCAGGTAGAAACCATATTTCCCATCCTCAGCATCCCAGAAGGCAGGAAAGGCCTTCTGGTGCCTTGACAGGGGACATAAGGAGCTAGAAAAAGAGCAGAGCTAGAGGTTCTGGGACCCAGTTCAGTGGGAGCAGAAGCATGAGGGGGTAACTGGCCATGCCCTCTTCAAGGGGAAGGGGACAGCAGTGTGAGTGGGACTGCACTGAGTGTGGCTCACAGGGCCAACTGTCCCAGACACCTATCCATCCCCATGAGCTAACTGCCAGGGCAGCCACCAAGATCGAAGCCCCCAAAGCAGTATCATGAGAGTCCTCTTGTGGCACAACACTGTCAAGCTCCAGGATCTGATCATAGCTTACTATCCTGGCTTCTCCACAATATCTGTGTGTACAGACTGAGGCAAGGAAGCATAGCAAATACTCCAGGCATGCAACCAAAACTCTCCAGCATGCCATGAGGAGATAAACAGTCATACAGCACCTAAGAGAGGATGATTTCTCAGGGAAGTACCCACTGTGTTGCTCAGGGGTCCCAATGCCTTTCACACTGAGCAAGGCAATCATGGCTATGGTGTGGCCATGGAAGAGGGCGGTGATGCCCCTCTAGGGTCTCATAGGTCACCCAAAGCAGCTCCATGATATTGTCATGGAAATCCTTCTGCTGACTCAGGGACTTGGCCAGCTCTCTCCAGAGAGAGTGGCCGAGTCAAGAGAGCACATGGCCGTGTTCATTTCTCTCTCACGGCCCTCTGCTGCCCTTGCGACAGCATCTGCCATTCTTACCAGGTCTTCTCATCTTCCTGGTCTCGGCTGTGGTTGAAGTGCTCCTTCCTTCTATCCAGCTGCCCAACATATGGCTTCATGAGCTAGGGGTGGAGAACGTAGGCCACAACCCTGATGAAGAAGGGTGGGACAAAAACTCCATCAAACTTGATGCTGCAGAATCTGTGGGACGTACTCCACACTCCACCATTTTGGGGAAACAAGCTGAAGAAGACCCTGGCATCATGAACACTGTCCACCTAACTGGCATTGATATGGGTGATATGGCCACAGTGGTCTACGACACTCTGAAGTGTGATGGAGAAAGAAACCTCTGTGGTTGGTGAAGTCTGTAACCTGGGGCAGGCAGAGGATGAAAATATAGGTGCTGTTGATGGCCCTTATGCAGATGAGAAAGTCCCTCCAGTTTAATTGCAATGACCTCCTGCCAGTACTCGCTGCATGGCCAGGCATGCCCCCAGGACCACCCCTCTGGTCATGGACTTGCCCACATTGAATTGGTTGGTGATAAAACAGAGACTGTCAGGGGTTGCCAATGTCTAGATGTTGATGGCAACATGCTTTGCCAGAGTCATGGATGGCTTTATGCCACTGTTCTAATATAGCTCAATGTTGGGGACCAACTCAGCAACAATCTCTGTGAAAGTGGCCCAGTGCATATGAACATTCTGCTGCCACTGGTAGTCATCCCAGGTGTCTAAGATGATGCCCTCCCACTATCTATTGCTTGTTTCATGGGCCCCAAAGCACCAGTTAATAAATCTGAGGGTGCTCGCAGGCCACCACAGACTGCACAGCATCTTCTAGTGCCTCCTCTCTTGGCTATATGGGAGTCATTGACCAGACCCATAAGACTGTGGGCAG
>NW_017729024.1:36073179-36073614 GCF_001723915.1 Gavialis gangeticus | reverse complement strand
ACTGTTCTAACATAGCTCAATGTTGGGGACCAACTCAGCAACAATCTCTGTGAAAGTGGCCCAGTGCATATGAACATTCTGCTGCCACTGGTAGTCATCCCAGGTGTCTAAGATGATGCCCTCCCACTATCTATTGCTTGTTTCATGGGCCCCAAAGCACCAGTTAATAAATCTGAGGGTGCTCGCAGGCCACCACAGACTGCACAGCATCTTCTAGTGCCTCCTCTCTTGGCTATATGGGAGTCATTGACCAGACCCATAAGACTGTGGGCAGAAGCACCTGTCAATGATCTTAGGTGGAAGTACAACCACAGGCCCTAGAGCTATTTGTAAGAGGCTGCATGCCAGTATGAGTTTTTGGTGCATGAGTTTAAATAGGTGAGTAAATCTGATATCTTTCATTAGACCAACTCAAATAGTTGGGGGGGGGGGGGG
>NW_017729024.1:36050675-36068179 GCF_001723915.1 Gavialis gangeticus | reverse complement strand
ACTCTTCTTTGCAAGCTTTCAGGCACCAACACCCTTTGTCAGCTGAGGAAGCATCTGCAGTTGGTCTGTGCTCTTCTGGAAGGAAGGAATGAAACTAAATAGGTCATGCCAAGTGAGCTGATTCTCAGGGGGTGTGGGGTAGAATACAGCAGGAACTGGAGCTACCAGTTTAGGAACTTGATCTGTCAACTGGTATGAGAGGACTAGAGACCCAATGCTGGAAGCTACGTAGAAATAGACACGCTTGGTAGGGCTCTTTGCCAATTCTGCTCTATCAGTATAGGGAGACAGCTTGTGGCCAAGAGTTCTCCGGGGAGGCATAGTCCCTAGTGAGAATCAGCCAATTGTCACTATCCTGTGCACTCATTTGCTTTCAGCACTCTGACAGCTAGGGGATTCTTCGAACAGGCTGAGATGCATACTATATGGCCTCTCTCAAAAGAGACAGTGAGATTCTATTACTGACAGAAATACGAGTTTTCTTTATACCTCACTCAGGAAAGAAATAGAAATATACCTTGTTGTATGCTGTCTACATACTTGTTCTCCATGTTCTGCATCTATTAGCTTTAAAATGCTTTAATAGGATGCTAAGTAAGAAAGGCAAGTTGTTCTGAAACAGTAAGATCTCATCATTTCTTCAGAAAACTATTGCTTTTCATCCACTTCCTTCCCTCAAGCACAACCTTTTTGTGAGGTTACTTTTGTTTTTGCCCGATCATTATTTCCCACTTCTCACAAAAATGAACAGCCATTTGAGGTAAAATTGCAAATTGCCAAACTACATTTTGTATAGTGTTTTGCTAGCAACGAGCCTTTTTCTGCAGACTTCAATCTATAGTAAACTCAAACACTGAAATATTGATTCTGTGGCTTACCACAAAAAGAGTGAACAGCTCATCTTTCCTGTAGAATAACTAGAAGCTAAAATAAACTCAACTTTTGAGAAATATTAGATTCTGATCAGAGACAACATGGCTAGATGCAATATTACTACTCAAGTTGATCCCCGCAAAATTGTTATACCTCCCACTGGCACTGGAAAAGTGGGGGATTTACAGCTAGTTTAAATCTAGAGTTGGGCAACATTTTTTGGCTAAATATTTTTTCCACCTAAAATGCAATTCTTAAATGTTCAGGTTAAAAAATAGGTTTTGATTTAAGAACAAAACACACATTTTCAAAATGAAGTATTCCAGTTTTTCATTTTGAAATGGTGTTCCAAAATTAAATTCACCTAAGTATATTTTTAAAAATAATTAAAATTGAAGAGTCATGAAAATGAAACATTATGCTAGACTGAATATACAGTGTTGTATTCAACTGACAATGTTTTTAGTTTTATAGCCCCCTCTTTTTACAAGTCTTTTGATTCTGACAGCAAACCAAAAAAAAAAACAAAAACAAAAAACCCAGCCAAACCCTGTGTATACATAAAGTTTTTCTAAATCAACATCAGTCTTTTGAAGTAAATGAATCTATGCTCATTTTTTTCAGCCCCTTTATTTTGGTGGGGCAATGGGTGAATTATTCCTTCCAATTTTCATCCCTGAGAATCTGTCAGCCCTGTTTCCAACCACCAATGTGGGTCTCTTCATTTGCCAACAAACATGCAGCCCATATGTCAACTTACAGAGGAAAGTTAAAGGGCAAAAATAAAGAAACAGAAAACAGCATATGGTCCATCATCTCCTCTGCCACATATAGTTTAAGAAAATTGATCGTCCCACTGTTAGTCTGTTTTAGCTACAGAGAGCTAACTACTCATCCATTTAATATAATTTTAGGATGTAATGCAATCATGACATCTGCCCATTCTGGTTTCATGGTTGCTGGCATTTGCTTTCTGTACTGGCAATTGTTAATTGTTCTCCTGACTGTGAAATAATCAGGCCAAAGGAACTCGGAAAACCCTTGCATGGCTTATGACAGAACTAAAACTTCAATGGTGATACTTTTGATGACACTGCTAAAATGTCTTCTGTGATAAGATTCTCTGGATACAATTGATCCTGTTTTACTTACTGCAGCTTCTGCTCACTGACATCTGTTTCCCTAAAAGTTGCAGGGAAAGACATGAAAAAGGCTGCGATTCCAAAGAAACTTTAAAGGGACGATTTTATAAGTAAATTCAAAGTCTTTACTTCCATGCAATTAGAGATCCATACCTTCTTGTTTTCTCTGCATATCCTTAAACTTCATCAGAATCACAATTCCAATCTCTTTTCTGATATTATCCAGTAAACAATCCAGATTCAGAGGAAATCTTCACTTAAATGCATTTTCTTTTCATTTTTGACAGGCTTAGCCTGAGTGATGTCTCAGTACAGTATATTTGTCTAACTTTTTCTTCTTTATATGGCATAGATTTCATGTCTCTCACCGCCGTGTTTGCCCTGATGTGCATTTTGATACATTTCTGAGCTATGTTAAAAATTCTCATTGTAGTGTCTCTTGCTATGCTGTCTGCACACTGATGGATTGCAGCTTGTGAGCGCTATTGTAAGGGAAGCAAGCCCTACTTAAATGAGAACTGTATTTATCAATGCTCCCATCAATAAGTATAATACTAACTCAATTATCTGCTGTTGCAGGAGACAGTCAGTAAATTTAGATAATCAGGTTCAGATGCTTGAGGGAATTTCTAGTGTAGATGAGTAATTGGTACTGGGCTGATGACTCTTGTGGCCCAGCTACTGCTGCAGAAATCCGACCATGCACATAACAGTCTGTACTATTGTTATGTATTGTGTTTGTCTCATATTGAAGCCCCCAGGAAGCTTCTTCCATTAATGAGCATACGTTACACCAGTGGAAAAACCCTGACAGGCAGTCCTGTCAAATCAAAAACATGACTAGATAAGGAGACTTCCATTTGCACAGTTTGACCTTTTCATGCCACTCAACTAACAAGCTCTACCCCAGAGGTTCCCAAAGTTTTGTTCATGGAGGGCTACTTAATAAATAGGGCATCAGACTAAAGAAAGAAGGTGGAAGCATAACAGAATGAATCTGCAATGCAATACCTATATGTTCAATGTGTGAAACATAATATGCCTTAACGTACAGCGTTATAATAAGGAGAGGCCAGAGTCATTGCTTAATTCAATCTTGATTGCCATTTATGCAGCTGACTTCTCTTGCCAATAAAGATTGCCAGGCTAGTTCATATAACTGAGTGTCTTCTAAACAGGCACACTGGTGTGAGTGAGAAGTTACATTCCCTACTGTCATGTCACGATGTCCTCAAGGATGGCTGTGATGCCCCTAGGGCTCCATGACCATGCCAATCTTATCCAATAGGCACCCTTTTTCCTCTCCTGCTATGTCTTGCTGGTAATTATAATTATATGTCTTGCTGGCTGCCCTCAAGTTGTTTGGACACAGTCCGTATGGACCCAATGTACCCTGTGGGTTCTTGGACCCCGCTCAAAATGGATGCCACATGGGACTCACTCGGCCTTATGGGTTAGATGCATGGCTCCAAAACTGCCCCTTTACCACTCCCCAAGCCTCACAGATTGTATTCAAATATTGACCCTCCAAGGCCTTGATATAGGTCAACCTCTCCTTCATTGCTGGGCTCTCCGCAGCCCTGTCTCTGTGCCCACACTGGCATTGGGCTCTTTGCACTGTAGTATGCCCCAACGAGGCCTCGTCCTCCCCAACAACCTCAATCCAGTCCACCAGTTTAAATAACAATGGAAAACACAAGTCCCTGGGCTATAACATAATACAAACAGTGCAGGGCGTTCTCTGTCCCTTTCAAAGAGTCAAACTTCTCCCCAAGCATTAAATACCTTGTAGCCCAGGGTACCTGGTGAGCTCCAGGAGCCCCATTAGTCCTGTAAATGAAACATCAGGCAACCACAGCATCTCTAGGCAGCTCTTCTCTGCAGGCTCCTTCCCCTGGCTGCTACCAGAGAACTAAAACCTGCTGATCTCAGCCCTAGGGTTTATATGCGCCCAGGACCCTGCCTTCTTCCGGTCAGCTGACCGGGTGCAGGTGCAGACTAATTCCCTGCTGCCATAGTAACCTGCACCTGTGGGGTTTCTGCCTGGCTCCTAGGGCCCTCCCTCTAGGCAGTTTCTGCCCTTAAAGGAGCTGGCACTTTAGTGCCCTGCAACACCTACCAGCTTACTAAGGCCATTACAGAGGACATCAGTTATCTATAACAACAGATCATAGGGCTGCTATGAAGGTTTGTCAGTCAGTTACCACTGAGCAATCAATGGCTGCAGCCTTGGTGATCAGCTGGTTTTGTGGGCCACCTTTAAAATGTCCTTCTGTGGGCTGCATGCAAATGCTTCACAGGCTGCAAGTGACCCATGGCCAGGACTATAGAGAACCCAGTAATTCATCTCCCACTTAGACTCCCCACTTCATCTCCCACTTGTAACTCACAATCTAACACAACACTTTAAATACATGTGATCTAGTTTGGTGGGAGGTTATGAACACAACATATTCATATGCTGGTTGAGTGAGTAATCAGTCATCATGCATGTTTGTTAATAAGAAAAAATATGTGGGGAAAGAATGACATTGGAGATAATACCTGATGTTAAGCTAAAAGTGCTTAGTGTGCTCCATGCTAGTGATGACCTGATTTTGCTGGTGATTATTGCCATCTGTAAAGTGCCATCAGTTACCCTTGAGGTTAGGATGGCTTGTGGACTTTTAGGATCAGATTTTTTTTTAGATATTTATGTACCTAAAGGTATGGACAGGTATCACGAGAATCCCATCAAGCATGTAGGTACCCATCTGCATCTTAAATACTTCAAAGAATCTGGGCCTACACACCTCATGGGATACGCCCGGTAACAATCTAGCTCAGACCTCAAGGGCATGTCTCCTCCACCTATATGCCACACACATGACTGCTGCTGTGAAGAATGCCTGACCCATTTGCCCTGCTTCAGGCCAAACCCAGGAAGGAGTCAGTTTTATTGTATTTGAATGCTTTGAGCACATGCTAATAAGCACACCCTAGATAGAGAGCCCTGTGTAGGTTGTCAGGGTTGCTTCAAGGCAGTAACCTAATTTCATTGTCAGGATCTGAAGCATTTCAAAATGATGTCCTTGGGTGCAGCTGAGAGACTGTGTAAACACAACCAGGGTGTCTGTGAACCACTTTTAAAATACAAGACTCTCTCTGGACACCATAAATCTTTATTAGTTTTATTCTAATGCAAACTTTAATGGACATTTTTATTGTCACACTGTTCTCCTAAGTTCTTGCCCCAAACTGTGCATCCAGCCTAGCATTAGGATGTTAAAAAGTTCACCTTTTCCTCATTAACATACATATTCTATCCTTGTCGCCCTTCTTTGTTACTGTGACAGCTCTTCAGTTGAACAAAATATGACCTTTAAAACTAGTGGCCAGCTCAGGCTCCCCTTCTAGTGAATGATGCCACGATCATATTGTTCTCACCTTAAAATATGAATACTTTTTTTCTCAAAATACTATGCAATTTCTAACAAATTTTAGCTTGTCATACCTAGAGTTCTGAAATAAAAGCCTATGTGGAAATGGTCTATAAAACTGAACAGGGATAAAACCAAGGACTCTCTCTAGATCAGCAGTTCTCAAGCTTTTGGATTCAAGGCACCCCTCATTCAACTCGAGGCACCCCTCCATAACTTTTATGAATTGAGTAGCACCCAATTTCAAAACTCAGTTAATATATTGCAGTGCCTACCTCCTTGCAGAAGGGCTGAGAACTGGGAGTGGGAGATCAGCGAGGCACAGAGAAGCTGAAGCCTGCTGTGGCTCCATGGAACCGCTGCTCTAGATGTTTAGCCGAGCTCTGCAGAAATTATTCTAAAACCCTGATAAAATTTAACAGGGTATAAAAAAACTGATTGAGGAATTCTCAGATTTCTTATAGCTGCCATAATAGCAACTTCGCCTTTCCTCCTCCGGTTCCAAAAGTAGGAGGCATTGATCAAGATAAACTCCATTCATGTTGGAACAGCTCCTTGGTACTGCAGGAAGCTGGACATAAATTAGAGCAGCCCCACAGCTGTTCTGTTTTATGTTGGGAACTTGCTTAATCTTTTGCTGGCCTCAAGACTTAGAGGGGAAAGTGCAGAAGGCATCAAGTTACCTTGGGTGTACCCATCTGGACACACAGTGAATACAACTGAGCCCAACTGGAGCACTGACTTGTTTAATTTTGGATGAAAGGTAGTGTGTGGAAAACCTGTGTGCAAAAATAATTGATCAAGCAACAAATACAAATCAGGCTGCTCAAAAATTGGTCCCCAAAGAACTAGAATTAAGAAATACCTTGTTCTGTTGACAAATTTTGTTTTTACAGATAACTTGAGCTGCTCTTCTTTTAAATAAAAGGAAATCCAAACTTCAAGTTAAACCTAGTCTCAAGTGTGACCATTTTAAGGTTTCCCAGCATAAATGTAACCTTGGATTTCATCAGAAATATTTACAATTTCACCTTCTTTAATTACAGGATTAATTTATTTTAAAATCTGCTCTTAGATAACAAGGAATTGAGTATAATCAAAAAGTACCATTATTATTGTCACTAATGTAGTTCAGGAGTGGTGTGTACTTATACATGGAAGCTGAGTATGATCATATTAAATCAATATATTTTTCACTTGATTATTCTTTTGTGTTTGTCATATAAATTGGAAGGAGGGAAATAATTTTCTCTGCTGGAGCATAAAACAAATTAGACATAATGGCACATAAAAAGCAAACCATAATCACCCTCTTGAAAACTAATGCATTTTACGGAATATGTAGCCATTAAGGCAGTCACAACATTTTAAACCTACTCCAGTTCAACACTCCCGCAATATATTCACTTTCTGATGCCAGCATTCTGTGAAGCTGGCACTGATAATTAAATAAATTGTATGGTGGAAATCCTAAACTCATCATGCATAGCAATATGCCAGGGTTTTTTTTTTCTTTTCCATAGCAAATTAAAGTATTGTTGTGTTTTTCTACCTGATACTGGGAATGTATTTCACTGAACATTTTTTATTTGTTTCATAGCTTTTTTTGAAAGACTTTTATGTGCACTATGTGTGTTTCCATTTTACACCATACTAACAAGTGTGTATAGACATATGCAGAGAGATGATCTCATGCTGTACAAATATTTCATGGACTTATGTTTGTAATGGCTAAAATAATTGCGTGGTAAAGCCAAATTTGTCTTAGGCAAGTCATCCCAGATGAGTCTCAATAAACCTCTTATATTCACAGCACCCTTCCATAGGTCACAGCCACGTCCTTTGTTAGGTAGGAAAGGTTCTTTCGGCAATGTTTTTCATTTCATTTCACCTAAACAATTAAGATGCTAATGTTGCCCTGGGGGCCAGGCCAAAGGTCAGGACCTCAATATCACGCTGTTAGACAGGCGGGTGTGGTGTACAATTGCACATACACACACACACAACTCAATTAGGTGCACACACACACACTCTAGGTGCATACACCCTCACCAGGTGTGCGCACACACACTACCAACTCAGGCATATACACATCTCAAATTACCAGCCTAGGCACATGCACATCTATCACCAATTCAAGCACCTATACACTATATGCATCAAAAGTTAGAAAAAAATCAGTCGTCAGTACCCACACACACAGTACAAATACACGGATCACTAATTTGTATATCACACACAATGATATATATATATTCACAAGTTCACACACAAACCATCCACCTACACACACACACAGGTGATTTCCTAACTTGGATGGTACGGTATGTATGTGTGTGTTTGGGGTATTTGGGATACCTGTGGGAAGGTTAAGGTGAGAGAGAAAGTGTAAGGAGTGAAAGTTGCCAGAACTGGGATTAAAACCAGTAGACTAGAGAGAAGCTGACCAAGGAACTGAGGCTTGGGGCCCCAGGGTTACTTGGGGTCACCTGGTGCCAGAGTGGAAGCAAGGGAAAAAGCCTGATGGCAAGGAGGAAACAGCCAGGAGACAGAGGCAGAAAGCTGGGAGATCAGGGGAAAAGGCAGTGGGGACAAGGCAATAACAGTGGTAGAGATCAGGAGAAAAGGCAGTGGGGATGAGGCAATAGAAGTGGCAGAGATCCAGGAAAAAGGCAGTGGGGATGAGACAATAGCAGCAGCAGAAATTAGGGGAAAAGGCAGTGGGGATAAGACAATAGCAAAGAAACAGGGGTTTACAGGCAGAGAAGAGCTCAGAACTGCTGGAGCCACAGGAGCATGGGACAGGCATTGGAGGTGGTGGTGAGCCAGAAGCAGGAGAGGGAGAAATGAGACATAAGTTAGAGGGGCGAGGAGCAGAGATTGGAGGAGGGCTGGAACCGTAGTAAAGAAAAACCCAGCTCAGGGTCCAAATAACAGTTTTATTAAATGAACACTGTACTGTACAGCTTGGTTTCTACACACACTCATACAAGCACTCCCACACACACACACAATGGTAGCAGGAGAAAGACTCAGTGGAAGTGTTGGAGTCCAGGTAGGGAAGAGAAACAGAGTCTAAGTCCTTGGTTGAAGAGAGGATAGGGGTGATTGCTACCTATCCAGGCTGGGAGGGGATCCTCAATGGCCAGTCAGGGTCTTTGTCCAGCAGGTGTTGTCCAAAGGGGGGTCACTGGCAGGGCCTCTGGGTTGATAGGCAGCGTGACATGGAGCAGGTCTGGTCCAGGTGAAGATGGCATCCCAAGGAGTCAGTCTTCACTACCCCTTTTTATGGGGCAGACTACCTCTGATCTCCTGTGGGGACAGCCTGTCCAGGCAAGGTCAGTCCTGTTCCAGAGGGTTCCAGATGTTCATACTGAGCATGTACAGCCTGGCACAATGGTGGGTTGCCTCATCTTTTGTTTCTTGAATGCTGAGGGTGGTTCCAATGGCTGGGTCATTGGTCCAGGTATTGGTTTTGATGGCTGGGTGATTTAGTAGGGGGTCCTGTTATCATTGTGTTTCACTCATCCATTCATTCTTTTGTTTCAGGCATTCAAGGAAAACCAGTTTATATGGGAGAGGTTACAGAATTGCAACATACTTACACAACAGGGCATGGGGACAAGATGGGAACAAGATGGGAATGGATACTTGACATCACTTTACAGACACGGGACTAAACCATACAATATTAATATGAAACAATAAAAATCAATTCACAGATGATAGGAATACATTATACAATATAAAACAGTAAAAATCAATACAAACATAACAGAACACTATTTACAATATATAAAAAGGGGGCTTATTACAGTAAGTAGTAGTAGGTAAGCTAAGTTCTAGTACTACTTGTAATTGCTTATAAGGGATAGAGAGGGCAGAGAGACTGTCAGAAATGGTTGGGGAAGGGGAGGGAATGTTTTTTTAAATAAAACAAAACAAGCAGGGCAGGCCCTATGAGGAGAGGCTACGGGATCTGAACCTGTTCAGCCTCCACAAGGGAAGGCTGAGGGGGGATCTAGTGGCCATTTACAAACTAGTCAGAGGGGACCAGCAGGCACTGGGGGAGTCCCTGTTCCCCTGAGCACTGCCAGGAGTGACTAGAAATAACAGTCACAAGCTGGCAGAGGGTAGATTCAGACTAGACATCAGGAGGCGCTACTTCACGGTTAGGGCAGCTAGGATCTGGAACCAGCTTCCAAGCGAAGTGGTGCTGGCTCCTACCCTGGGGGCCTTTAAGACAAGGCTAGACAATCACCTTGCTGGGGTTGTTTGACCCCAGTACTTTTTCCTGCCATGGCAGGGGGTCAGACTTCATGATCTGCTCAGGTCCCTTCTGACCCTACAAACTATGAAACTATGAAAATAAAAAAAAAAGACTGTGAGTTTTGCGACAATCAGGGTCCCCCTTCCTTTCCACATCACTCTGCTGGAGAAAGATGAACTAGAATCTTAGCTGGTGTAAATGACTTCCAGTGGAGCTATGCACACGTCACAGAGTCCCATGTCAGTAAGTGTGCTCTGTGTGAGCACAAAAGACCTCTGACGCTGATCATTTTGCAAGCTCAAAGATTAGGTTGTGATCCTACAAGACGTGTTTACCTTTGTGCATCTGAGCAGTTATGCTGATTTACATTTAAGAGCATATCAAATGATTTGCAAGGTTTTGATGTTGTTTATTTTGATTCAGTGGTGAATTTCTATTTCCATTGACTTAAGCATGGTCAGAATCTCATGCCAACTAAGTATACCACTAAAGAAGTAGAATATTCTAATAAATATAGTGTAGAAATTATATAAGTAATTCTATCACACTGTTCCAATATTAAATTTTACAGACTGATGCAACACTTTCTGAAGTCAATAGGAAACTTTGCACTGACTTGATGGGTTTTGGATCAGATCCTTGAGCACTGGCTACTGATCAAAGTTGTACATCTTTAATTAGAAAGGTATAACTAAGCAAAAGCATATTCCTATATAGAAAAGGGAATGAACTATATCAGAATAGCAATCATACTGTCTATATCAGTGTTTAAAAAGATCCACTTCCTCAACTCCCACTTACATTAATGCAAATTTTGTGTATGGACAAGGTCTTAAAGAAAAGATTTTAAAAAGTGAACACTGGAAAAACTAGGCATTATTTTTCATGCCATTTTATCTATACATATGAAGATGCTCAGGGTCCCCCTTCCTTTCCACATCACTCTGCTGAAAAAAGATGGACTAGAACCTCAGCTGGTGTAAATGACTTCCAGTGAAGTTATGCACTTCCCATTGTCAGTTAAGCCATCTTGTAATTCCAAAATGTCAGAAATGATACACCAACAGAAAAACAACCTTCAAATCTTTATGATTACAGTATTTGGTTAATGTCCCTGTTTTTTAAGACATAGATGGTGGTCATCCATCTATACATAGGTGTGACAGAACCCCAATTTATGGGACAAATGCAACTGACAGTTCCTATGAGGGTGGATTTTTTGACAGAAGATAAGGAAATATATTTCTTTATTGTTCCTAAGGAAAAGGAAATTTAGGAACTTGAAAGTAAAATCATCTCTATCTTCTTTGATCAAAGTCTTATCACACAAAGCAGAAGAAGAAGGTTTATTCTGATAAAGCATGCTTTTCTTGAGGAATGAGTCACAACCGACCTTTTTATTTCCTGGTAAACTTACAGAGAAATATCAAGACAAAAAACAACCTTCCCTGGAATGTAATATCTGCAACTCATCTTCAGAGAAGATTAAAGAAGACAATGTAAAGCTCTGACAACTTTGACCCAGGCTTCAGTAATAACTGAATTCTCTTGATTCCATTGAAGTACCAACATGTTAGTTGAATTTTTAATAAAATGTTTCAATAAATTTTTTGTTATTATTATTATGAACACTAACAATATAGAAATGTTTAAGAGTTCTTAGAGATAAATATTATTAGAATTTAAGACAGGAAACCTATATGGCTTGGAGTCATTGTAGGCCTGCGTCAAAAGTGCTCCATTATCTCAGAAACGATCCTTCCAGGTGGCACTGCACTATGTACTATGTTCCTGCCAGGAGTGACCACAGCTTCCTAAAGCACTAAAAGAAAGAGCAGCTGTGTGCACTTAGGAACATTACAAGTGTATCCTCCCAACTGCTCTTTCCATTGTAGAATTAGGAAAACCAAGCACTGAATGTCCAACTGAATTGCTCCTGGTCACCCAACTCTTATACCTCTCACTCCTCTGCTCTGTCAAGAAACCTAAACCCTATTCTTGTCAAAACCTCTGTAGGCAAGTGCAAGCTTGGTAGCAGAGAGGTATTGAGAAGTGTGATTTACAGCCTCCATCTTGATCTATGTTAAAACCCTCCTTGAAATTGCTCTGACTTCATGGTGCTGACAGGTCTGATGTGATGCTGGATTTGGGAAGACTCCTTAGCCTTACCTCAAGGCAGACAGGCAAATGGGTGACAAGGTAAAATGTTGCATGCCCACATTTGACATAGTCACAAATGCAGAGCGGGATTCCTTACCTTGATGCACCCTGAAGAAGTCCTTTTCTGTCAAGTAACAGTGCATATGGACTCCATGCTCTTGGATAGTTGGCCCTAGATAAAAATTTACTACAACATCCCACTATTTCTCAAATCTTTCACAGGAATTGCTCAAAAGGTTTGGAGATTCCCTCCCCTCATTTCCACAGTGTATCCCTTTGGGAATTTCAGTACGTTTCTGAGATGTATACACCGAGCATCAGAGATGGAGCATCAGAACCCAGAGTTAAAAGAGGGGCTGCTCTTAATATAGGCATGTTCTTAATACAAATCTAAAGGGATTCCCTTCTGGGAATCCAGGAAGTTATAGGAATTTGGTGAGTCTGAGGTGACTAAGTTTCACCTCCATTTTGGAAGATGTCATTTGTTATGGAGCATCTAGAAAAAGAGAAGAAATGCACTCAAAGAATGCCATGGCTGTCCTTCAGCTAAGGGCAGAGGAAAGTGAAAGCACATGACCAGGACTTGGAACCAAGGGACATGTACTCCTACATGCTGTAGGCATCCCTCTGAAAGGATCAATTAATTCCCCAGGACTTTAGATTCCATTTAAAAAAAGAAAAGGTTTACACTGTACTGTTGTGGAGGAAAGTCACAAAATCATGAACTGATGAGGCCGATAGACGAAGGAGCATCAGAAAACAGCTCTGAGTGGTGTGAACTGTCCCGTACAGCTCAGAGAGATGACACATTAGCCATAATGATTAGAGTATCAACACTGGAGCCATTCCAGTGGCCAAGTGACAGACGGAACCTCAAACACCTGTATAGGTTACTGGGAGCATTTCATATCATTAGTACTTGGCATTGGAAAGAAGGAAACATTTATATTACCCAGGAGTCAAGAATCATAGATAGAGAGTAGATTTAGGTTGGATATCAGAAAGAACTTCTTCACAGTAAGGGTTGCCAGAATCTGGAACGGGCTTCAAGGGAGGTGGTGCTTTCCCCTACCTTGGGGGTTTTCAAGAAGAGACTGAACAAGCACCTGGGCTTGGGTTCACATGACTCCAGCACTTTTTCCTGCTATGGGCAGGGGGTTGGACTCAATGATCCATTAAGGTCCCTTATGACCCTGGCATCTATGAATCTATTAATCAGATGGTCCCAGGAAGCCAAGCAGAGCCCATAGGTGTGACGTGAAAGAATTGTATTACCTCTTGCCATCTGACCATTGTTCATACTGTGTTTAATGGTCCCATCAAGGCTAGTGCAGCCCTGACTTCCCAAGTCTCTCAAATACAGCCTGGACTGGGAGACAATGTGCTGCCACACAAAGTACCTGGCAGAGCATCACAACCAACAAAACAATAGAACAAGCCACAGGTAGGCTTGATGAAGCTTTCTCAACTGCTGAGAAGTTATTGGAGTTGGGCTGAACTCTTCCCAAAACATTCCAGAATCAAGGCAGAAATTACCTGGCTCTTAAGTGAAATGAACAAGATGATTCCACCGTAAACATACAGGGAAAGGAATTAAATGCCTTTGCAAATGGAGAGTGGGATTAGAAAGGTCTCTTGAAAAGAAAAGGAACTGGGAACCCTCCTTTCCTAGTCCAGAGGCTGGAAGTAGGGATGAACTGCAATGCCATTCATGCCATCCATGTTCCAAGCAGTGACTTCCAGTCAGTACTGGAAAACCACAAGCAGTCACCTACCAGGAACTCTCAGGTATACTGGACACAGAGCTCAGTCCTCTTTTGCACCAAGCAGTGGAATAAGAGCCTCAGATGAGTCTACCCTAGAAAGGGTGCACATTTTACACACATGCAACTCAAGGGATGCTAGGTTGAGATTTGATTATGGAGCACAAAGAGAATCAGGAGAGCAAGTATATATATGCTTCACCTGGCACTTTTATACTTCATTTCCTGTTGTTTCACAGAGGTTTCATTTGAACTTGAGAGCTATACAGGCTAGATACTCAAGGGACCTGTTAGAAGGATGGCTTCCTTTGAAACTCAGAGTCCAGAAGATATCTCAGAAGACTTTCCCTCTACCATGTCCACTGCTTTACATGAGAAGGCATCAGCTAGACACCATTGGGAAGGGAAGCCAGGACAACAAGCCTCTCCTCCAGGCAAGGTAGTGTGGTGCACAATCTCACAAAGGGATTCAAGTCTCTTCTGTTTCAGGAAAGGTGTTGGCACTTACCCAGAGCACAGACTGGGACTGGTTGTCATCCAAGAGATGGAAGAGCAGTGCAATCAAGCTTTGGTTACTTCTTCCCACAAAATGACAATCTGCATCATTCATCCCACTGCAAGGTCTCTAAAGGTGTTGAGGTTGGCAGGACAGATACCAGCCTTTTCCTGAAAAGGATTCATGGGGAAGGCTGTAGCACTGAAGAAGGCCCTGCCACATCACAATATATTATGACCAACACCCAAGGTCCACATACTCAGCATATTTCCCACTTGGGAACTTACTTGGATGAAAGAAGCAAGAGTATCTAGAGAGCATGACAGATACTGCATTGATCAGGCCCTTAAGTGCTCTGTGCAGGGCACCATGACTGTCACTCAATGTATACTCCTTATCTCTAGGGAGCATCATTCACACAATACAATCACAGCTGATTAGGGTCTAGCAAAAAACACCAAAATGTTTTCTATGTGTTTGTACTAACTCCAGCAGGAGTTAATCAGTGTACTTGTCCTGGCATGTCTATACTTACATCATCAAAAAAGGGGGAAAGGCTGATGGCCAGTTCAACAGACACAGAGCCAACACCCTCCTTCTTTAGGAGGCAAAGATATTATACAGGTTATTCACGGTCCCCGCTATGCCCTCCTTATCTTTATTAAAGAGCATCATTATAATATCTGACAGCTGCTTTGGGAGCCAGACCACCTGCATCAGTGAAGAAGGCAGCTCAGAACAACCTCTGGAGAACTTCCTGGGCACATAGTAGACTATCTCAACCCTACCAATGAGATATCCCCTAAAGACACATTTCCCCAACAAAAAACGGAATCATTCTCTTTTAGCTGCTGCAAGTGATTTCTAAATACCTGTCCCTGTTCAGACCCTTCATGAGGTTCAACAAGGACAAGTGCAAAGTCCTGCACTTAGTACAAAGCAATCCCATGCACCAGTACAGGCTGGAGGCTGACTGGCTGGACAGCAGCTCTGCAGAAAAGGACCTGGGGGTTACAGTGGATGATAAGCTGAATATTAGCCAACAGTGTGCCCTCGTTGCCAAAGAAGGCTAATGGCATACTGGGCTGCATTGGTAAGAGTGCTGCCAACAGGTCAAGGGAAATGATTATTCCCCATATTCAGCACTGGTGAGGCCACATCTTGAGTACTGTGTCCAGTTTTGGGCCCCCACTACAAAAAGGATGTGGGCAAATTGGAAACAGTTCAACAGAAGGCAACAAAAATAGTGAGGGGGCTGGAGCACATGACTTATGAGGAGAGGCTGAGGGAACTGGTCTTATTTAGTCCAGAGAAGAGAAGACTGAGAGGGGATTTAATAGCAGCCTTCAATTACCTGAAGGGGGATTTGGGGCTGGACTCGATGATCCTCCGGGGTTCCTTCCAGCCCGAATGTCTATGAAATCAAAAAGGATGGAGCTAGACTGTTTTCAGTGGTGGCAGATGCCAGAACAAGGAGCAATGGTCTGAAGTTGCAAGGGAAGTTTAGTTTAGATATTAAGAATTTTCTCACTAGGAGGGTAGTAAAACACTAAAACAGGTTACCCAGAGAGGTTGTGAACTCTCCATCCTTGGAGGTTTTTAAGACCTAGCTAGACAATTCCTTGAGTGGGATGATTTACCTGGAGGTGGTTCTGCTTCAAGCAGGGGATTGGACTAGATGATGTCCTGAGGTGCCTTCCAACCCCAATTTTGTATGAATCTATGGTTCTACATCTCATTCAGGCTGGGGCTCTCCGTTCTTCCAGCATGCCACAAAGGTCCAACATTGCCTGATGGTAGAAAAGCTTAAAACAAGGGAAAGTCCCCATCAGCATCAGAAACCCACATTGAAATCAAATAGAGTATTTGGCTCCCAGACACTGAAGATGTCCCATATTATCACAAATAAATGGAATGCCCCCTGCCTTAGAGACACCTTCTTACTGGTGGCTGCAAAACTGGCGGACACTCCTTCTGACAGTGTGAGCTTCCTGCAGCAGGCCTGATATCCAGAAAGTGCTACAAGAATGAAGCTGCTCCATGCTCACTGAAAAATCTGCTACATGAGGAAGAAAAGACTTCCCATTTTACTGTGCATCAAGTTCTAGTAAGAACACTTCAGCACATGCTGGGTGCAGAGTGCTTTTACAAGTACAGGCATTTCTTTTCAAAGCATAAATAGGATCCACACATGCTTAAGCCTCTGGCCTCTAAGGACAGAGATGAAATGTTCTTTTCCTTCTTGCAAGATCCAAAATCCTGTAAATGGGGAGCTGGAGAAGGAATGCCATTCCCTAACACAACAGCAAAGAACCTCTGAATAATTCCAGCATTAACTAGGCATCAGGATCAACTGTACAAACTGAAGCCTGCCCTTCTGGCACCATTAGCGGTGGCAAAGAAAACAGGCTTTGGTAGGCCAGGTGAAATTTTGATTTCATCTCTGGTGGCAGAGTCGGCTTCAGATGGCTAAATACAAGAGAGAAGCACTTTGTCTTGGGCTTGGCAGAACTGCGGTGGAGCTAAGCATGAGAGACAAGCCTCAGATTCAGAAGAAATGGGCATCCCAGAATTTGCTTTCTCTTGGCATGTGAGAAGGTGAATGCAATGAGAAAACAAACCAGAGGAGCAGGGATTTCCATAGGCCAAGGGAAGGCAAAGGAGACTGTCTGTAACAGGGCTAGCATCTGAAACACTTACAGTGAGGTGCATTACAAAACTGGTAAAAGAATAACGCTCCAGTGGGAGGTCTCAATTTCTAAGTGACCTGAAAGGAATTAGGATAAGTGACTGCTCTTTCCAGAAGCCATTCACCTTAATCAGGCTGAAGTGCCAAGAAGATGGGTGAGACATAAGGGTTGCAATACTTAGCTCCCTGGTGGAGAGCAGGGACCCTGGTGCAGAGTGGGTCTTGAGGCAATCAGTTCCTGTCAAT
This sequence comes from Gavialis gangeticus, assembly GCF_001723915.1. Lineage (NCBI taxonomy): Eukaryota > Metazoa > Chordata > Crocodylia > Gavialidae > Gavialis > Gavialis gangeticus. Next base: position 36,051,121 of record NW_017729024.1, on the reverse strand, counting down.
CACATGGGAAATGCAGCATAAATAGGTTTCAAGTTGTTGTAGCAACCCCCTCTGCCCCTTCCTCCTCTTGTTTTACTACTTCTACACTTTAGGTCCTGGCTGGTGGTGAGAGTTCACTCCTCAGCTCTCCTTCCATTGCTCATCACTGCAAACAGCATTTGGCACTGGGAATATTTTATTTACTGTTAAACCCACAGTTAGCACTGTTTTCTGTTCAAAACCATCTGGATGGCCTCTCACTCCAGTGGCCTTCAGAAGCAGAAACATGTAATGGAGAAGGTTGTGCTTCAGTGCCAGGTCTTAACAACAGTGATCAGAAATCAAAAGACAGATGCTAGTGCAGAGAGAACCTCGATGTCAAAGAAGAAAAGTTCAGGAAAAAGCATTTTCTATCCAAGTCAAGGCCAGGGATTGATATTCTACAAGGCTGCAATCAATTGCAGTAA
>NW_017729024.1:36038575-36045675 GCF_001723915.1 Gavialis gangeticus | reverse complement strand
AACCCACAGTCAGCACTGTTTTCTGTTCAAAACCATCTGGATGGCCTCTCACTCCAGTGGCCTTCAGAAGCAGAAACATGTAATGGAGAAGGTTGTGCTTCAGTGCCAGGTCTTAACAACAGTGATCAGAAATCAAAAGACAGATGCTAGTGCAGAGAGAACCTCGATGTCAAAGAAGAAAAGTTCAGGAAAAAGCATTTTCTATCCAAGTCAAGGCCAGGGATTGATATTCTACAAGGCTGCAATCAATTGCAGTAAAGGAAATCCAATGTAGTAACACTGAGCCGCCACCTCTTTCAGGTATGGGACAGAGAGAAATCCTTAACAATTAATGTCTGAAGCCAAGAAGCCCTAATTGAACAACAATCAGGAAGGACAGTAGCAACCCTAAACACAGCCTCCCCATTTCGAACCAGTTCAAAGGAGCACTCAAAGCCCATATCCCAAATCGCCGTTGGAAATTTCAATCAGTTCCATATTCCTCTGAACTGCATTCTTTGAAACAAATAGTTAAATATACCTAGAGAAATTCCACTGGCACATTTCCTCATTGTGGAATCACAAGTAGGCTGTCACTGCCACACTGCCATTCCATTCTTGACCTACAGAAAACGTTAAGACTCAAAAAGAAACCCCAAGAAACAGGTTGCTCTACCTTTTGACTGTCCCAGTGTTTTGTTGTGGTGTTTTGGGTTTTTTTTAAGAATGTGTCCAGTAGTGAAAAAACTATTTCAGTAGAAAGGATGAGTGTTGGTAGCTTAACAAAAGTAATGAGGCCTTGTAAACTCGGTTCACCTCTTCCCACCCCAAATGCCTCTATATATATACAGCCTTCGGACACTTTGCTCACACCATTAAAGAATCTGGGTTCTGGGGACATCTGCAGAAAACAACTGATCTTAAAGAGATGCTATTTCAAAGATGCAAGTTAAACACTCCAACCCTACCCCTGAAAAGAACTTTCAATGGCATTTGCCCACATTTACTCATCTTGATTATTCACAGAGAAAGGAGGACAGGGCCAGACAGAGTGGCCCTGATGGCTAGGATACAGCCAATGAGGTGACTGTAAATTTGTGACCTTACCTGCATCTATTTGCATTGGTTTTATGTAGAGCTGGCTGTTGTTTTTTTCTGCTCTAGGCAATCCAACCAATATCCATTTTTTACCATCCCACAGTCACTTGTCAGGTGTCACTTTTATGAAACATTTTGTGTTGCCCAGTATTTACTGCCAGGAACATTCTCCTGGATCAAGAAGATGCATATACAGGCAGTCCTCAGACTTATGACATAATTGGTTCCTGAAAACTGAAATGTTGCAACTGGAAACTGACTTTCTCATAGGAAACAATGTTATAAATGGGGGATATGTTCCTGAACCAAGGCCTGATACCCTATTTTCACTGAAAATAACCCAGCATTTTGTACTCAATCAATTATAGAGAAGTAATATAGCTACATTAATGTATTTATATTGTAAATAGCAATCATATTGATTTGGAAGGACTTCTTTGAGGTGACTTTGCTGGACTTTTTGAAGGGCTCTTGGTTGGATTTTTTGAAGGGTTCCTGGCTGGAATCTTCTCAGGAGTCTTGGCTGCAGGTTTTTCTGGAGTCTTGTCTGCTTTCTTAAAGAAAGTGTTCAAGGAAGTTTGGACAAATGTTCTCCAGGGAGATGGGCAACGCATCGAACTTGTTCACGGGCACGGCATCATGTCAGACCAAGCCTTGAAAGTTGAAACTGACTTCAAAAAGTTGGAACAGGGTGTCAATTTATAAAGACAGTTAAGTGAGAAACGTTGTAACTCAAAATATTGTAAGTCAAGGACTGCCTGTTTGTATGGAAGACATAACCAGTAATGTGCAAAAGGTAACAAAAAGCATCTACTATATTGCCTTTCAGGAAGTCTTAGATAGCCTCTAGAACCCCTCGAGGCTTGATCTGTCCCATTCTACATACATCCTCAACGGGATCATTCATCTCAGGGGAGATGCAACTGTCCCCAAGGGACATCAGGCTCCTATAGCAGACCACAGATTCTAAAACAAAAGTCAGAAATAAAGCAAATGAACAATCTCTGCCTGCTTCAGCTAATAGAGGAAGAATGTGCTTTTGTGTTGAACAAATTATAGGGGCAGGGTTTCTGCAGCAGCAGAAGAGTTATGAAAAAGGATGCCATGACTATAGGAAGTTTGAAAACCACCGCTTTACAGGACTGACTGGAGCCAGCCCTGGCGTGGCTTCTTGAGGGACAACCTTTGGCTCAAGACCTTGGCTTCTTTTCATCCAGCTTCCCCAGTGATCCTTAGCATCCCTGCCTCATATTGCTCCTTCTTTTTGGCCAGCTCCCAGGAAGCATTGCGGGGGGGTGGTATTTATTTTTTTTGCGGGGGAAGGGTCAAAGTTCCAATGTCCCAAACAACTTTCCGATGTCCCTGCAGTTTTCTGAAGTCTTCAAAACTGAAGTCCCTCTGTCCTTCCTCAGCTTCTTATGCTGCCCTTCCCCTTGGGACCACACATTTGTTTCTGTGTCCTCCCTGGGATTATTCCCTCACAGTGTACTCCCTAAAACTACCCTTTTCCTCTTCCCAGTCTTCTCAGAGCCTTACTCTTTCTCCTCAGGCTCAGTCAGCCACAGTTGCAACAAAACAGTTGCACAATTATAATTTAAACCTGAGGACAACACTCACCTGATACAATAAATACAACATCACAGGTAACCAATCAGAGAGCTGCCTCTGAGGCCTGAGGTCCGGCCTAGACTGCTATCTGCCCCTGGGATGAAACGGGCATAATGCTGCCCTGGCTTATGAAACTATTTACAGAACTATTTACAGTTATGCTCATAGTGAGCCCCACAAAGTGTTCGACATCAGAACAGCAGGCTAGAGCTCAGCCCAGTTAACTTGTCACAATAGTTCCCACCAGAAGGCAGATTCTATCATTCAGCTCTCTGAACAGTGCTGGTTGCAATCCACAGAGTCCTCTGGCCACATACACAAATCTTTTATATGTTTTGCAGACCTGAATGTCCACCTCAGCCTTGGTCATCATCTCAGTCTACTGCAAACTGGGATCATCTTGTAGATTATTTATACTGGGCATGTCTACATGAGATGCTTAACTGTGCATTAGCACAGCTTACTGCAAAGTAAGCATGTGTGTCTACACATGCACATGCTTACTATGCTGTAAACCTCCTTAATCACAAGTAAATTTGCAAACACAAGTAGCAAATTTCCTTGAGATTAGTAGCACTCATGTAAATGCGTGCAGTAGTGCTCCTGTAGATGCCTGACTGGGAATAAAATAGCTCCCTGTCCCCGGAAGCTGCCTGCTGCCAGAGCAGACTCCGCTACAGGAGCCAGAGCAGCAACTATGTCCCCCTGCTCTGGCAGCAGGGAGCTCCTAGCCCTTGTTCTGAGATTGCAAATTGGGGAGCAGGGGATGGGAGACCCTTATCTCCCACTGCCAGTTCCATGACTGTGTGGCCAGTACTGGAAGATAAGGGTGTCCCAGCACCAGCCCCATGGTCACGGAGCAGGTGCTGGAAGCTCCCTGCTGGTGCGGACAGGGGAGCCTGTTCCCTGTCCAGCTCCACGAGTGTGGAGCTGTGGGGGGGAACAGGCTCATGGAGTTGGGTGGGGAACAAGCCCCCTAGCCTGTTCCCCACCAGCTCTGGTCTTGTGGGGCTGAGTGGGGAACGAACTGCCCAGCCACCACCCGGCATACAAGGCAGGGGCTGGGAACTGTTCTGGTCAGGGACAGGTCCCAGCCCCATGCCCTGATTGCACAGAGCTGGGCAAGAGTCACAGAGATGCCAGTACACAGGGCTGCTAACTGCCCTACTGGTGGATCGGGCCAGGGGGCTGGGACCTGCCCCTCCCTGCAGCTCTTTTCAAGTCCTCTGCCTCTGCCTCTGACAGGACCTAGAGCTTCCCCCGGTGGCAGCAGGGGCCCATTGCAAGGCTACAGGAAACAGTGCAAAGAGCAGCAAATCTTCTCCCTCATCCCCACATGCATAGATGCCTGCCTGAAGGAGCTTACTCCAGAGCAGCTTACACTAGAGTAAACTTAGGCTCGATCAAATTATGTGTAGACATGCCCACTATAGTCTTTCTTTCCTGCATTATTATGTAAACAAAACCATCTATATATGGCTTCTCTGCTCTTTTTCAGTGACTTTTCCTATTCCAAATCATGTCCTGAAATGTCATTATTTCTCATTTGTCCTCTAGGCAGACTCCCAAAATATGTCTCAACCTATTTATCTCTGGAATTTCTAGTACCTTCTCTTTATTATCATAGTCCAGGGTTCTACCTCATACATCAGCCTTGCTTTTATTATTTGTACAAATTGCCCTTTAGTCTGATCAACATATTTTTATCACAGATTACCGAAACATCTCTCTTCCCTTTATCCATGGTACACTTACTTGCTCTCTGACAGCCCTGTCACAACCTGCTAATACCTAAATTCTGTTATCTCCCCTTTAGTTTTTATTAAATGGAACTTAAACCTAAAAGACTAAAAACATATTAGGTTATCCAGTCTGTCCCCAAGGAACTTACAAGTATAAAGAAAAGAAGAAGAGCAATGCCTATCCATTAAGACCTCCTAACCTGCCCAGGCAATTGGCTATACCCTCACTTCTATTCCACCCACCAGGAAGAGAACAGGAGGAAACAGCTCATCCCAGCAATAAGAGTAAATATTTGTAAACATTCTACCCCTGGTATCTTGGACATTACACAGCTCAGACATCCAAGCAGCAGGAAATCCAGAAGGCTTCTGCTTGTGAGATGGAGAGACTGGACCTTTGGAGGCTTAAATCTAGTCATGCACCAGCTTCCAGAAGCAGGTATAAAGTCACCAAGCCTTGCTTTTAAATGTGACCTCCACCTGTGGGATAGAGTATCAGATATGATGGACAAACTACCCAGATAAAAGCAGCAAGAATGGCTATCGGCCTCTTCTGACTCCTTGGCAGTGCCATGAGGAACATGGCATTGGCCAGCAACACAAGGCACATACCTAGGCTTCAGCTGTCGTGGACCGTATGAAAGGTGCAGACTACTGTATGTGACATTCTGGTTGAAGGAGCTGTACAATTCTGACGGTAAACCCATTCATGACATACCAGAAATTGCAGAGAGGATGACAGCCCTGGCTCTGAGAGACACATTACTGCTCCTTAGCCTAACAGTTATTGTATCCCTTCCCTTACATTCCCAAGATGCTCAAGCATCCTGACAGCCACAGCTTGACCCTGCAAAGTTTGATATCCACACTGCTGAATCTCTCAACCACCTTGTGAATCATTTTACCACTTCTTCCCAAGCTAGTCTCTTCCAGCCAGGGAGAGATGCTGCCCCCAGAATCAAGCTCCCTCCCCCAGACAGCTTCTCCTCCTGGACAGAAAATGTTCAGCTGCAATACAGGATACTTTTCTGTGAAGCAGAAAGCCTTTCATGGACTCATCTCTTCTGGCAAAATGGAAGAGATCCTCTATCTGGACAACTCTAACAAGAGAAGTTCATCAAATGCAACTCTGCTACAATGAGAATGCTCCGTACATTCTCACAAATCGGGCATTCCAAGTTAAGCATGCATGCTGCCTAATAAATCCAATCCAGCAAAGTGATGAGCTTCCTCCAGTTTCCCTGAGGTAATCAATTTCCCTGAGGTTATCAATTCCTCAGCCGCTGTAGATCAGCAGAGCACCATTATCTTCAGCAGACTAATGCTGATCTGCAGCATCTGAAGGAACTAGGCCACTGGGATTAAAGGTATTGAACTCTTTACAGGATTATGTCTTTTGAGTTTGAGCATTACAGGGATTTGAGAACAATGCGTGATATTATGCAGCTTATGTATGTGTCAAGTCACACGTATTCAGAATTTCCCATAGCATGCAAAACTACTTTCACTAGAACGTTCTTCTTTTAACGTTAATTTTAAGATAAGTACCTAACAGAACATTTGCATTAATTTCCTTTATTTTATTTCCATATTAAAGAGTTATGGTACTTAAAGAAAACCCATTCTGAGGAAATTGCAGTAGGTGCTCCATAATTTGCATATCAATGTATACAAGCAGATTAAACTATAGGCTCCTTCAAGGGGAATTAAAACACTCCAACAAATACATTTTATAGGTCAAGATTTTTAAACAGAAGTTGTGAATTTGGATGCCTAACTTAAGAACACTGGAGCCCAATTTTCAGAGGGAATCAGCAGGCTCTCTGTAAGTCAGGACAAATTTGTCCCCCATAATTACCTTGAGGTGATCATCCTTTCCAGAAAGGGTAGAAAGTCATTAATGATGCATCTAAGGTATTCGAGCTGGAAGCTGTAGGTGACAACAAGGATTATCCTAGCATTGGTATTGTAGCAGGTCAGAGCAAGGTCTGAGTCTGGGTTCATTGATTTGTGTGGCTACAGTTTTAAGGTTGTATTGTAATTGTAGGAATCCTTGTTCCAGTTCCTTAAGGTGTTATCCTAGTCAGTAGGATCAGGGCAGATACAGTTGTAATGTAGAGCTTGGCAGTAGATGATGGATCTACTGGTACATTTAGGGTGAAAGCTGCTGCTGTGAAACTAGCTGTGACAGTCAGTTGGTTTCTGATACAATGTGATGGTGATGTGGCCAATCAATATAGTTTCTAGAAAATAAATCTGCTGGGTAGAATATTCCAGAGCTAGTTTAATGGAGGTGTGAAAGCTGTTAAAGTCCTGGTGAAATTTCTCTAAAGATTCCTTCCCGAATGTCATCAATGTACCTGAAGTATACTAGAAGATGAGAGGGCAGCTGCAAATCATAGAATCAATGAGTCAGAGGGGACCTAGACAGATCATCAAGTCCGACCCCCTGCCATGGGCAGGAATGAGCACTGCGGGTGGGAGGGGTCATAAGACCCCAGCCAGGTGCCTATCCAGTCTCCTCTTGAAGATCTCCAGGGAAGGTGAGAGCACCACCTCTCTGGGAAGCCTATTCCAGGCTCTGGCCACCCTTACAGTGAAGTAGTTCTTCCTAATATCTAACCTAAACCTATCCTCCCTCAGCTTGTGGCCATTGTTCCTGGTGACTCCAAG
>NW_017729024.1:36037186-36037939 GCF_001723915.1 Gavialis gangeticus | reverse complement strand
AAGGCCTTCTGGAAGTCCAAGAAGATGACATCGACTTCCTCCTTCCCATCTAAGCTCTTTGTTACTTGGCCATAGAAAGAGACCAGGTTAGTCAGGCAGGATCAGCCTGGCATGAACCCAAAGGAAATGAACTTCAAGGTCTGTCTTAGATACTGGGGAGCCATATGTGTGCCCATGGCAGTGCCATTAATTTTAGGTGTAGGGAGTCCCCAAAATGCAAAGAGTTGTGTGTAAGGACAAAGACAGAGTTTTACCATTAAATTCAATGAAGCCAGGATTTCATCCTGAATGCCTCTAGAGAGCAGAGGTCTGAGACAGCTCCTGTTCTTCCCCACAGAGGGATAGAGATTCTGCATCTCCAGTCTTCCAGTACTGGATCCTTCCTGTCCCCTTTGGAATGTCTAATCTACCTGGTGCTTATCCCTAGGCAAAGCTAGCCTTAAGGAAAATGGTGCCCTGGGCAAACTTGTATTTTGGTGCTCCCCCTGACACTGCCTGCCCCCCAACACCATCACCCCAGGTGCAGTCTGTTGGGGAGGATGAGGAGCATGATGAGCTGCTGCCCACACTTCCCAGCCTGGCTCTCCCTGAGCAGCGGCTGGAGGCAGAGGGGAGGGACAGGCTGGAGGAGGTATTGGTGGGGAGGGTGACTGCAGGCAGGCAGTGCCAGCTGGGCTGGGTGCCACTCCTCCAAGCAGGGCGGGGCAAAAGCACTGCTGCTCACATGGGGTGCACGTGTGTGTGTGTGTGTGT
>NW_017729024.1:36025587-36032186 GCF_001723915.1 Gavialis gangeticus | reverse complement strand
GAGAGAGAGAGAGAGAGAGAGAGAGAGAGAGAGAGAGAGAGAGAGAGAGAGAGAGAGAGAGAGAGAGAGAGAGAGAGAGAGAGAGAGAGAGAGAGAGAGAGAGAGAGAGAGAGAGAGAGAGAGAGAGAGAGAGAGAGAGAGAGAGAGACACTCCCGACTATGGCATCTTGGGTGGTTGCCTATGTTACCCACCTCTAAGGCCAGCTCTGTCCCTAGGCTTTGGAACTCAAAGAAAGGACACAAATCAAGACTGTCTCGCATAAAGGCACTCAGAGACTAGGGCTGAGATTCTAGAGTCAAAACTCCTCTCTCCTAGCATATGCATCCAGTTTTGACTACCTGCAAGCTGAACCAGAATTATATTAACCTTTGCAATTTTTTATTCTATATTTTTTAAATGACTTTGCTTTTAAAACAAGAAAAAAATGCCACTAGCCACAACACTTCTATTAGCTAGTATTCCCCCAATTTAGAGTGCAAACCAACTCCCAATCTGAGTACATCTAAACAGATTAGATAGAAATATATACAGTATATTTCATATATACAGATGTGCTTTCTCCATTTTTCCTGTAACCGAAAATGCACTATGAAATTTTGCATTTTAATAGAAATATAAATATGGTCAGTATAATTCAAATTCATTCAGGTTTATTAAAAAAAATAACTCCTGGAATAACTTGATAAATAAAGTTTTTCTACAAGTTTCTTTGCAAAGGTATAAAACTTTGGGAAAGACTTATAATAAAAGTAGAATCATATACTTAACCTTACCTACCATATAGGTAGATAAAACTTGGGATTAAAAAAAGATGTAGAGCTTTTTTTCCCCTAAACTTTTAAAAACTTGTTCCAAAAAAGATGGGCTTACATTGTTATTTTAAAAGTAAATATCCAGGAACCTGAGAATCCTGAAATTATTTTTTCTGGCTTTCTCCCTAAGTTGCTTTAGCTCCTGTGGAATAGAAAACAGGCATATTTTATTGGCAGTTGTAGCTTTAATTCTCTCAAAACAATATTGTAGTCTCACCACAGGAGACATTGCTCTGGATTTCCATCTTGGTTTTATTTACTTTGATTGCAACGGCTGGGGCAAACAGCATGAAGAAAGAATTGTACTTTGCTTTAAGCATTACACATATTTGGTACTGTTTATAGATGGACCAGAATCAAAGAGATTCAAAATCCAAACATCTCCTTACTTTAGTCAAATTCAGAGCTCAATCCAATTCTAGACTGAATCATTTCTACCTCCCTAACAAAATCTGTGTCACCGATAGTCCTCTGAACTTAGAGCTCAACTTAGATCCAAATGCTTTGCACAGTTCTCTCCATGTCATTATTAAACCAGTTCCACAACTATAACTTCCAGTGCAAATCCCATGGCTTTTTGTTGGCTCCAATGGGACTTCTCTAATGAGAAAGGATGATGGACTTTGATGGTAAAGTTACATTCCAAGACTAATATACCAATGCCTCGGGAAAGCATCAGGAAAACATGAACACCTTGCCTTTGTCCCCTTTCATTCACCATGCCCTGTAAAAATACTTTTATTGCTCCTCCTTTGTGATATGCAACTCAACAGTTTATGGATATATTTGAATCACTGTATATCTTGCTTGAATTCCCTACCTCCTCCTAAACATTAAATGGAAGCAAGTGTAGTTTTGCTTGGGGGGTGGGGGTTGCTGCTGCAAATTATATTGAACAAAGGTGGAAGTTTTGCACTCCTCTACTGAGGCCTAATTAGGCTCAATTTAAAATCTACCTAACACAGCATCCAGTGCTTCCATATGGACAAATGATACCTATCAGTTGTGTCACCTTATTATAGTTACTGTATAATAATAACCTCCTTACACACTAAAAACATAAAAGACTTAATGCATCAGTTAAATCTTTTTATGCCAATGTGGGCAGAATGTTGTTCCATCTGTTCAAGACAAAAATATACATGTACTGAACTTAATCATACTTATTTCTGTCTGTTATCACTGTTTCACATTAACTGTAAAACCCAAAAGGACAACATTTAAAATGTGAAGGCACATTGCACCTTAGCTGAGCAGCCTGTCCATGGCTCAGAAAAAATGCAAAGGCCTGACCCCTGCCTTGAAGAAACAAGCATTCCTAACATCATTTGTTTTGGGGATTCAATTTACCTGTTTTAACCTGACTGGATTCAGTTCTTACCTTAGTAAAAGACAGAACCTTAGGGGCAAGTTTCTGATCTGAAGGCATTACAATAACAATGTAATAAGGAATAAGGAAGGGGACAAACTGGACAGCATTGAACTCAATAAGGTTCAAGAACTCAATGAGTTCAATAAGGAAGGCATTACAATAACAATGTAACTCATTGTTCCTTTGGGACAACATTCCTTAGTATTCTGGATAATACCTCTTTCATTTTCTGATAGACTAGGGTCTTTCTTCAAGAACAGCTAAGTGCACGTTCTTGAGCGCCTTGAATACGTCAAATTTCCCCACACTGAGTATTCTGAGATGATGACTAAAGAAAAATACCGTCATTACAAAAAAATGAGAACCCAGTTTTAAACACTGTAGCAGAACATATCTGCAAATAAAGGACTAAAATAGTGACTATCAGTTTATGTCACTTCCCTTTTGCATGTGAGAATGACTTGCAGTTAATATTCTCTTGGCCACACCACCTCAACCATCTACAAAACCCAACTCACAGTGTGGGTCACAGAGCAGCAATAGTCCAAGAGTCCCTTTGTAGATCTGTCTCTAGGTCTCAAGGGAGCTGGTTACTGGTCCTGCCTACTGGTACCATTACCTAATCCCAGGTTAGTAATAAGCTTTATTAAACTATTGGCTAGGTGGGGCCCTACCAAAGACCACTTATTTGTGCGGCTGTCCTCTGCACTGCATCATCTCTTGGCTTGGAATCTTCTTTCTGTATTACATCTTGCAGTGAGGTCCCCACAGAGGAGAAGCTATAAGCATTATTTAACGTTCAAGTTCAGTTCTGGTTGCTTGTAACTCAGCTTTTACAAAGAAAAAAGCTCTGAGGGCCCTATAACTTTATCCCCCAATCCAAGGCCATATAATCATGGTGAGTCTCTAAAGAGCACTATAGGAATTGTAGATAGATAATTTATGCATATGGATCTGTCTCCGGGATTCCTTTTTAAGTTTTCGCCAATAAAGGGAGTAAAGAACTTCATGGAGTTTGTGACTCCAGAGTTTACACAATTTTTTTTTTTAATTTAAGAAATTATTTTTATTTTAATTTGGAGCTTCACTGATGAACCGTGAATGCCCAAGGCCTATGAACTACATTTTAACAATATCATCATATACACTGTAACAGCAGAAATCCACTGGAATCAGTAGAATCAATCCTGAGTTTTTACTCTTATAGAATCATAGAACAGGCTGGAAGGGACCTCCAGAGGTCATCTAGGCCAACCCCCTGCTCAGGCAAGACCATCCCTATCATACCATCTCATAAAAAAAACATTGTCTAACCTTTTGGTTAGACAGAAGTACAGAGTCAGCCCAAACACAGTACAAGACTTAACACCCTAATGGCCTTGTTACACCTTACGGTGTGAGCTGTATAAATGGCGATTGGTGTTAGTGCTAGCTCAAGTTTGGAGCAGTCACACTTCAGGTCAGAAGGGGCCTGGAGGACTGAGAGGTAAGAATCCCCCTTTCCCATTCCAGGCTTCCCTCTGCCCCCTGTGCCCTGGGGCTCCCTCAGTTCCCCCCTCCCCCACTCACCCCTGGGCCTCCCCTCTGCCTGCCCCGCCACTCCCCTTACTTGTAGCTGTCTGAGCTTCTGGCCCAGGGGAGCAGGCAGGCAAGGGTTAACCTCCCTGCCCAGCCACCAGTCTCGCTGCTGCCGCCAAGCTGCTTCTCTTATCTGGGCTGAGCCTGTCAAGAAAGCAGCAGTAGCAGTGACAGTGGCAGGTTAACCCTTCCTTGCCTGCTCCCCTAGGAAAGACGACATGGACTGCCATATTAAGCATGAGGAGAGTGCGGGCAGTGAACAGGCACCTGGGCTGCTGGGGAGGGGGAAGTGGTCCCAATCCAGGTCAGCAGGCAAGAGGGATTGGGTGGAATATTTATACTAAGGTGTAGCCTAAAGTAGTTACACCTTAGTATAACATGAGGTAGGTAACACAGATGAGAGATAATCAATGCAACTTTGAGATGCCTAATAATTGCTTACGTTGTCTTCCAGACTTCCACTCATTTGCATTTTTACAGACCTGCATGTTGTAAGTTAGTTTCTTTTCTACCTTGGAAAGCACACAACACCAGCAGAGTCTCCCTATGCCTGATGAAGGGTGTTTGTGCCTGAAAGCTTGCAAAGAACTTTTTTCTAACTATTCAGTTTGTCTAATAAAAGATGTCACATCTACCCAAATAACCTGGCCTTTGCTACAGTGAACACTTGATGCTTCTGAGGAAGGCAATACACACCCCCACCCCCCAACACATGTAGCAGCAGGAAGTAGGGAAATTCCTTTCCAGACCCATAGGGCAACCAGCAATGCCCAGAATCATGCAAAATACCCATAAGAGAGCACAGCCATAGCTATGATTAGATTACCCTTGATGTTTATGTTTATTCAATGTTTTCTTGAACACTTCCAATAATGGAGAGTCCACAACTTCCCTTGGCACTCTATTCCACTGCCTCACTGTTCCAACAGTGAAGAAGTGTTTCCTGATATCTAATCGAAACCTACTTTGCTGCAACTTCAAGCCATTGGTCTGCATTCTGCTCTCTGTAGCTAGAGAGAAAAGGTGCTTCCTTTCTTTATGGCAGCCCTTCAGATATTTGAAGACTGCTATCATGTCTGCTATGTGATATGCAAGTGCCTTTTCTGCAAGCTGAACATGCCTATTTTCTTTAACCTCTCTTCACACGACTTGCTTTCCAAGACCTTTATCATTTTTGTTGCCTGCCTCTATAACCTCTCTAGCTTCTCCATGCTATTTTTAAAATGTGGAGCCCAAAACTATGTATAATACTCTAGATGAGGCCTAATTTGTGTCAAATGAAGTGGTACCATCACATTCAATGTCTTAAGACTAATACTTATATATATTCTATTGTAATCCACCTTCTAATGTACCTTTTGTACAGCTGCATCCCAGTGCAGACTAATATTGAGCCTGTAATATATCAAGACCCCCAGACTCTTCTCCATAGTGTCATCATCCAGCTATATGTCACCCATTTTGTATTTTTCTTTATTCTTTCCAGGGTATAGTACCTTATACTTGCCAGCATTGAACTTCATCCTATTAATCTAGCCCAATTTTTCTTTCCATGAAGATCCTTCTGAATTTCAGTCTTGTCTTCTAATGTGTTTGTAAGCCTCCCCAGTTACTATCATCTGCAAATTTGCTCAAAAACCTCTCTATTCCAGCATCCAAATAATTAATAAACATGTTGTACAGCACTGGGCCCAGGGACTCCACTCAAAACTTCCTACTATTCTGACAAGAACTCATTTATAACTACCCTGTGCAGGTGGTTATTTAGCCAGTTGTCTAGTCACCTTGTTGTTTTGTCGAGATCACATTTCTTCAGTTTGTTTATGACAAGGTCATGTGGGACCTTGTAAGAGTGTTGCTGAAGTCTAGATACACTATATCCACAGCATTCCTTTCATACACCAAAATATTTACTCTGTCAAAGAAAGAGATCAAGTTTGTTTTGACACAATTTGTTCTTAATAAATCCATGCTAGCTGCTTCTGATCAGCTCTTCTTCCTCCAGATGCTTGCAAATAGGTTTCCTTAAGATATGCTCCCATGACTTCCCATGTATTGAAATGAGGCTAACCAATCTGTAGTTCCCTATGTCCAGAGGCCACCAAATGGGGTGGACCACCCAGGCCATGGCCCAACCAACGTTTAGCACAGTGATTCAAACACAGCCCCACTCCCTGCCTGCCTCCCTCCCTCTCTCACACGTGCAGCAGCAGCCTTGTTCCACTGCCCACATCTCCATCGGGAGGGAAGAGTGACAGCCCCCTGCAGCCAATGCACCAATGCACTGGAGCAGGGCTGGGTGCATTGGCTGCATGGGGCCGAGGTCCTCCTTTTTGCCTTTTTTAAAGAAGGGCACTATGTTGTCCCTTTTCCAGTCCTTTGGTACCTCACACATCTCCCATGACTAGGGCTCTGACATCATCTCTGCTACTTTCTTCTGTAACCTAGGATGAAGTTCATCAGGCTCTACTATCTTGAATTCATACACACTCATCAAAGGGTGTGTGCAGACAAAACAGAGGCCCTAAATTGAAGCAGTGGATTTTAAAAAACACCATTTCAATTTAGGGCTGATTAAATCCCCGTGTCATGCTCACACCCCACTGACTTACCTGACTCTCTGCTGGGAAGGGGAGGGTGAGCTGCAGGCAGGCAGAGCAGTCCCTGGGCTGCAGGGGGAGGTTAGTGCTTCCTTTCATGGCAGCTGTGCCCCGCCCCCAGGTATCACCTGCCCACAGGCAGCTGGCTTGGGTGGTCCCAGGGGGCAATGCATCCACAAAGGGAAGCACCAGGCCCCTCCCAGGCCCCCATGCAGCTCAGGCAGGCAGGCAGGCAG
>NW_017729024.1:36013360-36020587 GCF_001723915.1 Gavialis gangeticus | reverse complement strand
TTTCCATGAAGATCCTTCTGAATTTCAGTCTTGTCTTCTAATGTGTTTGTAAGCCTCCCCAGTTACTATCATCTGCAAATTTGCTCAAAAACCTCTCTATTCCAGCATCCAAATAATTAATAAACATGTTGTACAGCACTGGGCCCAGGGACTCCACTCAAAACTTCCCACTATTCTGACAAGAACTCATTTATAACTACCCTGTGCAGGTGGCTATTTAGCCAGTTGTCTAGTCACCTTGTTGTTTTGTCGAGATCACATTTCTTCAGTTTGTTTATGACAAGGTCATGTGGGACCTTGTAAGAGTGTTGCTGAAGTCTAGATACACTATATCCACAGCATTCCTTTCATACACCAAAATATTTACTCTGTCAAAGAAAGAGATCAAGTTTGTTTTGACACAATTTGTTCTTAATAAATCCATGCTAGCTGCTTCTGATCAGCTCTTCTTCCTCCAGATGCTTGCAAATAGGTTTCCTTAAGATATGCTCCCATGACTTCCCATGTATTGAAATGAGGCTAACCAATCTGTAGTTCCCTATGTCCAGAGGCCACCAAATGGGGTGGACCACCCAGGCCATGGCCCAACCAACGTTTAGCACAGTGATTCAAACACAGCCCCACTCCCTGCCTGCCTCCCTCCCTCTCTCACACGTGCAGCAGCAGCCTTGTTCCACTGCCCACATCTCCATCGGGAGGGAAGAGTGACAGCCCCCTGCAGCCAATGCACCAATGCACTGGAGCAGGGCTGGGTGCATTGGCTGCATGGGGCCGAGGTCCTCCTTTTTGCCTTTTTTAAAGAAGGGCACTATGTTGTCCCTTTTCCAGTCCTTTGGTACCTCACACATCTCCCATGACTAGGCTCTGACATCATCTCTGCTACTTTCTTCTGTAACCTAGGATGAAGTTCATCAGGCTCTACTATCTTGAATTCATACACACTCATCAAAGGGTGTGTGCAGACAAAACAGAGGCCCTAAATTGAAGCAGTGGATTTTAAAAAACACCATTTCAATTTAGGGCTGATTAAATCCCCGTGTCATGCTCACACCCCACTGACTTACCTGACTCTCTGCTGGGAAGGGGAGGGTGAGCTGCAGGCAGGCAGAGCAGTCCCTGGGCTGCAGGGGGAGGCTAGTGCTTCCTTTCATGGCAGCTGTGCCCCGCCCCCAGGTATCACCTGCCCACAGGCAGCTGGCTTGGGTGGTCCCAGGGGGCAATGCATCCACAAAGGGAAGCACCAGGCCCCTCCCAGGCCCCCATGCAGCTCAGGCAGGCAGGCAGGCAGACTCCAGGGGACACCACTAATGGTAGAGACAGTAATTTATAAGTATTAAGGGTAACCAGCCAAATCAGTCAGTAGCCATAAAAAGCAAGGGGTTATTGTTCCAGTATTGCACTTTTACCACCAAAATACAAAACAGTTGTGGTAGATGCCCCCGTCCCATGTAATTTACCCAAGTTTCCTTGGTTCATGAAGAAGTTCTGATTTTGAGGAAGACGTGCTATGTTGTTAATGTGCTACTCATAAGGGTTATTTTGGGAAACTAGAGAGGGAGGGGTATAAGGAACTGGCAGACTTGCTCTTCAACATGCCTGTGTTTCGAGTCAATTCTGGAAACAGAATTACTCCAAGAGAACAAGGCTCCAGTGTTGGGATAGGATTTCTGAAAGAAGGATTCCCTGAATGCTGTTTGACCAGCTCATTTCAACACTGCTGTGTGTAAATAAAGCAAGTTCTGTTTAGAATGTTCCTTCACTCCATGTCACCAATTTCTCCTCCTGCAAGACATCAGACATCTCTGCTTGTGCTCAGCCAAGAGACAACACTGGTGTTAGAATGGGACATGGTGTCAAATAAAAGTCAAAGTACCTAATGGCACTCCATTGTACTTTGACTAAGAACTATTCCTACAAATGCAACCCTGACTGGTTCTTAAAGATGAGTGACCCAAACTACAACTACTTAATACATGTGGTAAATTCAATTAATGTAATATCAGTAGTGGTGAAAGAGGAAAAATGAGCATACAGAATGAAGAGATGCATTGGCAGCTGCCCTAGTACTGCTATTAATACTGGGAAAATTAGAATTGACACTCAACAGTCATTATGAGTGTTACTTGAATTTGGACCCCAATCCAGATCACTGAAATTTGCTGATGAATACAGTGCTGGCTGTGTCTTAGAGACAAAGGATTATTCAAAACTAATTGTGGGTGGGCTAATTTTCCAGAATTTCCAATTTCTGAGGATGCAATCTAAATTGCAATAAAAATATTCTATAACAACTGCTGTCAGCTGGAGGAAAATTTAGGTACAACATCAATTAGGTATATTTGAGAGGGGATGTTGATATAATTTAGACAGTCAAAGTTTAGGTAATTTTTCAGGGATTTTTCAGTGTAATGACTACAGCTGGCAAAACATTATTTTCTGCAGAAAATTCTTGCAGATTTCCATTGAAAAGCAGGCATTTCTTTTTGGCAGCCCCAATAATTGTTAAATGCCAAAATTCAAAACTGTTTTGGAAAGAAGGACGTTTTAGATAATTAAGGCTGCTTACTGTAGCTGTTTTAATTAAGGCTGCTTACAAATTAAACCAATTAATCATTGATATCCTTGATGCTTCTACAACTAAATAAGATTTAAATACTTATGACATGGAAATGGAAATATTTATTAATTATGTTTTTTGTTTGGTGGGTGGATTATTTGTCATTGTTCTGGGGCTTCCTGGATGGAAAAATAACATTTGGATTAAAGCTTTTTGTCAAAAAGCTGGAAATCATTTATCATTTCCAAAAGTTTCAAATAAAGTCAGTCACTGAGGGCATCTTTACACATGCTTGGGGTGGGGGAGAGGTGTGTTAATTAGAGTGGCTCTTAGGAGCTGCACTAATTAAAGCACTGGCAGCATCTCATGTATTCACCATCCCACTCATTCAACAAGCTCATTCAATGAGCTTTAGTTAAAGCACCCTTGCCTCCATTTTGAGGATGCTGGAGATGCTGGGGGAATGCTGAGGCACACTCCAGCAGACTTAATTAATCTAATTAGAACATGTCAGAATGGGCTTCAGACATGCATGGGTGACTGGTGCCTCTTGACTGGTCAGGGACCGAAAGGGTGCAGGGGGTCCCCCCAGCAGCCAACCCCACTGATCAGAGGGGGTGGGGGTTTTTGCTGCAGTCACATGTATAGGTGCCCAGATTTTTTTTTCAAGCTTCTAGGATTATCACGATTTTTTAATTTAAAAGAACTGACTATGGAAAAAATGAAAGTACCAAGAACTATGATCTCATCCCCCCCACTGAATTTTGTTGATTAGTTTTATTTATAGCTAAAGCTTACTATAGGCATCAGCTCAGTGACTTAAATTTAACAGTACAAAAACACGTTAAAATTTTTTTTTAAATTACCAATAAACTTGTATTTCTTACTGTTTTTGAAGAAGATGTTGATTTGTCATTAAGATGGTCAAATACTCAGGACACAAGAGAGCTAAGTTCACTTTCGTTAGTGAGAGAGAGTACATGGAGCTAAGTTCACTCCACCATTACTTCCTGTGTGACCTGAAGCAAACGCCTCACTGTAAGTTTATCTGTTACCAGCTGAAGAAGTATATGCAGCACATCCGCACTAAGCTATAGCTCTCTTCCCAGCAGGGATCATTAACCTGCATACAGCACAATTCTGAAGTAGCCATTTTATTTCCAACTCTTAAGCGAATGCAGGGTATCTCTGCATAATTCTGTCTTGTAATGTATTAATATAACAAACACCATGTGCATCAAGGTGATGACCATCCAACATCAATTTCTCTGGGACAGCCATGTACTTTGGATGACCAACTCCAGACTTCCAAAGCAAGTTTAATTCTTCCAGCTCAGTCAAGGTGTACAGTCAAGAGAAGGGCAAGGGATGCACTTCAATAATGCCCTTAAGGCCAACTTGGAAAAAATGAAACATGGACCCAACCAAGAATCCAGAGCACCAACTCCACACAAGCACCTGAGTTTCAATAGAACTCATCCTGGATTGGCCAATTGTCGATCCTGGATTGGCCTTGTCAGCCAACTTCAGACCCTCAGATAAGGCAATCATGGAAAACAACCATCCTCAACCGTGAGGGATTGCCAGTGATGAGGAGATACAAAACATTACTCCCTCTGGGCCTCAGGTTTGGTGAGATTAGTAGTGGCCTAGCATGGTGAGATTAGTAGTGGCCTAGTTTACTGTAAGTTGTTTTGAGCGCAAATACATGAATATTTGTGAGGGTGCTGCCAATGTTGAACTCAGCATAGCTCCTGGAACTACATTTCTTTGCCAATAAAAGAACATAGGCTATGGGAATGGCTTCCTTTCTCTTGCCCAGAAATTGCCACAGTGTGCTGATATTTCCATTATGCTTTAAAACTTAACCTTGGTGCTGGGGAGACTGAAACAGGGAAGGCTGTTCCAGGTACTATGTTCAAAGAACGAAGTATTATTTCTGTTGTTTGTTGTGAGGCTAACCCATTAAAATACTAAGAAGAAATTAATCTCTTTCTTCATATTTGCACTAGCAATCTTAAAGAAAAGTGAAGAACATGAAAATCAAAACATACAACTGGTCCTTTAATGTCTTCTCACAGTGATTTGGGGCAGCTAAAATCTTTAGCCAAATTTCACTTTACTTGCTTCAGTGCATGTGAGCACATGGATGGTATCTTTTAGATCAATACTCTCCACAATTTAGCTTTCATCTGAAATTAAGGCAAGACCTATCACCTGAGATCAAGACATCTTTATCTTTATAAGCTTCAGTTTTGAAAGACTTCATTCTCAATTTGTGACATGGTTAATAGAATTCCGAGTATGATGGATATAGTTGGAATCCAGGACAAAAGCTTACTTTGTACAGAAACTCCACTGCAACTTTTGGGTGCACTCCAAGTCTCAGCTACCTGCCAAGACCTTGAAATCACTGCAAAGATCAAGGATAGCTATGTTAGAGGATGCTACTAATTTATTAATGTGTTTTTAAGCACCCCTAATGCCTATCTGGGATAGGCAGCTGCCTACTTTTCCCACCTTGAAAGCCAGCCCAGCTCGTAGAATAGACTTTCTCCTACAAATTTCTGTACCAAGCCCATACTTCCCTTTGTAATACAGCATATGTTTTAGAAAGATCTTCAAGACTTCAATATTCAAAACTTCAAACAATGGAGAATCCACCACATCCCTAGGCCTATTATCAAAAAAGATTTTCAATAATTGTTAGAAGTGCTTGAATTTGATAGCTGCCTTTTTATTTTAATATATCTTTTTCTTTTGTATGGTGTCAGATATCATCTTCCAAATCTATGACCCACTGTCTGGTATTATGACACAATGTATGGATTCCATCTGCCCCATCTGAACATTTATAAAGATTGCAGCTTTCAACTAAGTGTTATGCTGTTTGTTGGACACTGCATTCACACAGGAGCTGTCCAAGATATTCACCTTGTAAAGTGTTGCCTTGAAGTGTCCATATCCAAGTCTCAGTCTGTTCAGTTTGACCCATGGTTCTCTGTCAAGGTCATGCCAATGGGGGACTTATTTGGTATTGGTATAAAATGGTATAGAAACAGGTCTGATCTTACCCAGCAGTTGCTCTACTTTCCCAGCGGTTGCCCATAGCTTTGGTTCAGCATCTCCAATCTCTTCCAGAAGCTTGTGGGCTTCACGTATAATGGTTTATGACTTTTAAGCCTCTTAAACCTCTAGCTATTCAGGAGTTCAGTTAACTGTTGATGGAGCAGGTGATTTTCATCATCTCTTGCCTCTATTGCCAGTAATGATGTTAGGGTCTGTCTTCTTATATCACTTGATCTAATGCCTGAGAGTACATGGAGTACATTTGTGTGTGGGTAAGTTACTATTATTAACTTATATTACATCATCACCTAATGGCACTAGAAAGCAAAACTTCACTGTTACATACTTACTAAAGCTATCACATCAGAGGTAGTACCATATAACTGGAGAATATCAAACGGAGAACCTTTATTTAAGAATAAGGGGAACCCTGAACAAAGCAATTTCAGAACTATTGTTTTGAGCCCAGTAGTGTTTAACTCTTTGAAACAAATTTTAAAGGAGAAAGTATTTAAAAGACCTGAAGGTAGATGGAGAACTGGATGAAATGCCATGTCAAGTATGCAGACTAAACAGATCTCTCTTTCTCTCTGATAACACAGAGGGTATGTTCAGATGTTTGCTATACTCAAGTCTATAATCATGTAGCTTATTTTAAGCGGCATGTTCATAGATTGGGAAAAGCTTGTTCATATGTCTGTTGGTAGTGGGCTCTGTGCCAGGAACTTGGGTTAAGTATATTGGGGTGTAAGGAGAGGAGGGCATGATCAGGCAGGGGGTAAGTGTGCCTGCAGCCTGACCAGGTTTGCAGAGGGGTTGGCTGTCCATCCTGGGGGGGTGGGGGGCATGGAAAAGGAGGTGGAGGCTAAAAATAGCCTGGTCAGGGTAGGGAGTTAAGAAGAGTGTAATGCTGGGGCTGGGTTGAGTGGCTGGACTTTTCCAGACCTGGGAATACACTCTGAATGTGTGCAGACACTTAAGTTAGATCAGGAATAGGTTAGCCCGGTGTACCAAATGTCTGCACACATTCAAACTTCCCCTGATCTAACTTAGTTCACAGGAATAGGTGAACAAATGATCTGGACTGGTGTCAGAAGCCAGTTCGCTTCTGACACCAGTCCAGATCATTTACAAATACATTGAAGAGTACAGGTCCGAAGACAGAGCCCTGGGGGGCGCCACTGGTCACCATGTGCCACGCTGATTCAGTTCTATCAACTATCACTCTCTGGGTCCATCCACAGAGCCAGTTCCCCAGCCGTTGGACCATAAGGTTGTTGAAGCCACAGTTCCCCAATTTTGCCATGAGGATATCATGAGACACCAGGTCAAAGGCTTTCTTGAAGTCCAAATATATGATATCAACCTCTTCTCCTTTGTGCATGCGATGTGTCACCTGGTCACAGAAGGAAATGAGATTGGTCAGGTAGGCAAGACCTACCCACAACAAAGCTGTCTTGACTAGCTCTCAGAGTGTTGCCTTCTGAGAGCCTGTTGTTAATGGTTTCCTCAATGATTTGTTCCAAGATCTTTCCGGGGCTTGAGGTCAAACTGATTGGCCTGTAGTTCCCCAGATCTTCCTTCCTCCCTTTCTTGAAGAT
>NW_017729024.1:36005187-36008360 GCF_001723915.1 Gavialis gangeticus | reverse complement strand
CAACTTCTTCTCCTTTGTGCATGCGATGTGTCACCTGGTCACAGAAGGAAATGAGATTGGTCAGGTAGGCAAGACCTACCCACAACAAAGCTGTCTTGACTAGCTCTCAGAGTGTTGCCTTCTGAGAGCCTGTTGTTAATGGTTTCCTCAATGATTTGTTCCAAGATCTTTCCGGGGCTTGAGGTCAAACTGATTGGCCTGTAGTTCCCCAGATCTTCCTTCCTCCCTTTCTTGAAGATTGGCCGCCTTCCAATCTTCAGGTACCTCACCTGAGCACCACAAGTTCTCGAATATCCTTGCCATTGTCCACACTATGATGTCATCCAGTTCTTTTAGCACTCTTGGGTGCATTCCATCCAGGCCATCTGATTTGTGGATGTCCAGCCTCTCAAGGTGTTCCCTCACAAGATCTATGGCAATGATGGGCATATGTTTACCCTTTTCCTAGTAATGCTGCATCTTGTCAGGTGGGGTGATGCTCTTGGGCTGGTGGAAAACTGACACAAAGTAATCATTAAAGAGACTGGCCTTTTCCTGGGTGTTGATTATCAGCTACCCCATTTGGTTTAGCAAAGGTCCAATGTTGCCCATGGTTTTTTTTCAACTTCCCATGTATCAGAAGAAGGACTTCTATTTTTTTTATTTGTGTAGCCAGTTTAAGCTCAGTTTCAGCCTTGGCTTTCCTAGTTCACCGCTTACAGGTCTGAACCAATGCTGAATACTCCTACTTAGTGGTGTTTCCCATCTTCCATCCTATACAAGCTTCTCTTGTTAGATACAGAAGATCCATGAGTTCCCTATTGAGCCAAGGGTGTTGCCCAGCCCTTTTGCTACTTTTCCTATGGGCTGGAATGGACTTCCCTTGTGCTTCAAGGATCACATCCTTGAAGACTGGCCACTTATCATGGACTCCCCTCCCCTCCCTGTCAGATTATGGCCTCTCAGGGCCTTGAAAACTAGCCTCCTGAGCTTGTGAAAATTGGCTTTCCTAAAGTCGAGGACTTCCACATTATTGAATAATTTGCCAGCTTCACAGTGGATAAAGTGATCAACTCATGGTCACTGTCTCCCAGCTTCCCTGCAATTCTCAGGTTGCTCACTAGATTGTCCCCTTTGGCCAGTTCCAGGTCCAGCAGCACCTTGCCTCTTGTCGACCCATAGACTTCTTCAGACAAACAGAGTTCATCTATGCATGTGAGGAAGCATTGAGACCAATCAGATTTGGCTGAGTGCTCTTCCCATGCAATGTTAAGGTAGTTGAAGTCACCCATGACAACCATGCACTGTGAGTGTGCAGTCTCAGCCAGTTCCCTAGCAAATTCATGGTCAAGTTCTTGCTCCTGATTAGAAGGTCTGTAGTAGACTCCTACCATTCTATCCCTGTGATGACTGTAGGTATTGTAGGACTTAATGCTGCTGGCAAGAGTTCATCTACCTGCAGGCGGTGACAGGATGGACCTTAATCTTGGATCACCCAGTCTTCCAGGAAGCTGATCTTACTTTTCTCTACTGTCATGACTTTGTTGGTACAATGTTAATAGGAGGCAATACCCCAAGATGACCCTTCAGGTCTCAATCTCTGTCTTCTTCTGTGGGGCTCCAAACCTACACTTTACCCCACCCTAGCCACTCCAGATGGAATTCGAGGCTTCTCTTTGGCCTGGTTTTATGCTGCCCAATTCTCTAATGCACAGTCCTCTGTAGCCTGCAACCTGGATGACAGTAGTCTTAGTCTGACATGCACCCATACCCAGGGGATGGCCTTAGACTGGGTTCAAACACCCTAAACACAGCTGTTTCAGTCCGTCTTTAGAGTCAATCCATGTCCCCTTTTACTTGGGGATCAGTCTCTCATATCCCAAACTGCTAATGCTGCTCATTACAGAACCGCATAGGTCTATTGGTGAGCATACACAGTCCCTCAATAGGATCTCTCTTCTGAACAAAACAAAGCCCTACCAGGGTGGCCCTAACCTTAGAAGGATGTCTTTCTTGCTTCCCTCTGGGATCCTCAACAGCTACTCCATTTTCGTACTTTCAAAACCCTCATGTAGGCATGCCTCTGCATGCCTCCTTCTTTTGGTTGCTCCCACAGCGTTTCTCTGGCAGGGTCAGCAGTACCTGCTTGCAGGAACACTCATCTGCTCCTCTCAGCATCTTTCAGGAAATAAACCCTTTCTGCCCCTCTCTGGGGCCAGAAATACCTCCTGGCAGCAGCTTGCCTCCTCCAATCTGGAACAAGAGGCTGCTCCGAAAGTGTTGCTCTGATTCCTTTTTTCCTTCTCTGGTCTCCAACTGCAGCCTTGCCATCTGCTCACGCTGTAAATTCTGTTTACTTTTATTTTCCCTCCCTGTCACTGCCAGCTGCTCTTCCTCCCTTAGTCTCAGCAGCCCAGTATGCAAAGCACCCCGGGGGTTCTGTTTACTCTCTCTCACTCCTTCACAATCCCCTTAACCCATTTTCCCCCTGCATTCTTACCTAGAGGGTCTCAAGTCGCTCTCTTTGTTTGCCAATCTCCACCTGTAGGGAAGTGTACTGCTCCTTCACATAGAGAGCTACACCCCTGCCCTTTCTTGCAACACAATCTTTCCTGCACAAGGTATAGCCATCTATACCTGTAGTCTAGTCATAGATGGAGTCCCACCAGGTCTCCATTATCCCCATGAGATCATAGTTATTTCTGTTTATATAATGCAGGCTCCTGGCATTTGTGTATAGGCAAATGAGCCTGCCATCAGAGGCCCTAGGCTTCCCTGCACTCCTAGAAGAGCCACGTCCCTGGGCTGGGGTAGGAGTGAGTTTCCTTGTGCAGCCTAACTTAGTGATTTTGTGGTTGATGCTTGGTGGGCCTGCACCGGTGGTTATCTGCCCATCCCCCAGCAAACTTAGTTTAAAGACTGGTCAAGCAGGTCAGCCATTCTGATGGCATATGGAAAATTCTTGAACAAACTGGAGAAGATAGTGATTAATATGAGAAATGTATGGTGGGTAAAACACGGGCTAAATGGGAGATGACAACAGGTGGTACTGAAAAGGGGAAAAGTTGATATGAAGGAAGGTTATTATTGGTGGTCATCAAAGACCAGTTTTGGAACTGATCTGATTTGATATTTTCATTAAAGATATGGATACAAAAATAGGAATGTGTTAATTAAGTTTCCTAATTAAGCAA
>NW_017729024.1:35996345-36000187 GCF_001723915.1 Gavialis gangeticus | reverse complement strand
ATTGAAGATATGGATACAAAAATAGGAATGTGTTAATTAAGTTTCCTAATTAAGCAAAGTTATGAGGCATAAAAAACAGGAGGGCAATCAAAATATTCTGCGAAAGACATGGATAAGACCTTGAGGATAGGAGTAGTGGAACAGGGCTAAATTTAATACAGCAAAATGCACAATCATGCATTTATGAATTATTAACAAAAACTTTTGTTATAAGGTTGAAGGCTTTCAGTAACAACCAACAGAAAATCTAATGGCAAAAGATGTCAACAGACTATCTGTTGTGATGACAGGATGACCATGATCCACTGACATGACATAGCCATGAAAACGCAATCTTAGGATGTATCAGGTAAAATATTTCCAGCAGAGATAGCAAAGTATAGTGTCTAGTCAGTCATCTTCAAAGAAGACAAATACCAACCTGAAAGAGGTACAGAGAATCCTTACTAGGCTGACCTTGGGAATGGAGAGCCTATCTTTACAGAAGACTAAAAAGACCTTGCCCTGCTTAGCCTAGCAAAATGAAGGCTGAGATGTGTATTATTATTGTCTATGAATACATCAGTGGGGTAAACACCAAAGAGAGAAAAGACCTATTAAAGGTATAAGACAATGTTGGCACAAGAGCAAATGTTTATAAACTGGCAGTGCATAAAATTGGCTGCACATTTAAGAAAGCTTCTAACCTATAAGAGCAGTGAGGTTGTGGACAAGCTGCCCACTCAGAATTGTCTGGACAAAAACCCAACTGCCTTGCTCAGTTTATGAAAGTAACTAGATGATGCGGTGGCTTGGGCTTGATTAACAGCGTGATAAAAAAAACAGACCCTTCACTGAGGTGTTTCCTGTCTTGGGATACTTATCTACTAACACACAGGCACAAGAGTAAGGTTACTTATGAGTAGTTACTTATGAAACCTATGCCATCAACTTCACTTACTTTCATAAGTCTGCAGAATCAAGCCAAAGCCTAATAGCAAAATCAGTGGGAAAGATAGAAAAAATAAAACTTCTCATACTGAAAACATAACATTTTAAACACAGCAACACCAAGAAAAAAGCTGAAACAATTTAAATGCCTGCTAATGTCATTTTTAAGAACACACACACACACACACACACACACACACACACAGGTGGTTTTCTACAGTAATGATGCGAGACAGCTATCCACTTTCAGGTAAATTTTCTAGTTTAGAAAGTGTAATTTATGAAAGATTAGCTTAAATCCAGCCTTCCTGCTTTCGTCTGTTGTAGGTACCCAGCTAAGTGTTTTAAATTCATGTCTACAAGACTGTGTTGTGCCGTCTCTAAACTGCAGCCTGGTTCCTTTGTTACGTGGAAAAGTGTTAAGTCCCAATAATAGGAAGAAATTCAGATGTCAAAGCAAAGAGAGATAAAGATGAAAGTAAAGTCTATGAAGTTTTGGAATAAAGAATATGCTTAAAAATCCTGTTGGGAATAAGCAGTAACATTCATGGTCAGAAGAAGACAGCTTTGATATTTATTTGGATTTTAGCTTTGTGTCTTAATTATCAATTGGGCCCTTCCTCTCAAAAAAGCAAAAGCAAACAAACCCTCTTTCCATCACTGCTTACCAGAATTTTTTGTAACTTGAATAGGCTTCTGTATACCTCTCACCACAAAGGGCCCCTTCAACCATTGTGATACCCTCTTAGCAATGTCTGTATTCATACAGACCCCAGCCATTGAATAAATACACATATTTTCTGGCTTAATTATTCTTCATTTTTATGTACCATTTTATTTTCTGCTTCCAGCTGATACCCTAAATAAGACTGCCCGCCTACCACAAGAAAGTTACAGGCCAACCAGGTCGCTTGAGAGATTCAGTTTAACTTCAATAAACACTGAAAGTGAACATTGGAGACCAGCCTATCTCTAATTAGAACGTGCATTTTTCAGAATTAACGGACTTGAAACAGAATAATTTTATGGTAGTGAGAATTAAATAAAATACAAGTGTAAGGCTGTTAGGGCTCATTGCAGAGCATCTGTACAGGACACTGGAATGCTAAGACAGAAGTGAAATAAAGTTTTAAATTTAAACTGTTTTCTGAATATTTACTTTCAAGAATTTTTACTCCATTGAACTCATTGACAGCAGGAAAGCAGGTCAAAAGATGGGTGTTTCTGAGCAAAATGTTGTATCAAAAAACATTATTTTTCACTAAAAAACATTTAACATTTCACCCCTAGCTTACTACATTAGAATAAGACATTTGAATACAATTAGTAAGCTTTGAATGAAAACAAAGGTCTCTTTTTGTTCTCTGATTAGATTACAGTACTTCTTAAGATTAGGTATCAAATCCAAATACTTCTATATGATTCAAGTTAATGCACTAAAAAATGTAAATTGTTTTCCCAAGTATTTCTACTATTAAAGTTGCTTTCTAAGACGTTCAGAGATGTCTTAAGACAAAAGAAATACAAGCACAGTGCAAGAAAAACAATAAAAAAAGTACACATTTGCAAAAAAATCTCCTAAAGGAGCTCACTTAGATTTATCGCTGTGCTGAAGGCAACTTCTTTACACCCCAGTTTCTGAAATACAAGAAATAAAAAATGAGTACAAACTCAGAGCAACATCAGGTCCTTGTACTTAAATGTAGAAGCCCCTAGTGGAAAAGGTATGAGCCACCATTTTTAGTAAACATGTACCCCAAATTACCAGTAGCCTCCTAAGTTTTCATATGTATCTAATGAGGCAGCTGACTTTCAAAGGTGTTGAACACCAAGAACCTCTTATTCAGTACAATGAAAAATGTGCCATTTATTTTGACATGTAAGTAAAGACTTAGGGCATTTATACACATGCGCAGGGAAGGAGTTGCTTTAGAGTGGCTCCAAGAGCCACTTTAATTAAACTGCCCAGAGCATCACACGTATCAGCTTCCACACATGGAAAAATTGCACAGGGGGTGCTTTAACTAAAGCTCATGTAATTGTTGCATGTCAGAGCTGCCTCACTGCATGCATATAGGTTCCCTAAGGGTGCATGCAAATATACTAATGATGTAGTTAAGTTCAGTCATTTTACTAAGCAGTATAGTTTAAGTGACTAAAAACCCTATCCATAAGGTGACCACCCATTGGGCATGACAGTCCCAGTCCTGGGCTACATGATTTCGGGACAGCATTTGTCCCGTATTCACAGTATCATGCCATGTAGGGATCCAAGTTACCCCTTGCAGGCAGGCCTGCAAAAGGCTGCTTGGGACTCCAGGGAGTGGGACACAGGGGGCACTATGTGCATGTGTGCACCTGCACCCATGCACATGGCTGGGAAGGAGCTGGGCACCATGGAGAGCAGCTCCCTGCAGGTAAGTCTATCGGGGCTGGAGGGGGCATGGGGAGGGTAGATTGAGGCGCCCACAGTGAGGAAGGAAATGGGTCAGGGAGTGGTGCTGGGAGCACTGCTCAGCCAGGGTGATGCAAGTGGTTTGTAATGTGCTCCCTCTCAGGATCAGGCCTGAGAGACTGAAGCCAGAGTGTGTTTTTGGTGAGGAATGTGCCCCCACAAGTAGTTGGGTATTGTTGCCCTTGATAGATTCTGGTGTGCAGTTTGTGGGGGTACTGGAGATAGTTGGCAGGTTTTGTGTTTTGAGCTGTAGGAAGTTGGCTTCAGTTCCGGTGATGAGGTTAGGTGCTTGTTTGAATGTACAAACCACTTTTCAGAGCTGGGTCCATGAAC
The DNA here is from genome assembly GCF_001723915.1 of Gavialis gangeticus. NCBI lineage: Eukaryota > Metazoa > Chordata > Crocodylia > Gavialidae > Gavialis > Gavialis gangeticus. The sequence goes on along the minus strand of NW_017729024.1, from coordinate 35,996,469 downwards.
TACACTTCATCAGCCTCCTAGGTAGTAGGTACAGAAACTCATGGACTCAAAATAGACGCTGACAGTGGAATTCTGGCACGCTGCAACCTGCCAGACATCTGACACCCCAGGCACCTCTGCACTT
>NW_017729024.1:35990022-35991345 GCF_001723915.1 Gavialis gangeticus | reverse complement strand
CAGATTGAGGCGCCCACAGTGAGGAAGGAAATGGGTCAGGGAGTGGTGCTGGGAGCACTGCTCAGCCAGGGTGATGCAAGTGGTTTGTAATGTGCTCCCTCTCAGGATCAGGCCTGAGAGACTGAAGCCAGAGTGTGTTTTTGGTGAGGAATGTGCCCCCACAAGTAGTTGGGTATTGTTGCCCTTGATAGATTCTGGTGTGCAGTTTGTGGGGGTACTGGAGATAGTTGGCAGGTTTTGTGTTTTGAGCTGTAGGAAGTTGGCTTCAGTTCCGGTGATGAGGTTAGGTGCTTGTTTGAATGTACAAACCACTTTTCAGAGCTGGGTCCATGAACTACACTTCATCAGCCTCCTAGGTAGTAGGTACAGAAACTCATGGACTCAAAATAGACGCTGACAGTGGAATTCTGGCACGCTGCAACCTGCCAGACATCTGACACCCCAGGCACCTCTGCACTTTTACCTGAGCTGCTACATCCCTTTTTCCCCTCCACCCGCCACCCCAGCCTCTCCCTCCCCACCTGACACCTCCATTTCAATTTTCACTGACTGGCTTTCTTGCCTGCATTGCGGGCCAGGCCAGCCTCTGGCTTCCTTACTATTCCTTCCATCCAGGACCAACTGCAGGTACTTCCTCAGCCTGACAAAGGGGTTTTCAACCCTAAAGCTTCCAAAGATACATTTTTTTAAGTACTCCTTTTTTTTCATAATAAACATATAGACATAAAAACACAAGATAAGCCATCACACACCATGAGTAACATCATATGTCCAAAACAACACAACACAACATCTTTACTTCTTGCTGTCAATTCCTTTATAAAAAGAAAGGCTCTGTGACAGTTCCATTTGGATACCTTTGATGCTGCTGCTGATGCTACTGGTGGTGAGCCAGCTAAGTTATTTTACCTGTTGTCACATAAAGTGGTGGACCAGGCATGAGGCTTTAGGGGAGGAGGAGGCCTAACTGGGGCTCACTACCGTGTTGTGCAGAGGCCCCAGCACCAGGAAGAGCGCACCTCAACACACACACATTGTCACCCACCCACATGATGAGTTTTGCCTGTCAGCAGCTTGAGGTGCAGGGCCCCAGAAGACAGACTCCTCTAGCAAGACACGCACACAGCTCACAGGCATCATGGCCTGGCAGGGCCCATCACCCAGGCCTGCAGTAGATTTCACCCCCCTGTGCCCCAAGACAGATGCAGTCACCCAAGCACCCACTGACATCACGTGTTTTACCTGTTACCAGCCAGAGGTGCAGGGCCCCAGAAGACAGAGTCCCCCAGCAATATACACATGCAGCTGGCGGGCTTTGTGGCC
>NW_017729024.1:35984788-35985022 GCF_001723915.1 Gavialis gangeticus | reverse complement strand
TACACACATGCAGCTGGCGGGCTTTGTGGCCTCAGCAGGGGCCATCACCCTTGCAGTTTTCTGCCCCCTGAGCTTTAACACACACAGGGTCATCCATGTCATTAGTTTTGCCTGTCAGCAGCTTGAGGTGCAGTTCCCCCCAAGCCCCTGCACCTATCTTCTTGAAACTTGGCAGGCTTTGTGCCTCATCAGGGGCTAGCACTCCTGCAGTTTTCAGCCCCCTGTGGTGTAACA
>NW_017729024.1:35977108-35979788 GCF_001723915.1 Gavialis gangeticus | reverse complement strand
AGTCACCCAAGCACCCACTGACATCACGTGTTTTACCTGTTACCAGCCAGAGGTGCAGGGCCCCAGAAGACAGAGTCCCCCAGCAATATACACATGCAGCTGGCGGGCTTTGTGGCCTCAGCAGGGGCCATCACCCTTGCAGTTTTCTGCCCCCTGAGCTTTAACACACACAGGGTCATCCATGTCATTAGTTTTGCCTGTCAGCAGCTTGAGGTGCAGTTCCCCCCAAGCCCCTGCACCTATCTTCTTGAAACTTGGCAGGCTTTGTGCCTCATCAGGGGCTAGCACTCCTGCAGTTTTCAGCCCCCTGTGGTGTAACACGTAGACATGACAGGAGTTTTGCTTTCAAGAATTTGGAGTGCAGTTCCCCCCAAACCCCTGCACCAATCTTCTTGAAACTTGGCAGTCTTCATGCTCTCAGCAGAGGCTACCACGCCTGCAGGCTTTCAAGACAAAACAACAAAGTTATCGATAGTTCATTGATCCCCCATTATACTCTATGGCCGGATCTCCGAGGCAGGTCTGAAGCTTCGGAGCCGCTTCGGATGGATCAAAGCAGGAAACCGATCAGGAGCTCAGGATCGTATCGCTGACTTCTGAAGCATCTGGATCTGAAGCCAGATCAAATATCTGCCTACTCGCACGGGGCTATTAACCACCATGGGCACAGCTAGGGCTCTGGGCATGGTGCAGGAGCTTTACTCACTGCTCTGTGCCAGTGATCTCCATTCTCAATGGAGGCCTGTTAGTGCAGTGTGGGGCACCAGTTTGGGGGATGGGAGAGTTGATGGATCTAGGTCTCTGCCCCCTCCCATACCCAAACAATATGACAAGCCACTTTTGGGAATAAAGACCACTGACACGGACAAACTGTACAGGTAGAGTCTGGAGACCCAGCATTTTTTTTCCCTTGTAGAAGGTGTTGTAATGCTTGGACACTTAGGCTTTCTATCAGTGGAACTACAATTCCATTGTTAGAAATATAACACTTGTACATACCCTTAACATCTCAATTTCAGTCCCTTAGTTTTACAAAACGTTAGCCTGCTTGTCAAGTGTCCTCTTTTGTTTTCCATCTATGCATATTTTGACTCAGTACTAACCATGGTTTTTATATAAAAAATTAATATGAGGCAGATATAAATATCATTAGCTGACATGACTTGCTACAATACCTAAGGCTTACTTATTGCTTTATATATATAAATAGATTAACACAAAATAATCTAGCAACAGCAGGAAACGCAGCTGTAACTTGCTGGAGGTGCCTACCCAATTTGCACCTGTTCAGTCAGATTTGTTTTCAGAATATATCACCAACTAATGCTGTCCAGAGACAGATGTTATTTTCCAGGTCTGATTTCTGTATCTGAATACAGATTAAATATGAACATTGTCTCTGCCTTCACAAGAAAAAAAAAACTATGTGAGACTCAAACCCAAATTTGATACATGACCCTTAAGTCCCACCTTGTGATTAAATATGTTGTGTGCTGTCATGGAATCATCAATACCCTTGGGGAAGGAAATCGGGAAGAGAGAGGGGAAAGTTCTTCATCAGCCAAGAAATAGCTTTATCCTAGCTCCCTTTTCTGAGAGGAGCACCTGCAGACAGCCCTAACATAGCTTCACAAGGGGTAATCCTCTGGTTTTGAAATCTTGACTCTTCTCAGTTCCAGGCTTCCCCAGTGATCCATAACACCCCCACCTCTGAGAGATCCTCCTTTTGGGTCAGCTCCTGGGAAGAAGGGGATGTTTCCTTCTTTAAAGAGGAGGAGAATCAGAGTGCCAAGTATCTCTAAACAGCATAGGAGGCTCTGCTTCAATCTTTATTGTCCCATTACAGTCCCCTCTGTCCTTACTTAGGTTTTCCTCTGTCCTCCCTGCATCTATTCCTTTGCACTCTGTCCCCCATGGGACCTTCTCTCTGTGTCCTCTCTGGGATTTTCTCCTCATTCTCTCTTGGATTACCCTTTTCCCAGTACTTTCAGAGCTTCCCCTCTATCCCTTCAGGCCCAGTCAGCCACACTTGCAACAAAAGAGTTAGAATCATAGAAAATAGGAGTGGAAGGGACCTCAGGAGGTCATCTAGTCCAACCCCCTGCTCAAAGCAGGACCAGCCCCAACCAGATCATTCCAGCCAGGGCTTTGTTGAGCCAGGTCTTAAAAGACTCCAAGGATGGAGATTCCACCACTTGTCAGCTAACCTGTTCCAGTGCTTCACCACCCTCCTACTGAGAAAGTTTTTCCTAATATCCAACCTAAACCTCCCTTGCTGCAACATAAGACCATTGCTCCTTGTTCTATCATCTGCCACCACTGAGAACAGTCTAGCACCATCCTTTTTTGAACCGCCCTTCAGGTAGTTGAAGGCTGCTATCAAATCCCCTATCACTTCTCTTTGACAGACAAAATAAACTCAATTCCCTCAGCCGCTTCTCATAAGTCAGGGGTGGGCAAAACACAGCCCACAGGACAGGTCTGGCTCATGATGCCATTCTATCTGGCCTGCAGGGCCCCTAAAAAAATTTGGAAAATTAATATTTCTCTGCTCTTGGTTCCTATAAAAAAATGACAGGAACCAGAGGCAGTAGGACCCAGAGGAAGCCCATCAGGCTCCAACAACAGCAGGGCCCACCCAGCCCCGCCCCCCCTGACCAATTTGTAACAGGCCACAAGA
>NW_017729024.1:35968831-35972108 GCF_001723915.1 Gavialis gangeticus | reverse complement strand
CCCCAGCTGGGGTTTCTGGGCTGGGAGCACATGGCTGCCCTGGCACAGGAAGCTTAGGTAAGTGTGGGGGGGGGGAACCCCAGGCAAGGAAGGAACACATGGGAGAAGGGGCCCTTCCCCACCCACACCAGGGGTGCCACACTCTGCAGCTGCTTGCAGCCTCCATGGGGCTGCTTGTGTCCGATCTGGACAGCTTCATGCAGGCTGCGAGCTCCTGCAGCGCGAACCACTGGGGGAGGGGCCGCTTCCCCCCTGTGCTCAGCTTTTCCCTGAGCTCCTTCCCTGCATGGAGAAAAGCAGCCCCTCACCCGCCCCATGGCTAACGCCCCATGCTGCAGGCACTTGCAGCCCATGCAGGGCTGTCCAGAGCAGACACAGGCAGTCTCAGACAGGCTGCAAGCAGCTGCAGCATGGGGCACTGAGCATGGGGTGGGGAGGGACTGCTTTATCCCCCCCACTGCACTCAGCACCAGCTTGCAATCTTGGGGTGGGTTCCAAGCTGGTGCTGAGCACAGGGAAAAGTGGCCCCTTGCCCACCCCATGGCCAGTAGCCATGCTGCAGCTGCTCACAGTCTGCCTGGGGCTGCCTGTGCCTGCTCTGGACAGCCCCGTGCAGGCTGTGAGTGCCTGCAATGCAGGGCGCTGGCCATGGGGCAGGTGAGGGACCAATTTTTCCCATGCTCAGCACCAGCTTCTTCCCTGCTGGCAAGCAGGGCATCAGGGCTGTGCAATGCCCCCCACCTGTACCGCGGGGCTGCGGAGCACTGGATGTGAGCAGGCAGGGAGCCAGTGGGAGCATGGGGCCCGCACTGGCGTCCTGGGGCCAGTGCCAGTGGGGCCCAGAGCAAGGTGGCAGGAGCACAGGGTCCCAAGCTGGCAGGGGCTCTATGGAGCCAGGCTAGCTCCCCCCTCCCTGCTGGTGCAGCCCAGCCCAGCTCCACAGACCCCTGCCAGCCTGTGCCCAGCTTTGGGCCCCACCGGTGCCGGCCCCAGGACATTGGTCTCAAGACATTGGGACGTTGGTCCCAAGTTGGTGACCAGGGGGCAGGGCACCTGTCAAGGGTTGGGGCTACCCATGTGGCCCTCAACAGCCTGCCAAAACTGGATAAGTGGCCCTCTGCTCAAAATAATTGCCCACCCCTGTCATTACTCATTTGCCCCAACCCTGGAACCATTTTTGTTGCCCCCAGCTGGACACTCTCCAACTTATCTGCATCCTTTCTATGCTGGGGGACCCAAAACTTGACACAGATGTGGCTTCACCAGTGCAGAATAATTGCTTTCCTCAATCTGCTGTCAATGCTCCTACTAATGCAATCTGGTATGCTGTTAGTCTTCTTGGCAACAAGGGTACACTGTTAGCTCTTATCCATCTTATTGTCCACGGTAATCCCCAGGTCCTTTTCTGCAGAGCTGCTGCTTAGCCAGTCAGTCCCCAGGCTGTCCTAGTACATGTGATTCTTCCATCCTAAGTGCAGGACTTTGTACTTGTCCTTATTGAACCTCATGAGACTTCTTTTGGCCCAATCCTCCAATTTCTCTTAAGTCACTCTGAATCCTAGCCCTACCCTCCAGCATATCTACTACACCCTCCAGTTTGGTGTCATCTATGAACTTGCTGAGGGTGCAATCCATCCCATCTTCCAGATTGTTAATGAAGATATTGAACAAAGCCAGCCCCAAGTCCAAACCCTGGGGCACTCCACTTAATACTGCCTGCCAGTTAGACATTGACCCACTGAGTACTACACATTGAGCCTGATAATCCAGCCAGCTTTCTGTCTACCTTACAGTCCATTTTCCAACCTATACTTGCTCAGCTTGCTTGCAAGAATGCTGTGGGAGATGGTATCAAAAGCCTTGCTAAAGGCTAGGTATAAGTAAACCTGGATTTGTCACTGGGCCCCTGAAACTGGAACCATGCAAGGCCAGCTGGCTTGTCCCCTGGTGGACTTCCAGGACCCAGGAGGCCCAGGTCCACCACCAAGGTGTTCCCTTTCCACCTTTCCTTGGTCAGGGAAAGCACTTGGATTTGTCCCCCTGGGCTGCTCTTGGTAGTCAGTAGGGAGAAACTACCCTCTCCATAGTCTTAACTTAGGGACAACATTAACCCAGTACAATGAAACATTATGTCAAGAGGAACTAGAATCAGACAGCAGTTTCTGTGACCTTCTGTCAAGACTGCCATCTGTCCTTAGAGTGAAAGGGGCATATACACATCCTACTTGGGGAACTATTTACAATAATTATTTACATTAAAGCCTTCCTACAATGAGTCCCCCAGAGTTCTCCCCACCACAACCGGAGGTTATAATCCAGCTCACCTCACCTCCTTTGTCACAACTTCTAAAAATAAATAATTATAGGAACAAATTGAATTTTCTGCCTTTTCTAGATATAGCAACTCATTAAAACCACCTGTAGTTTAATATGACCTCATCCATCTGTCTGGTGGTTGCTCAATAAGGAAAGAACTGGAATTCGCTTGTAGCTAATGACTCCATTAGCATACATGTTTAAATAAAGTTATTGGACCCTAAAATCAACTTTAGTGGCACCTTGAAAGTAGCTAGCAGTTTCCATTGGGCAGGTACACAAAGAAGATTCTGACCGTTCTAGTGTGTCTTTTTGTGGGGTCCCTAGATTTAAGATCAACCCAGGTAAAGGTGACAATGTGCATTCATATATAATTATGTTAATGCATTTTTGTGGGGTTTGCTTTTCCATTTTACACAGCTAAGTTATGGACATTTAATTGATATATGTGTATCTTTAAGAATGAGTGCTCACAAGATCTCACATTATACTGTAACAGTGCAGCCTTCTTAAGGTATTTTTGGTTGATTACTGGGGCTAATGAAGAAGATGGGAAGGAATACACACTTCTGAGACATTACAGTTAGCAATAGTGCAGTTGGCTCAGAAACTTAGTGTCAAAGATCAAAGTCTTTGATTTCAGATGCCGATGGCAAAAGTTCAGAGGCTAACACAGCAAACTCTGTAATTGTAGTCTATCCCTCTGTATTAACAGTGCTGCATATACACACCCCTGTCTGTGCCTCATTTCAAATCACTTGAGCTCCCATACGAGACAGAAGCTAACCTTGGATTGTATACAACTCAGCGCTATGACGTCAAAAAAGATATCATACCCATGGTAACGAGACACCAAATTAGCTAACTTTAATGAAATTGTAAAATTAAATAATGTGCTATGCTCGCCCTCCTGTGACTAAACAGGACCAGTACCACCCAAGCAAAAAATAACCCCCCTTTT
>NW_017729024.1:35960616-35963831 GCF_001723915.1 Gavialis gangeticus | reverse complement strand
AACATGATTTCTGCATGCTGTAACTGAACAAATTAACTCTTCTCCCTACGCTGCAATCAATCATCAGTAGCGTAAGTAAAATAAACTTTCTGTGTAACCAATACGCTTTAAATCATCTGACTATCTGACTCCTGCTCGCCATTAACACCCGCCTGTCCGGTCATAAATCCCCCCTCGCGCCAAGCCGGTCGTACCGACCCAGGCTCGCAGGTCAAGGGTGCACCGGACTTCGGGGCACGACACTTAGAAGACTAGAAAACCTTGTCTGTCATTCTTCTGTCCAGTTCTTTTGAATGTTAAGGCTATATTTTAGTTGTTAGTATGAAAAACCTTAGTGCAGTAACCAACTGGAGGACAGAAACTTGAACATGGACAGTTTCAGGAAAGAGAGAAAAAAAATTGGGAATGTAGTTCAATTTCTTGTAAACACACACACGCACTATAATTAAAAGTATCTACAAAATTCATAAACAAACTAAGAACAAGGGAGTCTACAAACATGACTACAAACTAAAGAAAACTGGGGAAAAATATAACTCAGGAAAAATCACAGAATTCACCAGCCTCTTACAATCTTCCTTTTTATGTGTTTCTATACAAAACCTTCCTATGGAAGAAGTAGGCTGAGAGGGAAATTTTGAAGCAAATCATTTGTAAACAGAGTGGGACTGGAAATCAAATGAAATTTGGATAAAGAAAGCTCCTAAACACCTGAGCACTCAGAAATAGCTTGAAAATGTTTCATGGAATGATAAGGGTGAGTCAACTTGAAATAAATCTACTATGTTAAGACTTAATCATAGAATCATAGAAATTGGGGTGGGAAGGAACCTCAGGAGATTACCTAGTCCAACACTCTTCACAAAGTAAGACCATTCAACTATATCATCCCAGCCAGGGCATTGTCTTTTGGGGTCTTAAAAACCTTTAAGAGACTCCACAACCCCTCTGGGATATCTGTCCCAGTGCTTTATTACCCACCTGGTGAGAAAGTTTTTCCTAATATCTAACCTAAACTCTCCTTGCTACAACTTGTGACCTGGTACATTGCACCTTGTTCTGTCATCTGTCACCACTGAGAACAGTTTAGCTTCATCCTCTTTGCAACCACCCTTCAGGTAGTTTAAGGCTGTTTCAAATCCCTCCTCAGTCTTCTTTTCCCTCAGCCCCTAATGAGCTCACCCACCCTCAGCCCGGCTCTTACCTTCCGGTTATTCACTGCGGGATCTGGGTCTTTGGCTCCCAGGGGCACAATGGGTGTGAACCCATGTATCTCCTCCAGGAAGCAGGCCCAAAGGGTCTGTTGCTAGGGCTCTATATCTGATCTCCAGGCAGACTGCTACAGGTAGGGATGAAGACTTTTGCTTGCTGCCAGAGGTCACAAGGCTTCAGCTTTTACCTTCCTGGGAATCCATGTCCTCTTCCTTCTGTAGCACCACCCCTGGCAGTCCTTCCTGCACAGTCCTAGAGGTCTCTTCAAGCCTCAAATCAATAAAGTCTTTATGGTGGAGGGTGCTTCAGAGCCCCACCATCTCCTCCCATAGCTCTCTTGCCTACTCCCTGAAAAATACCACCAGGCACTGGTGACACGTAGGAGGTGCATGCAAGTGGACATGAACCCCCTGAGATTGGTGGTGCACCCCTTGTGAAAGGTGCCACTGGCCTGTAGGCAATTGCCACTCGCCACCACCACCCCTTGCCGCTGACAGCGGCAGCATCTGCAGGCCATCCCTGATCACAGCTGGCTGCCGCTGATGCTGCTGGTGGTGTCTGTGGGTGGCCAACAACCGCTGGTCAGTGCTAGCCATGCCCCCCACCCCCCACCACCAACACTGCTGTGGCTCCTGCAGGAGCTCCCCACTTGCCATCACCACGCCCCCACCACCATTGCCGCCACCGCCTACAGGTGGTCACCATGCTCCCCAAGCCTCTGGGGGCATGCATCGTTCATGCCACCAGGAAGCACCACTCACAACATAGGCACTTCCCCACCCAGCTGTCATTGGAAGGAATCTGCAAGCTGCACCACCAAATCAGAAAGGCTCAATGGTGGGCAGAAGCCTCAACAGTGAGCAGTCCTGTCTAAAGAACTCCTTGCTTGTTTTGGTTTTTAGTTAAACAAGGGGCTTAAGTGTTTGTCTAACTGCTGACTTTTAGCTACTTACCATAAATATAAGTAAGTTAGTTGCTCTTATTTAAGGAAACATCATACTTTAAATGTTCTCCTTCAAGGAAGGGAGCAGAAAACCAACCATCAGACTGACCTGTCTACTGCTTGCAAATTGCCCTGTTTGCTAAGATTCTCTTTTTATATTCCTCTGGGTCTTTTATACTCACTCTGCTCCCTTGGCTTTTCTTAGACACAGGCAGCAATCACCCAGTTAGCAGCACTCCCAGCTGCTCAGAGCACATGCCTAAATACACAGCTCACCAAACACTCAGCAAACCAAACACACCAACAGCCCTGGCTCACTTAACTTCCCAGAGCAGGATCCAGTGTCAGGCTCCTTTTCCCTTTACTGCCAGTGAACTGCTTGCAAGCTGTCCTGTTTGCTGACCCCGTTTTCTTGCTCTTGGTATGGAGGCTTTTTATTGTTATATTAAACTTTCTGAACTGTAGTTAAGGTGCACTGTTATTATGATTACCCAATAACTATTTTTCAGTTCCACAATGAACCAGATAGGTGTCAACACCATCTGTGATCCACTAGCTACTCACTCATATGGATACGATCACTATTCAGGACTTAGAATTGCATAAGTGGCTGTAAGGTAGCTCTGCATGTCATCCACAGTTGAGCTGGGATTGCCTCCCTCTGCAAACCTCCTCAGTGCAGTGCCCATGTACTCAGGTTATACTGTAACTGTAGAGTATAGTACTTACTCTAACTGCTGCATAGTACTAGATGACTATAAGCAGCCAGCCTGCAGGTCCTTAAATGTGGATTTGGCTTCACATTAGAGATTAGGATGAGTATGACAATTAAGTCATGCTAGCACTCTGTATGGGAGTAAATTCACTCCACATGAACAAGAAGGGGGAACTGAGCCATTAGTGTCCTCCCATGACACTCCTACTCAAAGCTTTCCAATGCTGCTCCAGAATTTTCAGTTGGCTTGCCACTGATCTGCACTTCACACCTGAGTCTTTTCCAACTTCGGTCTGCCCTGAAGTGTCTTGGTAAATACCTACCCAGGCCCTTGCTCCTGTTCCC
>NW_017729024.1:35954420-35955616 GCF_001723915.1 Gavialis gangeticus | reverse complement strand
ATAGTATAGTACTTACTCTAACTGCTGCATAATACTAGATGACTATAAGCAGCCAGCCTGCAGGTCCTTAAATGTGGATTTGGCTTCATATTAGAGATTAGGATGAGTATGACAATTAAGTCATGCTAGCACTCTGTATGGGAGTAAATTCACTCCACATGAACAAGAAGGGGGAACTGAGCCATTAGTGTCCTCCCATGACACTCCTACTCAAAGCTTTCCAATGCTGCTCCAGAATTTTCAGTTGGCTTGCCACTGATCTGCACTTCACACCTGAGTCTTTTCCAACTTCGGTCTGCCCTGAAGTGTCTTGGTAAATACCTACCCAGGCCCTTGCTCCTGTTCCCAGGATTCCATTTGTTTTCCATGCAGTTCTCTTTCCTTTTCCCATCCCATTTACCCAGCCCTCCTTCTTCAGTAGGACTAAGCATATGACTACCTTCAGAAGGTCAACTTTTGGATGAAGCTGATACAAATGTCCCTTCCTTCAGATATTTAGAAACCAATACCCGTAAATTGATTTTAGCATATAAAGAGCACGTGGATAGCCACTGCAAATTACGGATGTTTAATATATTTTAAAATCATTTGGTGGATCCCAGAGCTGAAATACAGTATATGTATGATACAATACAGCTTTGTAAGCATTGGGGTTATCCCCATACAAATGGCTGAGACAGACTCACTGTGCTTCCTAAATCCCTTTATCCCACTCTGCTCTAATAAGTAGGGTTTTTTGTAATGAATTAAGTTATATAATAATTATAAATTTTCTGTTTTCTTTTCTGACTTTCAAATACAATAAATGTCATAGGTGAGGCACTGAGATTCTATGAAAAACTAGCCATTGACAACTCCAGATGATGATGATGATGATGATAATAATAATAATAATAATCAGCAACATCATTGTCATCTATATTGCAAAAAAAGTAGAATGAAGCAATAAAAAATAAGATTATTACACTGATATATTTCACAGCAAAAATTATATTGTACTAGAGGGAAATTTATTTTTGCATTAACTACAATCAACTTGATTGATGTTTTGTGTATTTCTGTTTAGAAAATGGTAAAGATTACATGGTACAGAAAACAATACTCTGGACATTTATAAATTATTCTGATTCTCACATGCTGAAAAAAATTAAATAAAAGTCAACAAAGGAATAAATATGCAACAATATTAATTATAA
>NW_017729024.1:35936202-35949420 GCF_001723915.1 Gavialis gangeticus | reverse complement strand
AAAAAAATGAAATAAAAGTCAACAAAGGAATAAATATGCAACAATATTAATTATAAATGTGTCTCTTTAAGGCTAAACCATATATTTATTGCAATGCATGCCAATCTGAAGAACTTTATTTAATATCACAAAGCTGTTACCATTTTAAACCTATTTTGTATGCTTATAACTCCCTTACGAAACAGTGACTTTTATTCTGGAATCTTCTATGCTTGAACTCTCATTAAATGTGCATTTTATAAAAATCTGAACCCAATGTCCTGAAATCATATTTGATGTACAAGACAACATCACTTTAAAAAACCCCAAATCTAATTATTTTTTTACAATATCTCTCCCAAAAACCCTGAAATTCGAAACCTAACACTTAATGTGCAATACATCCTTTGTTAAAACAATCCAAAGACAAAGAAGTTACAAAATGCAGAAGTCCCTCAGGTCTTGTCCTGAGCTATTAACATTCAGCAACATTTAGAGCACCCATCTGCTTCTCCTAACCAATTCTTCTTTCAGGCCACCAACCTAATAACTGGATAGTGGCAACAATTAGGCAGCTTCTTTTGATAGGTGACTTTAATGCCAAAGTAAGATACAAAAATAAAAAAATGGAAAGAACAAAGGGAAAGCATGGGCTAAGAATCATCCAACCTATATGGCAAGAAATTCATTAAATTGAGATTGGTGCCTGAGCATGTGCTTTCAAGCACTCTGCTCGCTCAAAGTCAAAAGCAAAGAAACATCAGACTTCCAGATAACAAAACACACCAGGCTGACCACATCTGCATTGATTCAAGATTCAGGTCATCTGTCCAAGAAGTTAAGGCATATCAAGAATCAGATATCAGCTCTGGCCACAATCTTTAGATTGCTGAAATTACATAGTTTAAAATAAAGCTGAGATTGACTTTATACAAAAGTCAGCAAAAAAATCAATAATAAGAAACTGAATGCAAAAATACAAGAGCGCTGTGGAAAATTCCAGCTTGAACTGAGGAACAAACATGTAGCACAGTCAGAGGCAGAGAAAGGTGAGACAGACAAAATTGAAGAAAAATGAACAGGACAGTACTCAGAAACAATGTGGTTCAAGCTGAAATAATCACAGCTGGCTCCACAAAGACAGAAAAATACTTGGATAAGACAAGATATGGGACATCTCATAAAGAGTACTGAACGGAAAACTTCTGAATACAAAGGTGAAAGAAGTATAGGGAAAAAACAAAGTAGTACTAGAAAACAGACAAAGCACTGAAAAGCAATGCCAGGAAAAATAAATAAAAATATATGTTGGAGATCTAACATTTGAAATGAACCTCCCTACTATGGTTAGGAACTACATAGCTGTTTACCAAGTGACTAAAACCCTATATGGGACTGTCAGAACAAGAAGTAGGTCAATCAATCAAAAATCAAAGATGGAATAATCTGAGATAGATCTGAGACACAGATGGGTAAAGTGTCTTCAAGAAGTCATCTCAACAGACCTAGCCCACCTGAAGACTTGATTTCAATGAAATATGTGAACCTGAACAACCTGACATTAACACTAGTCCAATAGAGCTGTCAAAAGTACAAGCTGCAATCAAGAAGCTGAAAAACCACGAAGCGGCAGGAAATGATCAGATCACAGCAGAAATGCTAAAAGCACTTGGCACTACCTTAATCAAACTGACAGAGCTGTTCAATGAACTAGGGAGAAAGAGACCACTCCTGATCAGTGGGAATATAGAATGATTGTCAGAATGCCCCCAAAAAGGATCATCTCACTGACAGTTGTGGAGAGGAGAAGCAGTACTCCCTGTCACAGGGAAAGTCTTCTGCAGTCTGATACTACAAGGGATGAAAGACACAGTGGATTAAAATAGAGAGCCAGATTCAGCCCCAGCAGATACTATGCAGAAATTATATTCACATAACAAACTCTCATAGAACAATACATAGAATAGCAGGCTCCATCTGTCATCAATTTCAGTTATGTTGAAAAGGCATTTTACAGTCTAAACAGGCCTACATTATGAGACATCTTCACAGAATCGCAGATAACTCAACAGTATCACAAAGGCCACACAGAGTAACATGAAGTGCTCTGCGGGATGAATAACCAAACATCTTAGTGCCTCAGCACGGACACGAATGTTGTCTGACATTACCATAGATTAACAATGTTTAATCAAGAAAAATATTGGCAATATAAATCCTATATGGGTACATCTTTGGAGTATCCAGACATTATATTATTGAGTGAAACAGCTTGAAACATACAAAGATAGAGAATCTGACAAAAAAAATACTAGGCTAATTAGGCCTGAAAAATAGGGTATGTCCCCCCAAAATATTACTGAAACCCAGAACATTTATACACGTACTCTGGGAGTGGGACATGGGAAGGCAACTTTAATTGGAGCACCTCTCTGAGAGCCACTCTAATTAAGGTGCCCAGAGCATCTCATGTACTGGCATCCCCATGCTTCAAAATGGCAGTGGGGCACTTTATCTAAATTTTGTTCAACTTTCAACAAACTTTAAATAAAGTGCCCCCACCACTATTTTGAAGTAGGGACACTGATATACAAGACATGGGGGGCTGCTGGAACAATCCATTGTGATTGCCATGCTCCAGCAGACTAGATTAATTAAGTCTGCTCCAATGGGGTTTAGGTAAAGTGTCCCCATGGCCATTTTGAAACGTGGAGGAGCTTAATACACATGACAGTGAGGTGACACTGCAGCATTCTAATTAGAACACAAATAAGTATGTCTATAGGCAGCCTTAATTAGCTAATGTTAGTTTTGATATTTCCAACTCCCAGAACTGTATTGAGACACCTACAAAATTTGGTGTTTGTCTTGATAACACGATTCCAGGATCTAAGGTTGTGTGTGGGAATCTCTACTTTATTTATTTAAATAAATACATAAAAGGCATTAAAATCTTTGAAAATAAATCACGATTTTTTTACTACTTAAGGTTGTCAGTACTTCTGTAATCTGACACATATATGCTCTCTGCCAGTCACACCTACTATGTTTCTAAGCCATATAATCGTGGATCAACTAGTTTACAAGTTCAACTAGCAAAGCCTGTGCAGCCTGTAAGCTGCACCAAAAGAGAAGCTACAAGCACTCCCGTTCATGTCATTAAATTCACCAGGTGAATTTAGGAAGGTGCAAAAAGTTTAAAGATTCGCATCACTAGGGACAAAATTAAATCATACGTCCTAAGGTCAGAAAATTCTAACACTTAAAGTTGCATGTCATGTTAATTTAAATACATTGCACATATGTAGCATTTATATTCTGTAGTTTTCTCATAGTACTAGGTGTGGCTCTATTTGTCCTGTGCCTGTGTAGATGTGACTGGACTCCCTTCCTACCTCGACTTTACTCAACCACACTGAAGCCATTCACACTGCAACAGGAATACCTTTATGCTATAAGAAAAAATCTAAAACACTGCAAAAAACATTGAGCTAGTTTAAAAATTCAAAGGAAAAGAAATAGTACAACAGTAAGTAAAAAGTTACAGCCTAAGACTGTAGTAGTAAGATCTATGAACTGAAAAAAAGATACCAGGGAAATAATTGAATTTGTAAAAGTAAATTCCCCATGAGCAGCTTTCTGTCATGAGGTGTTCATGGAAATCTTGGTAAAAGGTGAGCTGATGGCTTACATAATCTAGCATACTTACATTAGACACCACAATGACAACTCCTGCAAGGAATGGTTAGTGGTTTCTGAGGGTTTTGAAGACCCTACTGAACTTCAGTCTCAAGAGCATGAGGAGCTGAACTAGAAGTTTCTTTGAGTTTTAATGATGAAAACTCTCCTTTCCTTTCCCTTCCTGGTCAGAAATTATTCAATATTTCACACAGCACATTCTGCCCCACATTCTATGTAGTCCAGGAGGTTTCTACTTTGCTCATCTGTAAAAAAATGGGTTAAAGTGAAGCCATTTATATTATATCCTGGGCCCACTGATGTCAGTGCCAAAGCACTTGTTGACTTCACCAATGAAAGCTGAGGCCCCTATTGAAGCAATACGAATTCCACTGTAAACTGCTGGATTTAGGAGGGACTGGAGCTCACAAATGAAGGCATTTAGGCGCGCACTTACATGCCACCATGTGGCATAGCAGTACTGTAGCATATAATGTAACTTGTAGTAAATACAAAGACACAACGATGAAACTGGGATGAAATGTGTGTTTTGAACATACAAGGGTGTGTTTTGAATTATTTAGCTCATTGACGTAGTGGCTATGCCTACACAAGACATTTACTGCGCAGTTGACTAATTAACTGTGTAGTAAACATCTCAGCATCTACACAGGTGAGCCTATAGGGCACACAAAACTAATAAACTCTGCAGCATGGTAGTACTTTTAAAATACAAGTACTATCCTGCTGCAGAGTTCTCGTGCATGGCAGTGCATATGTAGATGCTGTCCCAACTGACTGGGGCACAGGGTGCTTCAGTGCAGGCCTAGCTGGCAGGCAGCTCCTGTGCTGAAGCACCCTTGTGCCTCAACAATCTCCTCCACAGCACACGGAGCTTAGAGGAGCCCTAGGGGCCCTGTCAGCCCAGGCTGCTCCAACCAGGCTCTATATGCTGCACCTGAATAAACTCTGGAGCAATAGGCTCCGGAGTATTTTGCTCCCAGGCACATATTCAAATGATGTGCCCAGGAGCAAAAAAACTCTGGAACAATAAGCTCTGGAGTTTATTCATGCTTATTAATAATCACACACGTAGACACCCAGTGTTAGTTACTAGAACAAGTGCAGTAGCTGCATCTGCAGTCACAGTCCAAGTTTGCCTACACTGCTCCACCCTGATCTAGGAATGCTAATTCCTTCTCAGTCTATCCATTTTAGATACTTACATGGCATCCATCACCATAGTACCTAAGCATCTCACATCTGAGGTAAGGAGGTACTGTTACCTCCATTTTTCGGATAGGGATGGAGGCAAAAAAAACCCCTAAACAACTTGTCATAGAGCACAAAGGAAGACTATTGTGGAGAGGGGAAAGAACCCTGATCATTCAATTTGTAAGCTATCACAGAGGCTTCCTGCCTCTAGATCAGTGGTCTACAACCTTTTTATGGTGAAGATCACTTTTTGGCACTCTGGGATCTACCGTGCCCCACACCACCTGTCCCACCACCACCCCCTTTGCCCCCTGTCTCCTGGACAAACTGCCCAGGCTCTGATCCCACTCACCCAGTCCAGCCTGGGTGGCAGAGGGCGTTGCTCACCCAGCCCCACGCAACCTGCCACTCCTTATCGTGGAGCCTCTGACAGACTGAGATCGACTGTTAGAGGCTCCACAATTGACCAGTCAATCAAGATCAACTGGTTGTTGATCACTGCTCTGGAGTCCCATACTTCTCTGGTCAACAAGGATGCCATTGGCAATGACGTTCTTTGCAGTGCTGACACCTACAACAGGCAATGAACTGAGACCAACTCCATTTGCTTAGACCAAAAAACAGGCAACAGCTGTTAATATTTCCCAGCCACCACCAAATAAGGACAGATATTAAATGGTGCCAGGCTGCATGACGTCCATCATACCATAATTGGCTCCCTTTTCAATCTATTGCTTCATCAGAAAGCTTTCTTCTGTAATACTGATATGCATACAATTCAACCAGTTCAAGTTGCTTTAATCTTTCATACAGTGTATCTTGAAAGACATTTTTTGCTGACATGAAAATACTAAACTCTTTGAGAAGGCAACTCCAAATTCAGAACTTTGCACAGATCAGAACTTTTCCAACTAAAATTGTGCCTTTTGCTCACACACATCTGCAGCAAAATGTAGGATCATAGAATTTTAAAATAGTAGGGTTGGAAGGGACCTCACTAGATCATCTAGTCTAACCCCCTCCTCAGAGCAAGATCCTCCCTAACTAAACCATCCCAGCCAGGCATCTGTCTAGCCAGCTTTTAAAAATGTCCACAGACAGAGTCTACAACCCCTCCGTGTTTCCTGTTCCAAAGCCTGACCACCCTCATAATGAGAAAATCCTTCCTGATTTCCAATCTAAACTTCCCTTGCTGTAATTTAAGACCATTGTTCCTTTGCTTGTCCCTTGTAGCCATATATAATAATCTGTCTCCATCCTTCATACAACCACCCTTCAGGTATTTGAAGACTTATCAAATCCCTCCATCTTCTCTCCTTCAGACTAGATAATCCTAGCTCCAGAGGTGTAGCAGGACAACTCCATGCCCAGGGAAGCCATAGATACCCAGGGTATTGCAAGCTGCTGCTGAACCAACTGTAGTTGTGCAATGAGCTGCCACTACGGCAGCAGCTATTTTTGTGCTCCCCACGAGAAACGATGCCACAGGCTGCTGCCCCGGCTGCCCTCCCTCAGTTACGCAACTGCCTAGTTCATAGATTTCATAGACATTAGGGTTGGAAGGGACCTCGGAAGATCAGAGTCCAGCCCCCGCCTGAAGGGCAGGAAGTCAGCTGGGGTCAGACTAGTTCTTCCAGTCTGTTCTCATGTCTCATAAGTCAGGCCTCTAATCAAGTTTGTTGTTCTTCACGGGACTTTATCAAATCTGTCCACACCTTTCTTGAATTGAGGGGCCCAAAACTGGACACAGCACTCCAGGAGAGGACTTACCATTGTCAGACAGAGCCAGAGAATCTCTTTCCTGTATTTACAGGTGATATTCCTATTAGCACTGCTATTTCCCTTTTTTGCAACAAGAACACACTGTTGGCTCACATTCAGTTTATAGTCTACGGTGACTCCCAAGTGCTTTCCTATGGTACTGCAACCTAGCAGGTCATTCTGCAATCTGTGTTTGCACATGTGACTGTTCCATCCCAAATGCAGGACTTTGCACTTGTCCTGAACAAATTCATCTGATTAATTTCAGACCATTTCTCCAGTTAATCAAGGTCATTCTGAATCCAGTATAATTGGATTACAGTTTAGAATGATTTTCCCCACTTTATATTCACTTCGTACAGTAGCTATTTTAGTTTAATTATCATTTATGCTTTTTTCATTTGAACCAGGCAGGGTGCTGAGGTTTTGCTCATTACCTCTTGGATGCTGAATGTTATATAACCTTTTTGAGCATTATCCCCAAAATCAAAAAGCTTAGTTAATATTTATTAAAGGTAGTAATAGGAACCAGTGGTACAAGACATTTTAAAATGAGGATTTAATACATGACAGTTCAGTGTGTGCCATGAATTCCATCTATCAGTTTTTGTTTTCAATTTCCAGAGTCTTTGAAACCAAAAAACAAGCTGCCACGTGAACTGTAGTATTTGCCTTGAGTATTTCAAACCCTGTATTAGTATCTGCAATCTTGTATATGATCCACTGAAAGAAATCAAGATGCTGATAGATGCTTGAAAGAGATGTCTGCTCCTTTTACCTTGATAGCTCAAGTGCAAGTAACACTAAAGGTCTTTTGTTTTTTGGGGAGGGATTTTTTTATTATGTATTTGTTATGATTCAAATCACAATGTTCCCACCCACATCAAACTCTCCTTCTGTAATGTATGTAGAGATTCATCAGGGGATCCCCAGCTTAGATAATGAGACAAAAATACTCATTTTACACAATATACATATTCCAAAAAATCAGTTTCATGGTCTGACTTTGTTTTTCTGAATATCTACTTGGCAGGTATCATAACAGACAGAAAACAAAAGTGACAGCAGCCCGAGGCTTCTTTTAAAACACACACAAAAAATTCAAGCTCTTCAAAACAGCTGCTGTTTATAGCTCATTTTTTCTTTATTATTTGATAAGAAACTGATGTTTGGATTAACATGTTTAATGTTTATCTGAAACACTGTGGTGCACACTGATCAGAGCCAAGAGGGCTTTGACTAAGCAGTGATACATTCCCTGTGATTATGAGAGCTTCAGAGAGAAATGAACTAAGAATGCCATCTGGTGGAGGAATGATTTCTGGAGACAGAAGAATGATAGCTACTTGTAGGGTTAGGCTCCAGCCTGAATAGCTAACATGGGTGAAATCTTGCAGATGCTAACAAACTGTGAATAAGTCAGCAGGCATTCCTGATACTAGTTATCAAAGACTTAGCAGGGAAAGAGGGGAATGGGGCATTGGGCTTCTGTTATATTGATTTGGGTTGTGGTAGGGAATGGATGTCTCTCCATGTGTATGTTTTGGGGGACTGGGTGCATCTTTAGCTGTTAAATCTGTTGTTTGATGGGTTGGATTCATTAATAAATAGTTAAAAAAAAGGAACTTGGCACTTTTATATATATGTGAGGCGGCCCATCATATCAGCCTTTCTTTAAACCAATCAATGTTTGGCCTCACTGTCAGACTCTGCAAAAATCACATAAAAGGGTAGGAGCAAACAAAATCTGTACATGTGATTTGATTATGAAACAAGCTTGAGAATAGAAAACCAAGTACTCTCTTTATGAGGACCAGCATTCTAGAGACCTAGGACTCAGGGACTATGGAAGGAACCAAATTCTATAACTAACTGAACTATGATTAGTGCAAATGGAGCTGGGAGGAGAAAGTTACTTACTGTAGTTATTTAAGCCTGGGGCACTGGCCTGGTCCCTTAGCAAAAATAAGCACCCTCTTTTTTGCTTTATCTTACACCTGCTGCTGATACTTCACAGGGCTTATTCTGGTAGCTATCAGTTGGGGTACCCTAGCAATGCCTCTTTTTTCTTAATTAAAACACCTACACCAGGAGCAGAAAGACTTGGTGAGCCCTCTTCAACCAGAGAAATCCCCTCTGTAAGGAGACTCCTCCTCAGGACATTAACCTGGGACATTGTGGCTTTGTGCTATCAAGAATATCAGGACCCTAAATATTTTTACCTTTAAGTTGAATGTTATTGGTGAACAAACTACAAATTGCAAATCACATGCTCCTGTGTTTAATGTTTTCTGGTGGTTTTTGGACAATTCCAAAACGTGTTTCCTAGTAGTATAATGAATGCCTTATCTCAAAAAGATCCTCAACCTGATTTGCTTAAAAGCAAAGACACTACCACATACAGCACCTAGATTGGACACGGCATATTTGCTATATGTTTCTTTTTATTACATTTTTCACTGTTTATATCTAACAAAATCCTCCTTTTTTCTCTTTTACATCAGGAGGGAACCGGATGTGCATGGGGTCAGGAGAGAGCTGCCCCTGCAGCAGACAGAGCTTTCCTGACCCCATGCCCATCAGGACACACAACTGCCAGCAAGCCCCCTGCTTAGCAGGGGGTTGCTGGGAGCTGTCTTCGGTGTGAGGAAGCTGGCAGTGAGTTGGGCAGGGGGACACGGGGCTCACCACCAGCTGCCCTGCTTGGCACGGAGCCGGCTGCTCCAGGGAGTGGGTGAGGGCTGGAAATTCCCTGGGGAGTCTCAGACCCTGACCACTCTCTGAAGCAACCAGCTCTGTGCTGCACCATGCTGCTCTGGGCCCTCACTCGTCCCCCAGAGCTGCCAGCTCCATTCTGGGAGCTGGGACAGGGGGCAGAGCGCTCCCCAGTCCCAGTGTTGATTGGCCCCCAGCTCCTGGAGGGAGCCAAGGAGCTGAGCAGAGCTACGAGCAGGGAGAGATAGCTCCCTATTCCCTGTGGCCCCCTGTTGCATAGTCTGACCAGGAGAAAATTTGCTCCCAGTCAGCATCTACAGAAGTGTTACTGTGCAACTGCACAGTTAGTTTATTACCTGTATTTACAGGTAGCAGCTAACTGCGCAGTAGACTAATTTACTGCACAGTAAATGGTGTGGACATGTGGACAGTGATGCTTTTATTGAGCAGCAGATTAGTCTACTGTGCAGTAAAGCATCTCATGTAGACACACCCAGGGAATGTAAAATGTGAACAGAAAGACCTCACTTATCATAGCTACCCATCCACATGATAAAGAAAATGGGAAGAAATTAAACAACTTAGTTCAGTCTATTTGCAAGTGACTGAAACCAACTCTTGCTCTGATATGCTGCTAAGTCAGCTGGAGCTCTCAGGAATTGAATTACTTTGCTTCCAGTCCCCAGCCTGATTTAAGAGTAAGAAAAAGAAAAGAAAAAAAGGGATATTATATCTCCATCTAAACAAGAAAAATCTAATACAGAACTATAAAGAATTAAAAAGATGGATGAAAAATGAGACAAAAAGAGATGTTAACCTGAGGGTCTGGACTGACGTGTTATATTTTACTCATATTAAGTTAGCATTAAACTTTTTTGAACTTTAAAAAAGATTCAGGTTTGGTTTAAAGATCGATATAGTACAAGTTACTACGATGTTATCCACATGAACTGGCCCATACTTAAATAATGGGTACCTATGACTAGTCACTTACATTTTTCCCCCAAATATTGCTATGTTATAAGGTGCAAAAGGCTGTTATAAGGTGAGCCCTTGATCCAAACATAATTATAGACTTGTTAGGTCAACAGATGTGTCAAGCACTCTCTCTTTCTTACACTCAGTAGAATGAACAAGCATGTCCCTTTATATAGCGAAGGCAGCAACAGGCAATTGAAAGATATCCCAAGGTATACAACAGACCAGAGCTAAACCATTGGGATGGGGGTGAAATTAAAGTGTTTCCTTGATTGAAAATTGAGAGGCTAGGTCATGAGCTTTAAAAACTGTTTTAGAGATGACAAGACAGGTAAAAGCCAGAAGAAAGCCTGGAGAAGTAGTTGCAAGTAGAACCCTGACAGGAAGTCAAAAGGCAGAGCTGGTTAGATGCAAAGCATGCTGGTAGAGCAGACCTAGACCAAGAAAACTGTTCTGGTGTTTGTTACTACTGTGTTCAGGGAGACAACATTTTGTATATACTTCTATAAATAAACAAGATTTCACAAACAGACATATATGACTTCTTCATAGAGATCTCATCCTGAATACCAATGAACCGGGGCAGCAGCACTCTCAGTTGAGTTACTACCAATGCCTCTGGAGTGGGAGAAGGAATTCAAGCCCTAAATGTAAGAAACTGATTACAGCCTCTACACTGCAGTAGATGGCCAGAGACTTAAACTGTTCTTGCTAATGATTTTCAGTATAACAAAAGTTTTCTGTGTTCAATCATACCTTTTTAATTCATCTTCATATAAATCTGGCTGCATAGTATGAACTTTATCAGCAGTGCTAGTGCCAGCTTAACTTGGCTGCAATACTTTCTGTTATGAGATGTCATTGAATTATATAAAGAACTTCTTCTTCTGACCAATCTCAAATTCAAAATGCCTAAGAGAAATGCATTTCTACTGTCCTGAGATCAGCCTGACAGAGCAGACTTTTACTTTACAGTCAGCTGCTGCATAGCTGTGAATCCAAAACAACTCTGCCTAGGCACAGAAATCAGTATTGCAATGAATATACCGTGTTCACTGGGATTGAGTTTCTGTGCACTTTTCAAGAAGTAAAACAAGGAAACGGAGTATTTAATCCCCATTTAAATATGATGTTGAAGTCTAAAATTAGGGATGTGTTTGTATGTGGAGGACAGAACCTTTTGGTGGAAACATGGGCAGAAAATACATCATCGGTTACAACATAACAAAGTTATTGCTCCTACTGTCAAGTTATCCATTATTATGGCAATATAAGAGACTAGGGACCTAGTTCTCTACTTTTGTCCAAAATAACCCACACATACTAACTCAGAACAGGCCAGAAAACTTATCCCTTCTCCCTGGCTTTTGTGGAGCAATGAGGCTTCTTTGGGTAGAAAGTGGTTAAATTTATCAGTAAGCCTTAAATACCTATGATGTGTTTGTGGCTCTTTCTATTTTTTGTTAGAAGGCTATTGACAGCAAGGAATAACTGCCAGAGTTGTTCTTTTTATAACTGCGTACTTAGACATTGTTAAGAGCACAAAGAGCTAAACAAAGGCACTTTTATGTAGGCATATGAAATGAAATGGTCTATTTCAATTAAAACTGGAAAAAAGATGCCCTCCAAAAGGCTATAGCCACCCTCATCCTATTGTCGACATGACTGTATCACCATTCATAGTCAGGAAGGAAATCAGCTGGGTTGTTTTTTTGTAAGGGGTGGTTTTCTCCTCTTTGATACTACCCCTTATCCCTAACTTGTAGGCCACCCACCTTTATTATTTCAGGACCATAACCTCAGCCCTCTCCTGCAACTCCATCAACACTGTACCCAAGAAACCAATATATTCAGGCTATTTCAAGCATAGGGGATAAGAGGCAGTTTCCTGTGGCCCTCAAAAACTGCACTTCCAGCCACCTCCCTCTCCCTCTCCTTTATAACATAAAGGATTCCAGCTTGAGTACCCCTGCTGACCAAGCGCAATGACAGCAGTGGTCTCTCAGGTGGATCAGTCCCAGATTGCTAAGGACTATCTCACTGGTTTTCAACTTTTCATTTGCAGACCCCTAAAAAAAATTCAAATGGAGGTGCAGACCCCTTTGAATTGTAATGGTGGGTATTCACATACTTTTGATTGATCATAGCCATCTTTTGTGGACCCCTTAACATAGTCTACAGACCCTCAGTGTTCCACAGACTGCAGCCTGAAAACCACTGCTCTAGACCATAAGCAAAACTGTGCCTGGAGACCCCTGGGAAGCTGGTTCAGACCCCAAAGAACAGGGACTGTGTACTCTTAGGCAGTAGAAAGGAGTCAGGGGTGCAGTGCTGGTGCACCACCTCACAGTCAGTGCTCCCCATTTAGGTGATGGGCAGGAGGGGCAGGCAGGAGCACCAGTGCCCCTCCTGTGAGGGCCAGCCAGGGAGTGGGGGCACCAGGAGAAGCAACTTCTGTGTGCCCCACTCGCACTTCCTGGTCAGTGAGATCAGCCACAGGGGGATCCCCCCAGTCATTGAGATTGGTTTCAGGGGGATCCCCCAGTTGGCAAGATCAGCCATGGGAGGACCCCCTTCTGGTCACTAACTGGATGCTGGGGGAGCACATGCCCCCCTGACTCAGGAGGCACCAGTTGCCAATGATCTTAGGAAGATATCTACACTAAGAGCATGATTTTGTAACAGAGAGGGAGGAGACTGCATAGATGGGGCCTCCATCCCTGGATGTGTTTAAATTCAGGTTCCCCAAGATGGTTTAGACAGGTATGTTCCTGCCTATGATACTCTACTCAGTAAATGAGCTGTGTTGTCCCGTATTAGCTTCAGTCTCTGAATGGCAATAAAGATGTAGCCTCCTATGTAGTGCATTTTGAGTCTAATCTAACATGTAAG
>NW_017729024.1:35927593-35931202 GCF_001723915.1 Gavialis gangeticus | reverse complement strand
CAGAAAGGGAGGAGACTGCATAGATGGGGCCTCCATCCCTGGATGTGTTTAAATTCAGGTTCCCCAAGATGGTTTAGACAGGTATGTTCCTGCCTATGATACTCTACTCAGTAAATGAGCTGTGTTGTCCCGTATTAGCTTCAGTCTCTGAATGGCAATAAAGATGTAGCCTCCTATGTAGTGCATTTTGAGTCTAATCTAACATGTAAGAATGCTGGCATTTAATTTACTGAGTTCAAAGTCTTTGAAATTCAACTTTAAAACTCAAAAAAACTTAATATGGCATTAATTTTTTGGTTTCACTTTAAGGGGAAAAATAAAACTAACAAAAACAAAGAAGCAGAAAGAAAAAGGAGAAGCTGCCTGAAGCACTTAACATACTTTCAGTGGAGTTATAAGCTTTGTACTTGTAGAGTTAACAAGCATGAATAATTTCAATACAGAAGGACAATATTTTAGAATGTTATGAGCACAAGAAAATAAGCAAAAGGCAGTTGATATATCCTCAGCTGGAGTAAATGAATAAAACTCTCTTTAAGCCAATACAGCTACTCCAATGTACCTACACTCAGAATCAAACTCCAGGTGTTAAAATCGAAAGTCCAGAGAGTGACCTTAATAATAGCTGTTGCTACACAGAAATGAATTAATACAGTATCTGTTACTGAAAGCTATTGCTGAAAATTTTGCCTGAGGAATGGACAAGCTGCTGAAACTGTACTAGGTTTAGTTTCAGCAGCTCCATGCATTTGAGCGACATTTCTTTCACAAACACAATATTATATGCAGTCAGCTTTCTTGATGACAGGCAGGGAAGCAGCCATCTTGTTTTCAAAAAATACCATGTGCCACTTTTAAAAAGATGTGAAAAGAGGTGATGCCTAATTTTGTGAAATATCTTGTATCACTTGACTGTGACTCAGTTCTGACCCATCCAATCATGCAAAGCCTTAATTTACCGGGTCTATATAAAAACAAACTCCATCCAACTCCTACTTTCCATAGCCTAAAAGTAGTTTGTTGAATCACTCTACCCTTTGCCAACTCGAGTCTCAAATTCTTGCTTTGCCAAGATTTCCCTCACTCTAAAATTAAGGCTGATAAGGTTTTTTCCCCTTTATGTATATATACATTATGTTATTTCCTCCTTCCTTAGCTTGGAAAAACTAAGTTTTTGAAACATGACTTTATAGCATATACATTGTCTTAAGGCATCAGTAGCTGTCAGCTTATTATTTGATTGTTGTTTGTTCAATTGCTTTGGGGGCCTTTTGTTGCAGTTACACAATGTACTTAATAGCAGCCTTTTTCTTGTGAGCTCAATGGTATGATATTAACAGACTATTTAAGTTGTTTGATAACACCAAATCAATGCAACGGATGATTACTTAAAATAACCCTCTAGCACAGGTTTTTCTTTTTCTTCACTAAAGATAATTTCTTGGTGGACGATCACCCTTTCTTGTGGAACCTTTTGTTCAGTAGTTAGTGCCAAGGGAAAAAGCTTGACTTGAAAACACACTGATCATTGTACATGACATGCACTAACAAACTGCAGTTCCACTCCCATTCTTCTAAGCAGCCAGTTGCACCACTGGAATCTCTGATAAAGCTTTCTTCTTTGTATTTGTTAACTATGTTAGAAAAAAAAAATTGTGCACGTACTCTCAGTTCTTATTACAAAAGATCAGGATTTAAACTAAAGCACCAGTGGACAGGCTGCCTGCCCAAGGGTGCTATTTTTATCACCCCCTAAATTTACTGCCCTAGGTGGCTGCCTGTGCTACTGTATGGTTATGCTGGCCCTGCTCCCAAATGCCCAATCTCCTCCTCTCCCCTGCCCCTACGCTGCAGTAGCAGCAGTTGTGGGGACCTTTTTAAGTCTCCAAATCAAGTATGAATCTCCATCCCCTCCCACCAATTTCAGCACCTCATCCTTTCTCCTCCATTCTCAGCAGCACCTCCCCATCCTCCCATTTTTCCCTGCCCACCTTGCCCTCTCTACTTATGCATCTATGTGCAAGAAAGGGAGACCTGCCTGCTGGCACTGCTTCTGCCTGCTCTGGTCAGCACTTCCGGAAGCTGAGCTTGGCTGAGGACAGTGGCAGTGGCAGTGGCAGTGGGTTCCCCCTCCCCATGCCTGCTCCCAAGTTCATGGAAAAACCTGGGAGAAGAGGGCAGAGAGGGTAAAACCACTTGCTGCCACCACAGTTTCTGGCCAAGCTCAGTTCCCCATACAGCCTGCCTGGAAAAGGGCAGGAGGGGCTCTGGCGCTTCCCCCTACCTCCAGATCAGCTGGGGGCAGTGGCATCAGCAGGCAGGGAAGGGAAGAAATGGGAAGGGAGAGTGGGAGAGGTACCACTGAGCATGGATGGGAAGGGAAAGGGTACCAGAAGGGCAGGGTTTCTTACCTGTTTCAGGGACTTAAAGTCCCCAGATGCTGTTCTTGCAGCATGGTCAAAAAGGGGGGGGGGGTTACACCTGTGCCTCTATGCTCTCTCTGGATCCACCCTTGCCAAATTCCATCCACAAGGGTCTCTTGGCAGGGTTAGGACCTGGATCATCCACTATAGACCAGAGCTCCAACCTCCACAATCCCTCTGTCTCCCTGATTCTAAGGTTATCTAGGTGCCAAAATGACTCCAAGACCATGTCAGAAAACCAAGAAGGCTATGCAACTTAGCACTCATTTGTGATTGTCCTTCTAAAGCCATCCTACAAACAAGATATTTTGCCTTCATATTAGCAAAACTAGGCAGGGAGTTTGGTGGGGGGGGGAGGAGGGGAAAGAGAGAGGGAGGGCTGCTATAAAGCTGCTAGTGGACAATCCTATTTAGAGTAGTGGTGATTATCTAATCACTGTTGACTCAAAATATAACACTGATGTCCCCAAGCATATGCAGAACCACATTAAAAAAAGAAGAACAAATACTCTGATTAAGTTGTATAGTTATATGCAACTGGGTGCATTTGCAAGTGTGCTTGAATGCTCATTAGCCTATTTTAATGCTCGTTAAAGTGTCTCTAAAAAAAGTGCTCTTTAGTTACTGCGCATTAAATAGGCTAATGCACATTAAGTATCACTTAAAAATGGTGCTCTTTAATTTAGTTGCATTAAAACAGGCTAATGCACATTTTCTTAGTGCCTCACAATAGAGGGCACTTTTACATGTACTCTGGGGATGAGGGGGCAGCGTTTTATTTACAGCAGCTCCTCTGTTCTAATTAAAGTGCCACTGCCTCTCACGTATCAGCGTCCCCATGCTTAAAAATGGTGGCTGGGGTACTTGAACTAAAGCTCATTCAATGAGCTTTAGCTAAAGTGCCCCTGCCACCATTTTTAAGCATGGGGAAACTGATACACGAGATCCAGGAGATTGCTGGAGCACAGCAAGCTCTAACGCTCTGGAATTCCAGTTCATCAGAGCAGCCTCTGTGCTCATGTATAGGCACCCAGATGTACTAGATCTAACGCACCTTAATTAAAGTGCATTAATGCACATGTAGATGCTCACTGACTGCTAATTTCTTCCCTCTCTCCTCAAGTTTCCTTTCACTAGCAGAAAGTATTAAGGTACCATTAAGCAGCATTTTTTTCTTCAGCACATC
>NW_017729024.1:35903535-35922593 GCF_001723915.1 Gavialis gangeticus | reverse complement strand
CATGTATAGGCACCCAGATGTACTAGATCTAACGCACCTTAATTAAAGTGCATTAATGCACATGTAGATGCTCACTGACTGCTAATTTCTTCCCTCTCTCCTCAAGTTTCCTTTCACTAGCAGAAAGTATTAAGGTACCATTAAGCAGCATTTTTTTCTTCAGCACATCGTGAAATAAAAAAAATTACTATAGAAAAGGTACTATATTAAGCAACTGTTTGTTGCTTAATATTGAAAGGTGCATCTTAAATTTTGAAGGTGAATTGGGAGGAAAGCTATCAAGGCCTGTTTAAACTGCCAATACATGCCATTATCCATGGTTATTTTCACAGGAGATTGGGCAAATGCTTAAAATATGCTTTTGTGCTCTCAGACCTCTCTTGGGTTATGTACTCTTATACTGAACATCTCCTAAAGCTCAGGACACCTTCATGGGCTTGGGTCCCCATATGCTGGTAATAGCATAAATATCCCCCTGGGCTCATTAGCCTATTTTAATGCTCATTAAAGCATTCCTAAAAAATGTGTTCTTTAGTTACTGCACATTAAATAGGCTATATCCACAGGGCTCTGCTAGACTATGTCCACTGGGATGTGCCTGTCCACTCGGCTCTGCTAGATTTTACAGGCTCAGCTTTTTGATTGAAAGAGAAGTTACCACTGCTGATTCTGTCTCTAAGAAAACCTTCCTGAACAAAGAGAGGAACTTGCTCCTCCTACCTTTGCCCCACTGGCTAGGGAGGGCCTCAACAAGGCACACATTTTCATGAGCAATCAAACCGCTAATACCATTGATATGAAATGGTCATCATTAGTTTGCACCTCTGAACCATTATTTAAAACTTCTTGCACATTCAGGTAAAACACTACTTACCATAAAACATAAACAATAAAAAGCTAGATATTTAGGGAAGATCTGTCTGCCCAGCTGCCCTAGAATAGCTAGAGAAGCGATTTCAAATTGATTTAATTGAAGAGGTACAAGACATTTTATTGATATTCTTATTTCAATTTAAACAATGTTTTACTTCAGTTTACTCTTAATTGATCAAAAGCTCATTAAACTAAAGTGCAATAACTTAGTCCACCTGAATTCAGACAGTGGCTAACACAGGGACTTAACACTGGTTTAAGCAAACTTGTGCTGTTACAGTAAAAGTACTATGATGTATTCTACTGCCCTTTAGACCCCTCATTCTAGTTCTTCACAAACTCCTTTTCCAAGTTGTAGTTCCATGCTTTGGCATACATCTACACCACACCATATGGTACAAGGGAGCACCTCTATGAAAAGACACCCCTCCACTGGTTCCTGCATCACACACAAAATACTGTAAAAATTTTACATAGGCACCTTCTGGCATGTAACCAAGGCATTCCCAGTACTCCCTGAGGCTTACCCATGCTAAGGAAAAAAAGGTTTATTGTACCCAGTCCTTGCTAACAGCAGCTACATTTTTACAGCATGCAGTATGTGTAGCCTGGAGGGTACACATATACTTAATATATATTTAATCGGTAAGGCATCTTTTAGGGAAGTGGTGCCCATGCCATTTCATACTAGACAAATGTGATGGGAATGTTAAGTGCTGCAATTTACTCCTATTCTTCCAGGGGGTCCCCAAGCCATATCACAGCAATCATATGACCTCAACAGCATTTTAGCCCCTGTTATAGATTGCTCTTCAGGAACACGTGATCATAACAGGGAGCGTCTACACGTGCATTAACAAGCTTTAGTTAATGAACATTAAATCTAGTGCCTATGGCTGTGTGTAGATGAAATGAGAGGCACAACACTTTAAAGTGGGCTAAATACTTTTGCAGCACTTTAATGGTGTTGGTGTTTGCATGCATCGGTGGCGTATTGCACATTAATTCCAGCCACTGTAGGAAATTTGGCAGCTTAATGCACCTTAAATGACTTGGGGTGCACCAAACTAAAACTGCTTTGAGGAATTTTAGTTTGCTGCCCCTATGGAGATGGAGCAAAGCACCAGGATCCATGCAACTCCACAGCTATGCAGGAAGCCCTGCAGGCAGCTGGGCAGCAGCCCAGAAAAGCAGGCTCCTCCCAAGAAAAGCATTAAACTTGATCTTCCCACTTCCCCAGAGTCTGTCTGCCTACCTGAGCTGCACGGGGACCCAGTGCTTCCCTTTGCGGCTGTGGTGCCCCCTGGGACCACCCAAGCCAGGTGCCTGTGGGTTGGTGCCACCGGGGGGAGGGTCCACCCCTGCTGCAGAGGGAAGCACCAGCCCCTCCTGCAGCCCAGGGACCTTTCTGCCCACCAGTAGCTCGCCCTCTCCTCCCCACCGGAGAGGCAGGTAAGTCAGCGGGGTGTGTGCACAACACGGGGATTTAATCAGCTCTAAACTGAAGCAGTGTTTTTTTAAAACTGACCACTTCAATTTAGGGCCCCTGTTTCATCTACACACACCCTACGGGCACTTTTAATTGTGCTCCATTGGAGCGGGGGGTGCGACAGCTTAATTAGAGCAGCTTTGAGAGCCGCTCTAATTAAAGTGCCATGTAGATGCGCCCACGGTGACGTAGAACAGCTTATTACAAACAGTCCTATTTTTCCATAGCAGGATCATAAAGAAGGAAAGGGGTCAAAACCAGAGTTGGTCTAAACATTATGGGGGCCTATACATGAGCAGGGAAGCTGCTCTGACACACTGCAATTATGATGAGCTTTAGATAAAGTGTCCACACTGCCACTTTGCAGCACGTAATTGCTGATGCACGAAATGCTCTGGATGCTTCAATTAGAGTGGCTCTCAGAGCAGCTCTAATTAAGGCACCCCTCCTCCCTGGACCACATATAAAAATGCCCTATCTTACCGAATCTTTGGCCAATCCTTGCTAGTTTAGGTAGACCCTCACTGAAACCTAGTTCCTCAGCATCTGGGACCATGTTACACTACATCTTTCTGCAGACCCTTTCTCTAGTTTTCTTTATTGTTTCTCTTTTTTTTACCATTTTCCAATTCCTCTGTTTAATATTTCCTGCCTGGGATCTCACTGATACTTCAAATTGGGATCATTCCTTCCTCTCTAGGTTCAAATTCTGTATTATAAGAGGTAAATTTCAAAGACATTATAGCATTTCTATTTAAGCACCCCCGACAGATCGTCATGTACAACCATTGCATCCTTGGGTTTCTGCTGACCAGTACTAAAACTGAATTAACTTTAATTTTTAAACCCAACCAAAAAATAGCCATGAAGCCCACAGAGACATACAAAAAATATATTTAAAAAGAAATCTCCCATTGAGATGGAAGGTATCTTTTTAAAGATTTTTTCCCATGTTCTTCCCAAAAGCATGATTTTATGCAGATACTCTTTTCATTTAACAACATGTTCCCACTCTGAGATTAGAGTATTCTGGGAAAGCAGTTTGGGAAAAGTACCAGTATATTGTTATCTACTAGGTTAGTTATAATCTTGCAGGATAAAGGATTGCCTTCATTTGGAATTAATTTGGATTAGAGTACATTTAAAGTGCAGTAGCTATTTTTTAATAATTCCATAATTCCATTTTTTAATAATTCCGTTATTCTATTATTCTGGAGTATGTGTTCACATGGAGTTTATCTGGAAGAGTTATTCCTGAATATCTTTTAATAATGTGGGATATGTTTCTTAATTCCTAAATAACTCAGTGTGTAGACAAGCCATAACTGAAATGTATAAGCATAACTATCAATTATTGTTCACATCCATGCAGGGGTATGGTGTGAAAGTTTCTGATAAAGTTCAAACCTATCTGTGGATACTGTTAAATTGTCCCTGCAAGGCACAACTTATCTTTGGCTCATCTATTTCTGAAGAGCAAATATTTCCTTTGCAATGCACCAAGCTTCAGTAAAGACCTTTAGAGTTTAAAAAATATTTTTTGGAGAAAGAGTACTGTCTGAACTCTGCTCCAGAAGATTTAGCATTCCTGCCTGCAGTGCTGAAAATCTTTGATTTTGAAAACTTCCCTCCATCTCTAAAAGCCCCGAAGTGAGATAAGGAACAGAAATCCAGGGTACAAACAAAATAATACTGTAGCTAACTTTAAATAATGTGGGATACATTTCTTTAGACAAGATTGCATTCCAAGATCTTGCCATTCAAATGGAAACA
Source organism: Gavialis gangeticus (assembly GCF_001723915.1). NCBI lineage: Eukaryota > Metazoa > Chordata > Crocodylia > Gavialidae > Gavialis > Gavialis gangeticus. The sequence goes on along the minus strand of NW_017729024.1, from coordinate 35,918,458 downwards.
AAATATAGTCGACTACCAGCAGTGGCAAACTTAGGTAAAGATAAGGTGAAATTTTTAATAAAAATAGCCTTGAAGTTTAGGCCCTGTCCTCAGACTGAAGAGACCTGAGTTTAATTTTCCTGGCTTCACCACACATTAGTAACGTGAGTCTGGTCAAGTCATTCCTTCTGTGCTTCAGTTTTCTATTTCCCTAGTCAATGTCCTTAATTGGTTCATATTCTATTTAGAATTTATGCTAATATATGAATGAAACCTTAATCAAACTATACCCAAATAACTAAGTGATTAATATATCTAATTAATAATGAAATGAGGGGTGTGAGACTTGTGGCCTTTTGGGTATTCTTTGTCTATATGCCCCTTACCTGTATCGTGGGAAAAAAAGGGAATATTAATTTGTTTCAACTGTATGAAAAATAAGAGCTGGTCAAATGAGTGAAGACTCTCACGCAGCAACCCCAGCACCTTCATATGCCTTGTCTCTCTAACTTAGATGTGCACAGCATAGCCACACCAAGGATTTGAATTGTTTTCTCTTTCCCTTATATTGGTTTCCAAAAGCTTTTCTTCTCTGTTTTCTATAGTACCTTTATCTTACATAGTGCTGGAGAAGGCAAAAAAAAATCCCCTCTCTCATTCTTTAAGTCATTTCTCCCCTGTGGGAACAGACTCGGCAGATCACTCCAGAGCTGCCTGACAAATTCCTCTGCTCAGCAATCAGTTCCACCACCCAGCAGTCAGTGTAAACTAATCTCAAGGGAGGAATTAGCTTGGCAGTATGGCACTCATAATGAAAAGGGACAGAAAAAAGATCTCACAAAAGGGAGAGAGCAATGCAGCCCAGAATTGCTGTATGGCTGAAAGGTGCTAGTAATTCTGCTTGAGTGGTGGTCTGGCTTGCGGAGACCACCTATAAGGAAAGGATTATTGGCCCTATTTTTGTAATAAACAGAACGGTGAATTTTGGCTTCTTGTGTAACAACACACACACACACACACACACACACACACACACACACACGTAGATTGCCATAGTACTGTCTTTCATTCTATCTCCTTAACTGGAAGAACATATGCATAGTTCCATACAAAGTCAAGAGAACTAATCAGGCTAATGAGGTTATACGTTGGCTCTTAGCGTTTGAGATATGGGGTCCAATTCTCTTCCCATCTGGTTGATCAGTTTCAGGAATGTAATTTAAATAAGTTTAGGAATCTTGGTGGCCTTACCCTGGAGCAGTGGCCCCTGTATTCAGAGACCACGTAGACAAAATGATCAAGTCCAATCAATTTGTTCCCTGACTGATACGCAGTGGCAGACAATGACTTCAATTGACATCCCTCCAGCAGGGCTGTGCAAAGCTTCAGTCGCCAATTCAATTTGGAGGTGATTCGGCCCAATTTGGCAGCCGAATCTCCAAATATGAATCAAATCGGGAGACCCATTAAGAGATCCAAATCAAATCCAAAGCCTCTGAATTGATTCAGAAAAGATTCAGATATACTCAGATCAGCCAGGGAGAGGCAGACACTTAAAAAAAAATGCCCCACACTCACTGGCTGCAGCAGCAGCGATCAGGGCCTCTGGGGGCTCATGACAGAGCCCTTCCATGCAGCGTGGGGCATTGGGGCCAGCAGGGATCGCCCCCCCGCCCCACCCCCCAGCTTGGCAAAGCATCATGCGCTGTCTGGGAGCTGGGTCAGCTCCAGCAGTCAGTCGGAGCCCCGGCACCACTCAGCCCCAGCAGTCCCAGATCCCAAACAGTACAGCATGCAGTGTCCTGCTGAGCTGCACTGCACCTGCACCATGGGGCAGCTGCCACACAGGTGCTGGGGGGTGATCCCCACTTCCCCAAGCTGTGCAGGGGGGCTCTGCCATGATCCCTCAGAGGCCCTGACTGCCACTGCTGAAGCCAGTGAGTGTGGGGCTTTTGTTTCTTTAAGTGCTGGGAGGCTGGGGCTGGGTGGGGGATGGAGCTGGGCATGAGCTGGGGCTGGGTGGGGGATGGAGCTGGGGGATGGAGCTGGAGCTGGGTGGGGGATGGAGCTTCTCCCACTACTCCCCCCACCAGGTGAGAGGCAGGCACAGCAGAAGGAGCCATGGGAGAACCTGCAGCTGCCCAACTGTGCCTGCCTCTCCCCGGCCAATACGGATCTCCAAATCAGCGCCAAATCTCCGATTCTGATTTGGCCAAATTGAATGGGGACAGCGATTTTAATCACCAAATCGAATCACTGTCCTCCAAATCAGCCAAATACAAATCAAATACTTATCTATTCACACAGGCCTACCCTTCAGGTACTCATCTAACACAGGCTCATCTTTAGTCTGTTCTGATTTATTTGTATTTCCATAAACAGCAGCCATGGACCAGAACCCAGTCTCTTGCACCCAATGCAAATTCCAAACTGGGATGAAAGAAGCACAATCTGTTTGTAAACAAATAACTCCCAAGCTCCACAAGAGAGCTGAAGACTTCAATTCTCACTAAGGTAAAAAAATTGGCTTTTGAGAACAAAACATGTTTAAAGCTCCTGACTCCAGCTGTTTGAGATATGACAAAGCTAAAAAAAAAAAAGAAAGAAAGGGAAGTGGTGAGACCCAAGGATGACTACTGGATAATGGACAAACAAACACCCAAGAGAAAAATGTAGTGGGCTTAATGCCTCTCCTATTTACATTCATATAATTCTACTCAAGTCAATAAACTGATGTAAAGCTGGGAACTCACAACTCTTCTCTCACAAACATCTCTTTCAATTTTCATCAATCTTTTAGGAAAATTCTTCTCTACAAAAAGAGAGTGTGTACAATTTCAGGCAGATGAGCGTAGTATCAGCAAAGCCATAATTAGATTAATGTTATTGTAAAACTAAAGAAAAAAAGAGCCCCAGAGCCATGTCATCAGCTAGCAGAGGTTGGTGTGCTTTCTTTGCTTTCAATGGAACTGCATCAGTTTCAGTAGCTGTGATTCTGGCCTATGAACTTCAGAGCATTCCTCTTATTTTTATATATAGGCTAAGCTGTACTTACAAGATCATTCACTTAACAGGATTGTAGAGTTATATCCAATACCAAACCTCAGATCATTATATGACTGAATGTTGGGAGGGCCAATATCCAGACAAATATTGTGACCGTGGCTCATCTGTACTCAAAGTGAGTTTGGAGAAGTAGAGCATTAGAGCAGACAATGTGCTAAACTGAGTATCAGGAGGCCACAGTTTAATTCTTTGTCTGACACTGACCTGCTATCTGACTTTGGATAAGTCATTTAATCTGTCAGTACCTCTTTCTCCATCACAACTGGGCTCCAGTGCCCAGCAGAGCTCCCAATATCAGAGGCACACAAAATGCTACTATGATGATGATGATGATGATAATGACAACATAAAATTGTATCATCAGCCCCATTCTCCAGCCCCCAAATCAGAATTATGATTTACCTATGAAAATATTTTCTATGCCCATCTTATCTTACTGAAAATTGGCATGTAAGGAATGTGATATCAAATAACATAAAGATAAAATACCACAGTCACAAAGCGAAAGTTTAATAGTGTCTAAAAAGAGTCATTTCTGAGGAGAACAATTGTCTGGAATGACATTAAATTTCCCTCTAATGTTGGACTGACTGTTCACATGATGTACACTTTCTGCATGTTAAATATGAATAGGAGAGATATTGAAAAAATGAAGATAGGTGCCATGAATTGTTAATACCTGCTTTTGTTCACTTGCCAGAGAAAGTCTGTTTTAAAAATTTCTAGTACTAGGGCTTTGGGAAAAGGCCCAGGGAATTTGGACTGCCTATTCCAGCACAAGTCTTCGAAAATAATTGTAAATTTTGTTCTGTTTAAGTATTTACGCATTTCCATGCAGTGAATAGGACGTTTGCAGCAGGGGCCCAAGCTGATAGCAGAGAAGACACATTATGTGACTAGTAGCCACTAACAAAAACATCTTGCAGCTGTACTCTGCATGCGGCTCCATACTACAGCTTCCAGTAATTACAACCACATGGCTTTGCCAAGCATTTTGATTGACTTGATAGTGCTTTCTTATACCTGAGGTAAAGGGTACTTTAACAGATGGAAGCAACAAAAGATACTCTAAAAAATTCTACACCACTTTGAATCCCTCTGCTTTCCTAGTCTACTCTGAAAATAGTCTGATATTTTTCTTAATCTGGCAAATACCCAACATTGGTGCCTGGACAATAAGCCACCTCATAAAAGAGTCATTTTTAAATCATGGAATATATAAACATGAAAGTAACCAAGGTTACTTACCAAACCACTCCCGCTCCCATTGAAGTGACTTGTGAAAAATCCCAGTGAGTTCATAAGACAGGCTAGAACTCAAAGACTTTATTTCCCAGATGACCTAAGTGCCCCTTGAAGCACTGATGCTCTAAAGAGTGAAAAAACCCCAGGGTAGTTCCAAGAGTGTCAGGAATTTCCACTGATCGAAAGAGCAGGTCCTTGAAGAGAAAATTCACTTGCTAAACCTCAGAACTTCATGATTACTGCTGACTGAGAACTGTCAGAACAGACAAGTTTGCCAAAACTGAAACCGCCCATAGGAATACATTTTATTTGACATCATTGGAAAGATTTTGCTGGAATTTCTGGATGGAAATTTCTGGCTGAAATAAAAATGAGATAGAAAGTCTCATTTTAAAATACCCAAGAGCTGACTGCAGTTTGAGCACTCTCCTCAAATGGAGAAGTACAAACTCAAATCAAGAATCTGATCTAGAATGAAGATATGACCTTGTGTTTCCCAAGCTACTTGGCCGTCCTAGGATCAGTCTCCTATTTCCTCAAAAATATTAAAAGGTCCCAGTTTTGTCTTGATGCAGAACAGGTTTGTTTGTTGGTTTGTTTGTTTGAATAACAAATTCTCTTGCAACTGGAAAGACATTTCCTGCCGATTGCCTCTTGATAAAATACAAATAGTTGTAACAACTCAAATTGTAGGGCCACATAAAAAGGGGATTTAGCATGCAACTTTGACAATCTAACATGTCAACTAATTCCTTCCTCCTAGGATTGACTCTAGCATTGCAAGTTTACTCCTAATTGTCCTCCTTTACTTGACCCCCATGTGTGGCATATTTTCCCTTGTAACTTACTTGATGCCCCAAATAGCAAAAGTTAGTTTTGAACCAATAATGACTGTTCCACACATTATATAAAATCATAACCTTAAAGCCTGATAGCTCAGACCCTACTGGGCTAGGTATTGTTTCCATATCCCCGTAGAGAAAAGAGATTTCAGCATTTGCTTTTTGCCTTGGGGAGGTCCCAAGATAATGGATGACTAAAGTATATAATGAATTAAAATTGTGATAATGAATGCTATAGAAAAGCTTCTCTGTTCAGTTGTACCAAACCCATCAAACCAATTTTACACAGAAGCATCCTGATTGAAAGACAAATAGGAAGCATTAGTTCTGAAAGGACATTATTCTGGGATTATGGAATAAAACCTCATATTAGGAAAGTTAAGGTCAAGTATAGATGCTTGTTAACTTTGATATTATAAAGATATTTTGATTCAAGAATTATCAAGTCATCATCATACAGATTATGAAGCTCAAAATAGAACATCGGGTTTACGTGTATTAGTAGTAGTATTATATTTCTTTTTAATTGCAGTAAGATGATAACTTCCCTTTTGGTATTGAAGTGAGTTTTGGTAAGATTCATGACATTTAAGTTGCCAGGATAACATAATTCATCTTTTAGAATGTTGGAGAATATGTAAAATACAGCTCAAAGATTTATAATGGAATATTCTCAGCACTTTCTGCTGCCTTTAAGCAGAAATATCTGAAATGCCTCTGAACCTGAGGAAAAAGCAGTTAGATTAAAAATATATGGTCAAGTTCCAATTAGAATCTAAAGATTAACCACTAAAGGAACCTATAAATCAGGGTTGGAAGCTTAATTATTGAAGAAAGAGGGGCCTGGACATAATGAACAGTATGGTAGTAATACATCAGAAATTATTACAGATGTAGATCTAGATATTTTTAAAATGTGTATTTTTGGATCTTGCCCTGCAATTCTCAATTTGCATAGTGAATTCACTTTTTCTTAATTAAAATAATTATAATTTGCACATAATTAAACTATTTGCATGGCTTATGGAAAGAGGCATAGATTTTCAAATACTTTCAAGCTGAAATTTTTAAACTTAGACATAGGAAGTTAAGTCACAACAGATAATGAAGGACAGAAACTGCTTTTCAGCAGTGCTGAGCACCCACAATCCTAATTCAATGAAGTTGGAATTGCAGACACTGGGAAAACTAGACCAATTTTCTTGGGTGCTTACTGTTTGCATAGTGATATGTCCACAGAACTACCAAAAATGGATAGCAGACTGGTGAGGAAGATGTGCACAACACAGCATAGATTCCCTAAGAATTTATTTTAGGAGAATTTATTTATTGGGAGAAAAAATGCACAGAGAAGAAAGCACAGAAGGGCTTGTCAAAGCCAGAAAGAGACAGCAGAAGAACTGTAGACAGTTTAAATTTATTCTTTACTTCTGATTTCAGAAAAATGGAAGTCAGGAAGATGCCTGCTGTGTCCTCCCAGGGGAGGATGACAAAACCGGGATCCTGCCTGAACAAGCTGCTATTGAATTAAGAAGCTGAAGACCGATACTGACACTCAGACTGGGCAGGATCCAGCTTAGAATTCCAAACCCAGAAGCTTACTTTTATTGATTTATAAACTCATTGCAAACACAGGAGGTGCCAGGGGAGATTATCGTAATGTCTGTCCTCAAAAGTGGTCCTATTTAAGTCCAGCTAAACTATAAACAGATAAACTTGACCTTAGTTGGAGTTTCTTCCTGTGGCTCCTTTACACAATGCAGTCTTCACTACTACTAAATGCAATAAGAAACAAAAACAAAAAACCCCCCAACCTGAACATTTAAAAAACATTTAGCAGAAGGAAACTGTGGGAGCACCAAGGATGCAACTGTCTGATGTAAGGGAAAACTCAGGATGATGCATGAAAATGGATAATATATTCAATTTAAATGTCTTATGACATATTAACAGGAACTAACTAAAAATAATTTGCATCTATAGTTGCTAAGAGCTTTCTGAAAGTTTTGACAGGGTGCAGACAAAAATCCATGTACATAGTAACCAAATATAAACAAATGTTATATGGTTGAAGTTTTTTTCCCCCTTTCTTCTTACAGTGCTGCTTCTATAACATGAACTGAACTAATGTAGCTGATGTTAACATGAAGTGTAATAGTAGTGAACTGTAACCATGTTAGTCTTGTCCTGTAAGTAACTTGAAAAATAAGGCTCTTTGTTGTTGTTATTAGTTGATTTCATGTTAACTGTATAGTAAGTCTTGTTTGTCTCTCCATTTAAATGTATGCATACCACCTGGTGGTAGATGTGCCGGGTATAGTGGTCTTGGGTTGGACCAACCACATCAGAAAAACAGAGGAGTGCCTGTAGATAGGCAAGTTGTTTGACTTGGAGCCCACTTTGTGGGTTGTGGACTGCCTGTAAAGGGGTCCATTGTTTTGGTTTGAATTTTGTCTTGGGACTTGACTATATTAAAAAAAACAGACTTTTTGGAACGTTTCTACGTACTAGTATATTGGCTTTGAGAAATAATAGGTGGTAACTAAATACAAAAGCAGAGACTTGAGACCAGGACAAAGGGTCCTTCTCATCTCCCTTGACTCAAATGACTAATTTCATAGGAAAAAATTTTAATAGCATCATTTAATTTGATGGGCTAGGACTAGTCTAATGACACCAATGCATTATTTAGACTCAGCTTACAGACTACTATAGCTCTACTTGTTTGACAGAAATCAGCTGCTTAAGCAATAGGGTTCTCCTAGGTTCCTAGGTATTTTCCTTTTACTTCTCCAACCATCCCACATATACAAAGCTCTCCCTACTAAAGAAAGCATTAAAACATGACCTGCTTCATAGCTATCCATGAAAACAATGATACTGTTTTAGAAGTTTTAAGAGGAAACATGCCATGGGTGTTTAAAAGAATATCTTGTAAAGTATAGAAACCTGTCATCAGTACTGAAATATGAACATCAATATTGGGAGGAATATTATCTACCTAGCCTTTATCAAGAAAAAGGGCCATGCGGAGTTAGCTGATGGCACACAACTGCAGGTGAGCAGTTGCTGGAGCAGCATGACCACTCAAGAAATTATTTGTTTAGGTCTGTGAAACATTTATAGCAATGGAGATAGTATCAAAACAATAGCAAACCACCAGCAATCCTGCATGGTGAGACATCAATTCAGGCCAATACACAGTAAAAGTTTTCAAAAACACTCTAGTGACTTAGAAGCTTTGTTGGAAGTTAATAAAATATACTCTACCAAGTTTCATAGATTTTGGGGTCTGAAGGGACCTCAATAATTGACTCTGACCCCCTACCCTGGGCAAGAAAGAGTGCTGGGGTCAGAGGTCTAGACTCCTCTTAAAGACCTTCAAGGTAGGGGACAGCACCACCTCCCTTGAAAGCCCATTCCAGATTTTGGCAACCCTTATGGTAAAGAAATTTTTCCTAATGTCTAATCTAAATCTTGTCTTCCATCCTGTAGGTGTGTTGGTGATTCTTTCTCCCTAGATGTAGTACTTTACACTTATCCTTGTGAAACTGCACCCTATTTTGTTCTGCTCACGTTCTTAATCTGTCCGAATCCACCTGAATTTACTCCCTCCCCTCCAGCATGTTTACTTTGCCCCATAATTTTGTGTCTTCCACAAATTTGAACAGAGTGTTTTCCACGCCTTCATCCAAGTCACTGATGAAGATATTGAACAGCACTGGTGCAAGGACTGAACCCTGGGGAACTCCACTGTGCACATGTTTCCAGGTTGAAAATGACCCATCCACCACCACACTCTGTGTGTGCCCCATAAGCCAATTTTCCACCCACCTGACCATGTAGTAATCTATGCCACAATAGCCTAATTTGTTTATAAGAATGGGATTTGACACTGTATCAAAGGCCTTTTTAAAATCCAAGTAGATGGCATGTACCTCGACTCCTGCATCTAAGAATTTTGTGACCTGGTCATAAAAAAAAACAAGGTTAGTCAGGCAGGATCTACCTGCTATTAATCTGTACTGACTGCCCTTCAGCATTATTTTCCCTACTGGACTCCCACAAATGTGATCTTTAATAATTTTTGGTTTTCCCAAGGATAGAGATGAGGCTAACCAGCCTATAGTTACTAGGATCATCCTTTTTCCCCTTCTTGAAAATAGAAGCCACATTGGCCCTTTTCCAGTCCTCTGAAACCCGTCCTGAGTGCCACGAGTGCTCAAACAACCTCAACAGTGGTTCTGCAATGACATTGGCCAATTTCTTCAGCACCCTTGGATGAAGTGTGTCTGGGCCTGCTGACTTAAACATGTCCAGCCCCTCCAAATGCCCCTTGACTAGGTCAGCGCTAACCGCTGGTGAGTCGGAGACCCTCTTCTACCTGTCTATAGCTCCTTTGGGAGATATGTCCTTATCCATGCTTAGGAATACAGATGCAAAGAACTCGTTTAGGATCTCAGCTTTGTCCCACCTATCTGTTACCAATTGCCCTTGCTGTCCTGTAGGGGTCCTATGCTGCCATGCACCTTCTTTTTGCTCCCTATGTACCTAAAGAAGGACTTTTTGTTGTCTTTAATGTTTGTAGATAGCCTGGGTTTGATTTCTGCTTTGGCCTTCCTAACCAATTTCCTGCAAGTGTAAGCCAAGCAGGTATACTCCTCCTTGGTGGCTACTCCCTGTTTCCGCAGTCTATATGCCTCTCTTTTCCTCCTTAGGCTCTCCTGGATTTCCCTGCTTAGCCAAGAGGGTTTCTTGGCTCTTTTGCCTCCCTTTATGTGTACTGGGATCGTCCCCTTTTGTTCCTGAAGGATCATTCCCCTAAGGAATGCCCACCCTTCCTGGACTCTATCTCACCAATGTTCTTGCCTTTCAGTGCCCCACTTACTAATCTCCTGAGGTAATTGAAGCTAGCCCTTCCGAAGTCTAGCACTTCTGCCCTACTGGTTATATTTCCCACCTTTTGCCGGATGGTGAATTCTAACAACTGGTGGTCTCTATCCCCTAGGTTACCCTGTATCTGCAGAATACCCATACATCATCCCTTGTAGCAAGCACTAAGTCTATCATGTCAGAGTTTCAAAATTATTTAAATGGCTTTGAAAATAAGGCTTTCAATTGAGAAACTGGCACGTTGGCAATTTTGAAATTTTACCTTAAAGTGCAGAGGAACAATTAAACAAAGAAATGAACATTCTGGCCTGCACTGCTGAAGAGGAGAATCTGTTTTATCCAGAACATATACTGGGCCATCCTCTTGTTAAAAAAAAAAAAAGGAAAATGATAGAAACTGGGAAGGTGCAGCCAAGAAATGACCATTGAATGTGTGGATGGATCGCATGCAAGTGTGAATTTTAATGGATCTCTAAAAATCATTGAACATAAAATGCACAATCTCTCAGTGGTTTGGGTTTTTATCTGGCAGAACAACAATTTTATTCAGTCTTCTCTTTTATGGTCAGAGCTCGCCATCAAATGGGTGGGTGGGCAACCCTATTCTTTGTCTTGGCCCCTGTTTCACTCATTTTCTGTACTGCACATATGTTGTCGACATGGAAAATCAGCTTATTTTCTGAAACAGCTGAGATTCTGCTGTGGAAAAGGGCTACTTATCTGTAGCTGCCAGCAGATCCTATTATCTGATTAAATAACAACTGGCTATTCTTCACCCCTGTGACTACTTGAGTGCCCTATACAAATCTTTCTGCAAGGTCTTGGTACACATGCAAAAAAAGAGGGGAATTCAATCTTTTAAGGAAATTAAGTGGAAAATATTTATGAATTCTGCTGCTCTCCCTGGCAGAGATCATCTCCAAATGTCTTATTCTATGATATCTTCACATTATCTAGACACTTTCCAAACACAATTTTACTCTTTGCTCTCCAGTTCTACAGTGCACTAGTAAGGTATCAGGGCCAAGAGGTCTGTTTAAATCTAGAGATACTACATTAAAGCCACTGATTTCAGTAAAAGTTGGAAAATGGGCAACTCACTAAATATCAATTGTGCATGTGCATGGAGTGCACAAGTCAGAATGGGTGATGTCCTCTCAACCTGAGAAAGAAAGAGCGTTAAAATATCACAGAAATTTGGTCATATTTTCATGCAGTACAATGTGCCACAAGATAGATCATTTTCCATCAGCCAAAAAGAACATGTTCTCTCTTTTTTTTAAACTCTCCTCCTCTCATGCCAATCTGAAATATACAGCAAAGGCCAGGAATGCAGGATGCTGCTTTTTGTAAGACAGGACAAAGTGAAACACAACAAAGAGATATAAATGAGAGTGAAGACTAACCTCTGCTATACCATAAAGACTTAGGGCTTCTGACTTAAATAACTGGAATGTGCCTAGTGTCAAGTCTCTAGTCTCAATCTGGGAGCAGAGTTGTGGGAGAAATGCCAGGGATACACACAGACCCAGCAACAATTCTGCTCTATCACAGGAGCTCCCTAAACAGAACTGATGTGGCAGAAGGTGTTGGTGATCAGAGATACACTGGTGGATCCCTCTCTACAGCACTATTAAGACTCTCTCCACCAGTGGTTAATAAGGCCAAAGAAGTGAAGGGACAACTACTTAATTACATCAGGCTTGTGTAAAAGATGAATACTTACTTGTGTAAATTGCATATTTAATGTATGGTAGCTCTTTTTTTTGAGGGTCATGACAACATTGACTTGTAGAAGATGGCCCACAATGTAAAAAGTACAGACTGTGACACCAGTGATAGCATGTTTTATTGGAACAGATGTTCCTTTGAATGATCAGGAAAGAAGGAAAGCATTCATTGTTTTGATGCTGCTTAAAGGGCATCAGTGATGACAATTATAATTACCATCTGCTGTAGTGCATAAAGCATTCACGTGATTTTTTGTATGGCCCCAAAGTCATTCTGAATCAGCATGCTGAATTTTCTTGTTTCGCAAAAAAGCATTGCTAGCCTTCCATTACCTGAGCAACAACAAAGGTATTCGTTAAAATCAGTTACACCTTTGCTCCAAACCTCATGTCGCAATTAGAACCTCAGGGTGGGAACTCAAACTAAACCATTTTTTGCTTTTCTCCTTTCCCTGATCCTCTCCTACAGCAACACATACAATAGCACATGCATCTGAACAACACGTGCCAGGCAATGTAATTAATCTCAGCAAGTTAATACATATTTAAGATACAGTTAGTGCTTCAACCGCAGACTCCAGCAGGCCTTAGAAAATTGTACTTTAGCACATGGGTGTGCATTAGGTTTGAAATCCATGTAGGAGATCATGCTCCTGGGCTTCAGTTCAGAAACCAGCTCTTTAATTAGCCTATACTCCCACTCTACAAATAAAATCAGTTCACTCTGACAGCTGAGCATTGCATATACATCAGCAGTCAAAATGGGGAAATGTGGGAGCATGTGTAACCTGAAGTTGCCTTGTAAATAGTCTGCCTATATCTATCCAATGCATGGACAGTCCAAAGCCTTGTGTGTTTAGGGGTTTTTTTATTAAAGCTTTCAAACCCAATGCTGGCTTTTTATACTGTAGCTGAATTTTCCATGGAGTCTGTCAACATTCCAGTGAAATTTTATGTACTGCATATGCCAGCTGGAAAGAGCAAATCTGTATCATGAAAAAAATATTTTTATATAGTACACTTACATAACACACACAAAGAGGTTCAGGAACCTGGAATGAGAGGATGTACCAGGATTTCAGTTTAAATGTAAAATCCTCAAGATGTCTTCTTTTTAATTATATACCGTAGATAAGATTGGGAAATAATGGAACTAGAAATTGTCATGCTTAATCAGATCACTGGTGCACCTAGACATATATCCTGTCCATGATAGTGTCCAATACCAATTGTTTCAGATGGTGTCAGGCCCCAATAAAGAAAGTCACATAGTAGCATTTCCAATGAAGGTCTCCTCCAAAACCCAGCCAGCCTTATTTTTCGAAGTAGGTTGACTTGTACCCCATACTATTTTTATCATATATTATTTAACTGTGGATATCAGTATTATTATCCATAACTAGTCCATTTTGGAATCCATTTAGGATCTGGACATCAATAATACCTCATAGCAACGAATTCCATTTGAAAAGTATTTCTTTGAGCTAAGCTAAAAATTTTCTCTTAAGATTCCACTAGCTCTATTGTCCTTGTGCTACATGAAGTCAAACTCTAACACATGTTCTATTTGCATTTTCTAATTCATGTCCTCACAATTTTTTCCTTCACAAGGAAAATAATTTGTTGCAATCATACCAGGGTTGTTGCCCATCCATGAGACCCTTTGGTTTCTGCTCTCTGCTTTAAGTAACTGGAACTATATATTGGTTTCCAAGGAACTGTATGTTGCCCCTATCTAGTCAGTCCATTCTGTACTCTGATGAAAGACCTGGAGGGGATGGATCAAGTGTCACTTGCACCTTATCTTCATGGAGGCTCCTTAATTACCAGGGACTATAGCTCTGATAGGCATTTGCTTGGGTTGCCAAAGTAGAGGATGATCTCTCATTCCCCCTTGCCCTCTGTATAGCGTGCAATGTACATTCACATCTCAAGCCATCCATAAATGTTAATTATAGTGTGAGGCCAGATCCCAGTTTATACTTCCCTCCAAGTCAATAGTATAAACAGCCAGGGGATGTCAATACCTGGACTCTTCCCCCTTGCTCAATATTTAAACAGTGTCATTAACCTACCAGATGTGTCACTGCTGTCACTCCAAGTGCAATAAATTATTCCTTCTAATATAAACATATAGCTACACATGCATAATTAGTGGAGAAAAACTCTGTCAACATACTACATGGTAAATGCTATTCTCTTCCTTAGGGAAAGGATGAGAGAGACAAGGAATCTCAAGTGACAGATATTAGTCACACTCAGATGCTGCAGGATGATACAAGAACCACTACAGAATTTTTTTTTAAAGTTTTCTTAATTAAAAACTAACAAGACTATTATTTTCTACACTCTTTCCAGTATTTGGTCCTCTAGTACTTCTAACCACTGTATCTTGTGAGCATTTTATTTTTTTATTATTATTATTCTGTAAGTAAAAAGTTGAACATTTAAGTGAGTGAGAGAGGTTTTACAAAAGCCTATTTTATTTTATGCTAACATACCCATTCATTATTAGGAAATTGCTCGTTGCTAGGTTTTATTTGCAATAAGGTTCACCAAAAGCTTAATTAACATCCTTTATTGCACAGAAATATTACATGATATTATACTTAATTCTGACTGCACAACCTTATATCTAGAGCAAAATTAAGGAGGGAAAAAAATTAGCTGTAAAGATTTGGAGGTAGTCAGAATATATCAATTATTTATATTAACATTCATTATCATACTTAAAGGCAGCATAAAGGCCATGGGGAATTGCAGGGTTCATATAATTTCACTCTAATTATTCTAATTTACTGTAATTAAGACACTAAAAAATCCAGAGAGAGAAAGCAATAATGTCCCTTTTAATACCAACTGACAGAAAAACTGCCTTGCGCTTTTACAATATTATTTACCAGAACTGTGTGTGCATGAGACAGAAGGCAACAAAGCCATCGTGAAATTTTAAAAAGTATGTTTTATACAGAAAGAAATGTCATGGTGTATTTATTTCAGTGGTTGGTTTATTCTTTAAATTCTCCTAACATCTCTACAAAAATCCAATGAATAGGGGCCTCCACTGGATTTCTAATGTCCTTGGAATCTTTTTCTAGCTCTGCTGGTGATCTGCAGTGAGGCCTCATGCAACTCATTCACCACCTTGGTTCCTCGGTTTTCATGCCT
>NW_017729024.1:35898088-35898535 GCF_001723915.1 Gavialis gangeticus | reverse complement strand
ACGCAACTCATTCACCACCTTGGTTCCTCGGTTTTCATGCCTGCAAGATGGGGACATGAAAGTGGGCGCTTGAACCACCTCCAGTGGCAGTTGGGGGCTCAGACAGTAAAGAAGTTCTTCCTTATGTCCAGCCTGAAACTGTCATGGATGAGTTTGTGACCATTCGATCTTGTCATCCCTTGGGGCGCTCTGGTGAAGACGTTCCCCCAGATCCTGGTGAACACCCCCAATAAACTTATAGGTGGATACCAGATCACCCCTGAGCCTGCACTTTTCCAGGCTAAAGAACCCCATAGCTTTCAGCCTGTCGTAGTAAGGCCTGTTTTCCTGACCTCTGATCATGTGCATGGCTCTTCTCTGGACTCTCTCAAGATTCTCCATATGCTTTTTGAATTGTAGGACCCAAAACTGCATGCAGTACTTCAGCTACGGCCTCACCAAGGCCGA
>NW_017729024.1:35885051-35893088 GCF_001723915.1 Gavialis gangeticus | reverse complement strand
CACGGGAGAATGACATCCTGGGATTTCCTTGAGAAGCATCTATGGATGCAAGCCAGTGTTTTGATCGCTTTACTAGCTGCAGCATCGCATTGAAGGCTCGTGTTCATCTTGTAGTCAATCGTGACCCCCAAGTCCCTTTCTTTTGTAGTGCTAATTAGCACAGCACTGCTGAGCCTGTAAGCACACTGCAAGTTTTTCCTCCCAAGGTGGGGAACCTTGCATTTTTGGTGTTGAACACGATCAGGTTTCTCATCCGCTCATTTCATGAGCCTGTCAAGATCTGCCTGGATCGCCCTTCTGTCCTCAGAGTTTGGTGTCAACAGCAAACTTGGCCCTGTTGTATAGCAGCTGACAGCACACATGACTGGAACTGTCCATGTCCTAGAGCAAGCAAATACACACACACACACAAAGTTAGGGTTGGAATATTGGAATATTTGGAAGCGCCTATGAAACCTGCAAGTCCCAAGAATACTTTCTGCTGATCTGTAACACAGAGAAGGCGCCTGACCTGAAAATTCAAAGGAAATTCCTTTGCCTCTAATCTAAGATGCCAAGCAGAGAGGTCCACACACCAATTAACTCCTGTTCTGTTGAATGCAGAAAGGCCAAAATACTTTCTGTCAATTCTTTGAATGTCTTCTACTTCAAATGAAGTGAATTATTGCCACAACAGCCAGTAAAAGAATCTTATTGTTACTGTGAATAGAGCATAATCTCTTTGAAAAATGGTAAGTATCTATAAATACACTTCTCTGCTGCATACCTGATAAAAGGAGGCAATATTTGGCTCTTGGTGATTCAACTCAGCTCTCCAAGTGGTCCTTTCTCCCTGCATGGGCCACTGAATAAACTCTGCCTTCAGGATGAATTATCAAGAGGGGACCAAGCCAATGTTTGGGAGCCAAACATCTTCCAGCATTGAATTCTGCAGATCTTAAGTGGTACATCCTGATCAACCTTTGAGATTTTACATCTAGCTCCATCTATAACCTGGAAAAGGCTCATTTCCATTATCAGAATTAAGAAGGAAAAATGAATTCCATATGTCCAGTCCCCTTCCCCTACCCTCAGGACAATCTTCCTCTTCACTGGCATTGTCTTGTGAATGGACTGATAGCAAACTGCATAAGGTCTAGAGCTGCATATATGTTTCTGACTGGTAAGAGTAGTTTCTCTTCCTCCCATATATGCTTTATCAAGAGAAAAATCAAATACCTAAAACCGAACCGTTTGGGAAGGCGAGAGGAGAAAGATGGGAGAAAGGGAAAATTATTATAGCAATAAATTATTATAAATATTATTATTAGAGAGTTTTGAAAGGAGAAGAGTGGTGAGATGATAGAAGTCTATAGAATCATAAATAGTGTGGACCAATTGAACAGGGAATTTATATTCATCAAGTCCCAGAATACTATACCTAGGGGGCACCCACTGAAATTAGTAGGTGAGAGGTTTAAAACTGACAAGAGAAAGTCCTTGTTATGCAACCTGTAGTTAACTTATGGAATTCATTGCCACAGGAGGTGGTAGAGGCAGATAAAAAGGGACTAGATAAATTTATGGATGATAGATCAATTCATGGCTAATTAATAGAATGGTTGGCATCTCTTAACTAATGATGATTTAGAGATGCCAACTGGAAGAATACTGAATAGAGAATACATATCCATGTCAGTGTTCTCCCTCTATAGTATCCATTTCTGCCACTGTTGGAGACAGAATACCAGGATAGATGTACCATTGGTATGATTTGGTATGGCACTTACGTTCTTACTATTTTTAATTTGGAAGAGATGCTCCAATAGTGTTGGATACAGCTCAGGCACCCATATATATAGTAGTAGAGTGGATTGTACTGTTACCCCATGTAGAAAGGATCATTAATATGCCACAGAATTTCCCAGTTAATCAGAACATTCTTCTGTATATGTATGCCAAGATGTGTAGGGGTGCAAGTGGCCAATTAGTGTGCAAGGAAGGAAAAAAAGTGCATTCCTCCAACCCAGCAAGCGAGAACCAACTGAGGAAATTGGTAAGGAATGGAGACAGCATTCCTGCTGTCTTTGGCGAGGTGGGGAAGGGGTAGTGCACAGGCAAGGGTGAGAAATAAAGAAAGGTCATGATGAGTACAGACCTACCATTTTGTTTTGAAGGTTGTTAGAAAAGCCTGCCACCTGAAATCACATGTCAACAGTATCTAGATCAGGGCACCTCAAGGTTAACTGCTCTCTAATAATGCCTCTCTAATACTTAAAAGCATAAGCATTATTATTATTTGCTTAAACTAGTTCCAGTCCATTTGTTTCAAAGGCTTTATAAGAGGTAATATAAATTATGAGATACTTGCAAGCCATTTTATAACCTACACCTGAAACACATGATCTAAGTACAAAACATTATTACATTTTGGTAAGAAATAAATATGCAATACAGATCTGGAGAAATCTCAGTATATAGAACATGACAGGACACATTTTCTTTTTTATGTACAATCACTGGTTTAGACACAATCTTACTTTATGACTGTCAGCATATGACAGGACAGAAAAAGAAAACAAAAGAATGGGACAGGAAGAAAAAAAGCCTAGAAAAGCAAGGTCTCACCAGAACAGTCAGAGAAAACAAAACTGAATTTAAAAAATCTGTTAGACCTCTAAATGCAACTCAAAATACCAAACCAAGTAACCACTGAAGACTTGATTTAAAGGGAACATTTATTTTCTGTGTTCGTGATCATTCCATTTTATATAGAATCCTCAAAGACTAGACTGTTTATAGCACAGGTAAAATAATAATTTATATTATTTGAGTCAAGCTTGAGCAGACATACCTACAACATATACCTATGTATAAGTAACACTATGAATAGTTAATAACAATACCATGGGAGGAGAAAGAAAGATGGTCATGAGTTTGGGCCACGAGCCTGTGCCTTAGGACATCTGAACTGCACTTCTAGCACTGTTTTGGAGTGAGTCTATGAGTTTGGGTACCTCTGTCTCATTTTCTTGTCTGTACTAAGTTGTGTAAATAAAAGTTCCTTTGCCTCAATCTGTCTCTAGATTATAAGCAGAGACGCTCCCTTCTACAGCACACCATGTACCACAGGGACTCTAATCTGAACTGGCATCTATGTCCTACTGCAATACAAATAAAGACATACTAGATGCATCCATACATGCAATTAATATGCTTGAATATACTCCAACTCAATTTGAGCCAGAGTAAACTAATCCTGATGTCACTGTCTACATGTGTGTTTAAGCACAGTAATTTACTGCACTGCCAGATACTGCTTGTCTCTGATAGGACTATATGGCAGCTGTCTGTTGCACCCTATGTATAGATGGTGATGCTTTACTGTGCAGTAAATTAGTCTGCTGTGCAATAAAGTATCTTGTGTAGATGCACCCACTAAGTAACTACTTTCTGTATCCTATAACTTCCCCAATTTGGTAGCCCAAGTATGTATTTGTAAAGTCATCAACTTAGTGAGTGCTGGGTCATTATATGAAATTAGATCTAACAATCGGAAGCCAACACAAACTGAAAGATTTAGTCCTGTAGCCCTGAACTATTTAGAGAAGCAAAGTCTGAAGTAATGCAGGCACACTGGACACCAAGAAACCTGTGGGTTATTGCATCTAATCCTCTGTTATTACAGGCAATCAGATCATATAATCTTCTTCAGAACCAAACTCCCAGGAACTAATTTGCTGAATGAGAGCTTTTTAGCTTGTTTAAAGGTAGTCAACTTCAATTCTAAAGTGGCTGGAGCCCTGTAATATCTAGTCACCTTTCCAGAACATAGAGATGGTAAGTGAATAAGCAGCAAAGGAGACCATCTGACAAATAAAAAGGATGAGTGTTCCAGGAGGTACGTCAATTAATTCAATAATAAGGACATGCATATGCAGTTGCCAAGACATGCCTTTGCCAGCTCTGCATAGTAGTCTAAAGCTTAGCTACTGTTTACAGAAGAGTGAAGAAGGGATTCAACCAGATTCCTGCAGTGAACTTTGAATGTATAGATCTCTGAACTCATTCAAAGAGTGTAGAAAATAAGCTTGTGCTGACAAACTTTCAATCTCCAGTATAAACCTATGCTTAGGAAACGTTCTTCAGGATGAATCATGTTATAGTAAACCAGCAAACAGAAACAAAAATGGCACATTCTCCCCAACCCCTGATGAAGAGAGGCCTATATTAGAAATAGCCCCCTCTACCCTCCACAAATGGGTGCTCTGAATATAGTCATTAATTTTTTGTTTTGGACTGTCTTCTTTCTGCCCTCCCCTCCCCCGCATCAAAAGGTTTTTATCAGCCTCTCCAGTGGAATAGCACTAATGCTGAAAATGAACCTTCACATCAACAGTAGTTGACTGGGTCCACTATAAAGACTAGATGGTTTCAAACACCCCTTTTAGTAATGTAATAAACTGGAAGGGCTTGGTAACTGGGCTCAGTGAATTTCAGAGGCACCTAAAGGAACATATCTAATACCACTACAACGTGCACTAGAGCCCTGATTGTACCATGTGAGATGATTAGGTGTCTGTGTTGAGTCACACTAAGGTCAATGCGGTTCCATGAAGGTACAAGGGTCTGCCTGTTCAGGTTGACTGATATCACCAACAAGCTGGCTCTAAATATATGTTAAGCTGGGAGAACCAACAAACAAAACATATGAGAGCTACACTGCATGCTTAGAGGGCTATATCTTTCCCCAGTGGAGTCTATGTCTAGCAATTGTACAAAGCTTTTTTTTTTTAAAGGAAAAAAAACCCCCACTGAGCTCATGTTTCATATGTCAAAAGAAATTAAAAAGATTAAATTAAACAGAATGATATCTTAAGAGAAAATATATTTCAGCACACTGATGTCTTATCTTTAATCAAGCCAAATGGAAAGACATTTTGAAAAAAGAATTGTTTATGAGCTGTAATCCATCAAGCAATGCTATAGGCTTCATAACCATAGACCGGCATATAACAGTTTGTCACAAGTAGCAAATGCCACAGCGTATGTTCTGAAAAGCAGATGAGATGCACAGAAATAAGCTGTAGCTTACCAAATCCCTAGCAATTCACTACTGGAAGCTGAAACGGCATTTGTGCCAAACTTCTCAAATGTTCTGTCATCTGCATTTTATATGCTCACACAGGGCATCTGGCAGCTCAAAGGGATGCTTCTGTTATATGCAGGGGCTAAGATTTTCCAGGCCAGTGGGAGTAAGGGATTTCGTTACACAAAACTCCCATTAATTTCAGTCTAAAATTGGATTACTGGTTATCTTTTTGCTAGTCACCTCTAAAGAAGATAAGAGTGGCTAAAACTCCTAACTGGGTCTGAAAGTCTTCACCAGGGACTTTAAGGCAGATCCTTACCATAAGTATTATTTCAATAAAGAATCCCACAAAATATCTTCTCACCCATAGCCTATCATAATAAATCCCACCTAGAGATACATGTATCTGTGTGCGTGTGTGTGTGTGCACGTGTCTGGATGTGCATGTCTCACTTGCAGAAACAAAAAGAGGCAAAAGAGTAGAAAATCTGTTGGCATCTCAAAAATACTTTGTTATTATTTGGACCGTGGAAGTAGCTAGAAGCTGCAGTTCTGTACCGAACACAAGGGTCACCTGGGTAAGATAGAGATAGGGGGCTTGTTTATTTTGCTCTTTAAGGTAATGCTGGATACAGTGATCATGTGTAGCAAGGCATCAATTTGTATAAGGGGAGAGGAATCTGTAGGGAGGTGTAGGTTCTCCTCCCCCAAGGAAGTACTATGGAAGTGCCTGGTATTGGTGCACTAACAAAATAAGATTTTCTCTTCAGCACTACATTAAGAGCTTCAGGTATAAACATACCTCTGACTCCAGCAAGGTGTGCAAACAAACAGGCTTACCTAATCATTTCTCCTCATTCGCACAGATGGCTTTCAGCACTTAGATGCTTAGGTTTCCTGAGAGAAAGGAAATTACAATACCAGAAGTATATCTAAGCAGTGTGACTAGGCAGCTGTGACCACAAATTGGCTCTCTTTCCCCTAATATTTCTTCCTCATGCAACACAGCTTCAACTAATGTAGGTTTGCCCTGAGGAAGGGAAACTGGAGAAAACTGAGAAAGGATAACCAAGACATGAAGGTGAAGAAGAATTTCCCAAGAGAGTGGATGAGAGGCAGCTGCAGACAAAGGAGGAAATGTAAAAAGAGAAAAGAGTTGGAAGAGAAGAGAAGAAAAAATGAGATGGGAAGGAGAAATGAAGTCCAAAGGGAGAAAGGTAAAGAGAGAAGAGTTGTATCAATAGGGCCTGCTTTTTGTCTGGCTTGTTTCAGTCAGGGAAAGGAAAAATTAAAAGGTCTGCAACAGTCTGGAGTAAAAACCATAGCCATGCATGTAAGGGCCATTTGGCAATTAGAAAATACATATAGATGTTTACTATAAACAGCCTTCTTCATCTTTGAAAGGCTCCATGAGGGTCTATTTCTGCAGCATGGAAGATGTTATGGTCCTTCCATTCCTCAGTAACAACTCTCTGCCTTTCCTGCCATGTAACTGAGATTTTATCCTATTTGTAGTCCTTGTCAAAACCCCATCTATCCCAGTGGCTCCTAGCCAGTTCTTTCAAAAGCAGTGCTTCTTATCAGCTACATATAACAAGTGCTGCTTATGGCAGAAATAAGAAAATGGCAGAGTAGCGCTGTTTTTGACTTCAGTCAGAGAATTTATGGCTTCAGATTCCCATCAGCTCACTGCAAGAGTTCTCTGCCTATGTATGTTAAGCTCAGGATCCAATTCTAGTCCAGACCAGACTCTTTTCAGGAAAGTCTACAGGAAAAAATACTGGTTCTTACTAATTTTTAATCCTAAAAGATACTCAAATCTTAACTATGGAAGTTGTGTTGACACTACTTATCCAGAATATGCTGTATTCCTCGCATATAAAGTTGGCTGAATCTCTGTTTCAGTGCAAAACTCACCGTAACCAGATGTGCCACACTCTTATTCCATGAGATTTTATATTTTAGTACTGAGGAACCAGTGCTATAAGCCATCAATATTAATGGTTTTAAAGCAATTTTTTTAAATGGCCAAGAAATAAGGATTTTAGTCCACTTAAATAGTTTGTAAGTCCAGCTTAAAAAATTGTAAACAACTAAAAATAAAAGGTTGAATATTTCATTTTAATATTTCAAAAATAAAGTTTTAGGTTTTCATTTCAAACTGACATTTTGTTTGCAGATGTTCTTCAACTTAACTAAAATATATATAGATAAAAAAGACTGAAGAAAAAGCATTTTGTTTCAGGGCAAAATTAAAAAATATTCTTGACTTCTTTTTACTTTATCCTAGGGCAAAAAAACCGCAAAACATCAACAATAACAAAAATCAATTATTCATTGAGCTCTAAATTCTAATGACATGTCATTAGGAACCTAGCTATAATCATCCACAGTAGCTTACTGATACTGTACAGCAAAATTTATGAGCATACTCTCCAAATCTACAGTACCAACTAGAAGTCTTAAGTAAGATTGGGGCTTGATTATGCTAGGGCTGTACAAACAAATAGGAAACAATCCTTGCACGTAATGGCTCAGAATCCAAAAAGAGGTAAGTCAAACAATACATTATCTTCACTCTGCAGATGCTGGACTGTGGCACAGAGAGGGTTTTTTTGCCAAAAATGTTACCTCAAACTTCCCTCCCTCCTACTCCATCCTTCCCTACCCTCCTCCCCCTAACAACTTCCAAACCATTTAGGAAGGAATAGGAGGGAGGGGAGTTGGAGGCAAATTTTGTGGCAAAAAACTTTGCAACCCAATTTAGGAAGAGTCAGGCTTACACAGGGAATCCATGGCAGACTCAGACATCTTAGCCACATCCCCATATGCAGGCACATGTGGTTTGTGGCACCACAAACTGCATGTGTGCAATGTTAAACATGCCCTGAGCTGCAAAACTACAGCATGGAGGCAAAATGTAGTCCCAGGATTTTCCGGTAGCAAACAAAAAAAAAAAAAAAAAA
>NW_017729024.1:35868781-35884948 GCF_001723915.1 Gavialis gangeticus | reverse complement strand
AAACAAAAAAAAAAAAAAAAACCTGGAAAAAAGTGGCATGGTGCATGCCAAAACAGCATACACCAAAATAAAGGCTTATTTCTCCAGGGAGATGCTCTGGCTGCCAGTCAGAGCATCTCCACTCCTCCATTTGTGCCCCGATGCTCTATCATGCTGGGAGCTGGGAGGAGCTGGGCAAGGGCTGCCTAAAGTGTGATAGTGTCCTGCAGCAAAGCACACATGCAGGGGCGTGCACTGTGGCGCAAAGTAGCAGCACAAATTTGTGCCTCTACTATTTATGCCACTGCAGGCACATGCCCCTGCACATCTGGATGCAGCCCTCAAGTCCAAGCCAAGGATTAACTGTGAGTTTATCTTTGTAGTTTATTTTTATTTCACACTAAAAAAAAAGGGAAAAAAAGATTTATTTAATAATTTTTACATGTATCCAAGCATTCAAGAGGAGTGTCTTCAGGTGTCACTAGTCTCTTTGAAAAAATTAAACCAAGTCAAATGAACATTCACTATATTAGCAGATTTATGTTGCTTCAAGCAAGAGATTTGTCTACCACCACTTGGGTCCACAGAGCCAACACTAGATTTGCTTTGCCATGGCTTTAGCTTTTCAGGCACACTCTGGGAGAGGTTGAGTTTGGATCCAAATGCCACTGTTCAGACCCATCTCTGTTCTTTACACACTGAAGGCTATAGTGTAACATGGTTAAGAAAATGTTACAAGAAGCCCAGCTCTAGCAGAGGGCATCAAAGGTACAACAAAATCCTTTCGTGCACTGCAGGTATTTTATATGGCTTTATGGAGCAACATTATACTGAACTCAGTTTAAAGTAACCATGAGGCTGGTGTCAAAACCTCCTGGAGTAGGAGACTTGGATGGCAGATGCTGAGGGCTGTTTTGGGAATCTTGGGGTGTACCATTGTTTGTCAGAGCCCCCCTAGATCCCACCAATTCTGTGGTGCTGAATGGCTCATAGGGTTTATTGCTTCAAGCATGCAGTTTAGCCAGAGTGCTCTCCTTGTACAAGAGGCTGAAATGCCCTCAGAGGAATGGATGTCCTTTCTTAACCTTTGTCCCAGGTTAGGGGCTGCATTTGGCCCAATTATAACTATGCAGGGAAAGAGAAAACCAGTATTACAAGTAAAGGCATACTCTGGGGTAGAAGCTGCTATGACTATTCCACCAATGTAGTCCTCTGCGTTGTACAGCAGCTGCATTCTCAGGCCATTGCTACTCTCCCACTGCTTGTCAAAACCCACCTCTGGGACAGAAAATGTTGGCAGTGCACCTTCATTAGGACTCCCCAAAATCCAATCACTCTTTCTATTACCTAAGCATATTGGGCATGGGGGTAATGGCCTCTTATCCAGGATGGAAGCCCAGAACTTGATTGTGTTAGGTGCCATACAAACACAGAGTAAGAGAGAATTTCTGCCTATAAGAGTTTAGAATCTACTAGAGAAGACAAAGGAAGTATACTCATTTTACAGATGGGGAAACTCTGGCAGAGAGCGATGGTATTACTTGACCAGGGTGACAGTAATTCAGTGCATAAGTGACAAATAAAGCACAGCATTATTATGATCCCTATAAAATTTTCCAAGACTTCAGAATGGTTTTGTGCAATGAGCATTTCACTGGGGTGTCTCAGATAAAGAATATGCCAGATCAATAGAAGAAAGCACTTCATTTAACTACATGGTCACAGGCTTAAAGGCAATACGCTTTAGGCAGTTTGCAGCAATCAGAAAAAGAGAGGGGGAGAAAACAGATTGAGAAATCACCGGAGAGCTCAGTCTTGACCACTCACAAATTGAGAGGAAAGGCTAAGAAATAAACCCCTTTTACTGTTCAAAGCTTTTCCAGCTTCATAAACTCCTCTTTGTCTCTTTAACAGCTCTGAAAAAGGAAAGCAAATCCAGGAGCAATTGTTCTTCTTTGTATGTCCAGTTTTACAGGAAAAGTAGGATTCTTTTAGCATGAAGACTGATGTTATTTTACATAGCAGATACACTATGAAGAACTGCCTAGATGCACAGGAAGTACTGCTGGCAAAGATAACAGGTTTTAAAGTACAGAGAAATACCATATTTATTCAAATCCAAGATGGCTTTGAATTTAAGATAACCCTCCAATATTTAGAATCTTAACATGGAAAAGAATGTGTTATAATGTCCCATGTCTAGAATTTAATTGTTGGAGGGTATAACAAGGACCCCTAGCCCTGTTACCAGAAAGCAGGCCGGTCCCTTTAAGACCAGAACTTTCTGGGCACAGCCTGCTGGCACGGTAGGCATTAAAAGCTGAACCTGGCCAACTAGTCAGGTGACCAAAAGGGGGCAGGCTACAACTATAAAAACCCTGGGCTCGGTGACAGCAGCCAAAGGGGAAGGAGGTAGTGCTTAAGAGCTTCACACAGAGGCTTGGCTGCCTGTCTGGCTGGCTGCTGTGAGAGGGAAACTTCTGATGACGCTCAGAGATGTGGTGGAAGCCCCACAGGAGGAGTGTAACAGACAGTGGGAAGCAGAAGCACAAAGTCATGGAAAAAAGTAAGTTGGCATGCTGTCTTCTTTAATTTTTACTTTTTTGTAGCTACAGCTCATGGACTTACTGCTCATATATTTTGATTGATAGACTGGTGATTTGTGGTTGAGGCTGTAGGGGAGGAGGAGGCTTCATCACTGCCTTGGATGCAGTCATAAAAGGCCAAAAGGCCTAGTGCAGTAGTGTGTGCATCTGTATAGTAACTCAGAGCTGGGTGCAGGACTTTTAAGCTGGGTCCCAGTGCAGGGGATCTTGGCTAGTAGCCTCAGCTAAAAGAAAGGGTGACCTTGGGCAGTGGGAGCTCTGGGTCACTTCCACACCTGGAACTTGCAGCCTTCTGGCTCCATGCCCAGTGGACAGGCCTCTAAGCCAAAAAGCTGGGGCTCCATATTGAAAGCAAAAGGAAGCCCATGGGCCCCAAGAGTTTTAAACAGCTAGAGCCTTGGAGTCAAACCCTATCTGGTGGGTTTAGACTGGTACACCTAGCTACAGAAAGATGGGGGGCAAGGCCTGTGGTGGCTGAGAACCCCAACATAGAAGTACAATAGATGGTCTCCTGCTTGTAGGAGCATCTAAATAATGTTTACATCAAGACGTGGCAGGTGAGTAAAAGCAGGATATGAGACAAAAAACAGAAGTGACACATTAAGGGACTTCAAGGGTGTCCCTCGTAGGCCACAAAAAAAAAAAATGCTGCTGGGGAGAGCAACCTGCTACAGAGGGTTATCTTAAATTCATGTCCCCACCACCACCCAAACTGCTGCAGCAGGGAAAACAGTGCCAGGGAGGAAAGCAGCAGCAGGAGGTCAGGTGGTGGAGGAGTCAAGTAGTCTGGCCCCTGCCTCTTACCCTCCTCACTTTGCTGCCTATCCCTCCTGCTTGCACCCCCTGCTGGCTGTTTTCCCCTCCCCCCATACCTGTTTCCATTTTCCCACATTGCTGCTGTTTCCTTTCAGTCTCAGCTCCAGCCCTACTACCCCAGAGCACAGAGCTCTGGTCCCCACCCAGCTAGACAGCACTGGTTTCAGTAGTAGCAGCTCCAGAACCCAGCCCTAAGTAGAAGCTGAGGTCTGATGCAGGGCCAGAGCTGCCACCATCACTACTGCTGCTTCTTAGCAGGGTGGGGGCAGGAGTCACTACATACTCTGAGCTCCATGCACATGCTGGAGCCCCCACTATTACTGAAGGGAAGTGCAAGGATGGAGGAGTTGGGGCACAGAGGTAGTAGGGGGCAAATGGTGGGGGGGTGGGCAGCAGGCCTGGGTCAGAGCTGCAGCCTCAACAGTTGCCTGCCATGTCCTTCCTCCACTTATCCCCACCTTGTACTCAAATCTAAAACTACGGGCCCTATGTGAAATCAGAGCTTCATAGTGATGGGCATTATACATATAAATAGCAGGAAAATGTACTACACCTAAGACTGCAGTCTCAAATCACACAAGCTAACATGATCAAAATTTAGGCCTTTAAATCTACAGCTCGCAATGACTTCACTAAGCCTATTGGTACTCAACACCCTTTGGTATTCCAGACACTCTTACTCGGACAAGAAAGAACTATTTCCTTTCTGCTATACTACTGCATTTGAAATACTTGAAATTAGCAGAGCATTTGCAATGTAACTCAATCCCATAAAAGAGGGAGCAGTTGATACCACATTCTCAATGCAAAATCTTGTGTTCTGCACTTTTCCAACAATTTCATCAGCAAATTGTAAGGTAATTCTCAAACCACAATCACAAAATAATCAAGCTAGAAAAAAAAAGGGGGTGGGAAGCAAAGGAGGGGAGAGGGAAAGTCACCTAACAGTATTTTACATGCATAAAGAAGTTTTAAAAAAAATAAGATAAAACATTTTCTTTTATAAT
The DNA here is from genome assembly GCF_001723915.1 of Gavialis gangeticus. Taxonomy (NCBI): domain Eukaryota; kingdom Metazoa; phylum Chordata; order Crocodylia; family Gavialidae; genus Gavialis; species Gavialis gangeticus. The sequence continues at coordinate 35,880,540 of NW_017729024.1, read as the reverse complement.
ACCATAAAACCTTACTTACTTATAGGAAAAAAATCCCCACTGTCTGCCTTTTCTGGCAGTTCTATTCTCCAAGAGTGTTAAATCACTTTAATTTGATAGTCAGGATTTTACTGTAGATACTAGAAAATAAATTCAAATCAACAATCCAAGAAAAGGTTTCCAAAAGCACCTCCATCAGTGGGGTCACCACACTGAAATGCCTGAAGCAGGTCTGATGTTCCCAACAGTGATACAATGGAATGGGTTACCCATGCAAGTTGTGGAATTTCCGCTACTGGAGGTGTTCAAGAAGAGGTTGGACATGCATTGGTAAAGGATGATGCAGAATCATAGAAAATTAGGGTTGGAAGGGACCTCAGGAGGTCATCTAGTCCAACGCCCTACTCAAAGCAGGACCATCCCCAACTACATAATCCCACCTAAGGCTTTTGACTATCCACATCCTAAAAACCTCCCAGGCTGGAGATTGCACAAATTTTCTAGGTAACCTGTTCCAGTGTTTTACTACCCTCCTAGAGAGAGAGTTTTTCTAATATCCAATCTAAGCTTTCCTTGCTGCAACTTGAGACCATTGCTCCTTATTCGGTCATCTGCCAGCACAGAGAACAGTCTAGCCCCATACCCTTTTCTTCAAGGGATATTAAACCCCACCACCCTGCCCCCTCAGTCTTCACTTCTCCAGACTAAATAAAACCAGATTTCTCAGCCTCTTCTCATAAGTCATGTGCTCCAGCCCCCTCGCCATTTCTGTTTCCCTCTGCTAGACTCTCTTCAATTTGTCCACATCCTTTCTGTACCCAGGGCCCAAACTGGAGACAGTACTCCAGATTTGGCCTCACTAATGCAGAACACAGGGGAATGATCACTTTCCTGGATCTTCTGGCAACACTTCTACCAATTCAGCCCAGTATGCCATTAGCCTTCTTGGCAACAAGGGCATACTGTGGGCTCATATTCAGATTATTGTCCATTGTAACCCCCAGGTCCTTTTCTACAGAACTACTGCCCAGCCAGTCAGCCCCCAGCCTGTACTGTTCCATCCTAAGTTTAGAGTCTTGCTTGGTGTCTCCACTTCAGTACCCTAAAATGACTAGTTACAGTTTGGAAAATGTTGGGCTTGCCCTCTAATTCCCCCTTTCTTTGGGGGGCTGAGTAACCTTTAATTTGCCTTTAATTTCACTTAATTTGATAAAGTTATTTAGACTTTCTTCAAAGGGATGAAGAAAAAACTGGTGGGGCAGGGACATAAAATGGATTACATTTTTCTGCAATTACTCTGCAATTACAGCTCTACAGCACAGAAAGCCGTTCTGGAAATCTATTTGTGTTCAGATGAGTGCTTTATATCTATAATATTTATTTCTACTACATTTTAACGAGGTGAGCAACAATAAATAAACCTGTCCAACTGAAAGATGATCATTGTCCCCTACCATATTCTAGCAGTCATATTACAGAAAGTCTGCGTGCAAGAAGAGGAATGATGCAGTTAAGACCATTTTTGGAAGTGTCAAACACCAACAGATTTTTTTTTTTGTTTTGAATGAGTGCTTTGGGGGGGTTTTTTATTATTATTCTTATAAAGCTTTACGTAGGGTCTAGAGAGAGCTTGATTACCGTGCACAAAAATTACCTGTGCAAGTCATCCCTTGTAAGACAGCTATATAAAGATGCTCACACATGTTTTCTAAACAAACTGTAGATTGGTTTTCCATTGAAGAACACCTTGAAGCCAAAATTGGTGATTATGCAATCAGAGATCGATTCTCCATTTTATAAAGGTTACTTTACACAGCTCCTGCAATGTAGAGGATCTTAAACTGGGCACAAATTGTATTTAGGCTGACTTCAAGGGGCCTTTGTACTGTTGGAGTGGCATAAAATGACTTTGACACTCATAACACTTTGCTTGAAGACTTAGGTACAGCTAGACTACTGCATGACCTGGAATTGCTACTTCAGCCCATGGTCCCTTCCTACGTAAGTCTATTGAATCATATTATTAATTAGGGGTGCACCAATAAATCATTTTTGGGCCAATACTAATGGCTGATTATTAACTAGACATATCAGATAATACCGACCTGATAGCCGATATGCAGCCCAGCAGCTTGGAGAGCAGCATCTGGCTGGTAAGACTGTGGGAGAGAAGGAGCATGGGGGTGGGAGGGGGGCAGATCGAGGCCCTGATGGTGGGGGAGGGAGTGAAGGTAGGGCAGAGGGAGGGAGTGGGGCAGGATATGGGATGAAGCCATGGGTGGCAGGAGGGCTGGGAGGGGGAGCAGCTTCCTGCTGCTGCATGCACCCCCAAAGGAGTCATGGGGGGATGTGTCCCCTGGATTTGTGCGTGAGGCAGGGTGCCTGCCTGCTGTGGGCTCAGGACCCAGGGCTATGCCAGCCTCTTCTCAGAGTGGTGGCTGGGCAGGGGCTACACTCATACATTCATAGATGTTGGGATTGGAAGGGACCTTAGCAGATCATCGAGTCTGACCCCCAGCCCTCGGCAGGAAAGAGCGCTGAAGTCAGACGACCTCAGCCAGGTGCATGTCTAGCCTCCTCTTAAAGACCCCCAAGATAGGGGACAGCACCACCTCCCTTGGAAGCCCATTCCAGATTCTGGCAACCCTTACAGTAAAGAAGTTCTTCCTGATGTCTAACCTATCAGTTTGTGGCTGTTGTTCCTAGTTACTCCATGGGGTGCCCTGGTAAACAGAGCATCTCCTATTCCTGGTTGTCCCCACCAATGAATTTGTAGGCAGCCACAAGACCACCTCTCAGCCTTCTCTTGTGGAGGCTGAAGAGATCCAGAGCCCTCAGTCTCTCCTCGTAGGGCTTTGCCTCCAGAGCCCTAACCATACAAGTGGCTCTCCTGTGAACCCTCTTGAGGTTGTCCACATCCCTCTTGAAGTGTGGTGCCCAAAACTGTATGTAGCACTCCAACTGCAGCCTGTCCAATGCCGCAAAAGGGGAAGTATCACCTCCTTGGACCTGTTTGCTATGTACCTGCTAATGCATGATAAAGTGCAGTTAGCTTTACTGATCACTTCATCACACTGATGACACATGTTCAGCTTGGAGTCAACTATGACTCCAAGATCTCTTTCTGCTGCTGTACTGCTGAGAAGGTCCTCCCTCAGCCTGTAAGCATACTGGTGATTCCTTCTTCCTAGGTGCAGCTCTTTGCATTTGTCCTTATTGAACTGCATTCTATTCTGTTGCACCCACTTTTCCAGCCTCTCCAGATCCACCTGGATTCATTCCCTACCCTCTGGTGTGTTAAATATACCCCAAAATTTGGTATAATCTGCAAATTTGGACAGAGTGCTTCCCATGCCCTCATCCAAGTCACTGATGAAGACATTGAACAGCACCGATCCAAAGACTTGTGGGACTCCACTGCCCACAGCGGAGGTTGGTACCAGGTTGGTACCAACACATCCAGCACCACTCTCTGGGTGCAACTCCTAAGCCAATCTGTGACCCACCTGACCGTGTAATCATCTACGTCCCAGTCATTCAGTTTATCTATGAGAATATAATGAGATACCATATCAGAAGCCTTCTTAAACATCAGGTAGATGACATCCATCCCAATTTCTGCATCTAAGCATTTTGTGACCTGGTCATAAAAAGAAACAAGGTTAGTCAGGCAGAATCTACCTGCTATGAATCCATGCTGCTTGCCCTTTAGCATTGCTTTCCTCACTTGACTCCCACAAATGTGATCCTTAATACATTTTTCAAAGGTTTTCCCAAGGATAGAGGTGAGACTAACTGGTCTATAGTTACCTAGATCCCCCTTCCTCCCCTTCTTGTAAATGAGGACCACATTGGCCCTTTTCTAGTCCTCTGGGACCTGACCTGAGGACCAAGAATGCTCAAACAGCCGTGCCAGTGGCTCTGCTATGAAACTGACCAATTCCTTCAGCACCCTTGGATGAAGATCATCTGGTCCTGCTCACTTAAACACATCCAACTCCTCTCCAAGTGTCTCTTCATTAAGTTGGTGCTAACAGTTGGTGGGCTGGTTTCCACTTTATGCCTATCTATGATCCAATTGAGAGATTTGCCCTGATCTGAGTTCAGGAATACAGAGGCAAAAAACTGTTTGAAGAGTTCAGCCTTGTCCCCTGTATCTATCACTAATTGCCCTAGTTTGTCTTTTAGAGGGTCTATGCGACCCTATACCTTTTTGCTCCCTGTATACCAGAAGAAGGACTTTCTGTTGTCTTTAATGTTTGTCTTTAAGTTTCATTTCTGCTTTGGCCTTTCTGACTGCCTCCCTGCAAGTGCAGGCTAAGTAGGTATACTCCACCTTGGCAGCTACCCTGTCTCCACAGCCTATATGCCTCTTTCCCTTCCCTTCTCTGCCCCCACCCCCCAGCCAAGCTTTCCTGAATTTCCCTGTCTTTGCCCATCCTCATCCCATGCACAAGTCCAGGGGTCACATGCCCCCCATGCCTCCCCCAAGGGTGCACACAATAGAGGGAGCCACCCACAGCTCCATCCCACACTCTACCCCAGCTGGGCAGTGCCTGCCCCACTCTCTCCCTCAGCCTGGGGGCCTTGATCTGCCCCTCTGTGCTCCTTCCCTCTCCCATATCCTCCCCCCGTCCCAGACTTACCTGCTGGACACTGCTCTCCCAGCTACTGAGCTGTATTCTTGGCTGCATCCATGCTGTGGCTGCATGCATGTACATAGCATTTAATCTTTAATGTTATTGGCTACACTAGCAAAAAAAAGCCAATTTGCTGATAATGTCAATTTTTTTCGGTGCTAATTCAATATGGACCGATATATCAGTGCACCTGTACTTACAGAGTTAATCAGTTTAACTGATGGTACCTACATTTTCCATATAACGGAGGCCCAGGAATACATTTAAATGAATTTTCTAAAAGTCTCCCTCTTTTCTGCATTATATTTAAATTTGCCTTCCTCATTCTCAAGGTTCTCATGGATTCTAGTCTCACCTCTCATCTCAAACCCTAACATCGCACTTGGTCTTTGCAAATAATAGAGAGATTCTGAAGAAATGCAATCTCCTTGTCCCTCAGTACCACAGAGATAAACTCTTTTTGGCAACACTGACTACCATATTTTTCCTGTATATCACACTTCTCCAAATATGACATTCCTCTGTTTCTGGAAAGCAGAATGTAGGTAAAATAATTTTCCAGACTCATGGTCAACTGCATGATGGAATATCCAGGAAGTGTGTCATCTCAGGAGGCAATCTAGGTGAGGCAGCAGGAACCTCCTGGTGCAGCAGAACAGCAGTAAGGCTAGGCCCCAGACCCTTGCGATGGCAGTAGAAAGACAGCTACTACTTTACTATAAATAGCTCTTTATATGTGTTCCTTTTAATAATAAAGTGTTGTTTCCACATCACAAGGCTTAGCAGGATACTAAGGACTGCCGTAGCTGCTCATTGTCCTGAGCCAGCTTAATTGCCCCTTCAGGGACAAGCTACAGTGCTCAGCCAATAGCTGACTGAGAAAATTAACATAAGATTCCCCAGCTTCTGTTTGCTGGGGCCAGAGACAAGTGGCAGCCATCTTGGCAGCCCTTAAAGCACATTGCCTGCATGCTTCTATTTCCCCTCCTTTTTATTCCAGAAAAAAAAAAGAGGAACAGCATCTGCACATGAGACATGAGCGTCTATATTGGAGATCTGATCTGGGGGGAAAAGTTGCACATAATATGCTAGTAAACATAATAGATTTTCAAAGATATCATTTCAAAGATATAGTCCACAGGACAGAGGCACCTCATAGAGCTGTGTCATCTGGCCCATGGAGTTCCTGGGGGGAACAGGAATTTGGGGGTGGGATCAGCAGGCAGGGAAAGTGAGAGGGGGGGACCAGTACTGCACTGCCAGATTCCAGTATGAAGAATCCCATTTGGGATGTGTCAGCAGGAGAAGGTTGAGTGATAGCTGTAGTAACCCCTGTGGCTCCCTGAAGCCACTCACCCAGCCACTAGTCCTGCCCCACTACTCGCACTGGGTTTGGATCAGGCCCATGGCCAAATATGACCTGAGGGCCAATACAGTTTGACAACTCTGGTATAAAAACTACTGAGTGCAGAACAACAGTAGACCCTCATCTCAGCTGCTTGCTGTGGTGGTGCAGAAAGCCATTTTTGTCAACATTTTTAAAATTAAATTAATTGTTTAATGAAATTTTAAAACAAAAAAAAGGAAAACATATTCTTCAGTTGAATATTCCTGAGTTTCATTATTGGAAAAAATGATATGGTAAATAAATTGAAAAGTACTTCATGACCATTCTTCCCCATTTTTCTATCAGTTTTTGACTTAACAGCTATTTCCACACCAGCTACTGAGCATTGAACAAGTGCAAGATAACCAACTAGAGCGTTTCCCAAAACATTCAGCAGGGTCTGCATCTCCTGTTCACATGTTCTTTCAAGCAGGCCTGCAACTGGAGTAAGGTTCTAGCAATGATCTTTCTTCAGGACAAGATATAATGGGCTTACAATGAAACAAGGGAAACTTACGTTGGATACTAAAATACCTTTCTAATGATGTGGAGGTTAAGGACTGAAACAGATTACCTGGGGGAAGGGAATCTGTGGAACCTCCAACAATGAGAGTTTTTGAGTGAAAGAGAAGTATTTTCTGGGACACCTGAAATAGGGATGACCCTGCTTCTAATAGAGGGTTGGCCTAGATGACCTCTTGAAGTCTCTTTCAGTACTACATTTTTCTAATTCTGCCTGTGCCTCAAAGCATCTAACAATCTTTTATGTTGTTCACCTATCATACCACGTTACTGAACAATCATGCATCTCAGCAGAATTCTTTACAGGCACATCTCTTCTGTTTAAATTATAAACTAATGTTGGGCAGGCACCAACTTTGCTCTTATGTGCATTTGAAAAGTAGAACATAAGATTATGGCACTTCACTGATAATCATATGTATATATTTCCAGGAAAAGCTAAGTCTTGAGCAGTCAATATTTAGCAAGGAACATGCATACTCTTTCTTTTTTCTCCTTTTATTTTGTATATAAATCAATTCATTATATTTCAACAGGATCTGCATTTCCCAGCCTGTAAATATACACAAATGCAGAGTTCATTCCTGAATTCACTCTGGGGAGCACAGGACTAATAAATACAAAAGCATGTGGTTCATTAATGGCAAATACCTGCAAGTGTAGTCCTTGTGCACGCAGTTATACATATCAGCCCTAAGTTAGCACATGCCCCAAATTTACTTTTATTTAATATTAATTGTAGTGTTACACTGTAGAACAAGCCAGGTGTTTCAAATGGCTATGTTGATGTGCCATGAGCCAACACTTTACAGACTGGTATTTCAATTCATAAGAATTAATAATCCAATGATGTTTTCTTTTAAGATGATAGCTCTCATACCTTACCAAGTTACATTTTCAGAAAACACATTCTTCCTCCATAGCTGTCAAAGCTTACATTGTGTGTCAAGAAAGATCTCAAAAAAGGGAGTGACAATGGAAAGAAAATTATGCAATGTCAATCAATATTTGTTATTTAAAAGGTTTTTTTAAGTTCATTTTCCTTGATTTTTCTATCAAACTTCATATGGAAAACAGTACCAGTTTTGTTTGGTAATTTAAACAAGTGAGACAGCCTGACTTCAGAAACCATGATTCAATTTAGTGAAAATAACAGTAAAAAGCTAACCATGGGCAGACATAGCATTTTGAAAAGGGGGTGCAGATGGTGTGGTACCATATCACATATAATGCAACACATTTTTCTCCAGTTAAAGAGTAACTATAGAAGCGTATTAATATGCTAAAGGGCTAACACTATATTACTCAGTTTAAGATTGAAGCAAAAACAAATCTAACTACTAGAATGTGCACCAATCTGCTAGATGTATATTACGTTGCTTATTCATATTCATAAAAAAAAAAAATCTAGCCGTCTTGAGCATCTTGATGGTGCATCCAATACTTCACTGTCAGTCATTTCTACATCCAAGTTAATATCACTACACTTGAGTTAAGGTTTTTTGCTAAAGTGTAGCCTGCAGAACTGTGAAATAGAAGAGAAGGATTACCAGGAATGGCTAACAGAAAGCAAACTTGCAGGAGAAAGGATCTTTTTAAAAGTGGAACATCAATACCCTTAAAAAGAACAGAGGTTCATTAACACATGTGGAATAGAGAGAGATTAGCAAGAATCAGGGAGAGAAAACAATGAGCCATGAAGTGAATTGAGTCTTTCAGTGCTGCCTGAATAAAGATTTTGTTGCCACTCCTAGGCATTAGGTTTTAAACAGTGCCAGATTTAGACACAAACTAAACAAGCTATAGCTTAGAGGCCCCTCATAGCGTGAGGCCCTAAGTATCGGCTGCCAGACCAGAAGTGACCACAGGCTGACAAATCACGGCCCTGCAAAGCCAGGACTCCTCATGCAGGGCCTACAGCAGCTGCAGTTGAGGTTGGGCCCACCCTCCTGCCGACGGGGTGGAAATAGCTTTACCTGCTTTCCATCAGAAATTCTGGCTGCAGGGCTTGCTGGCCACAGCCGCTTCCAGTCTACAGTTTGCTGGGCTTCAGTATAGAAAGTTTGGGAACCCCTAGGTTAGGGCCCCATGCAGTCATAATCCAGGACTGGTTTTAAAGTTCTGGTGAAACAAGAATCAAAAGGAGGGTGTAGTTGCACCACTACACAACGCACCTTCTCCTCCCTGCCCCCCAGATCTGCCCTGAAGACAACCTTCTACCGGGGAAAACTACTAAAGACTGTCCTAGCTATGGCATATACGCCGTGAGAGCATAGCCCTCCCCCCTCCCACAAATGTAACAATTTGCAGATCTCTAACAGCTACTTGCACAGTATCAAAGAAACAATCTTTTTTATGAAGATACACATTTTAGGAAAAATGAATATTTTCATTCATTTTATTTACACATTATTGAAAAGATAAGTATTTTTTAAAATGAAAACAGGTCCAATTCAAACACTTCAAAGTAAATACAGTTTTATGGTGTGGTTTTTTTTCTTTGCTTTTTCAGGGAGATAAGTTTAAAATAAACTGTTTACATAAGTACTTACTTCAGCTGTTAACAATTGCATCCTTTTTCTAGTTTGCAATTTCATTGCTTCAACTTCCATCCACTGGATTCTATTTCTTATGTTACTGTATGCTAAATTATAAAGAGTTCTCAAGGGTCATCAACTTAAGCATCCCTACAGAAGTTATCTGGCCCCTATCTTTCAATCGCACAGAGCCACCTGTCAAAGGACACAAGATTGGTGAATCAAGTCTTGTTGGTATCCTCACTACTGACCCCTCTTTACTCTGTACAGATCATGAGATAATTGACTTTTCCCTTTCTCTGGAATAAGAAAAATCAACTGATCTCTCGTTGGAATTTCCATTTGACAGGTATCAAGTAAATCGTATAGCTTGCCCTGGATCCCACCACAGACTTCAAAATAATTTTAAAAGCCTAGCCAGCAAGTATTAACCTTGCCAACATCCTATAAGGAAATATCATATCTTCTGACATACAACATGCATCTGCTCCCCTAAAATCAGGGGGTGTGTAGTAAGCTTGGAACCTGATTTTATGTCCAGGGTAGAAGCTCCTTGCTGTAATCACTGCTTCATGGTGAAGCAACTATGATATTACTCTTCAGGCAGCTAAGGGAGTCAACTGACTTAATGGCTCATTGTTCTTCACAGGTGTTAATGATCATCTCTCCCATTTAATAGACTCAATGTTTGATTAATCAAGCCAAACTTTCTTAGGGCAAACTTGCCATCTGTTAGCTGTTCCTGGCCTTCTCCGCCTCTTATTTTACAGCCTAAGCAGGAAAAGGAGGCTGATTCAGCTGAATGTTTGGTTCTGTTCCTGCTCTATGGAAAAATCTTTTTTTCTTCATTCTGTCTTTCATAAAAAGGTGCATATTTTGGGCTGTGCTGCATTCAAGAAAAAACAATCATTTACCACATGTACTTGAATATAAGACAACCACCCCAAGAATCAGATTTCATATATGGAAGGTTTTCCACATATAGAATCTAATTATTGGAGGTTTGCTTTCAATGTGTTCCCCCTCTCACTGCTCTAGCAAGGAAACTTAATCTGGGGGAATCAGGCAGCCCATAGGCAATGTGTATGGGGGGGCATGGCAACCACCACCACCCCCTGCAGGTGGTCACCATGCCCCCCCAACCTAAGGACGCACAAGTCATTCATGAGGTAGCCCCTTTGTGCTGTGCTTCCCTCCACAGTCCCTTCCCTTTCTCCTTATCATCAGACTCTACTCTCCCTGAGCACATGGAAGTGAGGAACATACTTGAAAACAATGCCTTTGAAATTAAACAAAACTGTAATAATTTGCACAAAATATCCATAGACGTAGCTCATTCAGAATTAATGCATGTTATCCTTTTCTTGAAACTGCTGCAAGTTTTAGCACTGATACTCTATAAATACATTTCTAAGCATCACACTGGAAGCATCTACATGCAAAATTAATGTGATACAATAAACTCCAGTGCATATCACATAGAAGTTCTTGCTCTTGGGCACCATGTTTACATGTGTGCCTGGGACTGCAACAAGTTGAGCCGGGGAGGAGCATCCCCAACTGGGAAGGGGAATGAGGGTGAGCCTGCCAGTCTGGGGCTACTCTGATCCGGCTCAACATACTGCAGATGGGCTGGCTGGGATACAAGGGTTCTCCAGTGTGGGGCTAGCTGGCAGGCAGCCCCCACCAGCTCCATCAACATCTACATGCATGTTGCAGTGTACTAAAGAATGCCACTGTAGGATAGTATTTGTATTTACAAGTACTAACCTATGGCAGCGTTAATTAGTTTAACCTAATATGGCACACATGGAGATGAGGGGATGTTACTGCAGAGCTAGTTAGGCAACTCCAGACTAAACATCTCACATAAATGTGCTGTTGAGCATCTACTTATATAGTACAAACTATGTCTGGTGGGGCCTAGCTCATTGTATACTCCAGATTCCTCCCACAGATGAGCCATATGTTAGTTAACACTCCTCTCATGACTGGAACTGGGTGGTCTTGTCACAATTCCTGGGATCCTTCCAAACTAGATATGCAGCTGGGTTCAGGGCAACCTGGTCTAGCTTCACTTCAAGAATGTTGGGGCCACACTAATCATTTGCAACAGGCTGAACAGAGGCAACAGAGGGATTCTGCATGAAATGTTTGGGGTCCTATTTTGTGATTTGGCCAGATATTTAAAGGCCAGTGAATAAACACAAATCATTGGAAATTGAACAGAAATGCACACCTTAGATGTGGGAGTGAAGAAGTCCCAATGTATTTAGTGGCTCTCCGTGACTTGACAAAGAGGTGATGCTGAGGGGGACTGCATTTAATGAGTAGTGCCATGCACCTTATATAGTACAAGCCCAATGGGAGGTAATCCCAATGAGGATCAAAGGGAGCAGGAGAGTACACAAGCCCCCATGGCTCACCAAAAGTATCCGGGAATGTCTCCTAGCTGAAAGAGAGGCATACACCCAATGGAAGGGAGGGGACACCACCAGGGATGACTATACTGCAGTTGCTAGGGGATGTAGGGGGGCAGTCAGGAAGGCCAAGGCAGAGATGGAACTGGGACTAGCTTCCCGGATTAAGGACAATAAGAAGTCCTTCTTTAAATACATAGGGGGTAAAAAGAAGGTTCCAGGTAATGTGGGACCCCTGCAGGACACGTTAGGAAATTTGGTCGTCACACCAGAC
>NW_017729024.1:35861543-35863781 GCF_001723915.1 Gavialis gangeticus | reverse complement strand
ACCTTGCTGGGGTTGTTTGTCCCCAGTAATCTTTCCTGCCATGGCAGGGGGTCAGACTAGATGATCTACTCAGGTCCCTTCTGACCCTAGAAACTATGAAACTATCTTATTCAGATAGGCTACACTAATCTATTTTTGTGGTAGGCTCCCATCAGCATGTTTACCTAATCTGGGCCATGGGTTTTAAAATCATGTTCTGTGTTGGATGCATTTAATTAATTTCATAGTTGGCTTCCATTACTGAGCACATGTTGCTTTTGGCAGCATTTTAATGATAGGCAATATATTTAATGAGGGTTCCATGTAAGCAAATGTAAGATGAAAGGATATTTTTCCCATGCTGATAGAAAGAAAAAAACCTCATTGTGCATTCAAGTGAACATGGTATATTGCTACTTCTATTCAACGTTTTCTTATTAACCTGTATTAATCTGCAAATATTCAGTTACCCCGTTAGGCATATCACACACTGGACATGTCTACATGACACACTGACTGAGCAGTAACCTAATACTACTGCATAGTAGTGTCTCATAGGAAAAATGAACTGTCACAAGACTACTGCACAGTAATATTAAGCTACTGTGGAGTAGCATCACAAAAAGGCACTTGCTGGTGGTGCTACTGTGCAGTAGCTCAGGTTACTGTGCATTTCTTTAATACTTGCTTGTACAATTACTACATCAATGGGCAGTAACCACTGCGCAGTAGCGTCTTATGTAGAAACATGCACTGCGAGTCAGATTCTATTTAATCTATTAGACATCTAAGTGCAATCATGTTCTATCCTGTTCAAGTCCTTGAAAAGCTGCTAACACAAAAGGTAGATGGATCTTCATCTTTCTCATCACTTTTTGAGAATTAGTCCTATGGCTAAGATAGAAGCATTTGACAAAAATAATATTTTTTTCAGGGACTTGAAAAGAGTGAAATGAAGCAAAGCAAAGCCAGCAAGCTCCCTGATCATAAGGAAGACAGATCTAATGGCTTAAGCAAAAGTCTGATAGCAAGTGGCCAACTTCAGCTCAGAGACTAATTTGCTTTATATTATTTCCTAAGTCACACACCAGGCCAATATTTTTCAAGCTTTTTAAAGTTAGGCACCAACTCTTGAACTCACAGAGTATATGAAAAACCCAGGTTTTCCCAGTCTCATGGTTTCACCAGAAGTTTATCCTTCCTCAAAAGGATCATAAGTTATCCATATAAATTACATTGGACTAATACTCCTGCAGAGTAGATATGATTGCCCTTATTTTACAAATGAAAAAAAAAAAAAAAAAAAAAGGAGGCCTACCAAAAGGTTTTTCTTTCACTGAGGCCCCAGGATACATAAGAAATCACTGACACAGCTGAGAAGAAAACCTTTCCTTACTTACAAGACCAAAAGACTGTATCCCTTTGGGAGCATGGTATCAGAATGATATGGGGTTTATAGACAGAAGTAGTTAAGGAGGTTTTTTTATTTTCACTTATTACCTTTTAAGACTTTCAGCAGATGATAAAACTGTTATGCTGCATGTGGTATGACTGAATACATGTAATGCAAATAGGGTTTGAGAAGTATTATACCTTTGTTGCCCTATGGGGTCAGGCCAACCCTCAGGATCTCAGTATTGTGCTGTTAGACAGGAGGGTGTGACGCAATTCCACATGTACAAACACACAAATTAATTATGTGCATACACACACACACACACACACTACCAGCTCAGGCACATACACATCCAAACCAGCCTAGGCACATGCATACCTATCACCAAGTCAAGCACATATACACTAAACACTAAAAAATAGACAAAGATCAATTGTCAATACCCGCACACTCAGTGCACATACACAGATCACTAATTCATATATCATGCACACAATGATAGAGAGATATACATATACACATACACACACACACACACACACACACCAGTTCACATACATACAACCCACTTACACATACACACAAGTAAGTTCCTAACTTGGATGGTACAGTGTGTGTGTATGTGTGTGCTTGGAGTACCTGGGATACTCAGGGGGAAGGTTAAGGTGAGAGAGAGAGAGAGTTAAAGTGTAGGGAGTGAAAGTTGCCAGAACTGGGATTAGAACTGGTTAACTACAGAGCCTCAGAGAAGCTGGCTGAGGAACTGAGGCTTGAGTTTACTTAAGATCAAGTGGCCCCAGGGTTACTGGAGGTCACTGGTGCAAGGGAAAGAAAAAAAAAAAGCCTGGTGGCAAGGAGGAGAC
>NW_017729024.1:35852368-35861520 GCF_001723915.1 Gavialis gangeticus | reverse complement strand
TGGGCATGGGGATAAGATGGAGGCTTCACATTACAAGAAGGAAACTTGACATGACTTATGTTAACTTATATATATAGGCCTAAAACAGTAATCACACAATATAAAAGCGGTAAAAAAAACAAATAAAGTCAAAACAAAACATAATAATCATCACTTATAAAACAGTGGATATCTATATCAAAATAGCAGGGCACTTATTTGCAAAGTGGGGAGAGAAAAATAAAACTTACTACCTAAAATAAAATGTTAAAGCTTATCCTACATCTTAGCTTACTTATACTTATCTAGGGAATAGAGAGGGAGAGAAAAAGTCAGAAATGGTTGGGGAAGGGGACGGAATGCATTTTAAAATAAATTAAAAAAGAAAAACTGGGGGTTTTGCTACATCTTTTCCCCCTTCCTTTGCTTTATGCCTGCTTAGGCTGCAACATTTTCCTGTTCAATATCTTTCTTACTTGCTTTGGGAATTAAATGAGTTCAAGAGACTCAGCGAATGCTGACACCTGGAAATAAGTAGGGCCTGCCCTGATAACAATTAACTATGAAAAGCAGATGCTAATTGCCTTGATTTGACCTTGGAAAATACCAGATGAGGCTTGATGTGGAAAGCTCAGTCTGGACTAATCAGGACAGGAAAATGATGAGATAAAAACAGCTTTCCTGAGTTTGTATTAAGGAAAATGGTCCTGGGAGAATAGCGCATGCTGGAGTATATGATCTGGAACTCTGGTAGGCCTCTTTTTTTTGTCCACACTGGAAATGTAGTCAGGCTGCTGGCCAGATCCACCACTTTGCTAAAAAGTCTGGCAGAGAAATCTGAATCATTTTTGTTATATATTACTCTTGGGCAGCCCCTGGAGCTCTTAAAACCTGGATGGCTTGCACATTAAACACCTTTAAGTGGTTTAAAGCACTCCCTATGTAGCTCAATGTAATGCTAGACTAGGGCAGGATTATCTCTGATTCCCACAACCAGGTCCTGTTCCATTAACTTGTGGCCACAGCCCACAGATGCACCACTCAACTTGAAATCCTCTAGTATCCCAGGATACAGGGGCCCCTCTGCCCACTCTCCTGTTCTTTGGGGTGGAGCAGCCCAGTAACTGGAGATGCCGCTTTTCTATTCACCCCAGCTTCCAGCCCCTCTGGTCCAGGAAGGGCATCCTGGGGCACATTTTTCCACCAACACTGAGCCTGTCTGGGCAAGCAGCCACTGCTGGACCCACTGCCCTCCCCCCCTCCCCCACTTGCCAAACCCTAGGGAACAAAGGAGAGAGTGGCCAGTTCCAAATAGCTCCCAGATCCAGCTGGGTTTTGGCAAGCCCCAAGCTCCAGCCCCATGGTTTCCACAGTGCCTTGCTTCATGCATCCAATCCATGCATGGGGAGGCAGCTCTGCTGCTACCCATGTGGACATGGGAGCTGGTATAGAGCAGACTTCACTCCCAGCTGCAGAGAAAAGCCAACTTGGGGGATAGGGGTGCCAAGAACTGGCTGCACCACTTGCTGCCACCACAGCCCCTGGCCCTATGCCTGCCATCACTGCTGACTTCCTGGGGCCACTGTCTGGGCCTCCCCCCATCCTGAGGCAGCCACTGTCTGGGCCTCCCCCCATCCTGAGGCCTAGGGTGTCTATCCATTTAACCCACATGTTGCTTGGTTGCCCTCACCAGGCCCAGGTGCACCAAGGAAGGGCGGGGGGGCGGAGTGGGGAGGGATAAGCAGGGATGCAGCTGAGCCCCCCTCAGGCTGAAGTTGCCTGGGCATTGGGAATGGCCTCAGGGACAGATGTGTCTGGGAGACATGCCCGGATGCCTGCAACAGCAAGCCTAGAGAGTGTGGGCACTGGGAGCTGGCTGGGCAGCAACCTCCCCATGCAGCCCCTGCCCCAGTGAGCCCTTCAGCCACAAAGGACTCCCCTGCCTCCCTCTCTTCCCTGCAGTATAGAACACTGTTGCTGCAGCAGGTAAAGGACAAGAAAAGCATAGAGAAACAGAGAAGGAGATCTGAAAAGGACATCCCTGGTTACCAGGACTCTACGGGCAAGTCACAACTGTACAGGAGGGAGACAGTCAGAGAAGGTTTCTAGATCAGTAGTTTTTAACCTTTTTTCATTTGTGGACCCCTCTGGATTGTAAGTGTGGGTGTTCGCATACTTTTGATTGATCATAGTCATCTTTCTCAGACCCTTTAGACATAGTCTGTGGACCTCCCCAGGATCTGTGGACCACAGGTTATAAAACACTATTTTAGACTAAAGGTGTGACTGCTACAAATTCCAATCTAGCATTACGCCAATCAGCATGTGTGCAGCTCAAAGTATAACAGGTAACAATACTTTGAGTGCTTTGGCAGGCCCCTTCCCAAAATACATAAAAGCTTTATCTAACCCACAGGAAAGAAGGCACCTGGGACTGTGTTACTGAAGATAGGTTCAGTAATTGAAAGGGTCCTATAATGCTCCAACCTGGATATGGTACCTTTGACATGACATAGTAACTACAACTGCAATTCATACTGTAATTCTTCTGCCAGGTACTTGTCAGCAGCAAAAAAGGGCCAGGTTCACATTTCTGGGCACCTCAGTGACTTCAGCCCCCATCACGAAAATCAGGGAACACTAAATATGCTGGGGTTTCCCATTTAGACAAAACCCCCTCCTTGCAAGCATTGTAAACACAAAAATCCATATTTATTAGAGAATTAAAAAAGAAAACACTAAATATAACACTAAATGTAGTTTTAAAACACTATTAACTATAAAGCAAATTCTATAAATGGCACCCTCTTGGGGAGGCTTCACCCATACCCATGTAGTCTGAGGTTTGGCACTCACCAATGTGAAGTTTCGGGGCCTGCACCCCTATACCTGCTCTTCAGCAATGGGCTGAAGAGGGGAGCCCACACCAGAGTCCTGAGCTGCTCCTTGGATTCACTGTGCCATGGGGAGCTGCTCAAAGGCATGGGTCCTTCTGTGTTGCAAGAGGCTCCATTGCTCCTGTAGAAGTGGTAGAGTGCTGACCTCCTCTTCTTCATCATAGCTCTGAGAGCCATGATGAGGAACTACAGCTTTTGTCAGCATACTGCACCCCAAAATCCCTAGTCCCAATCCCAGCTCTGCTGGGCAGAAAGCCACAAAAGAATTCAAAGAAAAGGTCAGGCCCTTCTTGGTTTCAGCCTACAACTAGCATCCAACCACACTGCTTGGTTGGGACAAACTACAAAAGGAGACCCAGGACTTTCTCACTGGTCCTGAACTGGGCAGCAAAAAGCCAGCCAGGCCTATACTACACTGAGGTATATATCAGCAACTAGACATGCCAGGACTCATCCTGGCTCAATCTGTGCCAGGCTTCATTCTGGCCCAAATCTGCCAGCCAGTCACATGGCTAGGGTTCAGCCACACAGCGAGGCTGCAACACAATACGTGTGAAACAGCAAAAATGGCCAGGCACATATGGCTGCAGCCTGAACATCCAGTCTCAGCTATACCACAGTGCTAAGACACTACAATTCCAAAACAGAGGGAGCCAGGCCCATGTGGCCAGTAACTGCCAGAACCCATTCCTGGTCAGTCTGCTCCAGGGATTAACACCCCACTCCAGGAAAAAAAGGGAAAGAAGGAAGAAATAAGAGTCTCAAACTCTGAAGCAGACTTTCTCTCCTTGTACCTGAGATTTTCCCATCACACATAGCTTTTCATAGACAGAATCATAGAGAAGTAGGGCTGGAAGGGACCCCCATAGGTCATCTAGTCCAACCCCCTGCCTGAGGAAGGAAGATCCCTATCCAAACCATCCTGTACAAATCCATTGTCTACCACTACACAGTCAACCCTGACACAAGACTCTAGCTTGCCACAGGTAAATTAGGGGGTCAACAAGGGGGACTTTTGCTTGCCTCTCCAGTAAAGAGGAGGGGGAGACCACCCCCATGGGAAGCTGGTTTCTGGCTCCCCAATGCAGCTGTTCAGCTCTCAGAAGCCCCAAGAGAAAAAGAAACCTTAGTTGAGTTGTTCTTATATACCTGGTGTGATATCAGCCAAGCCTTGTCCAATTAGGGAGTGCCATGCTCCAGCCTCTCTCTTATTCAGTGTGCCTGGAGAATCTTCTGATCCCCTGGCCAATGAGACTAGAGGGTTTTACATATTTTGCCCAGATACAGGCCCCATCTTGCCCTGTGCCAAGCACATGGCCAGAACAACAGGGACCAACTTGCCCACATCACACACAACAACGAAGAGTACACACTTTACCATACACAACACCAAGTAAGGGTGGGTGTTACAATACTTTCAGCTCTTTTCCACATATCCTTTCTCAGTGGCTCTCAACCTTTTTAGACTCAAGGCACCCCTTGAAAAATGCAAGCTCTTAGTTTTTACTTGTTATTTTACTACAAAAAAAAATGGAGCAATTCTTCTGTTGCCAAGAACTCAGAAAGACCACAACAGAATCAGGTCAGAATGCTTTTAAAACTACTAAATTATATTTGAAGTTTCTGGATTCATCTTGTAAATCCTGGTTGCACATCTAACAACGTTAATATTTCATGGCACCCAATAGCACCCTAGTAATGATCTCAAGACACCCAAGCATTCAACGTCAACCCAGTTGAGAATCATTGTCCTTGCTTCCACAAATGGAGTCCTTTTCTAAGAGTATGTAGGACTGAAGTCTTTACTATTTTATTATGACATGTTAATGGGACACCTGTTCCTTTCACTATGCAACAATGCATTGGAGAACAGAATGCCCTTCAAGAGGCAGTTCAGTTCTTCTAATTTCAGTCATCTAGAATTTTTTACTTATAATCTTGTACTCCTGTTACAATAGTGAAGTAACCATTTTAGTAATGTGGCTTCTGACTCAAGCATTCTTGAAAAGGTCAATTATAATTACACAAATTCTCTTTGAATTGCTTCTTACAATATATTCATGCTGAGAATTGCCTCTTGCCTTATGAACTTTCAAACTGCTGAGCTGAACAAATTCATCAGGCTTGCTCCTGAATAAGGAGCAGAGCTTTTTGGGATGCATAACAAAACAGTAAGGAGTTCCTTGTACTTTGAGACCAAAGGTGCTATTGAAATTCTTGGTTCAAACGAAGTGCATGGTCAGCAACCTTCAGATAAGACTTAAGATATGGCACAAGTTCCCATATAATCTTTGTAGGCCTAACAAGCTAGGAAACTTATCTACATTAATATTCACATTGTTTTTATAAAAGCCTGTGACACTGAAAATAGGTTGGATCTGTTTTTTTAACTTCATTGACAGCAAAAGGGTTTAAAGAAACCAAAATCAGGTATTCTGTCCATTCCTACTAGTGACAGTCCAGATGAGAATTGGTATATATCATGGTACAGAAGTGCTTAAGAGGAAAATAAAGTTTGAAGGTAAAAATAGACCCATGAGTATGTAAGAGAAGATATAAAAAAAACTATCTGTTATGTGTATGTACAGCACAGTATATAATGGGGGGTGTAACTCTGATGGCTAGAAAATTATATTTAAAGGCTTGCTTTTAGGAATTGGTTGTAGGTAGAGTAGATATGTCAAAGAGAATGACAAGGGTTAATTGGTTTCTAAAAGCTTGTTTGTGACAAAGTGTCCTTCAATGCCCACTGTGCCTGAAGTCAGCAGACAAACAAGCTGGGAACCTGAAGACATGCAACACCCTGTTCCCTGAAATGCCGTAACAAAGATAAAGGACTTTGCTGTGCTGGAGCCAAGTCACAGTGCCCAGCTGCAAAACCCCTGAGATTTCTGGTTTTGGTGAAGTGACAAAATTAAGGAGGCTGGGGTTGCCCAAATTAAGATGTGTGCATATGATTGGTTTGTTGGAACAAAGGAATATGCTGACAGAATGTGGACAGCATGATCACCACAGGGAAATCAATGGTAACTGTGAATGAAGAGTCATTAGAGGAAAAAGAATACAAAAGAAGGCATTTCAGAGCAGTAAAAGGTTACCAAGGGGAGGACCCCTGAGGCCACGATGGGCAGGGTGCAACACTTGCCCATTTCACTCACAGCGTTGGGGGTGGGGGCTCAGCCCTTGACTTTCAAGACTGCTGACAATGAAGAAAGAACCACAGGGTGAAGCTTGCATACTGGCCAGGTATACCTTTCCTCTGTGAACCCTAGGACAGGTAAATAAGTAAAAATCAGGGTGGGGTATATTTTGTTGGCTTTGCCTGTATTATTCTTATTTACTATCACTGTGTATCAATACATTTTGCCTGTTATCAAATGGAAGAAGGCATGGTCAGTCTGAGGGTTTGGGTCCACTTGGAATAAGGTATCTGGGTCATAAATTTAGTGCCAGCATACTCCAAGGCACTGCTACAATACAAGGGACAAGTTATGCCATTCCACAGGAACATTCCCTCCTTATTTACACCTTCAGCTAGGAAGCTATTCTCAAAGTACATTATGCAAGGAAGTTACAATGCTCTAGCTAATGCACAGTAACTGCCTCTGTATGCACTCTTACCTCACAGTCAATGCAGCACAATTTCTCCTTCTCTATTTAAGTGCTAAGCTACCTCACATTTTCTACAGACAATAGCATGCATGCATGCAGTTACCACAAAGTGCTCAATATGTTGTGAGTTCACACACTGACTTATTTTGCAGTAACTTGTTTCTGTACCCATACCCTCAAATTTGGGATCTTGGAAGCATTTTCTAATATATCCATTTTCTATAAAGGAAAGTACTACTTTCTTTTAGGGCCACATTCTGATGAGGCTGTTATCAATTTCAGTTATTTTTTCCCCTTTGTCTGAGAGAATTAGAACATTGTTCTTTCTCCAACTCCTTCCCCATCAATTACAGGCAATCTAGGAAGAAAAACACTAGTGGTTTTCTTTTTTCCTCTTGAGATGCATTTGAGATGTTTCAAAGATTCAGTTTTGATTGTTCTTCAGTTCATCAGACAGAGACAAACATCAGGAAGGATGGACAAAATTTAAAAGATCCTCTTTATCTGATCTGTCATAAGCATATCCACTTTTTCACATCCTATATCTTGCTGTCCTTTAACCAATCCTTTCAAGAAGCATTTTTTGCAAAAGAGAAAAAAGCCCTCTGTAATAGAGAATCCCAAGCCTATTAACTACAACAAGAGAGAGAGAGAGCAGGACTTTTGCAGCTTGCAGAGGCCAACAGCTACAACAGCCAACACCAACAAGAATACAGACCCCAAAGCTGGGGTCTGATTAAGGACCCTGAGAGGCTACAGGGGGAAGAACAGCCAAATCTCGTTAGCAGGGATCCTGGTTTTCTCTGATTTAAAAAAAAAATCCCATCTTTGGTTTAAAAACACTCATTAAATCAAGCAGAAGTAGCTGGGCTAAGCTGCAGGAGAGGGTGCAGGGATGGGCAGAAAAGTCGATTATCAAGCAAAGCAGAAATCCCCGTGTGTGGCTGGACAGCCAGCTAACAGGAAGGGGTGGAGCTCTGTGACACATAAAGCCAGGGCTTGAGAACAACTGGAGAAGTCTGACAAGCAGGGACTAGAGAGAGTATCTCCTGAAGGAAAGGGCTTCAGGAAATGGACTGACTGATGCCTAAGTAGTTTCCTAGGGCTGCAAAGAAAAAGCCAAGGGGAGCTGAGGGTGTTTGGGGAGACAAGGAGCCAAAGTGGGCTGACTTTTATTTGGAATACAGTTTGCTTGTGTTTATGTTCTGACAATGCTAAAAACTAGAAGATTGGTTTGTGGATGCAGGAGTGGAGGAGGCCATGGGTGGGGTGCTTGTGAGGCACTTTTCTACTGGGGCAAAAACCTAGGAGGAAGCAAGTGTCTAAGGCAGGGGTAGGCATCATTTTTTGGCCGGAGTGCCAAAAAACACCACAATGCCTACCTTGGAATGTGCCAGAGTGTCGGCATGCCGGAAAAACAAAATGAGGGCAGGGGAGTAC
Source organism: Gavialis gangeticus (assembly GCF_001723915.1). Taxonomy (NCBI): domain Eukaryota; kingdom Metazoa; phylum Chordata; order Crocodylia; family Gavialidae; genus Gavialis; species Gavialis gangeticus. The sequence continues at coordinate 35,853,592 of NW_017729024.1, read as the reverse complement.
ATGGCAGGATACCCTGCTTGTGCCCCTTGCCCCCCAGCCTGGGCTCTGTAGCTGTCAGCAGCTACCCTGGCTCTGGGTAGCTGCTGGAGCCCAGGCTGTTCCCAGTAGGGCTTGCAGTTGCCACTAGCACGGAGCTGATGCCAGAGCGGAGCGGAGCTGTTTGCAGCCTGCCTGCTGCTTGCTGCAGCTGCCCAGAGCTCTGGCTGGCTACAAACAGCTGTGCTGGGCTCCGGAGCCCAGTCACCAGTTCTGTGCTGGGAGCGGGGAAGAGACCAGGGTTGCACTGCCTCAGGCCCCTCCCCCACTGCCTGCTCCAAGGCGTGCATGCACGCACCAGTACAGAGCTGATGCCTGGGCTCTGGAGCCCGGCGCAGCTGTTTGCAGTCTCCCAGCTGCAGCGAGCCCTGGCTCTGAGTAGCTGCTGCCAGCTGGGAGCCTCAGCTGCTTCCTGCAGGCAGAAGGGATGGTGCAAGCCTTGCTGGGAACAGCCCGAGCTCCATTACTGGCAGCAGCTACCTAGAGCCGGGGCTGGCCGTGGTGTGCCAAGCAAAATGGCCTTGCATGTCATGCTTGGCACACATGCCGGGGGTTACTGAACCCTGACCTAAGGTCATAGGCCTGGGTTTCAGAGTCTCAGCTAGATAAAGAAGGGCTGGATCTGGGCAGGAGGAAGCCTGGACAAGGGTTTGGGGGCCCCAAAGGCCTGCTATTGTTTTAGATACAGAGGTCTGCTATGAAGGGACCACTGAGAGTCATTTAAGAGGCATATGGAGGCAGCTGGAGATCACAGTTCTAACCCTTATGGTGACTTAAGCGCTCTTAAATAGGGAGTACCCCTGTCAGGTGAAAAAGAAGGTCAAAGACACCAATGAGTAGGCCACCATAGCTTTCAGAAACAGCCTCCCATTTATTTAACAGCAAGACATGGCAGGTGAGAGATAAGAGGTGGAGGAAATCAGGGAACATGGACAGGCAAGTCTACCCACTAGAGGTGCCACACCTCTACCTGACCCTGTCACAGTTTCCCATATTAAATGACCTAAAATAAGAACAAAAACAAGAAATAAGAACTAGTGTCTGAGTGTTTATGTGGTAAGTTAACTAAGGGTCTCCATTTAGCTTCAAAACCTACCAGCAAAATCTATGAATGTAAACTAATCCTGAAGGAAGCATAGAGAGAGAAAGGGTAAAGCCCAAACTTAACAAATATGAGTCCCAGCAGTA
>NW_017729024.1:35832143-35847368 GCF_001723915.1 Gavialis gangeticus | reverse complement strand
AGTTCTGTGCTGGGAGCGGGGAAGAGACCAGGGTTGCACTGCCTCAGGCCCCTCCCCCACTGCCTGCTCCAAGGCGTGCATGCACGCACCAGTACAGAGCTGATGCCTGGGCTCTGGAGCCCGGCGCAGCTGTTTGCAGTCTCCCAGCTGCAGCGAGCCCTGGCTCTGAGTAGCTGCTGCCAGCTGGGAGCCTCAGCTGCTTCCTGCAGGCAGAAGGGATGGTGCAAGCCTTGCTGGGAACAGCCCGAGCTCCATTACTGGCAGCAGCTACCTAGAGCCGGGGCTGGCCGTGGTGTGCCAAGCAAAATGGCCTTGCATGTCATGCTTGGCACACATGCCGGGGGTTACTGAACCCTGACCTAAGGTCATAGGCCTGGGTTTCAGAGTCTCAGCTAGATAAAGAAGGGCTGGATCTGGGCAGGAGGAAGCCTGGACAAGGGTTTGGGGGCCCCAAAGGCCTGCTATTGTTTTAGATACAGAGGTCTGCTATGAAGGGACCACTGAGAGTCATTTAAGAGGCATATGGAGGCAGCTGGAGATCACAGTTCTAACCCTTATGGTGACTTAAGCGCTCTTAAATAGGGAGTACCCCTGTCAGGTGAAAAAGAAGGTCAAAGACACCAATGAGTAGGCCACCATAGCTTTCAGAAACAGCCTCCCATTTATTTAACAGCAAGACATGGCAGGTGAGAGATAAGAGGTGGAGGAAATCAGGGAACATGGACAGGCAAGTCTACCCACTAGAGGTGCCACACCTCTACCTGACCCTGTCACAGTTTCCCATATTAAATGACCTAAAATAAGAACAAAAACAAGAAATAAGAACTAGTGTCTGAGTGTTTATGTGGTAAGTTAACTAAGGGTCTCCATTTAGCTTCAAAACCTACCAGCAAAATCTATGAATGTAAACTAATCCTGAAGGAAGCATAGAGAGAGAAAGGGTAAAGCCCAAACTTAACAAATATGAGTCCCAGCAGTAACTTCTCCATTACCATTAGGAGAAGACAAATGCAGACAACCTAAACTGCAGGTAGACCCCTGAAACAAAGCAGCAGTAACAGCACTTTTTTTTTTTTATTTCAAGATTATTTTGAAGCTACATTGTCTCATTTTTAAGAGGTTATAAAGCGGCTAGCCTATCTGTGGACTCAAATATTGATCTTGTCTCAGTGGTGCTGAGACAACAGTTTACTAATCGGAATGGACTATGCTTTATATTGCCTTTTATTCCTCCCTTATGTAACAAAAACAGCTCAAGGATTGCAAGAGCAGAACAGCAGGTGATATGATTAAATATTGCAGCAAATGAACTGCTGTCTCAGAGATGGTTAATGGTAATTATTTTTCCAGGCCTCTCACCATAGGTAAGATTTTTCTTCCCCCCATTTCAACAGGATTGTCAGAGTGAGTGTCCAAGGAGCACAGAAAAAAAATAATCATTGTAGTGGCCATTTTGGAAAGGTTAGGATGATTGGAGATTAGACGTTTTTGAAAATATAATTGCCTTTCTGATCTACTAGAGAATCAAATAAGTAGAGCTAAAATTATCCGAGTCTTCAAACAAAAAACATCAAGTTCTGAAAGTGTCAAAATGGAATGTTTAAATATTTTGTTTTAAGTATTTCTCCCATGTTTTCCTAACTCTCTTATTTTAGTGACTAGCTTGGCCTAAATTGCATTTTATTTATTTAAAGCAAACAAACTCTTGTAAATTGCATAAAGAAATCACCCAACTCTAAGTAGGAAAATACTAGCTCATTAGTTTTAAGGACCAATTCAGAAGGATTCACAAGGAGTTCAGATGCAGTTATGGCAGGAATGCTATATGTAGGCACCTACTGAAATCATGATTTTTTTTATGGATTTAGCAAAATCCAGCATTGCGAAAAAAACTCCACAGGGAAAAAAAAATTACTGAAAATAAAATCCTGGCCTAGCCCTCAGGGTGCTGCCTCTGCCCCTCCACCAACTGGTGATGAGGGGTGGGGCTGCATGACAGACAGTCCTCACAGCCAATCAACAATAAGGAGTGGGGTCACTCACTATGGTCCACCTGTGAAATGACTGCTGGACCCCACATTCTGCCCATGAAAATTGGTGGGCAGCCACCTTGAATCTAGCAGGTCCCCCTAACTATATGTGGGTATGCAGGAAGCAATGCTGGGTTTGCCTGTTGATTGCTAGTATAAAGACCCACGATGCCAAACTTGAAGGTATCAAGAGGGACTTTGATGAGTTAGGGCTCTTGTGTTATAATATGCTCACCCATATTCACTTTTGGAGAAATATTGCAGAAAAGAAGTGTGCACCCATTAAAATGCTTTCCCTCTTCCAAGTGAAATAACAATCCTGTAAGGAAATAGGAGTACGTCTCCTAAATTCCTTTTCTAGCTGTCATTTAAAATATTGGACTTCACATATAAAGATATCAACACTGTATTTGGGCATCTAGCATTGAAACTTTGCATTGGAATATGAAGCTGAAGGTGTTCAGAAAGGTACTGAAAGAGATATGGACAATCATGGAGAAAACTCATTGCACATCTCAGAGACAGAAGGAGCCTAGGAGAGAATCCTCATTCTCATCTTCACAAAAACAACTCATTTCACTACACATCTCATTGTCTACTAGTTTTATATCAATAGTAAAAGAATACCTCACAGTATCCATTGTCCCTAAACTCGAGCAGTGTGTCAGCTTCAGCAAGGACAAGGAAAACAGACCTCCCAAAAACCTGGACTGCCCAGATATTTTCTTAGCTCATCAGCAAAAAAGTATCCTGAAATCAAAAGGAAGATCAATTACACTGCTGAACAGCATCTGCACTGGTCCCTTGAGTACGCTCTAGCCATAACCCAGCCAACAGCGAGCTACAAAACTTATATCCCTTAATAGCAACCAAAAGGAGCACTTATGAGATTTCTATGGCGAGGTGAAGTAATAAAGGCTAAAACATACAAAGCCACACAACATAAACCTTTTTTCTGTTTAATGATTATTGAAAATTACAACTTCACTTCCAAGTGAATTTCTGATTACCTGACACTTTTAAATCCCAAATCAAGACAAAAGTCAACATATTGAATTTTTTCATGTGATTAAAATTTCTGACCAATTTTCTTGAGGAAATATTAAGAAGCAGGCTGGTTTAGAGCAGTTTCCAACTGAAAATGTGCTGCTATGCATTATACTACCACTCCCTCCTATAAACTAGTCAACTATGAAGCAGTATCCTTATGAAATTGTTGTGATGCATTGCAGTGGCTCAGCTGCTTGGAGACTGCAGTATATCCTGAGAGACAGTCTAAACACAGAGTCCAGAAGATAGGGGAGAATAAAGCCATGAGAAACCTGAACTACCAATCTGATGAGGCACTCTAGCTGGTCTGGTAAGTGTCCTTTAATGTCAGTCTGACAATAAACATCCTGTAGCAAGTTTGGGGTTATTGCTTAGTAGGGATGTGCAAAATGGGCTATATTCAATTCTGGTTCAGCCCGAATCAGGGACAGCGATTCAATTCATAGATTCAGATCACCGTCCCCGACTCGACTGGCCAAATCCGAATCTGAAAATTCGATGCAGATTTGGAGAATCAGTGATTTGGCCATACACACAGCTTTAAAAGGTTTTTTCTACATACCTCAAGGTACCAGGCGTGGCTCATGAATGCTGCGATGGTGGGGTGGATGGAGTGTCCCATAGGCACTTGGCGGCAAACCCGGAAGTGGACCAGAAGTTCTTCTGATCCACTTCTGGGTCTGCTGGGGAGTGCACTGGGGGCAAATCTCTACCGAATTGAATCAGGGACTGAAGCTTCGCACAGCCCTATTGCTTAACTCAAACAGTCAACTCTCATCTCTCACACCATATGTTTATTCCCAGGCACCCTTGCCACATGGGAATCAATGTAAGCCAGTCCTCAAAATACGCTCACAAACAGAGTCCATACAGGGCAACTCGCAGTCCTGAGGCCCCTCCCCAGGCCCCAAGAAGGCACTGCCAGCTTTGTGCTACTTCCTCAGCACCACAGTGTAATCTTCCTTCTCTCGCTCTCTCATGTGAGTTCCTTCTGCTGGTCTTGGGATGCTGCTGCCTCCAGCCTTGCAGCCCTATGTCTCTTGCCAGACCTTGGGGGAATCCTTGGCTCAGTTTTGCCGCTGATTCTGAAGCATCCTCTCCCTCTCTTAGTCACCATCCCAGGACTCTTGCTTCCCTTCCCTAGGAGCCTTTAACTTTCTGTGGCTAGCTACTAATCTGTGTCAGCTGCTCAGTCCTCCTAGGCAGGCTGCAATCAGACCTTATGCAGTTGGGATGTAGTTCTTGCCAACCTGAAGGCTCCTACAGCTGAGAATCTGCAGGCTGCTGTACACTTCTGCCAGCCAGCCTGCTACACATCCTATTTGATTTTGTTGAATAAAGTAAAGCATTTCAATTCAGATAGATCCAATGTAAAATGAATTATGTTCTTAACTTTTTTTCTGGATTTGAGAAGGGGAAATACCAGCAAAAAAGACACAAAAAACTCTGTTTGCATAAAACCACATTTTCCGTCAACCTCTCCCCTCTCTCCCACCACCATTTTAATGGACTATCCCAGCCTAACTCAGGAATCAATAAAACAGTGCAAGGATATTGAAGGCCTGAGAGAGGCCAGGAAAGATAGGACAAAAACACAGCATGATTGCTGGTGAGGAAACATCCACATGGAGAAGGCTCACTATTTCAGATTCGCTGTTCTATAAGTATAATATTTAATGACGTTGCATTTTTTCATTATTGCTACCATTCTGCATATGCATTGACAAGTAACTGGCTAGGGAAAACTATAGGCTCACAAAATGAAAAATTCTGTAAAGTAATTCAAAGAAACTTTATGCAATGTGTTAACCTCCTCCCCCCAACCCCCCCAGCTTCCTGAATGTTGTTAGCATTACATAGTACAAGGGGTATGGATGATAAAGTGTAATTCTGTATAGAGATGTGCAAGCTCTCCATAAACTAACTTAGTTTCTGTGAGGAAGATAACTGAGTTACAGGCTTCAGAAGCCTGGGCAGTGTTGTGCTAATCTAACTATGGTACTTCAGAGATTTCAACTAGCTCCTTTAGAGTTGGATGGATATCTCTATGTGGCACCCATCATGCTGTGTAGATATATCCATAGAGAATGCCAAAATGTCTGATCCACAATGTGCACAGTCACTAGTGTTTGGAGCCTGCAGCAGTGAGCCAGACTATGAGTTCTTGAGGATGCCATGAAAAATCAAATGTATCATCAGCTCCTCATTTTTCCTGGGAGAAAAGGAAAGGGCCAATTCTGTACTTTTACTTACACAAGTAGAATTTATTCAAATGAGAACCTGCATGGATCTCAGTGTCTCACCTCAGTAACAGTTTGCAAGATCTTGTCCTAAACATCTAGCAATTTTCATTATAAAAATAGGTTTACAATTTTACTATGATTGATAGGGGGTTCCTTTACATGCTTTGGGGGATGGTAGAGAAGGGTAGCCCAAATGGATTTGTAATTGTACAAGGATAGTGTCACTTGGAATAATAATAATAAAATTGCTGGTATAAGTAGCACTTAACCTGCCAGATAACAGACATTTCCCACCTGCCCAGCATAGCTAACTTGCTTTTGGCCAAAAAGGTGATTAAGCTCTATATAAACAGAAGTTGACTGAGCAACTAGACGCAGCACGAAAATAAGCACAAGAGTACTCTTTTCTAATCCCCAGCTCTGAAACCAATTTCTTGTGTGGCCATGGCCAACTTACTGCCTCTACTTTCTGGTTTCTTGCTATACTCCTCTCTTCTGGTCCTACGTGTGAATAGCATTGACCTACATTCTTAAGATTTCTGTATCTCTCAGTAGAACCAAGTCAGAGGCAACATGAAAGGGGGACACAAGCTACATTTTAGCAAGAATATCTGAGTCTCACAACTCAGCAAGAGGTAGAGGGAATCTAATTTGGTGAAATACATACTTTCAGTGGGCTACAGAATTATCTGAAGATCAGACTCCCTCTAGACAATGACTTGCTGTTAAATCTGAACTTTTGGCTTTCTATGTTTTTTTTAAAGCTTCATGTTATTCATATGGCATTTTAAATTATGATTTGTCATTTAAAAGGGAGAATAAATTACACAGCTGTATGCCCAGACAATCCTATATCTTAAATGGTAAATATTTATCCAAGAAAGCATAATTTCCCTAACACTCCCCATCCTCATTTCAGTTATTAAACTGATTTACTTTAAGAGCAGCTTTATTTTACACACACAAACATTACCACACCTGTCCCTGGATATTTGAACCTTAACAAATGTTTACTCCTGGTCTGATTCATGCACGGCAAATATTTGTATGTACTGTCCTAGTGCATGTGCTAACCAGCTTAAACTAGCACCTGTCCTAACACTTCTGTGTGATCACTGAAGAGCTGTAGTGAGTTCCACCCTAGCACATCATGTGTTCCAATTACCACTTGGCTAGATACATTTATGTGAAATGAATAAATATTTCATACCTTCGCATTTTAATTCATGAGAATTTGACAGTTTTAGAACTACTATACCAAAATTGCTGACAGGTAAATCATAATGAGGATGTGAGCTCAGAGGACTGGCATTTTCTGATATCAGATTTTTTTTTTAAAAGAATCTTCTATAAAATTGTTTCACATCACTGATAGTAGATTTTAAATAAAAAAGCACCATCTAAACTAAGCCAGGTTAAACAGAGGTGATGCATTGTGCACTGCAGGGTAAGATTGGCCTATCTATCTTCTGTTTATCAGCTGGCTCCAATATCCTTCAAATAGCATTCTAAAAGCTTTTAAAGGTCAAACCACAGTGATGGAAATACAGCAAGATGCAACAAATGTCTACAGTGAAAATTTATGGACAAAACCAGAACAAAACTGTATTAAAAAAAAAAAAAAAATCAACAGATGTTAATTTTCAGTGTTACTAATTCTTTACCAGTAAAATATACATGTAAAATAGGAGTCCTGCCCAGATTTGATAGTCTTATGTAAAATTCAGTGTGGTTCTAATTCCTCTCCTAGGCAAAAAAATTCCTGAAGTCTTGGAGAGTTATCTGAAGAAAGTTTTTATTGTTTATTATGCTATTCTTGGTGGATAACACATTCAAAAAAGCAAAGTAAAATTGCTTTTACAGAAAAGAGGTGACTAAAGAATAATTTTAGTTTTCTAATCAATGTGTGTGAGTGAACAGAGCCAGCAAAACTAGCAGTTTGCAAGCAGTTCAATGGGAGCAAGAGGAGGGAGGGAACCACGTACCAGATCCTGTCTAGGAAGGTAAGTGAGCCAGGGCTGCCTGTGTTTGGCTTGCTGAGTGTTTGTTTGGTGGGCTGTGTGTTTGGGTACATGTTCTGAGCAGCTGGGAGTACAGCTTGATGGAAAATTGCTTCCCATGTCTGACAAAAGCCCTAACAAGTGGGTGCAGCCAGTCTAGGCCAAGGAGGGTATAAAAGGAGACTGCAGAAATGAACAGAGGCAGCAAACAGGACAGTTACCAGGTCAGTTTGCCAACCCCTCTTTGAAGGGAAGCCTTTAAGGTAAGTTCTCTCTTTAATTAAGGGTAGTTAACCTACATATATTTAGCTTAAGTAGCTAAAATTCAGGAGTTAGACCAATATGCAAGCCCTTTATTTAAGTAAAGCTCTAAGTGGGAATTCACTGGGTAGAGTACCTGGAAACTCTCTCTCACCTTTCTTCACTGTAAGTATGGTAAAAGGAAGAGGTTTAGCAGGGAAGAGGGAACCTTTCAGGACCAAAGAGGAGTGAACAGGCCAGCTAACAGAGGGGCTTGCTAGGGAAGGTTAGCTTGAAAAGAGGAGCAGGAAGAGAGAGGCAGTGGATTAACAGACCCAGAGAACTGGCTAAAAGATGCCAGAGCCACTGCCACTGCCAGCTCTCTCTGCTTGCACCTGTGAGGCATCTCTCCAGGCAGGGTGGCTTACCATCAAGACTTCCACCCAGGTCCTGGTCTGGTGCAGTGGAGACTGATTTGCAGGTTCCTTCCAGTGACAGCCAGGTGGGGGAGTGTTTGTGATGTGAGCAGGGCCTCCTGGTGGTATTCCTCAGGGACAGACAAAGGAGCTACAGGAGAAGGTGGTAAGGCTTTGAAGCATCCTCCACCATGAGGACTCCATTGATTCAAAGCTGGAGGAGACCTCTAGGACTGTAGAGGAAGGACTGCCAGAGGCAGCGCTACAGCAGGAAGAGGACATGGACTGCCAGAAAGGTGGGAGCTGGAAAATGGCAAACTCTGGCAAAAAGAAGTCGTCTTGATCTCCACCTGAACCAATTTGTCTGGAGAACATATATGGAGTTCTAGCAACAGAGGAGGAGGAGCACACTCCATTGGTGGAAGAGGCCAAGCTAGGCCTACACAAGATTGGGAGGATTGGGAGTCTCCAACCACCACTGCCAGTAAGAGGAAGTAACAGGTGGCGGTGGTTGGAGACTCCCTTCTGTCAGGGGATGGAGGCATCCATGTGCCAGACTAACCTATTGTCTCAAGAGGTCTGCTCCTTGCCTGAAGTCCAGATCTGAGATGTCGTGGAGAAATTACCGAGACTCATCTGTTCCTCTGATTACTAACCCCATGCTGCTCATCCACATGGGCACCTATGATACTGCCAGAGATGACTCTGAACAGATCACATGTGGCAATGTGGCTCTGCATGCAAGGATGAATGGGACAGGGCCTCAGTTTCTTCAGTTCTTCCGGTTAAAGGGAAGGACTCAAGCAGGAGTGAACACATCCTGAAGATCAATGTTTGGCTCAGCAGATGGTGTCAACATCAGGACTTTGGCTTCTTTGATCACAGGATGGTGTTCCAAGAAGGATTGCTAGGAAGAGATGGAATCCACCTGACAAAAGGCATCTTCACAGACAGGCTCACTAAACTAATGAGGAGGGCTTTAAACCAGGTTTGCAAGGGTATGGAGACCAAACCCCTGAGATAAGAGGAAATTGGGTGACCTAGAGGAAGCACAAGCAGGAAAGGGTAATATGGGGAGGCCTTTTCATTATTCTTGAGAAAGTAGGAGAACTCCCTAGTTTCCTCAGGTATCTATACATTAATGCACAAAGCCTGGGAAACAAGTAGGAAGAATTGGAAATCCTTGCTCAGTCACATAACTACGACGTGACTGCAATAACAGAGACTTGGTGGGATGGCTCACATGGCTAGTGGTGACTAGGAGAGGCCCCAGACTACTGGAAAAGGGCAAATATAGTGCTTATCTTTAAGAAAGGGAAGAAGTAGGATCTGGGGAACTCGACAGGCCAGCCAGCCTTACTTAATTCCCTGGAAAAATCATGGAGGAGGTCCTCAAGAAATCCATTTCCAAGCACTTAGAGGACGAGGAGAAAATGGTTAGGAACACTGAGCATGGATTTACCAAGGGTAAGTCGTGTCTGGCCAACCTGATTGCCTTCTATGATGACATAAGATGCTTTAAATTATGTGAACGCATTTTTTAAATTATTTATTTTAAAAAAATCAAAATAAGGGTCCTCTAGTTACTTGTTAGATTTACCTAACTTCCAAATCATTCAGAAAGGGAGTGAAAGTAGAAGTCCATGTAGACTGGAGATGTAGCATAATTCTACTTACAACAGATAAGAGCTTATAAGATTTTAATGTTATGAATTATGTTTGGTTTGTTTTAATTTTGCATTGTAGAAGTACTTAATTAACCAATTTAAAGCTACATGGCTCCAGTTGCCTGAAAATCAATCAATCAGTAAAATGAAAACACAAAAAAAACCCCATAAAATGTAGTTTAAGTCTCTTAAATAAATTTATTCCAGGCTGGGCTTTGGGTCAGGTATGCATCCAAATAAATATTTCCTTTATACATAGTAAAAAATGGCAAAACTTTTCACAACAACTTTCAATGAAAGTTTCACTGAAAGTTAAAAAGCATTTGAAAAGTGTTGATGTGCTTTATATACAAATCAAAGCACTGACCTTTTCTTAAACTAAAATAATAAAATCTGTGCTTTGCAATGAAAATGGGTCGTGCTAAGTTTTGCCATACACAAATAATCGAGAGAAACTTTCCTTCTGGAGGACATTAAACTTAGATTAAATACACTACACAGTGAAGTTTTCATGAGAAAGCACTTGTGGGAATGCTCACAATTCAACATAACTAAGGTTTTCTTCTTACAGCCAAATCCTATTCTACCCTTCTGGGAATAGGAGACCTGGGTTCTAGGCCTCCTCTCACCCAGAGGAGATTTGGACCCATGTCTTCTACTTCCCAGAAAATGCCCCTAATCACCAAGCCTTAGGTAAGCATTGCCCAGAGCACTCTCCAGTGTTCCTCTTGATGATGACCTACCTTGCAGTGAGGTGGGCAAGAAATGTGGGGCCAGGAAAGAGAAAACAACATAAGCAGAGTATAGCTCATTGAGATAAATAATGCACTGGAATGGAGGGGTCTCACAGCAGGAGCCAAGAACCTAGTTCTCCAGCTACCTGGGCACATGCTCCAACTAGAGATACTGGGATAAAAGGTAGGAGGGCCCCACTGCTGCTGCTATCATTTGACTTCCAGCAGGTAAGTTTATCAGGGATGACCACCAGTATCTGGGGGAACATTTGTTCACCAGAGTGCCCAAAGGAATAACAAGGTTGAACGGTTATAAACTACTGCAAGACCGTTTCAGGCTGGACATTACTGTTACTGTCTGAGCCCCCAAGGTCTGGAACAGCCTGCCATCAGAGGTGGTTCAAGCACCTACATTGAACACCTTCAAGAGTAAACTGGATGCTTATCTTGCTGGGATCCTATGACCCCAGCTGACTTCCTGCCCTTTGAGCAGGGGGCTGGACTCAGTGATCTTCCGAGGTCCCTTCCAGCCCTAATGTCTATGAAATCTATGAGATACAGATGCAGAGTAATACTATTTCACCAGATTCTCAAGATATAAGGAAGTACCAAAAACTGCAGTTATGCAGCTACATTACGTATGCCACTGGTGTGTATAAAAGGGAAATAGCATTTGGTGACAGGTGCCTGAGTCTTTAAGGACAGAAACGGATGTCACCAAAAAGGAGATCAGCTATGGTGGGATGTGTCCCAGCACAGCTGATATGCTTCATTGGAAAAAACAAACAAGCAAACAAAAAACACATTGCCCACATTGCTGTTGATGCTGCAGAACAGTGAGCAACATGTTTCCTGGGGTTTGAGGGGCCCAGTGCTGCATACCCCAGGAATCCCCACACAGGATTCAGCCCCTTGAGCCCTGGGAGCTTGTAGCGGGTAAACTGAGTTATGCTCAGACAGAGTCTAGGCCTTCCTGGAACTAAGCAAAAAAATTGTATACAGTACCTTGTAAGGCCATGGAAAAAGTGAGTGCTGTGATTGGTACAATGGGTGAACCAGGTACAACAGTTTCCCCCAAAAGAAAAGAAAACCAAGAACTGAGTAGGATTGGAGTATCTTATCTAAAATGATAAGGTATAGAACCTGAGGATTTGTCCAATCCAATTTGGGATGAAAAAGTTATTAAAAGTAATGGACAAACAAGAGGAAAGGGTGTGTGTTTGTGGTGTTATTCTGTGGAGACAGGCAGCCATGGATTCAGCACGAATAGCTGGAAAACCAGAAACAACATCCACACACCCAGAGGAGAACCTAAGGCCAGTACCACCAAAGGTCACTGCTGTAATATCTGAAGGAGCCACTTGCCAGGTTGTATTATAGGGAGGAAGCCTGTAATAGTCATTAAGGGTTACTATTAAAGTTCATTTGATACCAAAACAGATGATGGGCTGTGTCAATCCTTGGGAGTCTCTGGCAAAAAGAATCCTATTAATAAGAGAGATCCTGTCTGGCTTTCCCCATTTACTGAGGCACAGATTCATAGATATTTCAGTTGGAAGGGACCTCTGTAGATCATTGAGTCCAATCCCCTGCCCTAGGCAGGAAAGCTCACTGGGGTTAGACGACCCCAGCCAGGTGCATGTCTAGCCTCCTCTTAAATGCCCCCAAGGTAAGGGAAAGAGCACCACCTCCCTTGGAAGCCCATTTCAGATTCTGGCAACTCTTACCATAAAGAAGTTCTTCCTGATGTCTAACCTAAATCTGCTCTGTCAGTTTGTGGCTGTTGTTCCTAGTTACTCCAAGGGGTGCCCTGGTGAACAGAGCATCTTATTACTGGTGGCCAAAAGATCACCTCTCAGCCTTCTCTTGTGGAGGATGAAGAGATCCAGGTCCCTCAATCTCTCCTCATAGGGCTTTGCCTTCAGGCCCCTAACGACATGAGTGGCTCCCCTCTCGCAGGTGTCCATGTCCCTCTTGAAGTGCGGTGCCCAAAACTGGACACAGTACTCCAACTGCGACCAGACCAATGTCTCATAGAGGGGAAGTATCACTTCCCTGAATCTGTTTGTCATGCACCTGGAGATCCTGGGAATGCATCTTGGTAACCAGGAAAAGCTGAGCAGGTGCTCCCAGGGCTTGAGGGTCTTGATCCTACATAGGAATTCTGAGGTCATGCAGGACTGGGTCCCTTAAACCCCAAGACCACCTACCTGGGGTGGGTGGAGAGCATAAGCAGCTCCAGGATGCTGGCAGTCTCATGCTATATAATAAATAGATGCCTGCTAAATAGCAGCAAAAAATTGATACTACTTTCATTATGGCCATTATCTGTGGTATTATGAGAGGCATGGATATCTTTTTACTTGGTCTTTATGACACTATGAAAATGTTTATGGTGGCAGAAAGGCAACAAAACGTGACATCCATTTCCACCCTAAGTGTGCTCCTTTTCCACCCTATTTGAACCCTTGAAAAAAAAGAACAAACTCCCACTGCATTGACTTTTGTGACGCATGTTTTGTTTAAGCATTAACATTAAACAACAAAAGGCAACATGGAGGAAGAGAAGGATCAGCCCAGTTTTGGTGTTAACGGTCTTTTAGGAACACGAGTAGGACAGACCAAGATTGTATTAGATGTAGCTAAGCACCACTTAGATGCTTATTCTGGACCGTTGTCTGTCTCTCTTCTGACGGCCTGTGCCCTTATCCAAAACAAAAAGCATTTTGCTGAATTTTGCTCAGGGACAGCATGTAGAAATCTGTCTGGCAAACCATCAACCACACTGAAATTCTGTGTTACCTCTAGTCAGAACTGTTTGTAAAGTATGTCATTACCCAAGGTATTCCTCAAATAACAGCAATTATTAAAACCAGCCTACCATGTAGATGTTGAGATTATCAGGTGAGTGGCCTGCAATGCAGCAGTGAGTTTGTTAATTGTGAAAAGTGATTAATGTTCTGCTTCTGTCTTCAAGAATGTAGTAGATTCACATGCTGTCATCTTTTGGTTTCATTATTTTTATGCTTTCTTGCATCCCTGAAAGAATCAAATTAGGAATGAAGAAGATCATCGCAAACAACTATCACCTTGGCTTTCCATGTTACAATGATGATACATATCATTACTTAATTACATTTCTTAATTATTACCCTCTAATGGGATTATAAGATTACAGAACATGTTCTCTTGTGTAGGGGCTAATTAAGCCATATCATGGAGTTATGCAGGGATCTTTGTTCTGATCTTGACCTTTTCTTTAAAGTAGGCGATATTTTCAAAACTACCTCACTGGCTAAGGACACAACTCCACTGAAGTTAGCACACTTTTGAAAATCCTATTCTGTATCCTTACACATAGCACAGATGACAGATTACCTTAGTGGTAGCTGAACTCTTTGGGCACAGTAAGAAGTTACATTTGTCACATGATTGGCCCCCCTGAAAGCACTCTATGGCTGTGCCATGACACTTGCATGGCTGCAGAGCTCTTTTAAAGTGGCCAATGGTGTGACAAATTAACCCTCATCAAATGAGGGATCAGATGAAGGTGCTCTACTTTGGAGCACCTTAGGAAACTTGTGTTTAAATATGTGGCATGATTGGAGCTGGGCTGCATCAGCCAAGCCCCACCTCCAGGGCTCTCTGAAGGAAGGGAGGGAGAGTGGGGAGAGAAAGTTTGCTGTCAGCTGGCAAATATCTGTTGGCTGGGGTGGGGAGGGAGTGCTCTAATGCATAGCACTTTACATAAAGTGCCAAAAGTTAAAAATGGGGGCTTGTCAGTGGCTTTTGGCTAGGTACAGGCATTCAAAAAGCTTGAGGCAGAATTGATCCAAGTTGCATGGTTTTCTATGACATCATTTAGACTGGTAGTGAACAGAACACACATTCACCCTTTGGTGGGTAGGGCAAATCTCAGACTGGGTTCCACCATTTTTAAACTAGTCTATGTGCTGAACTTCTCTTCTGTTACAGGTATAAAACAGTCTCTGATCATTTATACAGATAAAAGTGTAATGTCTGTGCCTGGCCTATAAATTTGTCCACAAAGTAAATGTGCCATTCCACATAGAAGTACTCCTGAGCACAGCAAAGGTTGACCACCTCTTTACCCAGAAGCAGTAGAGTGATGTCTGCAGAGTATCACAGGTAAGTTAGTTAACATAGCAAGGCAGAACAGGGAATTGGCAGGGGTAAAAGTGGGGCCCCTGGCATGGCTGTATGAGTGCTCATGGGGCTCTGGCTAGGTACCAGAGGATTGGAAAAGGGCCAATGTGGGAGAAGGGGAGAAAGGAGGACCCCAGCAATTACAGGCCAGTCAGTCTTCCCAAGGACTGAGGTCAGACCTTTGAGAAAATTATCAAGGAGCACATCTGCAAGGGCACAGCAGGAGAGGTAATGCTCAGGGGCAACCAACATGGGTTCATTGAGGGCAGATCCTGGCCGACTAACTTGGTTTCCTTTTATGATCAGGTCAAAAAGTCACTAGACAAGGGCATCAAGGTGGATGTCATCTTCCTGGACTTTAAGAAGGCCATTGACACCGTTTCCCACCACATTCTCTTTAAAAAACTAGGTGACTGTGGCATTGATACCTACAGAGTCACATGGGTGGAAAATTGCCTAGACAGTCACACCCAGAGAGTGGTGGTGGACGGGTCATTTTTGACCTGGAGGAATGTAGGCAGTGGAGTCCCCCAGGGCTTGGGCCTGGGGCCTGTACTGTTCAACATCTTTATCAGTGATCTGGATGTGAGTGGAAAGCATGCTGTCCAAATTCACTGACAACACCAAGATGTGGGGCAAAGTGGGCATGCTGGAGGGGAGGGATAGAATCCACGGTTA
>NW_017729024.1:35816010-35827143 GCF_001723915.1 Gavialis gangeticus | reverse complement strand
AGAAAGGGATCTTGGAGTCATTGTTGACTCCAGGATGAACACGAGCCGCCAATGTAAGGAAGCAGTCAGTAAGGCTAACCACACCTTGTTGTGCATCTACAGATGCATCACAAGCAGGTCCAGGGAGGTGATCATTCTCCTCTCTATGGCACGGGTCAGGCCACAGTTGGAGTACTGCATCCAGTTCTGGGCGCTGCACTTCAAGAGGGATGTGGCTAGCATTGAGAGGGTCCAGAGAAGGGCCACTCTCATGATTAAGGGGCAGTGGGTCAGGCCCTATGAAGAGAGGCTAAAGGGCCTGAATCTATTCAGCCTCCACCCAAGAGAAGGCTGAGAAGGGATCTGGTGGCTGTTTACAAACTCACCGGGGGGACCAGCAGGAATTGGATGAGGCTCTATTTCCCCAGGTACCACCTGGGGTTACTAGGAATTACAGCCACAAATTGTTAGAGAAAAGGTTCAGGCTGGCCATCAAGAGACACTACTTTACAGTTAGAGCTGCCAGGCTCTGGAATGGGCTATTAAGGGAGATCGTGCTCTCTACTACCTTGGGGGTTTAAGAGGAGGCTGGAGAGATATTTGGCTGGGGTGTTATGACCCCAGCACTTGTTTTTGCCTGGGGCAGGGGGTTGGACCTGATGATCTGTTTAGGTCCCTTCTGACCCTAAGCACTATGAAACAGTTAGCTGTAACCCTCAGTAGTGCTAACCCCCTTGAAATGGTCTGCAGCTATACTGCTTTCGTTGTAGGAACCTGCATGCCTAGAGTAGCACGGCCGCAGAGTACCACTGCCAGCTATTGTAAGTTTATCATGTACATGCAGCATACATCTTGTGACACTTACCAGCAGATTCAGAGGAAGAGACAAACTACTTGCTATCATAAAATGAGAGACTATCATAGTGCATGTAGAGCACAATCATGGCCTCACAGGCATTTCTAGCACTTTCTAAGTCTTAAGTACTTTTCAACCTTGATAATCATGTTGTAGCCCAGGTGTACATGGGTTTTTACTTCCCTTTCCAACTGAGGGAATTATTGGCAGGGCAGTGTGCTGTGGAGGGAGCGCAGCAGTTGCCTCCTTTCCCTATAGAGTCAGGTCCAGTCAATCAATTACTTAACTATATACAGATTTATTATCACAACAAAACCATTAAAGGGTAAGAACACACACACACACGTTTACAAAACAATAAACCCTATTACATACATATACCATACCTAGTTATCATTTAAAATACAGATGAACAATAGAACAAAACAGACCAAAGGATATTGACTGGGCAACTTTATAACTCTATTCATATACAAACTGTTACTTCAAATTATTCACATAAACTTGTCCCGGGGGGATGAACCAAGCCCCAGTGTCACGGTGGGCCGGGGTGGCTATTGACCACGAAAACAGGCGGGATTCTTGGCGATGGAGTACTGAGCGGCTTGGCACGGTTTCTTAAACAAGGTAGGCTTATTTGACTTACGCTTTTTAGGCGCAGGCACAGTGATTCTTCAGTTACAGTGGTGCGATGGCACGAACAAACAACAACACAGGGGTCTGTTGGTCCACAGGGTTCTTGAGCCAAGCCCTTGCTATCTAACCTGGAGGCTAGGGGCAGCTGCCTGGCTCAATAGTCCTAGGACTGGTCAACGGCTCATAAAAGGGATGAACTAACACACAGTAAACAAAACTGTAACCCGTTGAGGATAGCGAGACGTGACGCCAATGAGATGGTTGGAGATAGCCGTGGAGATAGCCGGAGTTGAGCCGAAGTGTGCGGAGTTGAGCCAAGCCGTGGTCAAGAATCGAAGCTAAGGTCGGTTAAACGTCAGGTAAGTAGGAAGCTGGAGACAGCGGGAACTGTCGCAGGCTGAAGTCGAAGTCAAAATCAAAACAGTTCATAAACCGGAGAATCGACGTCGTGAATGAACAGTATAATCGAGGGTGAAGACGCAGCAAGACAGCTAGAGTCCTCACAGGAGGAGACCGACAGGCCGGGAAGCCTTACTGAGAGAGATACTGAGACCAGGCACCGTCCTCAGTTCAAGCGGATCTCCCCCCCCCCCGAGGGAGGGGCTCCTTAACCTTATATAACAATTTGGTGGCCAATTAGAATGTGTCCCTCAAAGAACTTTCTAGCCGAATGACATCATGCTCTTAGCTGACTGAGCATGTGTGAGCCTGAACTCTCTGCTGTTACCACGCAGGCGCAGGGCTGAAAAGTAGGTCAGCTTGACTGACAGCTCTTGGGGTCGCCCAGGGGACACAGGCTGGGTGAGTCCAATGGAAAATTCCATGAGCCTGTCTTGCGCATGTCAGTTCCAGTTTTCCCTCTCACTCTGTTTCTGCATTGGCAGCACACAATCAAAACTTGACTTCAACAAAACTGTGAGGCATGGTCCACAAATATAAAATCAGCAGTCCTTAGACATACTTGGGTGCTCTCCAGGGCACGGGCCCCACTCCCAAGGTACCACTACAGGAAAGGAAGTGGGGGGAAAAGAATGAAGAAGAAGATCCTAAGCTCCCCCATTATCACTCAGCAGCGGCCCACATAGTGCCCCTTCACAGGGCCTCCCCTGTGGGGACCCTTTCTCCAGGGCAACTTACTATTAATCCACAGTCCCAGAGAGTTGTCTCTTATTCTCTAGGTCAAGCTCTGTCCCCGCCGGGTTTTCCTGCTGCCTGACTCTGCTGCCACCGTCCTGGCTTAGGACCACATGCACCGCTGTGTGTAGTGGGCATTTTGCCTTGCGTTAGAGGTTGGAGGCCTGGACAGCCTTGTGCAGCACCAGGGCTTGGTCTGTTCCCACACTCTCGGCTGTGTCATCTGCACTAAGCTGCTGCCCCATGTCAGCAGCTGTAGACCCGAGCCACCTCAAGCAGCTCCCAGGTTCTCTCACCCTCCATGCAGCGCCTCCTCCACCTCGTTTCAGGGGTTGGGGACCTAAGCCGCCCCAGGAGCTCCAAAGATCCTGATCCATGCACCAGTCTGTGCACCATGTCTCTGGCTGCATGTCAGAAGTTGCAGACCCAAGCCACCTCATGCAGCTCCCAGCATTTGGACGCCATGCTGCACACCTAGAACCTAACCACTGGAGCTGTCCCCTGGTCCCCACTGATAGAAGTCTTCAGGGACTCTTCCTGGACAACTGCTTCACCCTGCTGAGCAGCTCTCCTCAGCTCTTCTAAGCCCCGCTCTTCTCTGTCCCCGACGCATCTGCCCCTTGTGCTGGGCACACAGCTCCTTTTATACGCTCCAGGGCTCTACCCCTGAAGTCTTCTGGACCTGACAGTTTGCAGTCTTCAATCAGGTCCGGGAGAGCTCTTCTCCCCCACCCCTCAGGAAAGGGGCGTGATGTTATTTCTCTTGCTGCCTTCTAATTGTTGGATGGGCTCCACCAATCAAAAAAGCAGGATCTGAAGCCTGGGGTTCAACCCAAGCTCTGAAACATAAGCCTGCTACAATGGTTCTTTTAATATATTTTCTTAAAGAAAATATTACACACACCCAAAGGAAGGGATAGAGGCAAAAGGAGTCTAAATGATCTAGTTCTTACCTCTGCCAGAATGAGGGGACTGAGATCTACTATTCAGAAATATACTTCCTATGAGATCAAGATGGTTTTGTGGGGCAGAATGAGGAAGAGAGCAGTACGATGGAAATGAAAGAGTTGTTTTCATTTGGCTTTGCTTTTTTGACAGTTTTTTGGAAAATGGAGTAAGTCTGAGAGAAATGCAGAAAGCAAAGAAATCTTGCTTGTCAGTGCCGAGCTCCAGGACTCAATTCAATAGAAATAAGAGAATGGCAATCATCACTTTAAGGTTACAGAAATTGCATCTTGATCGAAAGAATTTTTGCTTGTTGTTATCACTTTGCTTTTCCTTTGTTGACTATAGGGCAGAGCTTTAATTCTCTTTGTCATCATCATGAGCTGCTTAAATTCTCTGTACTTCAGCATGAATTCTTACCTTCTTTATGTTTAAGCTTGTACCCAAGAAGCATTTTGTGTTTAACTGTGAAAGTCAATGCAACAAAAATCTTGTTAAAGGCTTTGAAATTCCCCTGCTGATAAGCTTAACAATAAATAACTTAAATGTATTCTTACAGATAGTGATATAATAACCGTTCAAGAGCTAAATACCATTGATGTTTTTAGATGTGAAAGGAACTCCAAGATGAAGTCAGTTGGAACCATTTATGAGTGCGTCTCCAGCTTATTATACTTAAGTTTTGCTATGCTGAACAGTAGCCTTCCAACCAGTGAATCAAACAAAATGCATGCTCTACACTGCAAGTGACTCAAATGACATTGTGGAAATACCAGTTGTTTATATGCCAGAAATTTCCATTTTAAATATTCTTGTTCATAATTTTTCTCCACTCTCTGTCCATTAAAACTCACCTTAGGTTCTGAAATTTAAGCTAGACCAGTCTTTTCACATATTACCAGTAACAAAAGTCCTTTCAAGCAAATTTATATCCTCAATGGAGTTTATGCAAGGTAACTCTTTACAGAGTATGACATCATAGGCCGACCATGCAATCACACTGAGCTCAATGAGTTTATAGAGGCATAACTGATTAGTACATCTTCCTGTGTATCATACAAGTTGAAATAAAATCCAGCTTCCCCCTCTCTTAGCTATAAGAGTTCTGTAGTGCTACTAGGAGTCAAAATCATATGGTTATTAAAGTAAGTATGCATGACTTTAAACTGAAATTGGTATGAAATTCATATCTTCCCAGGCCCCCTGAAAAATTGCAAGCTGTTAGCAAAGAAAGAGAAATTTCAGCTAAGAATCAAATATTTTGATTCATAAATGAAATCTCACCATATTTGAGTTTAGGTTCTTCATGCCCTGATATGCCTCTGCATTTCTTGGCCAAATGACATCTTCCATGATGCCTCACAGGTTCCTGACTTTCTTAACTGCTGAAGAGCATCATGGTAATTTCTTAATACCTTGCATAATGGAAGACATTCCAGGAGGATGGGTCATCTTTTGGTGGAACATTTTCAAACTGGCCCATGCTCAATCCACATAAAGAGCAGTGGCTCTTTCCAGTAATTACACCCTAGATACTGAGAGGAGGCAAGTGGTTCCCTTTCTGACCAAGTTGTCCAGTGCATCATTGGACTTGCATGACCATCAGACATCAGGCCAAATGCCTGAATAAGGAACCCTGTTTTGGGGGAAGAAAAGGAATCTGAAACACTGAAAACACTGAGAAGATGTGGTTTAACATCAAATTGGCTTAAAATGTTGCACATTGCAAGTATTAAGGCATTTCATTTGACTGAAAATATTAAGATGAATTGCATTGACATGTACATGGCTATTATTTTGGAAGTTTCCATACTGCAAAGTATCTTTGCATGTCATCCCAGTTTAGGTTCAAAACCGAATTTTGAAATATTGCATTTCCCATGGAGGCAAAATTCTGATTTTCTCTTAGGTATTTTAAGAGAGATTTTTAAGGCTTGGATGCAGGTATCTTTAACATTGCCTCCACATGCAGTTGTAGTAGTTTAACTACAATAAATCAGTTTTAAAAATGATTTCATTAAACTGGTAGAAAACCTCTATGTGGACACTATTAAACTAACATAAATCTGTTTTATATTGATTCAGTTTAAGTGAGAGAGAAATCTATTTAAACTAGATTTAAGCCTGTGTAATAGTGTCCTCCTGGGAGCTTGTACTGGTTTAACTAAATCAAAATTGGTGCAGTTTGGTATGGAGAATAAGCCTTACACAAATGGAAAAAAACCCCACAGAAATCAATACAATTACTTACGGAATAAAGAGAGAACAATCTAATAATGGTTATATCAAACAGAAAGATATTAACAAATATTTAATATCTGTCAAGAAACAGCACTAGATTAAAGGTGTCATGCCAGGCCATGGGCAGCCAGGTCTGGGAGGTCACATTAGGGTCAGGAGAAGCTAGGAAGTCAGAAGTCAAGAGATCTGTCTGGGAAACCAAGTCAGAGCCAGAGGGCCAGGCAGAGCACAAGGTCAGGAGACTAGTCAGGTCAAATATCCAGGGAATGAAGTGAGAACTGGGTCAGGTATCCAGATGGTCAGACAGAACATGAGGTCAGCAAGTTAGCTGGATCAGGTACCCAAAAAAATCCAGAGGCCATAGCAGTAATCCAACAACGCAACAGCCTAGACACAAGGTTGTACTTTGTTGCATGGACACTTCCTCTTCTGGGTCAGAGGCTTATATGGGAAGAGGTAAAAACCTCACCTTAGGTTCTGAAAGTTAAGCTAGATCAATATTTTCACATACTACCAGTAACAAGTCTTTTCAAGCAAATTTATGCCCTCAATGGAGTTTATGCAAACTAACTCTTTATAGAGTATGGCATCATAGGCTGACCATACAATCACACTGCCCTCAATGAGTTTGTAGAGGCATAACTGATTAGAGGTTAGCTAACCTTTGCTGGCCAGTCTGATGACAGGGAGTGGGTATGTATCTAGGCCTAAATGGAGTGTCCTGACCATCTGTGTCTGCCCTTGTGTTCTTCAGGGGAGGTGGCAGACTAGGGTGAGCTGCCATGCAGGGCAGGCCAAGGCCATATGTTAGAGGCCACAGCCTGACAAAAGGAAGGGAAGGGATAAACTATTCTTCTTTCTGGCCTTGCTTGAAAGATACTTTGCTAGGAAAATCTTATATCCTGGGATAGTGAGCATAAGACACGACTCAGTTATTGGCATTTGTCATCTCTGGATTTTAACTGGTTTGTCAAAATTCAATAGGCAATTCACAAAACAACAAATTTATTGAATTGCTTACAAAAGCTACATTATTGAGAGTCAGTAAGAAAAAAATTAAAATAAAAAAAAAATCACTACTTATGGATGAATCTGGTCAATGGTACCTTAACACTAAAACAAATCTTACAGCAAGAACTTTTTTCCATGCTCCCCTTTATTTTCATTGCCAAGGATAACCCTGTTTCTTGCCAATCTCATTTTGATCATAAAATCATAGAAAATTAGGGTTGCAAGAGGCCTCAGGAGATCATCTAGTCCAACACCCTGCTCAAAGCTTTTTGCTCGTTATCATTCTTTAAGTACTGTTTACAAAGATATGTATATTTTAAAATTTAAAGAGTAGTACACATTAAATACAATAAAGCCCTGATTCTATCAGATTTTCAAGTACCCTAGACTCACATTAAGATCAATGCTAGGGATATGTAGGGGGGGGTGTACATTATTTTATACGCATGTGTCACTGTGCCCCCTGGCACTGGGGGCCACTCTCCCCACTTGTCACTGCGCCCACACTGGCACTGGGGTCTGTTCACCCCTGAAGACTGCGTTCATACTGGTGCTGGGGCCTCCAATGAGGCCTCCTCCTTCCCCAGTAGCCTCAGCCCAATCCTCCAGTGTTATAAAACAGCAACCAAAATATAAGCCCCTGGGCTATAACATAACACAAAAAATTCAGGGTGTACTTTGCCCCTTTAGAAGAGTCAAACTTCTACCCCAGCACTAAGTGCCTTGCAGGCAAGGGTACCTGGTGAGCTCTTAGAGCCCCATTTGCCCTAAGTGCAGCATATTGGGCAACTGCAGTGTCTCTGGACAATTCCTCCCTTGAAGCTCCTTCCCCTTTGGCTTCTGGCAGGGAACTACCTCTCTAGTCTCAGCCCTGGGGTTTATATGGGCCCTGCCTCTTCCGGTCAGCTGACCAGGTACAGGTGCAGGCTAATTTGCTCATTAGCCTGTTGCCATGGGCTCTCCTGCACCTGTGGGCTTCTGTCTGGCTCTTTGGGCTCTCTCCCCAGGCAGTTTCTGCTCTTAGAGGAGCAGGCACCTTAGTGCCCTGCAACAGCATGTTTCCCATACTATAGGATTAGGCTCTTTAGCATTTGTAAAGTGTGGACTACACAGGACATTTTTTCAGTATAGGTTAATAATATGATAATAGGATTCCAGGTATGAATAAAACATCTTCTTATGAAAGCACCTTTTCCAGGTCCTGCTTATGTCACTTGTGAAAGAGTAAAGCTAGTGTCCAGGTAAAGGATTTACCAATATAATATAGTTTGCTATATAGAAAAGGGTCTAACATAGCCTTTCTTACATAGTGTGGATCCTTGTCTCCCTCTCATGGCCAACCCACATGCACATTTCTGAATGTCACTCACTCTTCTCTAACAGCTTTTGATCTACTTGGGCCCCTCTAGATATGTATGGTAGGAGGTGTGAATGTGGGATCCAGCATCAGATCCAATCACCCTTTAGTGCTAGTGCAGGGGGAGCCCGGGACTGTGATCCCAGGCTCTGCCCTGTACCAGCAAGTAGTAAGCTCCTATGGCTGCAAGTCCTGCAGCTGCCAGGACTCCCAGCAGTGGTAGAAGCCCACATGTTAATGCAGTTACAAGTCTCATGGCTGACAGGACTCATAGCCATGGCAATGTGTAGGGTATTGCCACAGCTGGGAGTCCCATCAGCTGCAGGACTCACAGGCACAGCAGTGCATGGTACACCACTGTGGCTGTGAGCCTTGTCAGCTGGGAGCCCTGTCAGTTCCCAACCACCTGGCCACATGTTCATTTAATGGCATGAGGCCCTGGTGACATTGGAGGAAGAGAAAGGAGAGGAGGAAACCTCTGGAGAGGAGGCCACTCCACACGCAGAACAAGCTGAAGGAGGCAAGCTGACCCAGAAGAAGAGACACTGGGTGCTCGTCATAGGAGACTCCATCCTGAGAGGAACATAGGGTCCCATCTGTCACCAGGATCCCATGACATGTGAGGTCTCCTGTCTGCCTAGAGTGTGGATTCAAGACATGATCATCATCTGCTTTGGCTGGGCTGTTCTTGTGGGTGTCTCTTGGTTCAGTATTCCATGGCTACCTCCATGCTTGTAAAGCAGGGGGGTCTGGATAGTCCTGGGATTAGGGGGGTGGTGCATACACCCTCAGGAGGCCTTAAATGCCTCTACACTAATGCCTGTAGTATGGGGAACAAGCAGAAGGAACTTTCTATCCTGCCAGCTAACAAACCCAGTCATAGTGGGGCTCACTGAAACTTGGTGGGATCCAATGCATGACTGGGTGGTAAACATCAAGGGCTATAGGTTGTACAGGTGGGATAAAACAGGGAGGAAAGGTAGGGATGTGGCGCTCTATGTCAAAGAGCAATACACATCTTCAGCAAACAGCACTGGGTCAAAGGAGGGGCAGACAGAAGTGCTTTGGGTCAGAATACAAGGGGGTCAGGGGGAAAGGGACTTAATGGTGGGAGTCTACTACAGACCACCCTACCAGGGGGAAGAGCTGAACCAGGAATTCTCAGGTCAGCTCATGAAGGCAGTTAAGTCAAGAGACGTGGTCATCATGGGTGACCTAAACTATCCAGACATCTGCCAGGAAGAGCAGTCGGCTAGGTCTGACCACTTACATAGGTTCCTAGCTGAGTTACAGGACCTCCCTTTAACCCAGGAGGTGCACAGTCCCACCAGGGGAAATGCCTTGCTGGACCTGGTCCTGACCACAGGCAACGAGCTGGTGAGGAGACTGCAGGTTCTCAACCACCTGGGCAATAGCGATCATCACCTACTGGAATTCACCACCCAGCGCAGGGTGTCAAAGGCCTGCAGCAAGGCAGCAGCCCTGGACTTCAGGAGGGCTCATTTCAATGACTTAAGTAGACTAGTTGAGGAGGCACTGAGGTCCTGGAGGGGAGGGGAGTTGGGAGTCCAAGAAGAGTGGTCATTCCTTAAGGAGATAATCCTCCAAGCCCAAAGGGTGACAATCCCAACACACATCAAAGGGGGCAAGAGTACTCAAAAGCCCCCATGGCTCACCAAAAGCATCCAAGAATGTCTCAAAGTTAAAAAGGAGTCATATACCCAATGGGAGGGGCCATCACCAAGGAGGATTATACCTCCATTGCCCAAGATTGTAGGGGGACTGTTAGGAAGGCTAAGGCAGAGGCAGAACTGGGACTAGCAACCCAGATCAAAGATAAGTCCTTTTTTAAATGCATAGGGGGTAAAAAGAAGGTACTGGGTAACATGGGGCCTCTGCAGGACACTCTTGGAAATCTGATGGTCGCACCAGATGACAAAGCTATCCTCTTTAACAAATTCTTTGCCTCCATTTTTTTGAGCAGAGACCAGGTCATCCCCCCCACCAGGATCCCAGACAGACCCAGGGGAGGTGCAGCCAGGTCCAGGGTCAGTGAGGACCTAGTCAGAGAACTTCTGGTGGGACTAGACATGTTCAAATCAGCAGATCCTGATGATCTCTACCCCAGAGTGCTGAGGGAATTGGCAGAGGTCATTGCAGGACCCCTGGAACAGCTTTACAAGCACTCGTGCCAGAGGGTTGGAAAAGGGCCAATGTGGTCCCCATTTTCAAAAAAGGGATGAAGGAGGACCCAGGAAACTATAGGCCCATAGTCTTACCTCGGTCCTGGGAAAGCTCTTTGAGAAAATTATCCAGGAGCACATCTGAGAGGGGCCAGCAGGGGAGATTATGCTTAGGGGCAATCAACATGGGTTCACTAGAGGCAGGTCCTGTCATACCAACCTGGTGGCCTTCTACAACCAAGTCACAAAATCCTTGGACCCAGGTGTTGTGGTAGACGTAATCTTTCTGGACTTTAGGAAGGCCTTCAACACTGTCTCTCACCCCATTCTCATTAAAAAATTAGGCAACTGTGGTGTTGATGCCTACACAGTCAGATGGGTCACAAATTGGCTGGAGGGCCACACCTGGAGAGTGGTGGTGGATGGGTCATTTTCAGCCTGGAGGGTTGTGGGCAGTGGGGTCTCCAAGGGCGCGGTCCTTGGGCCTGCATTTTCAATATCTTCATCAGCAACTTGGACAAGGGGGTGAAAAGCACCTTGTTCAAGTGCACGGATGACACTAAGATATGGAGAGAAGTGGGCATGCTAGAGAAGAGGGACAGGCTACAACTAGATCTACACAGGTTACAAGGGTGGGTGGATGAGAATAGGATGGGTTTCAATACTGACAAGTGCAAGGTACTGCACCTGAGGAGGAAGAACCAGCAGCATACCTACAGGCTGGGGAACTCCCTTCTCATCAGCACAGAACCAGAAAAGGATCTTGGAGTCATTATCGATTCCAAGATGAA
>NW_017729024.1:35798123-35811010 GCF_001723915.1 Gavialis gangeticus | reverse complement strand
ATTCCTTGTTTTATCACACCGTTAATTGATTGAATATATAGCTGGGCCACAATTTAAAGTAAGATTAGCTGGCTGGGCCTTAGTTCAGGAATTAAAGATTCAGGCTTTTCATTTAGGGGTCCAAGATTCAGTCCCTGTTGATGACAACCCACTATGAGTGTCACATTACAAAAGTTAAAATCAAAGAATGATTTCTCTTCCAATTAAAGCCAGCAGGGCATGGTAGCCCTTAAGATCATCTTTCCAAAGCTGATGAAAGAGAATGAAGTTAATGAAACAATGGCAGTTTATGCAAGACAAGGCTGTGCCTTATTTTGCAGAAAGCAATGTTAGAAGTGCATCCCATTGCCAAGAAAGGTTTTGCTTTGCTGGACATTCTAAGAATCCAATTCCACCAGTTCATCATTTCTTTTTGCAATATAAAACACTCACTTCAATTATCAATATGTTCCAGTAGCAAGAACAAGTTTGTTCAAGTAGCACATCCTTTTTATTTTCAGCACAGAATAAGTTTCACTATATATTTTTAAAGAGGTTTCATTTTTAATTAAATTTTCTACGTGAGGTTTTGTATGCAGGCCTGTATTCTTTACAAACAGTACTTACAATATGTTTTTTATGTCACATGCCTCTAGACTGCATGCTTATCATTCAGAAACACAATGCAAGCAAGAAAAAAGGAAAAGACTTATTCCCATATAGATGTATTATTCTAGCACAATCATTTGTGCAAATATCTACAAACTAAAACCTAGTAGGTTTATTACACCAGCATTTCTGATTTAATTTCTTGTAAGATTAGACAGATAATCCCAAGCAATGCTATAAAGTGTAATAAAATGTGTTGTGACAAGCAAAAGGAACAGACAAAAGTGCTTCCCAGGCAGCTGTTCCATTCTTTTTCTGTTGTTACTAATGCTTAGCTGTTCTTTGGAGATGCACAGCAAGGTACTATAGTGTGGAAACTTATTCCCCTTCCTCCTCCTGTGGAACTTGAAACCAGATGTAGGATAAAATTCTCACAAGCACCAAAGGGATTTGGACACTTAAGAGCTCAAGTCACACTGATTTTCAATTGAATCAGGTTCACTTTGGCACTTGGGAAAACTTTACCCCTAATCTTCACTATTAAACTAGTACCTATCAGTTTAACCATTTTACATTCTTGGCTTGACAGGGACCAAGAGTTCCAGTTGTTGGCAAGAGCAACTGGGCCCCAGGAAAACTTATTTAGGCTCCTCATGTTTTAATTCTCAAGGAATTACACAATTATTAAGGAAAAACATAATGCAAGGAACATGTGCTAATTTTTAGGGGGTAAATTGGAAATAAAAACAAAATACTTCTTCAGTTCTACCTACAACCCCACCAGGATGAAGTGTTTCTTGAAATGACCAACATTAAAGCCATCAGTGTTGACTCTGTAAGTGCTATTTTAGTTGTGCTAACAAAACACAGAGGTGAAAGTAATTCACATAGATGCAATGCTGTTTTTCTGTATTCATTAAAAAAAAAATAACCCCCCCTCCATCCCAAAAAATCATAGCTCATATGCAATGAAAAACAAATCAAAACAAATCAATACAACTATTTTATGAACATTGTTTCCCATTCAGGTAGTTGGAAGCAAACACCTCTCCTGTAAAGTCCTAATCTAGCCTTCTTTTTCACAAACAAGAAAGAACTAAACAGCCCTTAGAAAATAAGCCCTATTCATACCTTATTGACTTATTTGTTTCTGTTGGGCTAGCATGAAACAAGTCAAGGAAAGATCATTTATTCACAAATACCTCCTTTTAGCCTACTTACCATTATACTATTAATTTGTGAGTTTGCCTACCTCACCTGACCTCAAATTCTGCATTATCAAATTAAGAGGAAAGGAGTCTCAGGAAAGGTGGTTACTATTTCAAAGCTTCATAGTATCATATCACCTTACACCAACACTTTACATTAAACTCTAAGTCGGCAGCCAGAACAGATTAGAACATGAAGTGACCTAACAGGAGGCACCATGAAGTAAACAGTCGGGGGGATTCTGCATTAACCACATCAAGAATTCAAGACCAAAAAGCCTTTAGCCCAGCAAGGATGAGAACAAAACTTCTTATGTTATTAAGCCATCCAGATCACTTGGAGATCCAGGAGAATCCTTAGTAGACCTAGCTACTAGGGCTATGCAAAACAGCACTGTGTTCTGCTGTGACTTGCATTTCAACGGAACAGTGTTTTGTTTTGAGTTTCAGTTTGTTTTGAAAGCACTGTTCTATCTCATTTCATTGAAACTGTTTCGCTGTCTGGATGCTGTTTCAATGTTTCACCCATAGGCTATAATGGGGAAGCACAAAACTGCCTATAACTTGTCATTTCTAACCTGATTTGGATTACATTTGCAGGGATGGTAGCCCCTTCGAGGGCATGAAGCCTGCTATGTTTACAGGAGATAGGTGCAGAGGTTTCTGGGAAACTTCACATCAAGGTGCTAACAAGCAAAACTTTCACTTGCTGGCAGCGGCAGACTCCTGTCATTTGGCAGGGCTGTGGGGCTGCACCAGACTCCTCTGGGGGTGTGGTCCCCAATCTGCCTGCCAGATGACAGGACACTGCTGCTGCTGCCTGTGACCAGCACTGGGTGCAGTCCACACCCATCACCTAGAAGACTGATGCTGCTGCTGACCCCAGGCAGCGGAAGAAGCCTCCTGTGATCCAGCAGGCAGATTGGGGGCCTGCACCCCTGGGAGGAGCCCAGAACATCCCCTGAATCCCTCCCATGGGTGTGGGTGGGCCCCTGACCTGTCAGCCGGATGACAGGAGATTGCTGCTGCTAGCTAGGGCCAGAAACAGCACCGAACTTCCTAGTGCTGGTTGCGGGCTGCGTCCAGTGCCTGTCCCAAGTGACAGGAGCAGCCTCCTGTGATCCAGCAGGCAGATAGGGGGGCCCCTGCACTCCCAGGAGGGCTGCAGGGCTGTGCCAGGCTCCTCCCACAGATGCAGGGGCCTCTGATCTGCTTGCCAGATCACAGGAGGCTGCTCCTGCCACCTGAGATGGGCAGTAGCGCCAATCGTCCTGGTGCTGTTTACAGGCTGCACCTAGCTCCATCCCAGGTGGCAGGAACTGCCTCCTATGATCCAGCAGGCAGATTGGGGGCCTCCTGCACTCCCAGGAGGGCTGCAGGACTCTGCTGACTCATCCTGGGGGTGTGGAGGCCCTGATCTGCCTGCTGGATCCCAGGAGGCAGCTCCTGCTGCTTGGGATGTGTGGCAAAACCAATCTTCCGGGCACTGGGTGTGGCAGCGCCAGTCCCAGACAGCAGCAACAGCATGCTGTCACCCAGCATGCAGATCCATGGGCCGGCACCCCTGGGGAGGGCTGGGGGCTGTGCCAGAATCCTTCTGGAGGGTGCAATCCCCAGATCCATACAAGATGACAGGAGGCTGCTACAGCACCGAAGCCAACCCCACCTTTGAAACTCAAAACCTTTTGAAACATTTCAAGTGCCCTTGTTTCATTTTGAAGGTATTTTGAAGGCTTTTGTTTCATTTTGATTTCACTGTTTCCAGCTCAAAATGCATCAAAACAAAACCCATGGTGAAATTTTGCACAGCCCTACTAGTTACAAAGTTTCTGCTCATGTATCCCCTTCTCCATTCTTTTGGAAATTGTAGTTTATGTACATTATGTTCCCATGTTCTTCTATGGGATGAACTCTCTAGTCAGACTTTATTGTCCATAATACCCCCTCATCTCCCATATAGCTAAAGTCCTTAAGTACCACTGAAATACTTGGTTGAAGAAAGATGGATTAAACAACATCCATGAAGTGCTCTGCTAAATCAAGGCCTTAATCAACAGCTGATTTTATATTTTTTACAATGCAGTTCTGTTCCCTTTCAACCACTTGAAAACAAGTTGGTAATAGGATGCCAACTCATATAGTCCTGTATCTCACAGACCAAAGATAACTAATCTCTACTTTCATTGTCACAGGAATAGCCTCTGTTTAATTGTCCCTATTCACTCGGCTCAGGCAAGATAATAATTTTATTCTTTCTACCCACCCTTACCCTCCAAACTCAGTAAATAATTTCTGCAGCTCAACGGAAATCTTTTGTAGATAAAATTTATATCCCATTCATTATGCATTACAAAAAAAGCTCAGGTGTACCCTGGAACTGTAATTAAATTATTTTCCAAAATTAACTTTTGCTACATAGTCGATGGAATTCAAAATCCAATTTAATGTTAGATTACTGAAGTATCTCCTCGTGGAATAAAAGTCAGTGCTAACAAAGCTCATTTACTATATGCAAAATGATTTAGAGGACTGGTACACTAGATGACCTACAAACAAGAAATACTGGTAGACAGCTCCCTCTTCAACCTCCCCCTTCCACAATACAGGTTTCCCTTGCTTTATGCTATACATGCTTTCCTGGAAAATGCAGCATAACTCAAATTCACATAAAGGAAACCCACTTTACAGTGTAACAAATAGAGATACATTCCAGGACCTCAACTATACTGACCCCCAGACCCATTTCTACCACTTTTACAATACAATTTTGGTACTCACCAACAGCAAACAGTACACACAAACACAGTCCACCATCATAATGGGAATGGCAACTACACAAACACGTGTCACAGACAACAGGCGAGGAGCACAGATCCACACAGGAGACTATATTTTGGTGTGCATCATTCCCACAGTGCATGACACAAAGCAGCTGACTGTGGGCTTCCACCACACAGATTGCATAAGAATGAATTTACCTTGCATATAACAAATTTTTGGTATAAACAGGGTCATCGCATAAGATTAAATTTGCACATATAAAACCCACATAAAGCAAGAGAAATTTGTAGTATACATGTCTATTTTTTAACCAAAGGAAAGTGCAGAGACACAGCAGTCAAGTTCTCTACAATTACTTTTTCTCGCAGAATCATAGAAGATTAGGGTTGAAAGAGATCTCAGAAGGTCATCTAGTCCAACCACTTACTCAAAGCAGGGCCCCCCCCAACTAGATCATTCCATCCAGGGCTTTGTCGAGCCAGGCCTTAGAAACCTCCAAGGATGGAGAGTCCACCACATTTCTAGGTAACCTGTTCTAGTGCTTCACCATCCTAGTGATGAAGTTCTTCCTAATATCCAACCTAAACCTCCTTTGCTACAACATGAGACCATTGCTCCTTGTTCTGTCACCCATCACCACTGAAAACAGTCTAGCTGCATCTTCTTTGTCAGGTAGCTGAAGGCTGCTATCAAATCCCCCCTCAGTCTTCTCTTCTGCAAACTAAATAAACCCAGTTCCCTCAGCCTCTCCTCACAAATTATGTGCCCCAGCCCCCTAACCATTTATGCTGCCCTCTGCTGGACTCCCACCAAGTGGACCACATCTTTTCTATAGTGGGGGGTCCAGAACTGGACACAGTACTCCAGATGTGGCACTATCAGTACAGAATAGAGGGGAATAATTACTTCCCTCAATCTGCTAGCAATGCTCCTACTAAAGTAGCCAGGTGTGCTGACAGCCGTCTTGACAACAAGGGCACACTGTTGGCTCATATTCAGCTTATTGTCCACTGTAAACCCCAGCTCCTTCTCTGCAGAACTGCTGCTTAGTCCATCAGTCCCAAGGCTGTAACAGTACATGGGATTCTTCTTGTCCTAAGTGACTTATCCTTGTCCTTATTGAACCTCATGAGATTTATTTTGACCCATTCCTCCATGTCTTGAATTCTCCTTCCAGTCCTATTGTTAAAGCAGAGGTCTAGATCGTTGCTTACACTTGTCAATTAGTGGTACCAAATCACACTACCCTTGCAAGGACCACCAAAAAAATTTTGTCTTGGACAAAGGTGTGAAACACTGAACAAACAGAATAGTGTGAAAGGCTCCCCTCAGCTTCATGAGTCAATGAAAAGGCAAGAAGCTGCCTGCTACCAACTGGCCCCACTTGACTGGGTTGACTTAAGGCCCAGCCTGAGTGACATATTGAGGTTTGTTCGTCCCAGCAACTCTACTGAGGTCAAGAATTCTTCTTTCCATTCTTAATTACACATAGAAGGTATAGAGATACAAAGTATCTTCTGCCTTACACTGGTGAAGCTTCACTAGAATAGGGATAACCTGGCCCTCAGGCCATGGATTTGCTTAGAAAATCATTTAGTCAAATTCCACATTAAATTACTTTTTAACACAATTAGCTTTCCCCTCTAATAGATTTCACTAACAAGGTTTCATTCCCTCAATATCTGGACAGGAGGAAGGGGCAGGGGGAAGTGGGAGGAAAGAGTATAACAATCATACATTTAAAATATATTGAATCTTTGATTTCAAGAAAGTGGATTAAAAAGAAAATGCATTAGCCACCAAAGTAATGCAGCAATCTCTGGTGGAGAATCTCTGCTTAACAGCACACCGTTATTTTTAATTGGACAACAATATAAGACAGCTAGCTAAGAATATAGCTACTTACTTTGGAATTTAGTTAGGGTGAGAGCTGGTTATAAAAATAGGAATGTTTTTGCTAACATTTTAATGGAAATGGTGTTTTAACATTAAGAAGTTCTGAAACTTAATACAGCTTTTTTTTGTTCTGGACATTGGTTTTATCTTTACCTTAGCTCACATTGGTTGTTTAGTAGTAGTTTTAAGTTCTGGGGCACTCACTCAGCCTTGGTGAACTGGAAGACAGAAAGGGGCACCCTTTAGCCTCATCTAAAATACGAGCGAGGAGTCAGGAACAGCACACCTGAATGTGACACTGATTTATTTATTTATATATTTATTGCCATGAGGGTATATTTGTCAAACTTATGGATTCAATAAGCATCACAAATGAGGCAGTGTAAGAAGCAAGTAAAATTCTTGCTGTCACTTTATGGTCTAGAGCATACACGTAGCGATATTTATGCAGGATACGTTATATATCTTATTCTTCAGTATACTTTGTTTCCTAGCACTTGAGCACTTGCTTATTTGCTTGCTTTTCTTCCTTGTCCTCAAGTCAGATCAAAAGCGGTTATGGTCATGTTGCAGAAATCTAAAACCAGTAAGACTACACAAAAGCAAGACAGTGTGGGGGAAAATGCTGTGGTTGAGGGACGAGACAGTTTTCAACAAGTATTTTGACTGAATTACTAGGCACATTTCAGAAGAAAGATTTAATATGAAAATATTTCTAACCAGCTAATGAAAATGCTGGCAGAGCACTACACTAATGAGTTTGCAGATCAGCTCCACAATTCACATTTATACTTCAAGAAACATAAAACAAAATATTTTAGTTTCAATATATGAAGTTGCCAGCAAGCAGCATAAACTGTTAGCCTTTTTGATAGGTGATATAAAGGTAACTGGTTTTACAGAAGTGCAAGCATGTGAGTGCTCATATTAATAAAACAATTTCCTGTATTCCTTTTACATTATATTTTAATCCAGTTGGCAAACCGTAGAGATCTGTCTGGTGCCTTATTAATAGGCTGTTGAGGTATCCTGTTCAGTTTGCTTGGAATATGAACTACAAAGCTGACTATACACAGCTTTATACATAACTGTAACAAAATGCAGTTTCAAAGTGGGTGCAGCACAAGTGTGCAGCATGATTTTTCATCTGCAAAAATAGTATGAAATCAGCAGGAAACACATCTTCATTTCCTTATAAGTTAGCAATTCACAAAAATGCTCCCCCTCTGACCATACATTCTTTCAACTCCTGGATTTTGCTACATTAAACCTTTTTAATGTACTCCATAGGCCCTAATACCTGGTAGGAACTATAAATGCTCACAATTTGCATTATGATATATTAGTAATTTGTCATTCTTGTGCTTGTGTTTACCAGTATAATGATGTAGCTATTTTATGGTTGCTATTCGGCTACATAAAAGTTCACCAGGTACAAGAGGTAATTTAATTTCTACACTAATAGAATGCATTACTTAGAAGTTAGTATAATGATTAAAATAACTGCTATTACAAAGGCTTTGAGTCCTGCTGCTAGATATTGTTGTCCGTGCCCACTCTTGTTCATTTGCATGACAATTGGAACAGCATTAAAAAAATCATCATAATTTTATTTCTATGGTTGCATTGCTTCTTTGTACATCCATGGGTGACTTTTGCAAGCAGCCAGGTGTTGTGTTGTGTATTGCTGTTCTTCACTAAGAAAAGAGGAAATGCACAGCCCATTGCTGACATGTGAATGAGACTTATGTGTGTGCCTGTTGGTGTATGGATTTGAAATTCAGACTGTAGAAAGGCTGGAAACAGAGAGTCCCTTTGTACCACCATAACAATGCTTGTGGTAGCATAACGGCAAAACAAATGGATGTCCATGCCCCTTGTCTTACCACAAATACCCACAATTTGTGTCTGTGACATAGATGTTATAAAATTATGCTGTTTTTGTGCAGTGGATGTCTTGCAGCTTTACAGTGGGAGAGTGCAGACAGCCCAGAGCTAACCATGTGCTCCAGCTGCCCTAGGTAGGTGCTTCCAGAGCTTCAGGAGCCCAATCCTGTGTATCTCAGGAATTCCTGTTCCCAGGTGCTCAGAATCATACCCTTGGGCTAGGGACAGACATTACACATAAACTAGTTTAAACCATCAGAAATTGGTTTAAACCTGTAACAGAACAGATGTTCAGTGCATGTAAACCAGTTTGAGAATGTCTGAAACCGTTCTGAGATAAACCTGGTTGAATGCAGAATCAGATTTAACTGATTTGGCTCAAACTGATTTATGCAATGTCTGACCCAGACCCTTTGCTGGTTTAAGATAAATCATACTGTTCCAGCATCCCAGCATGCTCTTGGGCTTAGTGGGGCTCTCTACTCTACATCAGAGCTGGTCCCTCCCTTCTACTCCCTAGCCAGAGCAGGGGCAGGGTGTGGCTAGACTCTGGCCTGCCATGGCCTGTAGCAGGTCACCCTCCCCAGCAGCATTCTAGTGGCCTATGAGGGGCACCCTTGAAGTCCCTTAATACTTCACTTTTGTATTTTGTCTTGTATCCTGCCTTTACTCATCTGCCACGTCTTGATGTAAATATTGTTTAGATGTTTTTACAAGCAGCAGACTACTAATTGTATTTCTATGTTGGGGTTCTCAGCCACCATGGGCTTTTGCTTCATCTTTCTCTAGCTAGGCCTACCAGCCTAAACCCACTAAGTAGGGTTTGACTCTGAGGCTCTAGCTCCTTAATACTCTCTCGGCCTGTGGCCCTCTTTTTGCACTCACTAAGGCACCAGGCCCTTTTCACACTGTGTCCCTGGGTGCCAAGTTGTTGGGGCTTCTGCCTCCTCAGGCTTGGCCCCTATCTTATAGCTCAGGCTACTAGCCAAGATCCACCCACTGGGACCTGGCTTCCAAATCCTGGATCCAGCTCTGGGCCACCATCCCTATATAGCTGCACTCACTAGGGCACTGGGCCTTTTGGCCTTTTATGACTATGTCCCAAGGTGCTAATGAGGCCTCCTCCTCCCCTAAGCCTCAACCACAAACCACCAGTCTACCAGTCAAACACAAACAGTAAGTCCATGGGCTATAACCAAAAAAATAAAATTAAGGACGGCAGTATGCCAGCTAATGTTTATCCATGGCTCTGTTCTTCTGCTTCTGCAGTTGGTGTATGCTCTTCCTGGATGGAATGAAAAGTAAAGAAGCCAAAGGTTGGGCTGGTATGCATACAAGGCAGGTAGTCAGTGAAAATATAGACTGAGGTTCACCAACTGCTGAAACTTCCTTAGCCTGACAAAGGGTTTTTGAACCCGAAAGCTTGCTTAATAATTGTTTTCCAATTATTTAAGTTGGTCTAATAAAAGATATCAGATTCACGCAAAGAACCTTGTCTGCCTATGTCCTTAGACCAACATGGCTACAACCGACTACCCTGTAACATAGCTGTAAGGAGACACTCTGCTCTCGGGATTACTAAGACTAAATCGTGTCTTTCTGGTTTACATTTTAAGTTAGACTAAGTTGTGTGTGCTGTGTTTTACTGGGCTGTATCGTAGCTTAGGCAAAGATTTTGGTAGTTCCCTGTTGTATGCTTTGCAAATTGCTGTGTTCAATACCTTGCTTCAGAGAAAGGTCTTTCCCCCCCATCCCCTGTGTGCTAGCCCCAGCTGGTGCCTGGCCATGCCCTCTCTGCTCCAGCAGGGAGGGGTGAGAGCCTAGGAGGGCCTCTCTCTTCCCTCCCCTTTGCCAGTGGCTAGCAAGCATGCTCTAACACCCCCAGCTTCTGGCTTGAGCCACTGCAGGCATGTGCCTGCATTTCCCAGTTTAACAGAACGTATTTGTCCAGCTATTAATCAGTTTAAGTTGCACAGCTTAGACTAACCTTCAAAGAGTGAATCAGTTCAGGCTTGGACTTCCTGAATATCCGTTCCTAGCCCTGGCAACCCAGGAACACCTGCCTGGGGTGGCTAGACAGCTCAGGCAGCTTCACAAATTTCCCCAGGGGCTCCTCCATTTGCAGAGATGCACCTCAACTCACTAGAAAGCTGATGGCTTTCAGAATCTACTTTCTCCCACATATATTGTTCTCCCCCAAGTCTTTAAAATAGTTGTAGGGGGTATTAGCAAATTAAGAGTGGAATTAGGGGCAGCATTCCCTTCATCCCTCCCTCACCTGGCCCCTTAATTCTTACTTAGTGGCTCTATTCTTGCCAGTCTCTTGGTCTCATTACTGGTGAAAAACTAAAGAATGTGGGCCCTTGCAACTACTAGGAACTGAAATGCCTAAATACAAAGGACTGAAACTGCTTCACTCTTTAAGCCTAAGAACAACTACGGTATAATGTATTCCACCATGTTCACTGAACTAGTCACAAAGCATAGTCCTGAGTGTACAAAACTATAAGTAACCTCCTCCTCCCCCTTAAAAAAATGCCAGCATTCAAAAAGAAAAGAGGTGAGGAAATAATCAGGTATAAACAGCATTCATTTTGTTTTTCCACTTCCCAATAAAATGTAGAATGCACTTTGTTTTACACTAACAAATGCAAAAGTGCTGAAATGAAGGCAAGCTGTAACAGTTTATTACCTAGTTGATGATGGCAGCTAGCAAAGAGCAACAAACTGCCACCTCAGGATCTCAAATGCATTCAACTTCATCCCTGGGTCACTGTGATAGAGCAGAAATTTATTTTGCATTTTAAGTTTTTGATTCATTGTGGAAACTGGTTCTTCTTTGAAGTCTTTGAGCTCACTGGCTGCAATTGACCAACAGCATCAGTAAGATGCCTTTTTCTCATATATTTGAATTTGCTGATTGGCTGGATTCTTGTGTTTATAGTTCCTTGTGTTTGTAGGTGTTTAGTTGTTTAGTTCTTTCATTGCATTAGTGTTTTTGTTCTTATATGAAGGGAATGGAGGACCTTTACTTTTATAGGAACTTAGTGTTATCCTGGCTTTCACCCTGCTGGATAGGTGATACCTTAAATGCTCCAGGGCTATTTATTTACAGCAGTAGACAAAGCTCACAAAATCCAATTTGGTGAAGGATATGGTGGGGCAGAGGACATTAAAGCAATAATATAACCCAAATGACTTGCAGTTCCTTGGCTACAAGTATCTGCTTCAGATATCTTTGGCTAAGATTCACCTATTATTTTTGCTTCACATTTAATTGTCCATTTCCTACCTGCTTATCCTAGATGTTAGGAAGATACAGACATGTTCATTTCTTTAAATGGGCAGTTACCAATGCAAACCAAAATGTTCTACAAGCAAATTCACCTGAAATGCCATACTGTCTATCCCACGCTCATATAGTTATTGCCAAAACCAAACAGAAATACTTCTGAATGTTGAGGGAAGGGTGAGGAGCTCTGGCTGGTCTACACTACTGCACGGTGGACCCCAGTACTGTTGGTTCCAAACAGGCCTGAGAAAGGCCCCTAAGACAAAGCACCCTCATTTGTTGCAGGGGTGTTGGCTGTAGCCATGGTGGTTTAAGAACATACGCAGGCAAGGTTCTTTGGGTAGATGCGATATCTTTTATTAGACCAACTAAAAAGTTATTTGCAAGCTTTCAGGCACAAACACCCTTCTTCAGGCATTGGGAAACTTGCCAAGGTTGGTCAAGGTTGCCGCAGAATTCCTCCTTGGTTTCATCAGCAGCGTCAAGATTTGGGGCATACGCACCGATGACAGTGGCGTATTGGCTCCCTGCATATTGGCATACACTCGAGATGAGGGCCAAAAAAGCATTTCAGGTACAACCTCAAGGCCAACTTGGCCCAGCTGTATGTGCATTCGTGGTCATCTGGCCAGGTGCCAGGAGATTGGAAACTAGCTAATGTGGTCCCCATTTTTAAGAAAGGGAGGAAGGAGGACCCAAGTAACTATAGGCCCTTAAGTGTCACCTCAGTCCTCGGGAAGCTCTTGGAGAAAATCATTAAGGAGCACATCTGTGGGGGGCCAGCAGGGGAGATCATACTCAGGGGCAACCAGCATGGGTTCAAAGGCAGGTCCTTTCTGACCAACCTGATTGCCTTTTATGACCAGGTAACTAAATCCTCGGATGATGGTATCACCGTGGATGTAGTCTTTCTAAACTTTAAGAAGGCCTTTGACACTCTCTCATCCCATTCTCATCAATAAATTAAGCGACTGTGGCATTGATGCCTGCACAGTTGGATGGGTAAAAAACTGGCTGATGGGCACATCCAGAGAGTAGTGGTGGACGGGTCATACTTGACCTAGTGAGATGTGAGCAGTGGGGTCCCCCAAGGCTTAGTCCTCGGGTCCGTATGTTTAACATCTTCATCAGTGACTTGGACAAGGGGGTTGAAAGAACATTATCCAAGTTTGCTGATGACACTAAGATGTGGGGTCAGGTGGGCACACTTGAAGGGAGAGAGAGGCTGCAAATAG
>NW_017729024.1:35797640-35798112 GCF_001723915.1 Gavialis gangeticus | reverse complement strand
TAAATACATAGGGGGCAAAAAGAAGGTTCTGGGTAACGTTGGGCCCCTGCAGCACATGCTAGGAAATTTAGTCGTCACACCAAACGACAAAGCTAACATATTTAACAATTTCTTTCCCTCCATTTTCCTTAGCAGGGACCGAAACAGCCACCCCCACTCTGGGCCCCCCTCAGACCTCAGGGGAGGTGCACCTAGGCCAAGGGGTAGTAAGAAACTAGTTAGGGAACTTCTGGAGGTACTAGATGTATTCTAATCAGCTGGTCTGGATGATCTCCACCCTAGAGTACTGAGGGAATTAGCTGAGGTCATTGCAGGACCCCTGGCATAGCTTTACCAGCACTCGTGGTGCTCTGGTGTGGTACCAGAGGACTGGAAGAGGGCCAATTTGGTTGCCATTTTCAAAAAAGGGAGGAAGGAGGACCCGGGAAACTATAGGCCCATTAGTCTTACCTCAATTCTGGGCAAGCTTTTT
>NW_017729024.1:35795501-35797255 GCF_001723915.1 Gavialis gangeticus | reverse complement strand
GGAGAGGGTCCAGAGGAGAGCCACTCACATAATCAAGGGGCAGCAGGGCAAGCCCTATGAGGAGAGGCTACGAGACCTGAACCTGTTCAGCCTCCACAAGGGAAGGCTGAGGGGGGATCTAGTGGCCATTTACAAACTAGCAGAAGGGACCAGCAGGCACTGGGGGAATCCCTGTTCCCCCAAGCACTACCAGGAATGACTAGAAATAATGGTCACAAGCTGGCAGAGGGTAGATTTAGGCTAGATATCAGGAGGTGCTACTTCACTGTCAGGGAGGCTAGGATCTGGAACCAACTTCCAAGAGAAGTGGTGCTGGCTCCTACCCTGGCGGTCTTTAAGACGAGGCTAGATGAATACCTTACTGGGGTCGTTTGACCCCTGTACTCTTTCCTGCCATGCCAGGGGGTCGGACTCGATCTACTCAGGTCCCTTCTGACCCTACAAACTATTAAACTATGAAACTAGGTTTAGGTTAGAGATCAGGAGGCCATATTTTAGAATTAGGGTGGCCAGATTCTGGAACCAACTTCCTAGGGAAGTGGTCCTTGCCCCTACCTTGGGTAAATTCAAAAAGAGGATAGATGATCACCTTTCTGGGGTCTTGTGAACCCAGCATTCATTCCTGCCTGTGGGAGGGGGTCAGGCTAGATGATCTTTCCAGGTCCCTACCAGCCCTAGCTACTATGAAACTATGATCTTAAAAAATGTAACATTGATGTCAACTACTGAATCTATCACCCAGGACTACCCCAAATGGAGGAAAAGTCTGCTGCAGGGATCTCAGTACTTTGAAACCTCATGACAACAACAGGAGATGAAAAAGCGAGAGTGGCAGAAATAGCATGTTACAGACCAACTCAAGAATCTAACATCAGCTACCCCACATGGAAACGCATGTCCAACCTACAGTAGAGTCTGTTGATCCCAGATAGGTCTCATCAGCCATCTCCAAAAGGCACATGGAAGACAATCACCCTCAATTGTGAATTTTAAAATTTGAAAAAGGATCTTTGAGAACTCCTGGCGCTCTGGTGTAGTGCCCGAAGACTAGAAGAAGGCCAATGTGGTGCCTATCTTCAAGAAAGGGAAGAAAGTGGATCCGGCTAACTATAGGCCCATCAGCCTGACTTCTATCCTTGGGAAGACCTTAGAAAAGTTTATTAAAGAGGCCATCCTTAATGGACTGGCCAATGCCAACATCCTAAGGGATAGCCAGCATGGGTTTGTTGTGGGTAGGTCTTGCTTGACCAATCTCATTTCCTTCTACGACCAGGTGACCTATCACCTGGACAAGGGAGAAGAGATTGATGTCATATATCTTGACTTCAAAAAAGCCTTCGATCTGGTATCCCATGATCACCTCTTGGCGAAACTGGCCAATTGTGGCCTTGGGTCCACCACGATCTGCTGGCTGGGAAATTGGCTCCAAGGTTGGACTCAGAGGGTAGTAATTGATGGCAGTCACTCACAATGGTGTCCTGTGTCCAGTGGTGTCCCCAAGGCTCTGTCCTTGGACCCATATTGTTCAACATCTTCATTAATGATGTGGACATTGGAGTCAGAAGAGGACTGGCCAGGTTCGCCAATGACACCCAACTTTGGGGCAAAGCATCCACTACAGAAGACAGGCGGGTGATCCAAGCTGACCTGGACAGGCTCAGTAAATGGGCAGATGAGAACCTGATGGTGTTTAACACTGAAAAATGCAAGGTTCTCCACCTTGAGAAGAAAAACCTGCAGCATCCTTATAGGCT
>NW_017729024.1:35781761-35795330 GCF_001723915.1 Gavialis gangeticus | reverse complement strand
CTACATTGAACACCTTCAAGAGCAAATTGGATGCTTATCTTGCTGGGATCCTATGACCCCAGCTGACTTCCTGCCCTTTGGGTGGGGGGCTGGACTCGATGATCTTCCAAGGTCCCTTCCAGCCCTAATGTCTATGAAATCTGTGAAATCTATTAATTGCTGAAGCCGTTTAAAGCATGGGGCTTATGGCCAGGTGGCTGTGACCAGCTGCCACTAGCTGCAGGCAACTATGGCCAGCTGTGGCCGGAGCCTGGACCTCCACTTGGCTGCAGCAGTGAGCCTGGACAGGCCAGGAGTATCCCTGGCCTAAACTGCTCCATCTGAGTTCAATTTGGTCCTGTCACTGCGCACACATGTAGATGCTGCATTAGTTTACTCTGACACAAACTGCACTGGAGTAAATTTAGAAACATTGGCTGCATCCAGACGAGAACAGACATGTGGTATGTGGTGCTGTAAACACATCTGCAGTGCCACATACTTCATGTTCAGCTGTTCTCCATGCTGCAAGGGAACAGCATGGGGAGATGATTCCTGGATATCCAGGGTCAAGAAAACCCATACAAAAAGAAAGTGGAGCAGTGCACCACTCAAAACCAGAGCCTGGACAGCTGGAGCCACACTTTTGGCTGCCAGCCAGGCTGCGAGCAGCAGGATCACTACTGCTGCAGCTCCAGAAGGCCCCCAGGACCCCAGGTCAGGCTGCTGGGCATAGGTGTTCCCCATTCAGGGTAACGTGTTGCTCACCAGAGGGCACATGGCACAGACATTCCCCAGGGACAAGCAGCAGCGGCACAAGGTGTGCCACCTCTAGTTGTCCCCAAGGAACCAAATGTCCCCGCTTGTGTGGACACAGCCATTAACTGCACGTGTAGATGTGCCCAAGGGGCATATCAGGGCCAAGACACATTCAAGCCCCCAGCTTCTGTGATGTGCCACTGCAACAATGCAAAGGAGCCCTTTGTGGTAACACCAAGTAGAGCACCATGATCTGGTTGGAGGGCAGGGATTCTTGTTTTCTATTCTGAAATCTTCCAATGACTGAGCTTAATGAGACTTTAATCTTATATAGCACATCTGCCAGTATTACTGGCATTCAAATATAAATACTCAATTGATTTTACAGTTTTAAATGAGGTACATTTAAAGATGAGGAACCTGGGACTCATCACCTGAGAAAAAACCAGGACACAGAGGTTCCTAAATATGGATGAATGAAACAAACTGCTGGCACACAAATTTGAAAATATTGGCCTAAATGACTTGCCTGAGA
This sequence comes from Gavialis gangeticus, assembly GCF_001723915.1. Taxonomy (NCBI): domain Eukaryota; kingdom Metazoa; phylum Chordata; order Crocodylia; family Gavialidae; genus Gavialis; species Gavialis gangeticus. The sequence goes on along the minus strand of NW_017729024.1, from coordinate 35,794,057 downwards.
CTACAAAGCAAATTAGTGGCAGGAACAACAACAGAAAATTTCAGCTACTTGAGTCTCAATCTAAATCTTGTTGTTTTGGAGCTCATTGTTTCCCTCTACCTCCACCCATTTTATCACTGGTCTATAATTCAGAACACTATAATTAAGATTTTTTTTCCAAAAGGTTGATTCCTATACATTTGCACTGGTGTAGTGATAGCAGCCCTCATGTAATATAACTAGCACGCATATGAGTGCACAAATGAATAACTAATAGTAAAGGGAATAAGTGAATGATTAATACATGCACCACTTACGAGAAGGATGTTATAACTGAGCTAATCTTGATCTCAGAACCACAGAGCAGCCTTTACCTATTACTACTCACTTAATATCAGATCTATGAGAGAAATTCATTCCTCTACATAGAGCCAACACAAAACTCCATTTAAGTCCCACTCTCAAAACAGTGCATATGCATTTATTGTCCTCTGCACCTGGTGAATTGCACCATATATTAATAGCCTAGAATCCATGCATAAATGCAGAAAGAGATGTAGATATGAAATAGGGTATTCTATATTTAAATAATCGATTTTTAAGTAAGTTCTGCCTGACTTATTTATGAGCTGAAGAGTGAAGCATAACCTCAAGTAGATTAAAAGTCATGCAAAATTAATGTCAATGAGTCTGTTGTTCTGACAGTGATTACTATATATTTTTCTCCCTTTGTAGGAGGAAAGCTCACTAACAGCTGTTTTTCATTTATACAGTTAACCACCTTTCTGCAGACAAAAATGAAGTGCCTCATAATACACATCAAGATAAATTTTAAAAAACTTTCAAGAAACGTAGGGATGCTGTTACATACATCCTACATGACAAGATGCTAATAACTGAGAAGAAACCTATATTGTTCACATATATGTAATCCCCACTGAATCCTTGCATCTCACCACCCACCCAGATGTTGCCCTTGGGAACAGATCTTTTTACAGTTCTTGTTTATGTACAAATTAGGAAGCACTGAAGAACATGATCAGATTCAAGGTATCTTAGAGGCATGCTGCCAAGATAAAAAGTAGTATGTCCCCATGTATTGTTATTTGAGCTATTAAAAATGCCATAAATTACGCCCCCCAATAAAATATAAATATTTTTATTTGAATTTCTCTGTCTTTAACTTCCCATCACTCTTTCTTGTTACATTTTTTGGCTAAATTAAGGAGTTTTTTAGTATCTTGTATTTTCTCCCTAAGAAAGTACCTGTGCACTATAAGCAAGTCATCATTTAACCTTAAGGCAACAAATTTGAGAAGTCTTTAAATCTGTCCCTGAAAGAGTAAGAAGTGGTCACAGAAATCTCCCTTAACCCCCAAATGCAGTCCCTCTTTTTCCAACAACTTCACGAGGACTAAAAGATACCCTTTTATGGCTCTAAAATATACCCTTTTATGCCTCTCAAATCTACTCAGAATTCAATAGCATGCAGTAGGGTTTTTTTAAACCACTTCTGGAAAATCACAATCACAGAAAATGAGGGTTGGAAGGGACCTCAGGAGGTCACCTAATCCAACCCCCTGCTCAAAGCAGGGCTGTCCCCAATTAGATCATCCCAGCCAGGGCTTTCCTGAGCCAGGTCTTAAAACCCTCCAAGAACAGAGATTCCACAACCTCTCTGGGTAACTCGTTTCATAGTTGTTAGGGGCTAGAAGGGACCTTACAGATCATCAGGTCCAGCTCCCCTGCACTTGGGCAGGAATGTTCCAGTACTGTACTACCCACTGAGTGAGAAAGTTTTTCCTAATATCTAACTTGCATGTAAAAAAATACAAACAATGTTTTTCATTTTAGAAAGTATTAGTTTACAAAAAGCTTCAATTGTATTTTAAGGCTGGACCCTTCATGAACTCTGCACACACATGCTCCTCCGCAAATCCATTAAAGCCAGTGACATGTTGGCAGGGAGGTTTGAAAGATGGCCTATGTTTGGATCATAGTGCACATGGCAAGCCGTCATAAGAAGGTGGCATAAGCTTGGCTTTCCCTCTTCATCTCCCTGTAGCAAATCATGAAAGATGGAGGAAAAATCATAGAAAATGGCTCCTCAGAGATAATACTTCAGACTTATTGTCCAAATTTCTCCAATCCAATTAGACTATTTGAATTGATAGCATATAAATTGTTAATATATTGCTGTGTAAGTGAAGAAAAATACTTATCTCATTTTTCCAGCCCACTGGCTCAGTTTCTGTACTTTACAATCATTTGTTACAAAATTTTCATTTTTTTCATTACTTTTTATTGTTACTACAGAAATAAAATCCCATTAACAGAGGATTTATGATGACAAGATAACTACGGTGCAGGAGCAGAGAGGGTGTGAGTTTAATGACACACAAATAAAGTTTAATGAAATATTATGAAATGGAAATAATATAGAGACTGAATAAATCTCTCCAGTAACTATGCATTATAATTGTGAGACGAGAAGATTCATATAGAGAAGAAGCTGCAAATGCAAGTCAGCCAGCATGCTAAGCAGATAATAGCACTGCCCAAGATGGTTGCATTGTCAATCTGGTCCTCATTCTGTACGTATGCATTTCTCACACAGTTTCCAGCATTCCAAAAGCAGAATGTCTCCCCAGCCACAGCAGTCTCATAAAGAAAACCACCATGCTCAGCTATAAAGAAACCAGTCAGTAAGATGTTTAGTGGATATTAAGACCCATTGGGTACACCTACACATGCTCTTTACTGTGGAGTTGACTAATTAGCTGTCACCATATACATGTGCACCAGTATTAGGGTGCAGTAAATTAATGAACTCCACTGTAAAATAGTACTGTCAGGGATAGTGCTATCTTACAGCAGAATAACTGAAGCACACATGTAGACAGTGAATAGGGCTGGCTGGGGCAGAAGGGTGCTAAAGTGTGAGGGCTGCCTGCAGCATGCCTTCGCACTTTGACTCTCATGCTCCAGCCAACCCCTCTGCCACCAATGCTGCCACCCAGAGCCCAGGGCTGACCCCCATCCCCACCCCTCCCCGAGCCTGCTACCAGCTCAGGACTGCTCTGCCCTGGCTCAAACTGCTGTGGATGCGCATGCAGACAATGTGCCCAGAAGCTGCTGATTCTGGCATAAACTGTGCTGGAGTTTATAATATCGCTTCAATAGCATATGTAGATGTAACCATTAAGAATAAATACTAATGAAGAAACCCATGATAAAGACCTAGCAGTTGGCTACATAGTTAAGGTGGTAGCTTAAGCTCAAGTTAAACCTTTTTTTCCTTTAATCATCCCTTCAGCTGATTGGTGGAGGGGAGATTAGGAATTGAAATATGTCTACATAAATTAGTTAAAGGCCAAAGTTTGAAATGTGTGTACCTTAAACAGAGAAGAACCTTATGGAGATCAATTAACTCCTGCTGACAATCTCATTTAAGTCAATGAGGTCAAAGTTATTATGCCAATAAAGGAAATGGCCATACAAATCTAAACATTAGGAAAGTTAGGATATTTGGGTAAAAATCCTGGTCGAACTAAAATCAATGGAAAGATTGACATTTATTTCTATTGGGGCAGAAGTTCACCTTTGCTTCTTAAGTACTATAACTATCCTTAGTCAGTAACCTTCCCTTATATGATTGACCACCATCCTAAATCTCTTCCCCAAACTACCCATACATGTATATATCCCATTTCTTCTACATCTCTGATAGAGAAGGTCACAGGCAAGGATTTCTTATGGTGATAACTTTTATTGGGCTAGAGTTAGACAAGCTTTCAAATACAAGACATTCTGATCTGACAAAGAAGGTCTTGCATTTGAAAGCTTCTCTAAGGGCTCTGTTACAGATTACCTTTATAATGTTGTAACCTATGGAATCTTATGCCATCATAAAGTTAAAGCAGTTTTAGAGCAGTCACAGGTTAAGGCTTAATGACATCTCAGACCTGCGCAACTGAGACTTGCCATGAGAGGACTGACAAACAAGGGCATGGACAGGATCCAAGACTGTATTGCTCTTCTTGGGGTGGTGTGGGGAGCGTGGCATGTAGCTTGGAAGTGGAGCAGAGGGAGGTGAAGGGAGGCTCAGCAAGGAGAATGTTTGTTTTTTTTCTGGTTGATTCAGTGCTGGTTAAAGGTGCCCTACAGAATAAAGTCCTGAATTTATCCACACAGTAGGTATAGCATAGGCATAAACAGGGCATACCTCCCCCCACGCCTCAGCTGTGACCTGGAGGGGATGAAAGAGGTCTCTGTACCGTTATCCCATCCTTTATCTTCTTCATGTGGTGACAGGGCCCAGTGCTGTCTAGCTCATACTCTGATCCACGAGAGCCGAGTTCTGGCCCCAGCTCTGCCGCTCGCTTGCTGTATACTGTTGGGAAGCCTCTTTGTCTATTTCCCAATCTGAGAGCTGATTCTGAGCTTCCTTTGCAGAATGCTTGGAAATACGTGGCTGATGAGTTCCATGTAAGAGCTAAGCATGGCTTTGCTAGGTACTTCCCGTGCGTCTCAGCTATCCTTGCTATCTGTCTGGGTAGGATCCAGCCTTCCCAGCAGCAGTTTGACTCTATCCCCCTGCCTCCAGGGACCTGGATGCTTTTTAATACCCTTGACAAAGTGCTACTTGAGGCACCCCTTGATAGACTTGAGGCAGTAAATGCCAATGCTTAGTTTTCACTCATTTTTTATACCATAGAAAAACAATCAAACAACTCTTCTTTTGCAAAGAACTCAGAGAAACCCCAGCAGGGCAGAATGCTTTTAACACTATGGAGTCTTATCTGAAATCTCTAGGTTTATCTTGTGAATCATGGTTGTAAGTTGTCACCATGGTGCCACCACATCAGTTTCAAAGACAGGGGAGAGCTGAAAGCGAAGCTGCTGTGGCTTAATCACCCAGTGTTTCCACTCTCAGCGTGGAGCCGCTGCATAAGTTTCAGTGAGACCAAGGAGACTGGGTAAGCATGCTTCCACAGGTTCTCTGGCCTTGCTGGAATTAATGCAGGGGCTCTACAGAGAGTAACTGAGCTGCCCAGCATGGTCTCCATTGAAATGAGCCCTAAGGGCTCCTTACTGAGCATTAGCCACCAGTCAAGGAGAGAGTGCAGCTGCAGGAAACATGCTTCCCCCAGCTCCATGGTCTCGCAGTTAAGCCACTCAGAGTGGCTCCTCTCAGCATGCAAGTTGAGGGGACAGGAGACCACTACAGTTTTGAAGGGTGGGAAGCAGAGTGGCTGGGAGCTATGCATCCTGGGGTTCTGGAGTAATGAAAGTAAAGTGTTTTAGCTCCTCTGACTATTCAAACAAACCCTTGAATGGCATGGGTAAAAGCTTTCAAAGATACATCTTGTTCTGAGAGGTTTATCTTTAAAACACAGTGGGTATTTATGATGTGTTAATGCCCTTTAACTGGTGAACAAGGTTCTTTGAGTAAATGTGATATCTTTTATTAGACCAACTAAATAGTTGGAAAATGTGTTCTTTTCAAGCGTTTGGGCACAAACAACCTTCTTCAGGCATAGGGAAAGTCTGCTGTTGTTTTGTGTTCTGGGTAGAATAAATTACCCAAAAAACCTTGTCTGCTTATGTCCTTAGACCAACATGGCTACAATCAACACCCCTGAAACACAGAAGATACCAAATTTAACTGTGAAGGATCCCATTTTAAGCACCATTATGACGACTTAAAGGTAAACTGTGACATGACCCTTAGTATTCCAGCTACATAGTTGGTCCAGTAAAAGACATCACTCTAAGACATCCCTGCCTCTTGCATAATTTTTGATCATCATAGCTACAACATCACTTTTACACTACCAGCGATGGTCACATTACATAGATCAGCATTTTATGTTGAGGCCAAAATAGAGACAGAGTTCTTATGCAGGAATTCAGGTCCCCAGGAGGAGTTCAGATCTTTGAGTTTTGGTTCATTTCTAATATAATTTTGCCATGCAGTATGTAATTTATTTTAACCTCCATAAAAAAGGTTGTCTAGCATTTCACACTATTAAAAGGTAGGGTCTACAGTTCGGCGGGGAAAAGACTTCTAATGTGATATTGCTTTCTTGTTTCTGAAACCCAAATATTAAGTGAGAAAATTAATTTTATTAGAGTATTTGTAGAAATTTTCCAGCTATCCATGTATTTGATGGTTATGGGTATTCACAAATATTTAAGACCAATACACTGCATTTATTCTTCATATCAGCCATTTCTTTTTAATTTTTCATGATGCATAATTGGTCATATAATATTTCTTTTTAGCACATCTCTCTTTCACAGGTAGTAGCTTGTGTATGGCTTGGTTTTGCCCAGACAAATTACTACTTATCTGCAGAATCACGCAGACTCATTGAAGTCTATGGAGAGACATTAAAGATGAAAATTGACTGCAATAATAGATCAGCCTGTCTTTGTAAATGACAAGTTTTGCTACACTTCCCACCCTCAAATACTTTTAAAGTAATTTTTTAACTAAGTGATAGAATGGATGGATCCGTTAGTTACTTTTTGATGTATGGGAGAAGAAACATAATCACTAACCTACTAAGGAGGGAGGAGGGTATTGTACAGTGTTGATCTAAAGCAACATCGGTTAATAAAATATACTTGGATCTCCTTTTTCAGTGTCCTGGTGTATCATTTTTATGGAAAATGAGACTAGAACTTTGATACTTAAATACCGATACCAAAAATCTGATTACTATGACAAAGCTCAGAACACTGAAAGAATGGCGTTCATTCTTTACCATGGCATGTTATATTTTTTTCCTACAGTGACACCCCATCACTTTAAAATGAAGTAGCAGAATAATGGGTCTCAGAATAATTTGCAATCTCACCCCCACTCTTCCCCCAACACACATACCCTCATATATACCCCATGTGACAGACATCTTCAATTTGTTCCCCTAATAATGTTATTCTCCTGTAGTTAACTTTAAATCCTTCGGTTTTACAATGATTCTGCTCTCAATTTGCTTGCACTCAGAAAGGCATTTAAGACTTATACAAACTGTACCGAGATGATGTCAAGACCTTTCCAAGTTTTTTAATGAAAAAAGGAAGAGAAATTAATTCACTTCCCATTTGTTTGTACTTAATTTAGTTTAAAAAAGGATGAAGTATTTGGCCATGAAAACTCACCCCCACAGAACAGCTAACAGGCTAATAGCTGGAATAGGAAAAATTCTAGGTTCATTCCTTGCTCTGCCTGTCTCAAAACTGGGATTTGAACCTCAGTCTGCTACATCTCAGTTGAGTGCTCTAACCACTGGGCACTCACGATGCTGTTCAGTTATCTAATCTATCAGGCTATTGAAAATGGATTCCTTATCACTGAACAGCATCCTGGAAGCCACATGCACTTTCAGATTTAAGAACTATTTCATGTGCTTTAAACAGGAGGGAGGTGAACTTTGATGGGAAAGAGTTGTTCTTTACTGGAATCAAGCATGACTCTGCTTGGTCTCTGTCCATTAAAAAGCAGCTTGTAGAAATAAGTGAAATGGAATTCAACTATTTTAAAGGAGAATGCTAGGGACTTTCTAGATTCAATAGGTAAAAAGCTTTCCAGGTTGCATTGCCTGCACTGGGAGCAAACATTTTCTGGCACTCCTTCAATGGGTTGCAGAATTATTGCCCACTGAAGAGATGGCTGGTTGCAATTGCTGGCTAAAATATTGGATGGTATGTCCAGTAACATGACTGAGGGGAAGCAACTGAGGTAGCAGCTTTGGGCACCACAGAGGGAGACAGAGAAGGTATGAAAATGGCTGTCACCACAACTGATGGCTGGCTGTGCTACCGCCCCCTTTAAGCTGCTGTCCAGGGCATGGAGCTGCCCTGTTTTGCCTCTGGGCATGTCTGCTTTTGGGTAGTTGACTTTGGAAAGGCAGAAACAAAGCTGTTACCTCAGACACAGCTCTTGTCCTCTTTCTCCACACAGCTGCTAACAGGAATGGGATCCCAGTCTAGGTATGTTATGGAAAAGAGAAGAGAGAGACTGCAGTTGACGTTAAAAAGTGCTAGAGCTTCAGTGCATACGTGTATTAGGTCTCTTGCATTTACAAACAGTTAGTTAACAGTTATGTGGAACAAAACTGTGTCCATGTCTATGTCCATGTCCCAAATCCACGTCCTGAACCTCCCCCCAGTCTTTCCCTCATCTTCTGTCTCTTCCAAAACCCGATTATAAAATAAATAAAAATCCACCTCTACATAGTGCTAGTAACTTGTGTGCAGAGCCTGCCAGCTTGCAGCAGGTACCCCATAAAGTCCAGCCAGTCTACACAGATATTTAGCAGCAATCCATTTACAAAAAGCGTCCTCTTTTCTCCTACATTTTCTCCTCTGAACTGTACACAGAAGAGGAGATTCAGGTACACATGACACTGTCTTGGAATTTGTCCAGCATAATTTCTTACCAAAGTTAGGCACCTAAAAAATTTTAAGTCATCAAAATCCATCAGCACCACTAAATATGTGGTATGAGCTAACCCTAGGTGGCAAGCAGCTCAGGTACAAAACAGCACTTTTTTGCCACAGCTGGTTGCTCATTTCCTAATACACTGAAGTGTTTCCCCTTAAGCCTATGGGTCTGTCATCAGGCACAAATTCTTTCCCTCTTATAAATGCAGATTGACTTTGCCTCAGTATCGTTTCTCCACTCTAAGGCTGATGACAAAAGCCCTTTGTACTCAGCTGAATGTCTATACTTTCTTGCTGCAGCATGCTACTGCTGCTTTTCTGAGTATAGTTAGTTACACACATTTCTCATGACAGAGAAATGAAGGTTCAGAAAGCCTAGTTTCCTAATCGATAGCAAGTGAACCTCACACTTTCAGTAGAAATACCTATGCAAGGTATATCATGGGATGCTGACTAAAAAAGTGTTATGCTGATGCTTCTTTGCTTTACACTATCATTTACCCAGGAGTTAAAATGCATAGCGAAATGGTACAATTCTGATTCAGAATTGTTTTGCACGGGGGAAGTTGTTATACTGGGTGCAAAGCAATGGTGGATTTGACCTGTTTGTCTCTATCATCATCTCGGGCAATACTAAAAGGTTAAGAGATTTATTCAAGGTATACTTTTGGAAGGCATGTGGAAGCAAGGAAAGAGGAAAAGGACAAAGGAAAAATGATTGACATTTATGATTGACAAGACCTTGTTGTAATTCTGGGCATAGAATGAAGCTTTGTTATTGTTTTTAAATCCTTATTAAACTGAGAAAAGGTGCAATGAATGGTGCAAAAAACATCTCCAACCAATACTTCACACCGGATAGCAGTGCTAAGTTGATTGTCTCTGGCATTAAGTTGTAAAATAACAACAGTCTAGAACAGTGTAATTGAACCTTTCAGAGTCCTTTTGACCTAGCTGCACTGTGGGCCACCACTCCCCTGATGGGCCTAAGATGGGCCTGTGGTTAGAGGAAGAGGGTAGGGGAAAAGTTGCCTTTGTCAGAGGACTTGGACAGCACAATAGGGACAGCAAGAGAACTTACTTCTGAGTGCAAAGAGGATCATCAGGACAGCACTGAGCATAGAAGGGAGCACACCAGGGAAAGCTGCTTGCCACTTATTCCCTGCACCATGAGCCAGATCCAGTCATTTTGGCTAAGTATAGACGTTCAAAAAGCCCAAGGCAGAATGGATCCAAGTTACATGACTTTCTGTAAGCCTAGGTTAGATCAGTAGCAAACAGTAAACGCATTCACCCTTTAATGGGGAGAAAGGGGCCATGCAGGCTGCCTGCGCTGGCCAAGGGCTGTAGGTTGGGTGCACTCCTGCATGCCTCCCAGTATACCCTGTGGGCTCCCCAGGCTTCAGAGTGCAGCTGAATGCCCAGGCCACCCTTCATTGGCTTCCAGGCACAGGCAAATATGCCCTCACACCTCCCTACCATGACCCTTGTAGCTAAGAGCCAAAAAAACCTTTCAGCACCCTAGGTGCTCATGGCCCAGGTATCAGCCAGCAGTCGCTGAGCTGTGGAGGTCACAGAGTTGCCTCTATGCAGGCCCAGTCCCAATGTTCTGCCCCCTGCCACCCTAACCCACAAAAGGTGAGTTGTCTGCACTAGCTCCTGCTAGGGAAGAGGGGGTCCATGCTGGGGTCTGGGAGGTAGGATGCCTGTCTCTGGCCTTTGACATGTGGAGTGCAGGAACAAGAGTCAGGCTCCATGGGGCTGTCCCTGAGTACAGGGGCATGAGGGTCTCTGGCTGGGTCCTTGGAAGCCAGGGCTGGCCTCAATGGGGCTGTACACAAGCACAGGGGCATGGGGTTCCCTGACTGGGTGTGCAGGAGCAAGGGTCAGGCTCTATAGGGCTGTGGCCAAATGTGGGGTTTCTCCTGGGCTTGGTGTCAGGGATGTGTGTACATCATGGGGTGCTTCATGACAGGGTGCAGGGTCACAGCCTAGAGACATGGGTGTCCAGGTCCTAGGGCTCATGAAGGGGACACTGATGCCTCCCTTCCCCTCTCCACCTCTCCCCATCTCCTCCCCCACTTCATGCCTGCAGCTGACAAATGTCCAGAGGCAGGAGTGGGGGCTGGGGAAAGGATCTGTGCTGGATCATCTCTGGAAGAACTCATGGACAGGAGTGCTTGGCTGGGGCAGCCAAGCATGAGCCACTTGCTAGTGCACCTCCCTGCAAGGGGGAGGCTTGTGTGGGGCTGCAAAGGAGGCTGGGATGCTAGAGGACAGCGATCTAACTTGAACTGATAGGGGATCTGGCACAGAAGCTAAATTCACAGGTCTAACCTAAATCAATTAGATCTGAGTGCACATCCAACTAGGTCCATCTTAGACCAGGTTCCACCATCTTTTGATTGGTTTACATGCACCGAGCTTCTGTAAAGTTATGGGTTTAGATTGATTTCTGATATGTGTAATGTCTGTACTTGGATCTGGACCCCTTTGGGTCCAGATCCAGGCTGCAAATAAAGTACCACTCATCTAGAAAAAAGTCAAGACTTGCCTATGTGTACTGGAGTTGTTACTTGCTGCTTTGTAATAAATCCTCCTGTTTCAGTAATCAGGTATTAAGATATTGTTAAACTTGGCTGATGTTCTCATCTGGATTCTAAGTTTAGGTACATGCAGAGCTTACACTTAGATTGAGCTAAGCAGGGTTAGGTTGAACTAAATACCCATCTGTACACATAAATGGGGTAGGGAGGGAGTTTAAATCAGGTCAAAAATGATGGTCCTAAGATAGTTCACTTGAGGAGGTGAACTAACTTAGATTGGGAATGGGTTAGCCCACCCTAGTGAAAATCTGTACGCATTTAGAATGCAGCCCCAGGGCTGGGAAAACCTAGCTGCTTGCCCCAGCCCGGGGCAAGCAGCTTCCTAACCTTTCCCCATGGCTGAACCTGACTGGGCTCTTTTTAGCCCCCATTCTCCCCTCCAAATCCTTCCACACCCAGACAGACAACCCTGCAGCCCCACCCCATGGACCCATCAACTACCCTCACAAACCTGCCATCCCTCCTGATCCCACAAACCTCCACTTCCAGGCCCAGTTAGACTTCCCCAATGTTGCCTGACCCTCCCCTACCCAAAGCTACACTGGGTTTTCTGCACAGCTCCCAGCACAAGCAAATGTCTGTACATGCTTCTCCCAGTTTATTCTCAAGTGGCTCAAAGTAAGCTGCATGACTGTAGAAGGGATGTGGTGAATGTTTGTACACCCCCTTTTGACTAGCTGATTTGTAGTTTGGTTCAGGCCCTTACAGAATAACCCCACATTTTGTAGGTTGAAACTGGACCTGAATTGAATGTTGCAGTTCAGTTCTGTTTATATTCACAACACACTTACCCCTAAGGGTCATTTGGGATTCACTCTCTCAAATAGGACATTAGGGGCTATGCTCCTTTGAATAGTACTCTAGATCACAAACTTCAGGAGAGTAATAGAGCCACCTGACAGTCTTGCCACTGCCTGTTCACTTGGGCTTCAAGGTTTTGGGCTGATATTAGATGTTTTTCATTTGTTATTAGATTATATTAATCTGTTGTGCGCTCAATATCCGCAAACTCATAATGCATTTTTTGCTTTATTACAGAAGGACCTCTTGGCAAAGTGTAGTTACATTTCAAGACCAAAGCAATATTCTCAAGTGCAGTTACGACCACAGAAGACATAACCATTGTATATATTCTTGGTAAAATTGGTAAAGTATACAGAAAAAATAACTAGGGTTAAGCAGTTTTCTTCCTGTTACCTATACTTAAACATAATCCTAGCAAGAAAAGCTGTATTTCATGATAAAGGAAAAAAAAAA
>NW_017729024.1:35769014-35776761 GCF_001723915.1 Gavialis gangeticus | reverse complement strand
AAAGCAATATTCTCAAGTGCAGTTACGACCACAGAAGACATAACCATTGTATATATTCTTGGTAAAATTGGTAAAGTATACAGAAAAAATAACTAGGGTTAAGCAGTTTTCTTCCTGTTACCTATACTTAAACATAATCCTAGCAAGAAAAGCTGTATTTCATGATAAAGGAAAAAAAAAAAAAAAGTAGACGCAGTAGACTTCCCCAACATAAAGAATTTTTTCCCTCTTTGAAAGTGCCATACATTAGGCCCTGGTGCACTTGTAGTATTAAACAGACAATATTAACATTCGTCTAAGAGACAAATGCTATCATACCTTTGGGAACAGTATTTAACAGGTGCACTAGGAGTCAGCTCTGGTTAGCAGAAAAGAATAGTCTGTAATAACCAGATTAACCTCATGATCTCTAAAATGTAGCAGATATAGCTTCTCAGTTCCTGTGGTAAACCAGCTGTTACACATTGTATCAACAAATATTTCAGCTGTACCTTAAGTGACATGGATTAGATTTTGAATGGGCAGCTTTCATGCTCATAAGTATTTCAAAGGAGGAACCCCTCTTTATATTTGGCAAACTAACCAATGTAATAATATTGCTCCCTTAGGACCCAATCATATATTGCACTCCCACTGACTGCCTACACACAACCCAAGTAAAATTAAATTGCACTCTGTTAAATCCTCATGTATCACATCCATTTCCTGACAGATTTTCTATTTTTATTCATACTGAGAGATACATTCCCTGAATTTAAGTTTCTGGGGCTCTACAAATTTATATGAGTCTACCAAAGCTTATTGAAAGAATAGAGATCTAGGATGCTTTCTTTAGTATATACACATTACATCCCAAGAACAGTGTCCAGCTACCAAAAGTCAAAAGGTTCTGACACAGTAGCATCCAGAGGACCTGGAAATCTTTACCACAACCCTCCATCTCAGATTCTGAACATATTCACTGGGGGAGAAGATGCAACAGCCTTATTTTACTGATGGGGAATGGAGCAACCAAAAGACTGACAACTTTACAAATTTCTCTGAGATACAATCTCATGACTTATTCATTCATAATAAAACCAAAGAGATGGAGTGAAGTTATGTACATGTTTAGTCTTTAAGAGTTAATAACATAATAAATTCTAAGTGATGTTTTCTAATATTTGAGATATAGAATGCCACAAATTTTGGGAAAATGGCTTTAAGACTAATAAAGCCCCTGAGTCACACCCCATTTGCTACTGGATCACACCCAGTCAAGTAGTTTTGCTACTTGCCTCTATCATTGTTACAAAAAACCTCACAATCATCAAGCACTTCACTGACCCAGACAGAGCATCCTATAAAATAAGTTATATGTGCCAGAGACACCACCACAACCTCCTTCCTCTTTGACTAGGGTAAATATAGTGCAATGGGTACAGTCGCTCAGGAGAGCTACTCAATAAAAACATGCAACCTGATTCATTCGACTGACTTGGGCCAGTTACTTTCCATTTGATTTTTATGCTATCTTTCATGCAGACTTCAAGGGAAAGAGAACAAAGATAAACCACAGTACAAGCAAAATTCTCATATATAGAGGACAATCAGGCTCTGAAATCCTCTATGAATGAAGCATTTGTAACATTACTGAACACACATGAAAATATATTAGGGACATCTATTTTATATTTTATAACTCTTTAAATTGCCACATTATACTAGTATGTAAGACATTTAACATATTACTTTTATCAGTATAATTACATTTTAATAAATTATATCATTAATCTTTTATACCTATGTAATCAAGGTTCACTTCGCACTGGGAGCATTGTTGTAATTTTGAACTAAGCAAGAGGAAATATATAGTTACATTGTTCCCAAAGCAAAACAGAGGCACAATTTTTTCCCTGGACCTAAAGGCCCCCTTTTCTGGGGCAGACACTTTTGTACACAGAGCTTTAAGGAAACAGAAATCATCTTTCCTGGCTTCAGACCTGCTGAGTAATGAAGATGACAATCATGCTGAACAAGGGGAAATTCATGAGATGGAAGACAAGAACTATGCTTTCATGTGAAAGCTAAAAAGATTAAAATTCACAAGACCTCACCCTAAAGCTATGTTAGCAACATTCAGAAAGAATTATATTAGGCCAACAATATCTAGTCTGAGTGACCACTCATTAGAGGACTTCAGGCATATCAGGCTTCAGCAAACTCAGGGTAACTGGTTGGAAGGTTTTCTGCAGAAGATGTTGTAAGGGATAAAGCAGTTCAGGAGAGCTGGGATTTTCTAAAAGAGACTAAATTAAAAGCAAAATGTCAAAAAACGTTGATATGGAAGGTGGAAAGCGCAGTAAGAAACCTACATGGCTGCACTGGGAGATCTTTAATTATCTGAAATTCAAACCAGAATTATGCAGAAGGTAGAAGCAACAACACATGATTATGAATGAATATAAAAATTTGCACAAGCATATGTAAATAAAAATCAGAAAAGCAGAGGTACAAAATTAGTCACAATTAGTAAAGAACAGAAAAAGAAAAAGATCCATAAACATTAGGGATTAGAGGATAACAAATGGAAGTATGAATCTATTACGGGAAAGAGATCAAAGAGTAGATGGCACAGAGAAAGATGAAATATTTTATGCCTTCACTCTTCAAAAAAATTAAATTATTACTAACTACTACATGCAGTTAATTTTAACAAAAGAGATAGAAGCCCTGGCCAGAATAGGGAAAGAACAGGTTAAAAGTATTTTGGTGAGGAAGATCTATTCACATCAGCAGGGCCTGATGAGATTCACTGTAGAGTACTCAAGGGACTAACAAAAACAATCTCTGAACCATCAGCACTTGTCTTTAAGAACTTATGGCAGACAAGGGAGGTCCCAGAGGAGTGAAGGACAAACATAGTACCTATCTGTAAAAAGAGAGAAATGGAGGACCTGGGGATTTATAGACCAATCAGTGTAACTCCTGGAAAGACATTAGAACAAATTATTAAACACTCAATTTGTAAGTACTTGGAGGATAATAAAGTGATTAAAAACAGTCAACACGAATGTGTCCAAAGAGTTTTGAACCAACCTAATTTTCTTTCTGGCAGGGTAACCAGATGACTGGACAACGAAGGGAGCAGAAAATGTATTTTAACTTGACCTAACTAAAGTTTTTGATACCATTTCACATAAGCAAACTAAGCAGTTATGGTCTAAGTAAAAAGCACCAGCTTACAACTAATTGAAAAAAATACCTATCATGATGCATTGTCAGATTGGAAGGGAATTTCACATGGTGTCCTTGACAAAGTTCTGTTCAATGTTTTATTAATGACTGGAAGATGGAACAGGAAGCACAATTATAAAATTTGTGCATGACACCAAACTTGGAGGGTTTTCAAAGCCTTTGAAGGACAAGGTAGCTTTGAATTCTTATTCTAAAAAGTTGGATATATCATCAGAAAGATGGAGAAAAATACACAAGAAATGCACAGCAATTAGCTAAGCAGCAATGAAGCAGAAAAGGATCTAAGCGATAACTTGGATCACAAATAGAATAAGGATCAACAGGATATATTACAAAGTAAGGTTAACCTCATTCTGGGATATGCTAACAGGATTGTTATGTGGAAGGCAGGGAGATTTTTATTCTATTCCACTCCTATTAACAAGGTGTGTCCTCTAGTAGAGCAACCAGTTTTGGACACCACACCTTTAAGAAAGGTGCAAACCAGTGGTGATCAACCTTCTGGTGCTGCAAACTGGATGAATGGGGCAGGGCCAGTCCACAGGCCAGTATATGGGCCCTGCACTGCCTCCAGCCAGCCAGTGTGTACCCAGATCAGGCAGTAGGTCACCTCCATGTGCCAATCTCATGTGCCATCTGGCCCGCAGGGCTTTCCATGAGCCTGAAAGTTTGGCAGCAGGGGAGAAGCAATTGCCGCCACTGTTGCCGCACCACCAAATTTCCAGAACCACAGGAACCCCTGCAGGCTGGCTGACATGGTTGCTATGGGCTGGATCTATTCTATTGACCAGGGTTTGAGCATCCCTGGTGTAGACCATTAAGAGGAAGTGTAGCATGGAGAAACAATGTGTTGTCTATAAAACATGATCTCTGAGGAAAGGATGAAGGAAGTTGGTTAGTCTAGGAAAGAGAAGACAGAGGTGGGATATAAAGGGTCTTCTAATATGTAAAGCATGGTTATAAAGCTATTATTTCTCATGTGTTTTATGGATAGGACAAGAAGAAACTGGCTTAATATGCAGTAACCAAGCATAAGGCTAGATTTCAGTGAGGGAGGGTAAGGGGAGCATACTATATACACAGTGAAAAACTCCTTGTGGAAGTTGTTGAATTTCTTTCATTGGAGATTTTTTTTAAACGTAGAAGGAAGCTGATTAGATGACTTCTGAAAGCCCCCTTTAGCCCTAATCTTCTATGACTTCTATTATTTAATACATGCCAGAACCAAAGGTTGATATGAGAGTTGAACTTCCTTTCTAGGGGGAAAAAAGTAATCAAAAGTCCAGAAAAGGCTACCTCAGCTCAGCCTATTTATTGTACGTCTTGGTGAGTATTTGAAAATTGAATCCAGCTCTTGAACAAGTAAATGTGTATAGTGCACATCTCCAAAAGCCTGGCCTTGAAAGTAATTGTGATATATTAATATTTCATTCTCTATAAATGCCCTGTACATGCTAACCCCATCACCTAGATCAACATTTTTTTTCCTTAAATAATATATTAAAAAATTATGCCCTAGAACAGGGGTTGACAATCATTTCAGCTGGAGGGCTGCTTAATGAGCTTTGGTGAGCTGTCGAGGGCTACAGGGTTAGCTCTGCCCCTTGACAGATGCCCTAGTCCTGGGACTCCACTGGGAAGCAGGAGGAAAGGCACAGCAGGTGGAAGAAATGAAAGCCAGCTCCATCACTCAGGGCTTCCCCCAGTGCCACGTGAGTGCAAGGAGCTGTGTGTGCCGCAAGAAGTCCCACATGATGTCTGAGCCTCAGGGCATGACAGAAGCAAAACTAATGGACTTAAAAATGTTTGGCAACAATTTATGTTGCATGGGGGACCTACAGGCCAGGGCACCTAAGAGCCTAACTGAACATATCTAACTCACTTAGTTAAAAGATTGTTATAAATATTTGACATTGAATTATATTGATGCCAGCTGGTGGTTGGTATTTGTACCTTAGCCAGAAAGATGTGCAAGTCTGTACCTGTAAGAGTCTCTGACTTAAGCCAGTTAGGACTGGTAGTTTTGCTGTGAAGAGGCTCAGTGCTAAAATAAGTTAACCTTTGTCAGGCTCCTTGGCTCTGAGTGATTACTGAACAACTTGCTAAACAGGAGAAAAGACATGTAATTATTCCTCATTCCTCACATTGCAGGGCCCACTAAAGGCTCTAAGTCAGCCTAGCCCTCGGTGTTGTATTAAAGAAGCTTCCTGACTTTACAGTCTTAGAACAATTTTGATATAATGTAAGTTGGTGGGTTTGGCTAAACTGAGATTACGACCTTTAAGATACATGAAAGAGAGGCAACAATACTTTGAAGATTTTGGAGGGGTGTGGGAGCAGTATGGGGGGCTGTGGATGTATGTGTAAGGGGGGTGCTTATGTGGGGTGGGGGGAAAGATGTGTGCATGGGTGTGTATGTGTGGGGGGATATATGGGTGTGTATGTGTGTAGGGGTGTGGGGGGTATGTCTGTGTGTGGGGATGTATGGGTGGGTGTATGGGGGTCAGTATGGGGTTTGTGGGGGCTGTGGGATGCATGGAGGGGGAGGCTGGTTAGAACTGAGTAGAGGGGGTCTGTGGATGTAGGGTGTGGGTCTGGACCTTTGGGGCACTTACAGTCCATGGCAGTTAGAGCCCTCCTGGTAGCACATGGCCCCAGCAAGCCCCAGGATTACATGTGGCTGGGCTGCCTGCTCCACTGCATAGGGCTCATACACCTGAGCCTTGCACAATGAAGCTGGTGGTACAGGTCATGGGACTGGGCCTGGGTGGCAGGGAGAGGGGAGAGCCAGCCTGGCTCCATACCATGGAGCTCCCCGCCATTCCTCATGACCTGCACAAAGGAGTAAGTGAGGCCAAGCTGCCAGCTCCATCGCGCAGGCTCCCTTCAGAGGCATGCAACTCAGGTGAAGAACTCAAAAACTGCATGTGAGCCCCATGCAATGGAACCACGCCCCTGTTGCCCTGAGCTCCATGCTCCTGACACCCCACCCTGGGTCCCCTGTGGGCCCTGGCCCCCCTTTCTTGCCCAGCTACCACTTCGCTCCCACCCATCACTGATACTGCTACTTTACCCCTGCTGCCAGCACCACCACCATTTCCCCCACCTGGTGTTGCCCTTCCCCTGCCATTTCCCTACTTTCTCCCATCCTACATGTCATTGCCCCTCCTTCGCCTGCCCTCTACTTCCCTTCCTCTGCCACCCCCACTGCCACTTCCACCCCCATAAACACTGTTTCCCACAGGGTCAGGGCCGTCCCACAGGCAAGGGTGGGAATGCAGTGCATACCGCCTCTGTGGGAGTGATCAGGTTCAGCCCCATCCAAGCAAAACAGGGGTAGCCTGATGCCAGGCCAGATACAGTCCCCACAGGCCAAATGAAAATCTCCTGGTCAGCTGGATGTGGCCCACAGGCCATATTTTGCCCACCCCTGTACTATGTATTTGTTAACTCAAAATCAATAAGTTAGGCAGAGATCTGCTTCCTTCAGAACCTGAATTATAACCACTTAACATTATATAAGATAAGCCACTTCACATCGCAGCAACTAAGTATAACAGGTATATGACAGAGCTCCTGCAGCATACAATTCCCACAGTCAGGTGCCATGCCCCTCCACTAGAAGTGGGAAGAGAGGGCATTCCTTCATTTTGAGCAGGTAGCCATGGAGGAGAGAGCTAAAGCAGGTGAGGGACTAATTACAGCTTTTCTAGGGACACACAGCAGGGAGCAAACCACTGCAGAAAAAAGGGGGCAAAGTAATTTAACATTTCCCACAGATCAAGGTCAGAAAAAATGGATGGCTTGGACACACAACAGATTTGCAACATATGGGCACACCATATAGAATCCTGTAGTGGTGCAGAAATACCCCTGGAAATATTAGGTCTACAACTATACTGCTGTGAATGCCATGTGTCCAAAGCTATCTCAGTGCAGTTCTTTTGAAAAGACACTATATTAGTGCCCACTGCAAGCAGCTACTTCCAAGTAACCATTCATTTGTCCACTCCAGATCTCAGTATAATTCATATCAAATGCATCAAAAACAATGTAAAACTTACACCAGTTTTTGTCATGTTTCTAGGCCCTGAGTCACCATTACTTCAGTGTCAGAAAAGTTGTATTTGATTCTTACACTGACAGGTGAAGCCCAGTTTAACATTGGGCCTAAGATCTGCATGCCTTCCCTGCTTTTCCCCATACATAAAATGTTGATAATAGAACTACCATCACTACAATAGCTTCCAATTCAAGACATTGTTTAAATCAGAATAATTATTTATGTCTTTCCCACCTATATCTGCTCAGTATTAGCACTAATAAAGTGTCTCTTTATCGACTATTCAGGTAAGATTTCTCCATAGCAAAATTTAAATTTTTTCATTAGACACAATTTATAATGCTTTGATTGAGTTTTGGGGCGCATTCATAGCGGGTGTACTGGAGTATGACCTGGATTATATTTGTAAGCCTAATTGGAAAAACATTACACTGAACACTTAATAAT
>NW_017729024.1:35760948-35764014 GCF_001723915.1 Gavialis gangeticus | reverse complement strand
TGTCTCTTTATCGACTATTCAGGTAAGATTTCTCCATAGCAAAATTTAAATTTTTTCATTAGACACAATTTATAATGCTTTGATTGAGTTTTGGGGCGCATTCATAGCGGGTGTACTGGAGTATGACCTGGATTATATTTGTAAGCCTAATTGGAAAAACATTACACCGAACACTTAATAATATGACACACTTGTGTTGTGATGGCTGCAGCAGTTCTAAAAAACTAAATCAGTAGCAATTACCATTACCACTATAAATGTTTATAAATGAAGCATTTCAATTATTAAGTCCCAAATTCCATTAAACAGACCCACCAAAAACTGCATCATATAAAAAAATAAATATACTCATAATAAGGTAACATGTAAAAGTAATTTCATGAGGCATAATTTTTATTAATACAATGATTCTTGCCAAGGTCATTAAAACTGGTATTTTCTCTATGCAATTAAGGAACAGCTTCTCATTTATGTAACATGTTCATATAATTTCCTGCTTAGCTGAGCTACTTTATTCAACTCCAAGCTGACTGATCTGCATGGCGTCTACACACATCTGAGCTCTGCTTTTCTCATGGCATCCAAATAAACAAAACTAAGCACTATTCTGCAGTACTATGTGAATCTAACTGTTCTGACACAAAACAGCTCCTAGAGTAGCAGAACTGGTCCACATGAGGTGGAACAGTAATTAAAAGGGTAAGGAAGCTAAAACTGTGTGGTCATAGTATTGCATTTCATGGTACAAGGTGAGCCTCTACAGACAAGCATGCTGCGCACCTAGATACTAGCAGGTTTCCTATTAAACTGTACATGCATCAAATACCGTGCCTCAAGCATGGGATATATATTTCAGTAAGGTGCACATGCATACCAAGTATCTTGCCATATACCTAGCTTTATAATTGCCATCAAACTATTTTTCAACCAATTTCATAATTAAAAAAAAATTCATTTGACAAAATATTTCCCACCAACACCCCAACATTAATGGAATTTACATAGAGCTAATTCCAACCAGAATATCAGTGACACTTATGTAAATGCATGCACAAAAGCTTTCATTGTAGTATTTTGTTTTTTTACTTCCTCTCCTGTCCAGAAATGCATAGTTATAAAATAATTTGAATAAAATGTAACTAACTTGCAAAACCTCAAAAGATCCATTCAAATTCAGCTGAAGTTGTTGCAAAGTTGGGGGCTAATTCTTATCCAAACCATCATTCAGTGACATTTTCTAATTCTAATGTTATTGGTCCTATGATGGGACCTATGATAGTACAGATTGTCAAATATATTTAGAAGCCTAGGGATGTAGTTTTTCAAAAGCACCTAAAATTGGTCTTAAATTTAGGTTTTCAGGGGTGCCTAATCTGTTTAGATGGGTTTGAAAAAACACTTCAAGCAACTCTGTCTATTAAAGCAGCTTTGAAAATAAGTCCCTTAAGCTCCTAGCTTCCATGGGAATACATTGTTAAAGACATATACCTGACCTAGCATTTTGAAGGATTGACATTTATGCTGTTTTCTCATTTTAAGTAAAGGGAAATTAAACATTTTGTTTTGCTTCTATTTATATTCTCTGGTTTTTGTTTATTCTATGTTTAGACTGTTTTCTCTCAAGTCAATAAAAAACAAGGAGCATCACACAAGTGATATAAGAATGATACAAAAGTATCACAACCTAACCCCATAAAAGTACCTTTATAGATTAGGACTTCATTTAAATTTGATAGGAAATGGCATAAAGAGTTTGCTGGGAAGTGAGGCATGCCAGCTTTGCTAGTGTCATGATTAAAAATATTGAACTATTGGGTAAATATTTCTAGAAGTGCAGCAAGTTATCATGTTCCAGCTTTGAGCTAATATTTCATAGTTAGGGGTCTATCCAATTTCAGTGGGAAAATATTCATGGTACATGTCACTACCAGATTAAGAAGATTAATTTATTGACTGGAAGATAACAATAGTGGAGGGGAGAAGAAGTTGTTTTTTATGTTCAGCCTTTGCAATAGCTCTGAAGGGATTACAACCCTCAACCCAGCTAGTTCAGTTTTTGAAAACAGAGTAAATATCCATAGGAGTAGGAATGTAATTTGGGGACTTCCACATTAATGAACTTTCCATGTCACCATCTATAATACAGTAACCTTTACAGCCATCTGGGGATTGGACCCCACTGTGCTGCAGTGCTATACAAACACACATGCCCTGTTCCAAAGAGTTGCCAGCAAAAGCAGCAAGATCAAGAAGGAGTGGAACCAGTGAAATATTACCCCATTTTACAGATGGACAGTTGAGATACAAAGATCATGATCTGTCCTCAAGATCTTGCAGCAAGTCTGTTGGAACTGAATCATTCCTCCAAGACCCTAATGTCACCTTTCCTCTCCCTTCCCAATCAACTGCCCTAATGTCACCTTTTCTTTCCTTTAGAACCAAATCCATTGAGATTGGAAAATGGCTTCCTTCATGACTAGCAGAAAGCTAGAAAAGGGAAGAAGCTTGGCTATCAGTATTCTTTTTTTCTGTTTCAGTCACATATATAAAAACTGAATTACAGGAAGAGGGGACAAAAAAACTAGACTTAGCTATATTTCAACAGTTACTTGAAAACCTTCACAAGATGTCACAAGCTGCTGCTCCCTGACACTGCCTTTATCTGAGCAAGTCTGGGAGGTGCACAAGTGGATGAGGGCCAAGGGCACAGACTGAAATGATCATCCACATAAGGTAGTCATTATGGACCTGGGCCTACAGATACCTAGTTAAAACCTAGAGATGCCAAGTAAGAGGGCACGGCTACACGTCACTATGCCAACACTGTTACTGCACCATGATTTAATACTTCCTTTTAGAAGTACTAAATCATCACACAGTAACAGCCTGTACTGCACCATATGTACAGGGCACGGTTATTTTTAGCAGCTACTTTGCCATAGTGGCTCACTCTACTGGGGGAGAACATCGCTACAGCGAAGTAGCTGGTGGTCATGTGTAGACACCCGCAGATGCTATGTCACCCTAGTGTGTTGCTACAATGACATAGCATCATGTGTAGATATG
>NW_017729024.1:35750957-35760734 GCF_001723915.1 Gavialis gangeticus | reverse complement strand
CCCCCCCCCCCCCGCCCCTTATCAACCCAATGATGTAGCTGAAACAGTGAAAATGCTGTTCATATAGCACTGAGAGTTTGGACTTCAGTGCTGGTAATTTGCTTTGGTGACGCTAACTAAATGGAGATGGACTAGCATAGGAGGGAAATGTAATGTGAAATGTAATGTTCCTTTCCTGTAACTCCTCATCCCTGTTTCTGGCCTCTCCATTACGAAGTGGGATTCACTCACTGCTGCAAACAACCGCCCACAAAATATTGGGATTTCTATTAGTGAGTTCCTAGAGTCCTAGCCACCCATGACAGCATCTTATCCTTCCTTTCTCATATCTCTTTCCCTTACAATAGTGGCCATGTCCACCAGCAAAACAGCTCCACTGATGAGTGTTTTTTCCCCTGTCTCCCAACACATAACCATTCTTAACTTCCCTACTTACCTCTTCTCCCATTTTCCATATAACCTTCTCAACGCCTCTACTAGTACCATGCCTGTCCCCATGGCTCTTATAGCTCAACTAATAGACCCTTTCCTTCCAACCACCACCATCACTTACTGTACCTGTCTTCTGCCACCCCATCTAGCTCTTCCACTAGCTGGCCGGATCAGTAACATTCCTACACAGGCTTTATAAGCCTCAGTTATGCCTACCCAGAAATCCTTGCTGCCCTCCCTGCTTCTACTGTGACTACCTATGCAAATTGCATTCTGAAAAAGAAAAAAAGAAATCACCAGTGTAGGCAATATCATAATCAAGGTCTTGTTCATTTCAAATGTCATACTTTTCAAACATCTGAATATCTGCACATGCTTCCTGCTGAGACAAACTGTCTTTCACATCAGATATACAAAAGGCCATATTGCACATACCCAGTTCCTCAAAATTACATTCATTCACACAACACTATAAACCCCAAATCAGAGTTGTTACATAATAAATAGCATTTGTATTGAAAGCATATCATGACAGTAACATATACAACTCAGTAAAGTCAGTATTTCAGCTGCCATATTCATACACAGTGGTGCAAGAATGAGAAAAGGATCCACTGAATTTGCAATGGAGAGTAGCAAAATATAGCTCCTAATGCTTTCCTCTTAATACTAAGACTGGCTCTGCTTACCTTTCTTACTATTAGGTCTGTCTCTAAAGAACTGCAAAGCTAGGTAGTCTTTTTACTTTATCTTTTTCTTCTCCCCAAGTATGAAAACCAATCTCTTTAATTATAAAGCTGCTTTATTGCATTCTTATTAATTCCCTTGCTTAACCCAAACTCCTGCCCTTGCTAATGCAAGATGTTACCATAGAAACATAATTAACCAACAAAGCCCTCTGTGCACTTCAGAAAACAATCAGTTCTGCTAAGTTATTACTATTTCAAATTAATAAACTGCCAATCTCTCCTCAATGTATAATAATGCTAGATATGGGCTGCTGAGCAGTTTGCAAACATGGGGAAATAACGTGTTCTTCATAAACCATTTGTCTTATTCTGTCCACCAAATGCTTTAAAGCAAATAACCATTACCTAAATGGACAGGATTGATGCCACTGCAATAAATCCTGAATCACAGCTAGAAAAAAATCCTCTCTCTTGGCTCTGTATGTAGGCACCTTTATTTAAACTGATTATTTACCAGTTAGCTAGTTTTGGCTGTCCTTCACTGAGCAGCAAAATCATCTGATGTACACCAATAATACATATTGGCTACTAAGGATAAAACACTGTCCTCTGATTACGAAAGACCTACACAAAAGCCTAGCTATTGAGTTTCAAGCCACGTTTTCTGTATGTCTTTTTTTACTGAGGGGAAGGGTGTCATTTTGCAAGGAGGTCAGAAGATCAAGTCAGCCCAGAAATTCACCCACTATTTACACATTATAAGTTTCATAACAAATTACTAGGTCTGAGCGAACCCATCAGCATATGTCAAAGAGTTAAAAGTTCTTGGCTAAAGACTGTGCTTTTTATTGACATGGAGAAAATGATTCTGGACAGGGTAGCATCTGACAGAAATTCACCAGAGTCTTGGGGTTGCGGGGAGGGGAGTGATAATTCAAGGAGTTCAAATTGGACTACAACAAACCCGGCTAGAGAATATAAAATGGCACAAACCCAGTTAAAAATCTCTTCTTACAGCAATACGGCTAACTCTGAAACTGTAAGAATATCATGAGTAAAATCATGAGAATTTTTAATAATAATCTTTTTCATTTATCTTCTAGCTGCAAAACTGCTAGGGTACCTATTTTCAAGCTTCTCAATGGGTGTGGAAGCTAGAAACTACGGGCACTTTTACACATGCACCCTCCGGGAGTGTGGGAGAGGGGTGCTTTAATTAGAGAGGTTCTGTCAGCCACTCTAATTAAAGTGCCATTGCAACTCCTGTATCACCATCCCTGTGCTTAAAAATGGCAGCAGGGGCATTTGAACTAAAGGTCGTTTGACAAGCTTTAGCTTAAAAGTGCCCTCACCATCATTTTTAAACATGGGGACACTAATATATGAGATGCAGAAGGCTGCTGGTGTGCGGTCATTGCCACGCTCCAGACTTGATTAACTGAGTCTGCTTCAATGTGCTGGAATTCCAGTGCATCAAAGCACCCTCCGTGCTCATGTATAGGCATCCTATTTTTTCTTAAGGGAAAGAAATGTTGTTATTCTCATTCAATAACAAAATCTGAGGACTGGGTTTTTCATTGGGGGGGAGGGGGGGAGAAATCAGGAAATGACCAAATATTATTTAACTTGCAATAAAAGTGGCCAAACTGACAACACTGAAGCAGAGGACATAGAGTATAAGAGTGGTAAGGGCTCATAATGATTTTAGGCTGCCTTAGAAAAGCATGATAGGGTAAAAAAGTAGGGCAAAGGTGTCACTCCATAGGCAAGCAGCAACACTATGTTTCAGGTAGAGGTGGTCTCCCCTTATTAGAAAAGTCATGTGGCCAATCTGGCAAGTAGTGCATGTAGCCACCATATTGAAATCCAAAATGGTTGCCATGAATTCACATTTTAGTCAATATTTCAGCTCCCAGCAGGGCTAGAAAATTAATTCCAATGGCAAACCAACGTACTATGAATTGGGAAGATCAATCATAACTTTTCCATCACTGTAGCCATTTTGGATTCCAAGATAGCCACCACAAAATTTACAGTTTTGTTCATTATTAGATACCCAAAAATTTGCAAAATTGCTACATCAGCTCTGTTCCGTTTCAGATGACCTTGACATGAAAAACCTCCGATGAAAAGGCTCACCCTTACTGCCCTTAAGTAAATGTTACAACAAAGCCCACAGCATCACTGGGTCTAGTGAAGCATAGAAGGTACGACTCAGAATCTCTAAGATGAACCATATGCCTCAAAGTAAGTTCATAGACAATGATTAGTCAAAGTACACTTGCTGGAATTGCACAAATAGACAAGGTTCAATGTAGGACAGTTGCTGAATTCAACACTTGTTATGGCAGTATTCTTAACAGACTATCATGTTGTGTTGAATCTGCACTGCAACATTCTCAAAGCCTCAACTGGCACCATTCTTGCTACAGTTCTTTTATACACAAAGGACATATTGAAAGACTGTTAAAAAAGTCACACAAGGTAGAAGATGAAGGGGAAACCCTAACAACAACATCAAGTGAAGAACACACTAGGATATCAAGTAGATCATCTACTCCAGCATTCCACTGGAGAATGTGCGTCTTCTGCCAGAAAGGTTCTAATAAGAGACTGAATCAAGTGTTGTTGTTTGAGTCGGCCATTGCAATACACAAGTATTGTGCAGAAGAAGCAGGTGTTACATTGTCAAATTTATGTCATAGATCTAACACATAATAACATTCAAAGCAATATGACATTTTTATAAAAAAAAATCATTCTGTGGTTGTCCCGTTCAAGCAAAGAATTAGATTATGATGTCACTGACCAACTTTCCAGTAGCATAGCTGTTACATTCAGAAACGATGACTGCAACTGTGGAAAGGAATGTGGTGAAAGAACTTTTAGTGCATCTGCCAATGATTGTCAGTCTACTTCAAGAATTTGTG
Source organism: Gavialis gangeticus (assembly GCF_001723915.1). NCBI lineage: Eukaryota > Metazoa > Chordata > Crocodylia > Gavialidae > Gavialis > Gavialis gangeticus. The sequence goes on along the minus strand of NW_017729024.1, from coordinate 35,756,683 downwards.
GAAGAACACTACCATCAAGGTACATTCAAATACTGAAGGAACTATTTGGAAGTAGTCAATACTCCCTTGTGCATCATCAGGGCTGAATGTGAAAGAAACTAACATGAGCGCTTATGTGGCCTTGAAGAAATGCTTCCACTGATAGCTCTGCATGTTCATACCAATTACACAAGATGAGGCCCAGTATATCTTGAACGTACAAAGGATTTAGCAAATTTTATTCCTATGTTGTATGCCAAGTTTGTGGAAGGACAATTTGGGGTCAAGACAATTAATCTCCCATTTGTAAACATTTCAACCAACCAAGCAATACAGCACATCAACAAGGTTTGCAAAACCGCTGGTGGCATAGTAAACAACACACAATGAACCAGCTAGGCAACAATGGGAGCTGAACTACATGAAAGAAGTCACTTAATTGAGGTGGAAAAGCAAATGTTTGGGATTAGTATGATAACATTTTTCATTCATAACAGGAGAAAAAGACATGACTGAAACAAGATCACAACAATGTCAAGTTGCTACAAGAGCAGTTCAAAAGGTTCCACTTGTTGAAAGGTTTCTAATGATGAGCTGTTATGTATTTCTATGGAAGATGTTGTGCTGCAAGATATTGCATTAGACCTTCTGAATGCACATGGCAAAGGAAGAGAAATTGCGAACACCATTATCTAGAAACATCTTACTGCAGGTGCTACCAAGAGTTTGTATGCAAACATACCCAAATCAAAACTGAAAACCTTCAAGGATGTAAAGTTAACTGTGGAACAGTGTAGGAAAATGAAACAGATGCAGAATGCAAAGGAGATCCAGCAAAGGCTATTCGCAGCAATTGCAGCAGGTAGAAGGTTCAATGTGCACTCTCTCCTACAGCATGAACTGTCTGGATACCCTTTGTCATTTTTTAAACCTGACAAATCACTCAATGTGGCTGACAAAGCAGTCTTTTGTCATGGATCTTGATTGGAGATAAAGCAGTAACTGTTTTGCCAGATGCTACTTTTAAGAAGTCAGCTGCTATTATCAATGGCACGGCTTTTCTACAGCAACTAGGAAAGCCAAAAACTGCCTGAACATTTGGAGATTTGGCTGCTTTTGTGCAACCTGTTTTTGCCAACTATTCCAAAATGTGCGCTTGAGTCAACATTGTTTTTGACTGATACATATCACCACCCATAAAGGGAGGCACAAGAGTATTGAGGACTCAAACTGCTAGGCAGATCCACAGAATCATTAGCAGCAGATCTCTTCCATTATTAGTATCATAGACTCATTTCATATCCTTCCCAGCAAACAAAGAAAACCTATTTAATTTTCTAAGTGAGGAGCTTCTTAAAGAATCATGCCAATGTTTCTGAAGTGAACAAGTACTCACTGTTGGTGGTTTTGCTGATGGAAAAGCAGAGCATTCCAGCTCATGCAGTGTTCTGCAGCTATATTTGCAGCAGGAAGAGGCAGACAGGAATGCTCTTATATGACAAATATGCAATTGGTCAGCAATACTCATCTCTAAGATTCTTCTGCAATGACACAACCATACTGGTTCTTCTTCTATGGCATAATTTTGTGCTTGTGGTTTAGATGAAGAGAAACTACTAAGATTCATGCCAGTTTATGATATTGTGTTAGAATTGCCTGAGCCAGTTCCTGCATCTCTAATTGGATTCCTCAGTGTCACTGGTTGTGATACCAGGAGACAGTTCAGTAGTCACACTAAGAAAATTGCGTGGAAAGTGTTCATTCAACATCCACATCTACTGGCAGGTCTAGAAAGTAGGCCTGATGTTGACAAGGATTTGTACACTTGTGTAGAAGTTCATTGTTTTGCTGCATCTGCCATCAACATCCTTGATAACTCTTCTGGATATTACAGTGAAATTATTGCATGAAGGAAAAGCTCTGGATAAAATTTTGCCTACATGCCTTGTGAACCATACATGTAGAGCCAGTTATCAAAGTCTCATTTGGTGAAATGTGCTTGAACCTAATCCACTATTGTCATCACCTGACCACTGTGGTTGGCAAGCTGAAAATGACATTTGTGTTCCCATCATGAACACACTTGAACCATTACCAGCAGAATACCTTTGGATAACAAGTTGCAAGTGCAAAATAGAATGCCAGGGACCAGCATGCCTATACAAGCAAGTTAGTGTGTCATGCTCTCCCACCTGTGTATTATGACACAGCAACTGCATAGACACATAATATTAATGTGATATATTAAATTCCAGAGCATTAATTAACCCCAGGACTGTGGCACATTGAGCTGAGGTGGTGCAACCCTGGCTGTCTGGGAGCCCAAGGAGTCAGTCTGCCATCCTGGGGCTGATCCTCCCTCCTCCACCAGATCATTGTGCTGTGGAGAACCTAGATGGGGCACAAGGATGCTTCACGCAGGGCTGCCTGCTGGCTAGACCCGCACTGTAGTACAGGGGTACTACAGTGCGGGTCTAGCCAGCAGGCAGCCCTGGTTTATACATGCGTGTCAGCTTGCCGGCACCCACCCAGTCTGCCAGCTCAGAAGGGCTCCAGGTGATTGATGGGACGTTCCCACCAATCAGGTGATGGCAGGGGAGAGGCTTGCCCCACTCCTATCCAGGGGCAAAGTGAAGAGCTGGACCTAGGTGAGGACTAACCCTCCCCTTGCTGCAACTGGTCACTTTCCAATCTGGGAGCAGAGCCCCTGGAGGGAATAAAAAGGTAGCATGCCCAGCACATGGGGCTGCTGTGCTGAGGGATGCAGAAGAGGGCAAAGAAGAGCTGGCAGAGCTGGCCAGCAGGGCAGAGTTGTTGCCCCTGAATAGCCCAAAGACTCTTCACCAGACGAGCAGCAGCAAATGGCCATGTCCCCCATCCCCCTCACTGTGAAGGAGCATGGCAAGTGGTGCACAGGCTGGTGCATGGAGGGTCCGAGAGGGACTGAGACCCTGGGAGCTGCATGAGACAGCTCAGGTCTCCAACCCCTGGCATGCAGCCAGCACTCAATGCATGGCTGGGGCATGGAGGGGCTGGGAGCGAACCAAAACCCCGGCACTGTACAAGGTGGCTCAGGTCTCCAACCCCTGGCATAAGGTACGACCACTGGTGCACGGAGCTCTGGGCTCCAGGAGAGCCCAAGACAGTTGAGGGCACGCAGCCCCACCCAACAAGGGAGGAGATGCCTTGCCTGGGGAGACGAGTACAGCCTCACCAGGCCTCGGAGTTGCAAGTTGTATTCTCACAGGGTAGAAGGGATCTCCCCAGGTCAGCTGAGGGCTATCCATGCTGGGATTCCAGCAGGCCTGAAGAGCACAAGGGATCTTTTCCTTCTTCTGATCTTTAGGGTCCTATTCCTCTAGTGTAACATGGGTTACATTTCTGGTTTCTGGCTTGTTTGTGTACCCAATCTCCCATGTCTCATATTTTGTGAACCCTGCATCTTATATTTTGTTAACTTGCATGCTTTGTAGATTAGTATTTTATTAGAACATAAGATTGCATGATCATTTAAGGAGGCCCCTGCCTTGACCTTTCTGATCCTACACCTATGTATATAGTATCTGCAGTAGCCTGTATAAAAGATGGCTATGACTCCTATGTTTTATTTGTAAATATATTAAAGTTATCATATAAATGTAATATTACATTTGTAAATAGTTACATTTTATTGAGTGTTCTGGCATGGCTCTATAGGGGAAGAAGGGAACAGCGTGTAATAGCACATGCCCTGCTAACTTTCCCCTCAATTGGAGAGGGGAGTAAATAATTGGGTATTACCAGGGCTATGTGTGCTTTGCAACAGAGTAACTCCACCGTAGAATAGTATTCGTGTTCAGCAGTACTATCCTACAGCAGAGTTAATTGGTTTACTCCAGCCTAATAGCACCACTTGTATAAATGGTGATGCTTTACTGCAGAGCTAATTAAGCAACTTTGTGGTAAGTGTCTCATATAGATGCACCCAGCATGTTGCAATCCATATAATAAATTACAAGGATACAGAAATGGATTCAAGTGATGAAGAAATCTGGAAGAGATCCAAGATGAAATTGTCAACATCAACTGCAGCGTCCATATTATGATATATACAGTGAACATTTGAACCTTGTAACACCATGGCCTACTATTGAGCATATGGGCATATGCAGTCAACCCTGCCTTATGTAACCCATTTGTTGCAGGAAAATGTTGCCAATCTCTGGTAAAGTGCCAAGTACTTACCTGAGGTAACTGACCCTTAGATTGGTCAGTGGTATGATTAGTGTATGATTGATAGCCTTCCTGACTGAGTGATTCGTTGAATGGAAAATTGGCAGGAGTGGAGTGTCCAAAATGGTTAAATAGAGCTGATTTGGAGGAACTGCATGCATGTGTGGGTGAGTGCGGCTGAGAACAGTTGTAAAATGGTGTGTTGTGAGAGAATCTTGATTGAGTGTGACTGTAATAAACTGAGTTGGGTGATGAGTGTGGAAACTGTTGTTCAAGGTGTGATTACTAGGTGTGATCCCTCATGACTGGTCATAGTCTCAACCCCATGTATTCCATGGTTGGCTTGGCAAGTGGTCTTGATGACTACTGAGGGTAAAGTATTACCCCTCCCTGGGTTTAAGGACTGAGCCTTGGAACTAAAGAAAGTCCTAGGTGGGAGAGAGGTTTTGAGGGTTTTACTACTGATCACAGAGTGAATCTAGGCCTAATCTTGATGTTAAACTGTACTGTGCCTGTGACAATTAGCAACACTGTTGCTGTCACAAGTCTGACAGCAGACCTCTAATTTGATCTTTAATATGCGTATATAGTCCTGCAAAATCTATTGTACATAATTGTATTATTGTTCCTTGTATTCACCTGTTATCTTATATCTCCTTTTAAGATTGTTCTCATATAGTCTAGGGCTAGGGACAGACATTACATATAAACCAGTTTAAGTGATCAGAAACTGGTTTAAACCTGTAACAGAACAGACATAAACCAGTTTCAAAAAGGGTGAAACTGGTTTGAGATATACCTGCTTCAATGTAATATCAGACTTAACTGATTTGGGTCAAACCAGTTTATACAATTTCTGTCCCAGACCCCTTCCTGGTTTAACTTAAACCAGTCCCCCAGCATCCCAGATGTTTTTCAGCCCTGGTCAGGGACCTCTGCTCCAGAGAAGAGCTAGCCCTGCCCCTCTGCTCCCTGGCTGGAACTCCAGCAGAAACAACAGGGTCTCCCTGGCTTCTCCTCCCCACCCCACTCAAGCAGGGATTCCCACCCCACCCCCACTTTCCCACAGCATGGACTGAAGCCAGCATGTGGTATGCTAGCTAGTGCTGAGAGGTTTGTGTAAGGCAGACAGGACACTGTACACTTACGGCTTGTTGGAGCTAATCAACAGGTCAGTCAGTGATGTCATAGTTTCATAGTTGGTAGGGTCAGCAGGGACCCGAGGAGATCATCAAGCCCAACCCCCTGCCATAGCAGGAAAGAGTACTGGGGTCAAATGACCCCAGCAAGGTGTTCATCTAGCTTTGTCTTAAAGACTCCCCAAGGTAGGAGCCAACACCACTTCTCTTGGAAGTTGGTTCCAGATCCTAGCCGTCCTGACAGTGAAGTAGCGCCTCCTGATGTCTAGTCTGAATCTACCCTCTGCCAGCTTGTGACTGTTATTTCTTGTCACACCTGGTAGTGCTCAGGGGAACAGGGACTCCCCCAATGCCTGCTGGCCCCCTCTGATTAGTTTGTAAATGGCCACTAGATCC
>NW_017729024.1:35745493-35750465 GCF_001723915.1 Gavialis gangeticus | reverse complement strand
TGAAAGTCCAGAAAGACTATGTCCACTGCTACACCTGCATCTAAGGATTTTGTGACCTGGTCATAGAAGGCCACCAGGTTGGTCTGACAGGACCTGCCTCTAATGAACCCATGTTGGTTGCCCCTAAGCATAACCTCCCCTGGCCCCTCATGGACATGATCCAGGATAATTGTCTCAAAAAGCTTACCCAGGATTGAGGTAAGACTAACTGTCCTATAGTTTCTTGGGTCCTTCTTCCTCCCTTTTTTGAAAATGGGAACCACATTGGCCTTTTTCCAGTCCTCTGGCACCACACCAGAGCACCATGAGTGCTCGTAAAGCCGTGCCAGGGGTCCTGCAATTACCTCTGCTAATTCCCTCAGCACTCTGGGGTGGAAGTCATCAGGACCAGCTGATTTAAATATGTCCAGTCCCTCCAGAAGTTCCCTAACTAGGTCCTCACTGACCCTAGGCCTGGGTGCACCTCCCCTGGGGCCTATGGGGGTCCCAGTGGGGGAGGGAGGGTGACCCGGTCCCTGCTCAGAAAAATGGAGGCAAAGAAATTGTTAAATAGGTTAGCTTTGTCATCTGGTACGACAACCAGATTTCCAAGCATGCCTTGCAGAGGCCCCACGTTACCCAGTACCTTCTTTTTACCCTCTATGTATTTAAAAAAGGACTTCTTGTTGTCCTTGATCTGGGTAGCTAGTCCCAGTTCCATCTCCGCCTTGGCCTTCCTGACCACCCCCCTACAGCCCAGAGCAACCAAGGTATAGTCCTCCCTGGAGATGGCCCCTCCCTTCCATTGGGTGTACGCCTCCTCTTTAGCTAGGAGACATTCCTGTGTGCTTTTGGTGACCCATGGGGGGCTTTTGTGCCCTCTTGCTCCCTTTGATCCGTGATCATGAACTAAATATAGACATTGGATTTATGACAAATCATAACCTGCCTAACATCTAACTCCCCAAGTACCTCTGCACTATTAACCAGCTAAATTAATTCCCCTCCCCCCTGCCCAGCCTGTCTCTCACCCACTAACTCCTCAATTTATATCTTCACTGACTGCCTTTCTTGCATGCATACTAGCCTCTGGCTTCTTTACTATTCATTACAACCAGGAAAAACACACACCAGCTGCAGATGATTCCTCAGCCTGACAAAGGGTATTTGTACCCAAAAGCTTGCAAAGAAGAATTTTTCCAACTATTTGAGTTGGTCTAATAAAAGATATCAGATTTATCCAAAAAACCTTGTCTGCCTAAGTCCTTAGATCAGTGTTTCCCACCCAATGTGCTGCAGCACAAAAGCGTGCCATGAGAAATGAACAGGTGTGCCGCAGAATTTTCCCATGATCTACAATAGGTATGAGGATGGGGAATTCCTTAACAGATGTGCCACAGAAAAAACTGGATTAATCAAAACGTGCCTTGAGCTAGAAAATATTGGGAAACACTGCTTTAGAGCAATATGGCTATGACCTATACTCCAATGAACAGAAATTCATTGTTGCAATTGCTTTTGCCTTAATAGCATGAAGATAAATGGCACACACAAACATCATTGATGGGAGGGTTTTATAACACTCTCACTTCCCCTGGGGCCTTGCTCAGCACCAGTATTTGTAGCCTGGTACTTGGAGGTTCCCCGTCTTGCAATCGTCCTTCTGCCTCAGACCCTCTGCTCTAGACACTCCTGACCTGCCTCCTACCTTGCTCCTGACTCACTCCACCCTTTGACCCTTGTGCGTTGCTCCCTGACTTGGACACCAATACCTTATTCCTGCTTACTTTCTTGTGTATTCTGAACTCTCCAGCTCCTGTCTTCTGGCCTGGCTTTGACTACAGACCCACCTTAACTTTTGGGATGATGGCTTGGCCTCAGACTGACAGCCAGTATTGGGACTTTTGGCTTTGGCTTCTGGACCTCCAGTACTGTTCACCCTCATCTTCTAAACTCTGACCCTTCACATCCAAGTCGTACCTATAAGAGTACCTTGCACCTGGACTGGCACTGGGTCCTGTCAAGGTTATGTCCCCAGGTCACTATATCCTTCATAATAGGCTTAGAAGTTGGACAGTGCTGTATAAACCTTTGGGGGCTACATGCCCCAGAGGACCACGCTACCAAGGCACAGGCTATCAGGATGTAAGCCATGCATATGCTCCCCTAACCCCAATGTATTGTATGGCCATACAAACAACCTCTCACCCCTTAGTGCTGTACCTTATGACCCCAATGCTACCCCCACACCCTCTTCATGCAGCCCCAGGCTCGCCCTCAACTCCTTGTACAACACACCACACTGGCCCATCCCCTAACCCACCTCCATGGCCCAAAGGCAGGAAATGGCAGAAAAAGGATGGAGAGAGGACCCAAAGACTCTGGCTGCTATTGCAGCTGGAGCAACATGGGGAGCCGCAGCTGGGAAGGAAACCAGGGATACTATTTAATCCCTTGTGGCTTCCACCTAGAAAGCCCTGCATTCATAAACCACCTGTTTTCAGTAGCTTTACCAGAGCTCCCACTGGTTCTTAAACTTACCCCAGACAACACTATCTCCTCCCTTGAAGAGCATAACAGAAACTGGACATGACACTACATGCAGATTAGGGGACCATGGTGGAAGGATTATGGATGGATTGGTTGGAGAACAGAAATCCAAACGTTCCCAATATGATTTCCCTGATGGCTGGATGGATAGAGGCCCCTGGTGTTTGGTGATGTTTGCAGTTGGTTCAGTGGGTGCAGGTTCCAGTGCTGATCTTGGGTGGGTGCTGTGTATGAAATGGCTGGCAACTCATCATGCAGAGTAATGAATAGGTGGGGGCTGCCTCATAGACCCTGTCACCTCTGGGCAGTAAAGTTCTGTGATCATAGCCAGAGTGACTGCACAGAGTTCAAGAGGAGTTTGGATTGGGGCTGAAGTGCTGCATTGTGGGATGTCTGGACGATCAAATGGGCTGTTTGTCCCAGGATGATGTTGCAGGACCCCTGTATGTTACAATAACTTGGGATAAACTATTAGCGTTTCTCATCCAACAAAATTTTGGTGGGTTTGTCCCGTGACAATGTACAAAGACATCTGCATGACTCCACCTCATGCCAGGAGAAAATGTTTTCTCCTGGAACAAACATAACATCTGTTTCCAGCCACAATAAAACTGCCAAAGCTATCAGCAGACCAGAATACCACTTTAAAGCATGCAAGGAAGTAAATGAAATATTTGTAGGGTAAAATGTTATTAATAGGTGATACAATGTCAAGAAGGTCTCTCAGAGTGAAATTTCTGGTCAAAACAGGAAAGCGCACACCAGAGTAGCTCATAGCACAAAAGTGAGTATATCCAACTGAGGAAGGCAACTCAGATTCAAGCCTCTGCCCAATGCAGATGGAGCACTTGAAACCTGGGTCTCATATCCCAAATGAGTTTGCTATTCACCAACAACTCCAGGGTTTGTTTCGCATTGTTCCATGAATAATTATGAAAAGACTCATTTTCTTTCAGTACCGTTATTAAAACCAAAATATTTCATTAAACAAAATTGCTGTTTTCTGCCCGACTCTGAATGCCCTATCATAACATCTGATGAAATGTGATCTTGTTCACAGGTGCCTATACATCTCTGATTCAGTCCATCTATGAAGTACATGGCTACCCTGGTTTCTGTTTGACTTCACACAAACACAGCTAACTACCAAGAAAGAGAGAGACGGGTAGTCTTAGTTGCAAATCTGCAAATAAGTGGTGAGTTGTGGGAAATATCAGAAGCACACACAGATCAAGTCATGGCATGTGCAAAAAGCAAAGGAATAGATAAGACAATTACAGCCCAGACAATTTTTGTGGAAGTGGTGACATCCACTCTAGGGCACAATTAGAACAAATCAACATACAACGTAAGTTATCTGGTTAAGATAATTGTTACCAGATTCATTTTAAAAGCAAGCACTTCTGCTCAAGTTGTCATGACACTTACAAAGTATATATGAACAGTTAAAATGTGCACCCAGATTAAGCAAAAAAAAAGTTTGATGTTATACGTAGGCCACTGGATAGACAAAGTTTATGCAATATGTAAGCACAATAAGGACTCCAAATCATCAAAATAGTATCCTGTGAATTCAGAAGCACTTGTTCTCAGAGCATGCCTAGATGTCAAATTGCTCAAGTGGGCCACAATAGTGGGAATTACCGCACAATGACTCTAAGCCCTATCAGATAAAGAGAAATTCTAATATTATAAAAGCCTAAGTCCATCTGTCTGTCCATCCATCCTTCTGTAATGCTTTTTTTGCACTCCAATTGGCTGACAAACAGTCAGTCAGAGTGGGAACAAACATTCAACAGGAGCTGGCAGCAGTGGAGCACAACCATGATGGTAGGGACACAGAGGCAGAGGGTGGGGGAGCTGTTGGCCTCTGCTCCCCCACCCCATTCCCTGAAAGAGGCAGAAAAGCGGCAGCCTGGGGCGATAGATGGTGGCACTCCATCCCAGCCCCCCCTCCACCTCCCCATTTGAATGTCTCTTTTTAAATCATTTTATCTGAAAAATCTCAAAACTAATACTCAAAACAGAGTTGTTGTTTTTTTAAGCTGAAACATTTTGGATGCATCTTCACCCTTTTCCTTTCCCTACCAGCAAAGGCTATATGTCAAGTAGGGGCCATTACTTTTCTATAGAGTAAGAAGGTTCTAGAATTTCACTTCTCCTTTTCCTAGTCAGTAATTTTTCCAAAACCAGAAAAGTTCTATAAATTTAAGAGTATCAAATATGAGAAAACTCACTTTTGCCTGTCAGCTTAATTTTCAGATTTTTAATGTTGTTATATTTGCATTTCATAGATTCATAGACATTTGGAGAGGAAGGGACCCCGGAGGATCATCGAGTCCAGCCCCCTGCCCCAGGGGCAGGAAGTCAGCAGGGATCATAGGATCTCAGCAAGATAAACATCCAAATGTGTTCTGAAGGCATTCAAAGTGGGTGCTTGAAC
>NW_017729024.1:35740229-35745473 GCF_001723915.1 Gavialis gangeticus | reverse complement strand
CGGCAGCAGTCTATTCCAAACCTTGGGGGCTCGGACAGTGAAGAAGTTCTTCCTTATGTCCAGCCTGAATCAGTCACAGTGGAGTTTGTGACTGTTCAATCTTGTCATCTCTTGGGGCGCTCTGGTGAACAGACATTCCCCCAGATACTGCTGGTCACCCCTGATAAACTTATAGGTGGCCATCAGATCACCCCTGAGCCTGCACTTTTCCAGGCTAAAGAGCCCCATGGCTCTAAACCTGTTGTCATAAGGTCTGTTTTCCTGACCTCTGATCATGCACATGGCTCTTCTCTGGACTCTCAAGCTTCTCCACATCTTTTTTGAATTGTGGAGCCCAAAACTGGACACAGTACTCCAGCTGCAGCCTCACCAAGGCTGAGTACAAGGGGAGAATGATGTCCCGGGATTTGCTTGAGAAGCATCTATGGATGCAAGCCAGTGTTTTGCTCACTTTACTAGCCACAGCATCACAGCAGGAGGAAAACGTACATTTATTTATAAAAATGATTGCAGTTGTTTTTCCTTTTTTAATGTTGATTCCTTCTAATTTTATAATAAAAATGTCATCTTTTACGTGGTTTAGTTGTGAACAAAATTTAACTGTTCACTCTTAAAGCATTCTAGTCATCCTTTTGGAAGGGAGAAAGAAAAAAAAAAATGATTTAAGTGACCAATTACAGACCTTAAATAATAAATAGGAAATAGTCAAAGCACACCATGCATGAATTACCCATAATTTATCTTGCACTATTTGGCAAATACATACCAATAATAATTTTTTTAAATGCTGAAATTAATGTCCTTCTCTCATGAAGTCAGTGGGTCTCCTCACATGCACAGCAGTCTGTTTGTGTTTATTAGGTCCTGTGACTGGATAAGGAAAATCACTTGTGAATGGAGAAAAGAAGGCCAAATCCACTATGAATATTGTTTGCAATGAATTCTTCAACCATCCTCATTTATGGCCATCCACAATACACGTATGGTGCTAGCTCTAACCAGCATTAAACTGTTTCCCCCACCCTGATGACTCTTAGCAAGTATTCACAAAGTCAAATACTGTAGCATTTAGTATTTATTTAATTAGTCTGAATTAGGATATCTTCTCACCCTCTGTGAATCATAGTAGGTGATTGCTATTTAAACCTTGGAGACAAGTCTGTTCAGTTCAGAAAGCATGCTCCCAAGATACACACATTTTGCTTAACCGGACAGATCAGTGGGCCAGCTTTATTATTATTTGTAAGTAAAAAGGAGTTCACAATTTAAATTAGACAGATGACATGATCAGTAATGACAATAGGCCATTGGAGAGTGAGTGTGTGCAGTCTGAAGAAGTAGTTGAGGAAGCGGGAAATAACTGAATTGCTTTGGCATTAAATGCCTCAAGTCCCCAGCAGGTACAGAAAGAGACAGAAAATGGAATGCAGGTTGTCTGCAGTAAAAATCAGTGAGGAAATATTTGTTCTACATGAAAAGGTCAGATATGCAAATTTTCCCTATATAGAGATAAAGGTCTAAGGAGACTTTTTTTATCTGGGGAAATAAGGAGATAGCAGCCAAAAATCCTCCTAAATTAAACTTGCTTCCCAGCTATCCATTAAACTTCAGGAGGCAATTTCCCAAGCCAAAATGGTGGGTCAGACAATGGCAGAATGGTTGGGGAAAGCTTTTTCCTGTCTACCACCAGCACTATTGGGGTTGCTATGGTGGGCTTGTTGTAGAAACTGCATCCTCATGGTATATTTGTTATAAAAATGTAACAGATCTAGAAGATGCAAGTCCTCTAGCTACTATAGAGCAACACTAGCTTCTGCATACTGTCCTGCCCACATCCACAAACACTGTAAAGGGTTAAATCAGTCAGGTAGCTTGCAAAGTATACCTTCTGTTCTCCCTTAGAAGAGCACAGGGAACCCAAAAGTTGCTGGCCTTTGTGAGGGAGTGCACAGTGAGATATGGCCCACAGCACTCTCTCCTGAAACCACCCATCAGGCTGCCTATCATGGTGAAGTAGTTTTGGTGATGTGGAATCCAGAATCTGGAATGACAACGCTGAACTCATGTTACTTGGGATACTAATGCATCATCGGCCATTAACAGAAATTCCTTGTTACCAACCTGGATTTGAAGAGACAACTTATTCAGTTTTGATTTTCATAGCTTGCTGTGTCAGTCGCATGTCAGTGATAAAGAAAGGTCACAGCATCTGATGCCAGTTTTAACATGTTCCATATAAGAAACAGCAGATTGCTATAGACCATGATTCTAACAGATAGAATTATAGATTATAAATCAAACTTTTGGGGCCTAACTCAATACACATACAAATCATTGAAAAGGCACGCTGATTTTGATGGGTGCTGGATGTAACCAAGAGATTTCAGATCCTGTTCCTCATTCTTTGTTCTCCTGCACCTAGCTCTAAAATCAGTGTATAGAGAGTTTACAATGCTGCCAGTTCAGAATAGGACCACAGTACACCCTTCTGAATGAGTACAAGTGACCATGGGCCCAGATGTTTCAGGCCCCTGATTAGAACTGTGATTTACATGGCAACTTGTCTTACTAAATCTCAGCACAGATTCCTATGAAGTTTATTCGTTAAGTAAACTTGGCTCAGATGGTGCTCTCTTGACTTCACTGTGGTTATCCTATTTTTGTAGTTTCACCTAATTGTACTAGGACTGGTTATGGCCATGGTTTCATCAGATATAACAAGATGGTGCAGAACTGTTTTAAAAGTAGTAAACATGAGTGGATTTTTCCATGTCTCATATTTTTTCCCAGACATTATAAGCTTTGTTTCAGTATAAGTTCATATATTCTCTTTTACTGGACATTGTGCTTAATCAAAATCAATTCCCCCTCCTCTTTCTGTGAAAATGTAAGTGTTTTTTCTCAGACACAATCAGAATCTGAAGGCCTTATGCCTACCTGTCCTGTCTAACAACTAACAAAAGAAGATGTGAAATGAAATAGCATTGCAGTTAAACGCACCATAAACTTTCCACAGTAGCATCCAGATATGCAGTATACAAACTTTACACATGAGCTTTGGAAACTGTTCCATTGATTACTTCACCTTTGCCAAAGGGAGCTACATAACTCTTCACGTCAGCAAAGGCCATTTCCCCTACTCTTTGCTGTTGTTTAAATAACTACCACCAGTAAATGAAAAGAAAAGGAACAAATAAGACCTTCTATAAACTGAAAAGAAACAGACGGGCAGCTTGCATTTATCAAGAGATGTCTGACTGATACTAAGTATGAGAAAATAAGCAGAAATAAAATAATTATGGGCATGAAGCATTTTGCTGAGAAAAGCTTTATAAAGGATACATCCAAGTAGTTTTGACCTTCCTCTTCAACTTTTTTATTGATTATTTTTTAAAAGATGTTGAGATATCAAAAACAAAATGATATTTTTCATGTGCTTGGGCACTTCCTGATTCCATGTGGAGTTGAACATGTAAATGGATCACACAAGCAGCCTTCTTATTCTGTTCTTTGGAGATCTGCAGCCCAGTTTTGCAAGTCCTGTAGCTTTAGACATGCTTCAAAAAGTCAACTGCCTTTTAGTATACTTGTGGACATGCTGGGCTTCAAAGCCCAGGATTCACAGTAATGCTATCTTTCAAGTTAGTATCATGCAGATGGACTAGGGGAACTGATGATGAAACCAGGACTGGGTCTGCTTGAAAAGGACTTTTTCTATTAAAGGGAGAAGGGGATAATTTGCAACTCATCCTGGCTGAGATTATGATGAACGAGTGAGGGGTTGTGACTCTCCTGACACTCAGACTGTTTTCAGCACAGAGCTCTCATTTCACAAAAAAAACTGCTTCCATTCCACACCATATGACTCCAGAGCCTAAGCAGTGAACAAAGCACCAGTATTTATCCTGGTCTTGGGAGGGCTGGCTTTCCAATGGCTGAAGGCCTCAAAAGTTTCTCCTCAAAAGTTAGTTGAAATTTTTCTCTCCTATAGAAAAATATTGCTAGAAAAATTTCAACCAGATCTACCAAAAAGTAGTCCTTTCCAATCTCACATCTAGTATTCAATTAAAATCCATAGAAGGCCCTCCAAAGGCCAGTACGGGTCTTTTAGGAAACACTCTGAGGATATGTTGGCCATGTACAAACATTATACTTTTACCAGTATAAGTAATCAGAAACTGGTCTATACCAATAACAGAATAGGAGTTCAGCACAGACTGATTTAAAAATGGTGGAACCCAGTCTAAGATTTGCCCCCATCCCCACCAAATGGCAAACGTGTTCTGTTCACTACTGATCTCAACTATGCTACGTGGATAAAACCACATAATTTAGATCGATTCTGTCTTAGGATTTTTGAACATCTATACCTAGTTATTACAGATTTCCCTGAATTTATGTGGTACATGCATTCCCAGAGAATAGCGCATAAATTAAATTTGCATAAAGTGAACCCACTTTACAATGTAATGAATAGGGATAGGTTCCCATGGTGATGAGAGAGGGAGGGAAGCTGGGACTAGGGAAGCTGGGACTAGGGAAGGGGCGGGTGCAGGCGTCCTGCTCCCAGGGCTGCACAAGGCAGCAAAGCAGAGGGAACAGAGCGGCACTCACGCCAGCCCCAGCCATGGCCAACTCCTTGCAGCTGCTGGGCTGCACCATGCTCCACCTGTCCCCTTGTGCCTGGGCTCTACCAGTTCTCACTCACCTCTGCTCCTGGGCCGCACCATGCCCTGGTGCAGGCAGCTGGTGTCGGCTGCTCCCAGTGCTGCTCCAGCATGGACTGGGGTGAGTGCCATGCCCTGCATCGCCTGGGGCTCCACTTCTCTGCATTCACCCCAGCCCATGCTGAAGCAGCCCCAGTAGCAGCCGACACCAGCTGCCTGCACCAGGGCATAGCACACCCCAGGAACAGAGGTGAATGGGGACAGGCAGAGCATGGTGCAGCCCAGCGGGTGCAGGCCACTGGCACTGACTGCTCCCAGGGCCACTGCAGCTGGGACTGGGGTGAGTGCTGTGCCCTGCATTGCCCAGGGCTCTGCTTCTCTGCACTCACCCCAGCCCATGCTGAAGCAGAGTCAAAAGCAGCCAACACCAGCTGCCTGCACCAGGGCACAGTGCAGCCAGGAAGAGAGATGAGTGGGGACAGGCAGAGCTCAGGCACGGAGAGACAACCTGAGAACGGTGCAGCCCAGTGGCTGCAGGCAGCTGGTGCCGGCTGCTCCCAGGTCTGCTGCAGCCGGG
>NW_017729024.1:35706480-35735229 GCF_001723915.1 Gavialis gangeticus | reverse complement strand
CATCTATGCTGATCACATAAGAGTGAATTTACCTCACATATAATGAATTATGGGTCTAAATATGCTTATCGCATAAGAACAAATTTGCATATAAAGAACCCGAATAAATCGAGGGAAACCTGTATATAGAACTGTGCTTTCTCCCCCTTCCTGTCTCAGCAAGTTTTATGCCTCTTAAGAGGAAGAGAGTGAGGTGTTCAACTTCTGTAACAACAGAGAAGTGGGAATCTAACAACAACCCCAAGTACAAGGTGACAAACTCTCTTCTGTTCTTGCATAAGAGCCAGATGCAGTATGGCCCTCACTATATTTTAATCTGCTCACTTAGTATTTCACCCTTTCTTTGTTGAAAAGCCTGTTGTCACCACCAATCAATAAGAGTATCTTTCCTATTCACCATAGTTTATGTATTATGTAGCCAGTGATAATCCAAATAACCAAAATGTGATACACACAATAATAAACAACATGCTTTCCTACAACAAGTGAATTGGATAGAATCCTGATTACCAAACACAGAATTGAAGTAGCTCCAGAAAATCTGGAATTGGTTTCCTGAGGCAATTTATGTTGTACTTTGTATAAACTCAGGTTATAAAATAAAGTATTTGACTTTAAAAGATTTAACTTCTTGTAGTCTCCTAAAGCCCACTAGTATGTTAAATATAGACTTTCCTTTAAAATGCCCAGATACTGAGGTTAAAGTACTGACAAAAGAAAAAAATCCCACATTGCGTACACTAGGGCAGTTTTCTACTAATGAGTCCCTATTGAGTTTAGTGGAGTTAAATGGTCATTAAACTTGAGTAATGCGCTACGGAATTAGGGCATATATATGTGCCTATGGACATGAACCCCACCAAATCATGGAGGTTTTGTGGAGTATTGTGCACATTTTCTTGTGTTTGTTGTACTGACATAGTGTGTGTGGTCTCATTGAAAAGCCATGTTGTGCTGCATCTATTTCTGTCACTTTTATCTCTGTATGGATTATTTTACACTGTCTATATATAATTGTTATGCTTTTGAACATGGTTTAGCCAAAAAAAATGAGGAATGCATATTTAAGGAAAAGAAGGCAAATTAAACTGCTAAGTATCATTTCCCATTGTGTTCGGGGCAAGGACAATAGTCATAGCCAACAGTAGAAGAAAGAGCCATTGGTGGGATGGGCATCCAAGTCATTGTCTGCTTGTAATGGAAAAACAGTCAAAAAATAGCAAAGGCATTTGAGTGAAATGGTCGATTAAGCCAGTCAGCATGGTCCCTAGTGGGAAAGAAATTTCTAGAGTTGGAGACTCATGAAGAATTGGGACTATCCTGATGGGGGCTGGCTTGGAAATATTTTTAGGTACCTGAGGGGGCCAGGGTCCTTGGATTTTCTCAGGCTTTGCAGGAGTCCAGGAGGTCCCCAGCAGTTAGGACCATCAGGATCAGCGGGAAAGGTGAGCTTTGAAAATAATGGTGGATCCCTCTGAAGGACTAGATGGTAGTCAAATGAGAGAATAAGAAACTTTACTTGTCTTTCTTCTATTTTCAAACTTATGGTCTTTTTTCTTTCACACTTCTTTTCTTCTACATAATAAATCCTTTTGTTAGTCTCCTTACTGATTGCCTATGATAAAGAGTGATTTCTGGAGCTGCCTGTTCACGTGCTGAGGGGTTGTGGGGAAGGCGCTTTAATTAGAGATGTTCCCGGACAGCCAGTCTAATTAAAATGGCTCACCATCGCATGTACTAAGCCCCTGAGTATTTCAAAATGGCTGCAGGACACTTTATCTGAATGTCATTTGATGAGGTTTGCATAAAGCACCCTTGTGGCTACATTGATTAAAACCTTAACACTTTTGATTAATCAAGTCTGCTGCAATGTGCTCCAATTAGAATGTGAACAAGCACATCTATAGGCATCATGGGAGGAAGATATTCCAGGCTAACTCATTCTATGGAAAGGCAGGGTGAGATCCTAAGATTTCTTTTACAACCCAAAGAGAATTTACCTACAGCTGGAATAGATCCCTGCTGTAGCTATGAGGTCTGAGATAAGGGTAATGGACTGAGGCTTACAGGGATAAGTAGTTATCCTAAGGAAAACATTGGTTTGTCCCTTGGGTCAAACGGTGGGACAACGAAGATGGTTCTGTGACAGTCATTTTAAAAGTGATATGGTTATAACCAAGTTGCAATGATTTGGAATGAGGAGCTGCAACAAGCTGGCATGCCTATACCAATGTGACTAAAGTATATGCTCTTTGGTTGCATCTTCTACCCACCCAAGATTGAACCTGGTATTCCAGGCTCTGTAAGTAGCTAGCTGACTACAAAGCTTTCAGAAGCTAGGCTGTTTGTATTCCATTCAGCAGTGTATATGCACCAATGTTGTGCAACTGATTATTTCAGTGACTCGAGTCTTTTTTCTCTCTCCCTTTACTGGATGACAGAATTAATTTTTAAAAAAATTATGAAATCTGTTCAACTTTTGGAGTTCACAATAATTTTCCTATGGAGTGGTAATCCATATGATGAACAATGGAACATCTGTAATTTGCCCAAGAAGAATTTGAAATCTATGAATGAGCAATTATTTGCAAATTTGGCCCCAGTTCACAAATAATTTTAGTTAGCCTGAAACAGCATTTAGCCCGATATATATTTACATGGAATATTTCACACAGCCCCAATTTTAAAAGGGCAGAAAGTATTCAATATTGCACAATATTAGCAGTATTTGCCTTTAAGGGAAAAAATACACAGTTTAAAAAGTCATTCCTGTCTGAACGTTTTCCCATCTACTGTTGTTACAAGCAACACTCAAGGTCACTGTCATTTTATGAGATGAGAATCATTATTTGTCTCCCTTATTTCAGTTTGCTTGCTTTGCCTGCACAAAGTGTTTTCAAATGCTCGATTTCACTGTTTCTCCTGAAAAGTTACTTAGGTTCCAATCCTGAAATCTGATACCTGGGGGCAGTGGGATCCCCAAAGGCACAAGAGTTTGAATTAAAAGATGCCCTGAAATAGTCAGCCTTACTTAGTTGTCACCCCTTCCCATTTGTACAGATTTTTGACATAGCAACAGGGAAGGGGAAAACACTTTTAAGAACACAGGAAAATTTGATTGCAAGCCTCAA
This sequence comes from Gavialis gangeticus, assembly GCF_001723915.1. Classification (NCBI taxonomy): domain Eukaryota; kingdom Metazoa; phylum Chordata; order Crocodylia; family Gavialidae; genus Gavialis; species Gavialis gangeticus. The sequence goes on along the minus strand of NW_017729024.1, from coordinate 35,732,098 downwards.
AAAGTAGGCTGAGGGACCTGGAGGCAGGTGTATTACCTGAAACTACTTTTAAATCATTTTTGATAGACTCGATTTCAATTTGATAGTGTCCCTTCGGCTGTGAGGTGAGACCCCCAAAACCATTTATATATATCTATATCTATCTATCTATCGATAGATAGATAGATATATATATATAGAGAGAGAGATAATAGCTTCATGAATTCTTTGAGATTCTGCAAAATGCAATTTAAAAAGTTATAATACAGTGCTGGAGAAAGAAACAGAGGATATAAATGATTATACTGAATGACTTTGTGGTGGTTTGCCCTGCAGCATATATTGATCTGGTGGCACTCAATCTGTTTAAAATATATGTGCATGCAGAGGCACGGGCAGAAGTCGCATACTATTAGTGTTGCAGAGAGGCTAAGATTTTCAAAACCATATAACTCATTGCAGTGTCGAAGAAATTAAAAATGAAATCCTCTGAAGACTCTGAAAATCTTAGCTTAAATTAATGAATTTTAATAAATGCCTATTTTGACAAAGTCCTTGTATGTCACCCACCTCTGGTATATATAGATACTGATGAATATCAATTAAATCTAATAGATTTATTTTACAGAGAGAGGGTTATAGCCAATTCATTCTTTCTGCTGTTAAATCTTGCCATATCTCTCTTTTTCTGGAATGGCATTGCCACCTGCATATGGCAAAGACTGGTGAAAATAAATCTGGTAGTTCTTATCCCATAAATAAATAGCATTAAAAACAGTGATTGCACCTACATCAGCACTAGTACCTCACTAACTACACCCAACTCTTTCTGAGATCTACAGCACACACCACGTACTGTGGGTCTTCAGCAGAGAAAAAGATTTTTTTTTCCTTTTTGTGATAAGGCAAGTTACTGAATTAGCACAACTTAATAATAATCTAAATGGCTCATAACATTTTGGTCTGCAATAATATAGACCAAAGAAAAGAAACTGTAAAACTTCCACATTTAGAGCATTTAATGTTCTCTTTAAGAATAATGATAACTCATAATAAAATTACTGATGGTTGGAAAGTGTAAATATGGTGATTTTGGTTGTACTGATTGGCATCTTTAGAAGACACAATCCAAAGCATTTGATCAAAAGACAAAAGAACTCAGAAGTAGCATCCCTTCTCATTCCCATGCAGCATTAAATCCTTCCTGTTCTCACGGCATCTCCCACTCAGACACAAGTGTATTGTATATGACTAATACGAGTGCTCCAGTTATAGCACTAAACATACATAGGCCCCTGACTGAACAATTTAAGTAGCCATTGAAAATCATCTTTCAATGTTCAAATCAAACAAAAACAACAGGATAGATATTATGCTGTCTTTCTGTGGTGTTCTACCCATTTCCAGCATCTAATAAGGGCTAGCTATAGAAATCTACTGAGCCACCTCAAGCATTTAGCAGGGGCTAAGGAGAAGTCTTGTTAACATGAATTCCATCATTTTATTCAGGATTTAATTAGTGAGGTATGATGGCCCCTTGTTCCTCCACCTCCACAACCTGTACCAACGGGTGACCTAAAGTGTCTCAGCTTTTCTCCCATGCTGTCCAGCATCTATATATCAGTACAAGGGAAACCTCTGAAGCTTTTGTTTTCCCCAGACCATCTCAAAATCTGCCTTCACCTCCACAGCAGATCTTCAAGGGCTTTTGCAACGATCAGTAACTAGTTGAAGAACAACTACTGGGAGCTGGAGCACAAATCACAGAGCCCTGGTCCTTCATACCCCTTAGAGAGGACTAGAAGGCTAGGAGTACAATAATGGAGTTCATACAACCACTGAAGGGGAGATAGGTTACAACCTCCCAGATGGCTACCTGCATCTCTTTCCCTTGCATTACAGAAACCAAGACTTGGAAAGACTGAGTGAATGCTAACAGAGAGTGAAGGACACTAAATAACTTGACAGCTCTAAAAGATCACCTGTCTGTGTGCTTGCCTCAACTCTTTTCATGATACACCCATATTCAAGTCATTAAATCATCCTTTTTCATCTCTAAGGCTGGCAAAAAGATAGCACATCCACCCCCCTCTTCCCTACCTCTCCTCTCCACAATCCCCCGCATGAGTCTGCATTCAGCCTGCCACAGAGTTCCATGTACTTATGACCTCCAGGGCTCAAGTACTGTAATTTTCTGTGGCTAGACATTTGTTGATCTTAGACTATAATCATCCTTACTTAGAAAATATGTTCAGTAGCAGAGGATGCAGACTTCATATCATCCGAGTGCTCCAGTTACTTCACTGGCTCCTCTTCTAAGTACAGGCTCCAAATTTGTCTTCAAAGCCTTCCATGGGGCCCAAATTACCAGAGAGAATCTCTCTTCCCCCAGGACTATATCCTTCCATGACAGCTTTATTCCACAAGAACAAGAGAGCTATTAATGTCACTTGTCAGATTAATGAATGCAAGAGAGCATTTTCTTAGTAATTTGCCACAAATATGGGTGGATCCAGGATCATGGCATATGGGGGTACTACTATATCCCCTTTCAGCTGTGTGGCACATGTACAGCAAAGACAACCCACTATGTATGTGCCACACAGCCAAAAGGGTGTGGGTGCTCCCTCTCTGGCCATGATGCTAGGTGCCAGTGACCTCTGAGCTCACCTGCTGGTTAGTGTGCACTCTGGCCAGAGACCCTGCTTTTACACAGCTCCAGAATCCTAAGGGTGAGTGCCACTACCATTTGCCCTCCCTCCCTCTCTCTCCCCACACCAAATTCATGGGACAAAAGAGCATGAGCAGGGACAGCAGCACTCAGCTTCTGCTTTCGCTCAGTTCCAAAACCCAGGGTGTGAACACCTGCTGCATACCTCTCATGCCTCTTTTCTCCTGCTGCAGAATTCAGTAAAAAGGGGGAAAGGAGGGAGAATGAACAGAAGCTGGGCTTGTCCCCTGGGCTCCAAAGCTACCTGGAAGCAGGGGCTCCAGCCAGACCCCACAGTGACCAGCCAGTGAGTTAGGAGCTCCCAATGTGCATGGAGCTCTGGCAGCAGCTGAGCTCAAAAAGGTCACTGCCTATGCAATGTGCAGCCAAAGGGGAGTGTGACTATACCACTGCATCCCACCCTGGATCAACCTCTGGCAACAAATCTGCAGTTTACAAGAGAGGCCAGGATGACCACAAATTGCAGCAGCTTCACTGCTAAATAAAATGTGCCCCTGCAGCATATGGGAGCTTTCTCACAACATAATCCAAAACAGACCAGTATTTAATCAGTGCTGATTCAAGAGAAGAAAAGTTTGAAAAGTCCATAGCAACTTCTCCCTAAACATCTGCTGAATAGAAGGAGCAAGCCCTATGCATGCACAATTGGTAGTTCTTTTAAAAATTCAAGACTAAGCACCGCAGTCATATGGGCTTAGTCACCTCACAAAACATCCAACTACCTGTGAAGAAAGAGATTGTAACTTCCAACTGGGGCAAGCTTGAAAGACTCAAGCTTGTAAATTCCCAAGTAAACCACCAGGGTAGGTGACAGCACCACCTCTGCAAGGGTTTTATTCCACAGTCTGGACACCCTGACTGTGAAGGAGTTTTTCCTGGTATTAAGCCTGAAGCGGCCTTCCAGGAGTTTGTACCGATTGGTCCTGGTCTTCCCCAGGGGTGCACTAGTGAACAGGTGTTCACCAAGCTCCTGCTGCACTCCTCTGATATAGTGGTAAGCTGCTATCGAGACCCCTCTCAACCTTCTCTTCTTTAGGCTAAAGAGGCCCAGGTCCCTCAGCCTTTCCTCGTATGGCTTGCCTTGCAAGTCCCTGATCATACGGGTGGCTCTTTTCTAGACCCTCTCAAGTTTCTCCACATCCTTACTGAAGTGTGGTGCCCAGAATTGGATGCAGTACTCCAACTGTGGTCTGACCAGTGCTGAATACAACGGGAGTATCACTTCCTTAGTTTTACATGAGGTGCATCAGTACATGCATGCCAGCATGTTATTTGCCCTGCTGGCCACCGCATCGTACTGATGGCTTATATTCATGCTATGGTCAATCATTACCCCTAGGGTCCCTTTCAGCCATGGTGCAGGTCAGGCTGTCACCGCCAAGCCTATATGTATATTGAGGGTTGTTTGCCCTCAGATGGAGCACCTTACACTTGGAAGTGTTAACCTTCATCTGGCTCCAGTCTGCCCAACTCTCTAGGCTGTCCAGTTCCACCTGTATCAGCAACCTATCTTCTGGCATGGCCACACTGCCCCATAATTTCACGTTATCCATGAACTTGGCCAGTGAGCTTTCCACTCCCCCATTCAAATCATTGGTAAAGATGTTGAAAAGCACCAGTCCAAGCACAGAGCCCTGAGGGACACTACTGGCCATTTTGTGCCAAGATGACATGGATCCGTTCATGAGAAGTCTCTGGGTCCTACCCTGTAGCCAGTTTCCCGCCCATTGAACCAACAAGCAGCTGAGCCTGAAATCTTCCAGTTTTCCCACAAGGATATAAGCCTTTTGGAATTCTAGGTGTATAACATCTACCTTGTCTCCCATGTCCAGGTGGCAAGAGACCTGGTCATAGAAGGAGATGAGACTGGTAAGACAAGACCTACCCATGAAAAAGCCATGCTGGCTGTCATTCAGAATCTTACCTACTTTGAGCGTATTGCACATAGATTCTTTAATGAGCTTTTCAAGGATTTTCCCTGGGATAAAGGTTAGGTTGACTGCCATATAGTTGCCCAGGTCCTCCCTCTTCCCCTTCTTAAAGATGGGCACAATGTTGGCCCTCTTCTAATCTTCAGGGATCTCCCTAGTGCACCACGAATTCTGAAAGAGTTTTGCCAGGGGTTCCGTGATGACCTCGGCCAGCTCCTTTGGCACTCTCAGATGGAGTCCATCCAGTCCCGCAGACTTATAAATGTCCATCTTTCTAGTTGGTATTGCACCCACTCAGCATCCACAGTGGGGAGGCTGTCAGTCCTGGCATGCCCCCTATGAGCCTCATCTCGCTTGACTTTCCCCATGGTCCGGTGAAATACCGCAGCAAAGCAGGTATTCAGCAGTTCAGTTTTTTCCTGAATGTCAGTTACCAGCTGTCCCAAGGTGTTAAGCAGGGGCCCCACACTTCCATTTGTTTTCCTTCTACTGCCTAAAGAAGGACCTCTTATTGTCCTGTACTCCTGTGGCTAACCTAAACTCCGTCGCCACCTTAGATTTCCTGATCATTTCCCTACAAGTGCTGGCCACTAAAGTATAGGTCTCCTTGAGGACCATCCCCTCTAGCTTCCACTGTGCATACACCTTTTTTTTTTTTTTTTTTTTTTAAAGAAAATCAGTGTGAATCAAGGGGACTCTGCACCTTCTGGCTTTGCCCATAATTGTACTATAATGAAGTTCATTTATTTAAAATAAATAAATAACTCCCCCCCAACCAATTTCAGCATGCAAGGCCATTTCAATAGTTCTCTGCATAAATATCTTCTGCCCCAAAAAAATCAGCCCCACATAACTGTAGCTAGAAACCTAAAGCTATTGAACACCATCACCCAGACAATAATTAATCGCATAATCACTGACTGGGCTGGTTGTAATTGTCATATATTGTTTCATGAGGTTCTATTGGCAGGAAATGAATGATTTCTATCTCTTGAAAAATGAAACAACTCAGTAAATATAATAGGGAGATTATTTATATGGGGAAGGATAAATCATAATCAAAGGACCAGCAAATAAATAAAAGAGAAATTCTGCCAGTTGAATGTGTGAAGTTGCCAGTTCCATTTCAGGCAGGTGGCAAGGAGTTACTATGCTGCTTAATTTTTTTTTAAATCTAGATCCAAGCTTTAATGGACACTGATTTCTGTTCTCCTCCCATGTGCCAAGTGCCAAAAAAATTCATGCCAACAGAATGTGATGATATATCTTGTTCTGAAAATAGCAAACAAGGATATATATCAGCAGGCTGTTTCCCAGGGGCTCAATCTTCTAACAAGTTAGTGGGTCGTGAAGCCTTTTGTACCAACATCAGAGAAGAGATTTGCTCAATAAAACAGCCACATAATTCAGCATGTGGATCTCTAGAGATGTGGGTTCAAATCCTATATTAAGTTATATTTCAAAAAATTAGGCCAGAAGCTTTATTCAATTCTCTAGTGTGCATCTGTCAACATTTTGACAAACCACCAAGCCATTTGATATGATTGACAACTTACTGATCAAGATGCTCATTACAGGAAAAAGCAGGGATGGTACAGGTTTGGAAGCAGGAGGTATTGGCGCAACTATGCAAAAGAGCTGCCATAGAAGCTGCTCACACTCTGTTTGGATATAAACAGGATTATTAGTCTCACTCATTGCTTGAGCCCGCTTCATTTTTCATCTGAGTGGGTGAGGAGGACTAAAAAATGCATAGACCTAGTACTCTGCTGAAGGCAGGGCAGAGTTCCACCTTACAGACTAACTCTGAAGTAGATTTACAGAAGAAGGTATATGACTGACCCAGAAGAGAGGCCAACTAAAGAAACAGTAGCCTGCTAGAAAGGGTAGTTGCCATGTTACTCTGAAGTCAGATAGAAGGGAAGGCAAGATCACCTTACAGATTAACTCTGAATGAGTCTATAACGTGCAACTGTACCTTGTTTTCTGCCCAATTCCAAACTAACAGAGCTAACTACCCTATCTAGTACTCTGTTTCCTTAAGAGGCAAATTGGCCTCTCCTGTTTCAACTGTGTACCTTTTTTTTCCCCCTATAAATCTAATTTGTTGTGTGTCACATGCAGGTTGATGCACTTGACATTTTCAGTCAGAAATACATACAATTAAAATAGTGCCCTTTTCTCATCATTCCCTGTTCTGTCAAGCTTGTCCTGAGAATCAAGCCTTCTAAAGCTATTGGCTACCTTAGCTCATAGTTTGACCTAACACAGAGGCAATTAATTTGGGATTTAGATCAACTCTGTGGCTACTACACCAGGGGCCCAGAGGCTTCAAATGCCTCACAAGGGCAATCCCAGTGGCTAACCATAATTCTTTATGAAACCACTTTGTTAAATGAAAAGGGATATAAAAAACAAAACCAAAAGCATCAAGTCTTCCTAACACCACAGTCTGTATGTGCCTGCATGGGTGATCCAGTTCCCTTCTTCACAATATGCTGAATGGATACTGCTAGTGGCAACTATATTGAAAACCATACCTTGCGAGTGGCCCTCAATAAATTCGGAGCTGTACACCTCAGGATACCCCACTATTCTGCAGCTATACAAAAAGCATATGTGGAAGCACAGTGCCTATCCACACTCAGACTATTGTTATAGGCAAAACTATATAAATGGCATTGAGAGAATACTTTCAGTTCAGGCAATCACTGCATTTTAAACAAGGTACAATAGTCATGCATAATAGCACGTTGGAAAACAGGTGAGGTTCTAAGTGGAGGGAGCACAAGTTTCTCAACAGCAGCTTTCTCCTTCAAAAAAGCCAAAGTATTGAAGTTCTTGTTCCTTCCCATATGACTATGAAGGGAACAAAAATTCTATGTAGCTCTACTTTCTACCAGCCACACAAGAAAAACTGGTTAGCACAGGGAAAAGGAAGGAGGGCCAGGTGTCTGAGAAGTCATGGGATTGAAGTCTATGAAGTAGGGTCTTGTTCCCCAAGACTCCTTTCCCAGATTTGCAGCAAGACAAAGTTCTTGCTCAGAAGGCAAACTGAACAAGAACTAAAATCTACAAATTGTCACGGCCTCCCCTGACAATGCTGAGAGGTGAGTTCATCCATATTTTAGATGGTTGCCGAGTATTTACTGAAACCACATCATGTATTAGGTCCCCTCTCTTTTAGCAGCCATGTGACATACCTCAAAGAAAAGCCACATCTTATGTCACATTCAAAAGACTTTGCACCTCTAGTACTCCATTCCTTTGGGACAGCCTAGTGGGGAAGGCAATTTAATCCAGGACAGAATAAACTCTGAATTCCAAAATATGCTCTCCTTCTGTGATTGTAACCTGTGCTTATCAGGCTATTTTGTAAAATAATCATTCCCAGTTGAACTACCACTAAGGTCAAAACTCCAGAGTGCATAGGGACACCACTAGCATCAGTCAACTGCCTGCATGTAAAATAAATTAAAATTTTCACTACCTATGCCTTGCCAGTGGTGGTCTTAGGGTTGTTGGAGCCCTGGGCTAGAGAGTTATTTGGGACCCCTTAGAAGTATGTACTCAGGTAAATAATAACCATATACAACCGCAGTTGTATTTTGGATCTTTTTAATATTCTTTGGGGGAATTAGATAAATAGCCAAGTGTTAAAATACAAATAGAGCAACTTCCTTGCAAAAAAGTCACCCCTCAAAAAATGTAGGCCCCCTAAAGTGTGGAGCCCTGGAAAGTCGCCTAGTTTGCCCTCCCCTAAAGCCGCTACTGGCCTTGCAAATCAGGGAGATCAGTATGGTTCTTATGACTTCAGTAACTCACATCTCAAGCTACCAGTCCAAGCTCAAGGAGTAACCCTATTGCCTTGACCAGGGGAAGGACTTCATATATAGTTACATAGGACTAGATCTCATAAGAAGAGTACCCAGCTGGTACTGCTGGTTCACCTGTTTGCTGGCACTGCAAGCTCACCTCTCTTGCCTGTATGCTGGGCTCTTCCTTTTCTATTTAAACATTGTAATAAACTACACTACATGCATTAGTCCTGCTGTGTTCTCAGTTCTTACTTTGTTCTACCCCCCACCCCTACATTATTTTTAATAAGTTCCATATTTTGGGGGCACCACACACTGAAGCAATGTATTTCATACTCCTCCTTCTGCACTGCATCTCCAATACCCATGCGCTTTAAAAGCTCATCCATCATTGTTTCCAGAGATTCAACTTTTTAATCAGGTCTGTATGTATATTGGTTTGAGCATGTGGCAGTTTAATTACCCTCTTGAATATGTGAAACACATCTTTGTCATATCTACTTATATCTGAAGAGAGCCATCCTATAACACTAATTAAAGAGGGATGATGACAATTTTTCCATACTCAAATTATATCCCATCTGTCTAGTCATCCTTGTGTTCACTCTCTGGATTAATTAAGGGTGGGGAAAGGTTGTTTCCCTGGAGTTTTGCCTAATGCAGGATGAAAAGTCAATTTTAATGAAGAAACATGCAAAAATTTCTCTTTCCTCAACAAAAAGGGAGAGAAAAAAAGGACAAATTAAAATTGAGAGCCTCTCTTTGCTGGCCTGTCTAATCTTCTAGACCCATCACTTAGAAATCAGGGTGTGTATGTGTGTGTGAGTAGTGCATGTATGTGTGGTACATATACACATACGATTATTTACGGTAGCCACCAGCTGGTCTAAAGAGAAAAACAGTATTGTCAACAAATTACATCTAGTCACTGTGTCCCACTACCCGGCTTCTTTCTATTTAAGCCAATTGTGTGATTGTGTGCTAAAGCTGTCATTAAAGCACAATGTGACATTGAAGCAAATAGATATAATGATGAACATTTATTGATTTAATGTTTCAATTCCTTTATGGGTTTAAGAGAGTTTTGTCTAAAGGCATTTTGTTCAGGCACTATCTACAGTCTTGACTGCACAAGGGATTTTTTACAAGGTGCCCTTATTCCATTAAACACCAGTTCTGCTCCATCCCTGTTTACAATATTGTTTCAGGGGTTCAAAGTGAGATTGCAGCTGTGTAAGTTGTAGCTGTGTTGGTCTGAGGACATAGGCAGACATAGTTCTTTGGGTAAATTCTATTTCTTTTATTAAACCAACTCAAATAGTTGGAAAAATTCTTCTTAGCAAGCTTTTGGGCATAAAAACCCTTCATCAGGCTGAGAAAGCACCTACAGGTGGTCTGGGCTCTTTCTGGATGGAGTGGTAAAGCAGTCAGAGGCCAGTATGTATGCATAAAAGCCAGTCAGTTAAAATGTGAATTGAAGTGGTCAGTAAGTGAGAGACAGGTGGGGGGGAATGAAAGTAAGGCAATGCTTCCCTCCACAGCAGTGGTGGTGCCTCCAGGCAGTACCCACCTGCTGGCAGCCCTGGGGGGTGCTGCAGTGGTGGAGAAAAGCACCAGGCCCTCACACAGCTCAGGCAGGCAAACAGGCTTGGGGGGCGGGGTGTGTGGAAATCAAGCTCTTCGCTGCTGCTTTTTTCCTTCATTTGAACTTGTCTGCCTGCAAGGGATGCTACCAGGTTGCATAGTGGCAGGTGGTGGCAGCAGGGATGGCGCACAGGGTGCTCGAAGCCAGCCAAGCCTCAGGCACATTAGCTTTCAGCACCCCATGCACTGTTGCACTTTGTTAGATAGCAAACTAGAACACCTCAGAGGTGTTTTAATAGATTTCATAGACATTAGGGCTGGAAGGGACCTCAAAAAAAAAAAAATCATTGAGTCCAGCCCCCTGCCCCAGGGGCAGGAAGTCATCAGGGATCATAGGATCCCAGCAAGATAAACATCCAGATGTTTTATCTTGCTATGTTACTAAGTCATTTAATGCAGAATACATCGCTAAACGTGCAAAAGGGCATTTAAGTCGCTTTAAAGGCCAATGTTGTAGTGTGTACAAAGGCCCCTCTATATCACCTCAGGGTCCTTCAGAGCATGGCTTACTCAGCAGCAAAAGAAGTATGAAAGGATTCAGTTTCAGGTGCCTCTTCTTTTCTAGATAACCAACCAAAACAAACATAATGACAATTAACACAGCATTTGCAAAATTACCCTAATACTGCCCCAACATCCATTCTATGTCTGGTTATTGCCAGTTTCCAATGCTTCTGAAGACAAAAATCCCAGCACAATGCCTACCATCTAACCCATTATGCACCAGGGGAAACAAACAAAAAAATTCTTCTCGATTCCTGCAGGCAGCTGGTTCCAGTCCCAAATCATGAGATTGATTATAATCATCATCACCCTGCAAAACACAAGTGATACAAGTATCTTATGCATGGTGTTCTCCCCTGGGCCCCTGAAAAGAAGGGAACTAACCACAGGACTCAGATACTGAGGCCCAAACAGTTTACCATGACCATCCTACCTGACTCCCATCCCACTACTTGTACACAGAAGAAAATAAAATAAAGTATATATTTTGAAGGGGTATTTAGTCTAAATTTATGGCACCCAAGTGATAAGTCCACTGCCCTTTTCTGGTAAGCTGTTTCAATGTTTCACTACCCAAACAGGTAGGAAATCATATCTTATTTCAAGGTTGAATTAGAGACCTCAGCTTCCAATGCATCTTGTTAGGGCTTTGTTAGCAAGACTGAAATCTTCCCCTTCCCCCTCTACCTGCAAGTCAAAGTAGCCCTACCTTGACTTGGTAAACCAATCAAGTCACATATCAACCTTTTCTTCAATAAGTCAAGTTAACCAAGGTCCTTGAGCCTGATGACAAAACTATTTTCCATCCTCCAGTTCATATTTTGTGGCTATTCTTTTAAGTCCCTCTAATATTTCTAAATCTGTCCACTTCCTTGTGAGCCCAAATATGCAGTTGCCCAGCTCTTCTAGCTATTTTCTGCAAAGTTTTAATTAGACTTGATTTGATCAGATTTAATGGAGAAAGGATAGATCAATGATTAAAGCATCCCCCTGACACTTCTGAAGCCTGCTATAGCATAGACTCCCTAGGAGATCTCAGTATTTCAGTTAGGGTAGAGCTACAATTCCTCTTATGCACATCCCTGACACACCCCAACCATCCATGTCCAAACCAGAAATGTGGTGGCAACGTTCCTTGAGAGGCATTGCTCTGCCACTGCTCATGAGACTTCTGTTTCCAGCCACTTGGCAGAATCCATTGAGGATATTGTAAGATATCTGAATTTTTGGGCTTGGTGCATGCAAGCAGGAATAAGTGGACAGGGCATACTGAGGAACAGCAAAGAAGCAGTGGACATTCCCTCAGTCTCCAGACCTCACTTCCCATGTGTTAAATAGAAACCCCAACACTCCCTTATCTCCCAGGAGTTTTTCCAATGCATAATTATATTAAAATGCTTAGGTGTTCTGAAAATCATAGTAATAGATCCCAAGAACCATCACAGTCCTGAAAACAGCTGTTGGAAACAGACAGCCAACTAATTGGGGACACTTAAAGTTGCTAACAAAATGATGCAGCAGAATACATACTAGTGCATTGTACACTTTCCTTTTGCTTTAAAGTGTCTGCTATTGCTGCTAATGAATTAGTATGGGGTGACAGACACCTAGGGCTTCTGTACACATGCTCTGGGATGGAACGGGGTGGGGAGGTGCTTTAGAGCAGCTCCAAGAGCTGCTCTAATTAAAAGTACCCGCAGCATCACACATATTCAGCATCTCACACTTCAAAATGGCTCATTTGACAAGCTTCAGTTAAAGCACTCCCTCTGCCATTTTGAAATGGAAGGACACTGAATACATGCGACACGGAGGCTGCTGGAGCATGCTAATTGGCATGCTCCAGCAGACTTACAATAGACTCGATTAATCAAGTCTACTCCAACACATGCTAATTATCACATGTCCCCCAGTGCTAATTAGCACATCAGAGCAGAGCTCAGTCATGTGTGTAGGTGCTCCTAGGTCCCTAATGGTGCAGACAGAAGTGCAGAACCCCACTAACTCAAAACCCCAGACTCAGCAGATGTTCTGTGTTGGGTCCCGAGCCACAATTTAGAGCAGCTGCAAGTCTACAGCCACTCTACCCTACCAACACCTCTCCCAGCCCCAGTACCGTCTTCGTAATGGGAAGTGTGGAAGGGAGATGTTGCTTATTCTGGGGGCTTGCCAGCTGAGGCTGGAGGGTCAGGTGGGTGGATTGGCACCACCCTCCAAGGTGTGTGTGGGGGGGCTTAATCCACCCACCCCACACTCTAATGCTGGCTGGACAACCCCGAGAATAAGCTCCTTTCACTCTATTCACCTCCCCCATTCTAAAAACAGTGGCAAGAGCAGGGCTGGGCTTGTCAGTCCAGCCTTATTCCCAGCATGCACTGACACAAGTTAATGAAGGTGCTCCTCTTTAAAGCACCTTCATCTAAGTCCTCATTGAGGGTTTGGATTGTTATAGGATCAGCCTCTTTTAAAGCACTCTTCAGCCCTACTTCCGTAAGGGCACAGCTATAGAGTGCTTTCAGGGGCTAATTATGCAACAAAATGTCACTTGTGTCAGCTCCCAAAGTGAATAATTGTTAAGTCTCAACTCAAGCAAATTGATCTCCACCATTTCTGAATATACTCAGCTCAGCAATACAGGGTTACATCAGATTTTTTTTCCCCCCTGTTGAATGTGACCACTCAGACTCTGCTTCAGTTAAGAATAGGCATGACTAGAGCTGTTCAGGAATTTTAACTTCTGTTTTGAGAGAAATTTCAGTGTATTGAAATTTTTGTTCCAACTTGGAACAAACTGTGAGATCTTAGAGTTTCCTGTAAAGGTTTTTTTGGGTTGGGAAATTAAGAAAAAAAAATTGTGATAATCAAAATAGACTTGTTCAGCTTTGCACTATATTAAAAAGTTACATTCACTTGATCATAGGCTCACTTAGAATTACTTCATTTTTAAAATGAAAAAACAAAAATTTTAATTTCTTAGCTAAAATCTGAAAAATCAACACATAGCTACAGGAAGTAGCTATGCTTTTTACTGTTTGCTTTCATAAAACAGCATTTTTCTGTGCATGCAATACAATGTCAGTATTTTAAGCACTTTCAATCCCAGGTTCTCTCAAAGCCCTTCACTAAAATTCATTAAGGCTCACCAATAGGCCTGTGAGACAGTTATAGGATTATCATCTTCTTAGTAGATAACAGAGAAAAAAAGACAAAATAATTGAGCTATTTGTTCACAGTCACATATCAAGAGTAAGAGAATTATTATGTCCCCGAGATCATAGCTTTCTCCTTTGTCTTCCTTGGTATTACACCAAAGGGGAAGTGTTAAGAAAAGGAAAGTTCCATGAGGATCCCCTTGCAAAATTTCTCCCCAACTGTTCTAGGCAGGGTTCATTCCTTGCATCCTCTTGGCAGCAAGCAGGGGCTGGCCTGAAAAGCTCAAGGATCCCTAAAGACCCACACAAGTCTCAGGATACTTGGAGGAAAGCCAGAGCCTCTCCAAGTAAGCTCTTTTCTGTAACGGAGCTGACCCCATTCTTTGATAGTATAGCACAGTGGGGACACCAGAACTTCCCCTGGCTGTGATTTCCACAAGAACCCTTCTTAAAAGCAAGTCTTCATTAGAGGAGGCTTTGCTGGAGGCTGCTGCAACCTCTCTTTGTGTTTGATGGAGGACCAATGTCTGTCAGATCCCTGGCTGCCCACTTTTCCTAACACTGAGATCTCGGGGGCAGAAGGACAGCTATCGCCATATGGCGATAACGAAAACATGAGCAGGTAAAGGTCTTCAGATCTACTTGCATGCTTTACCAAAAAGATCATGCTACTAAGAACCAAGGTAAGCAAGTAATACCAGCAAAACCCAGATTTGTCTGATCTGCATTATGCAGGAGGTCTAATGACATGGACCTTAATGGCCCTTTTTGGTCATAAAATTTATGAAGACAGGCTCTTGTTTCACTGCTGGGACTTGGAGGCCATTTTTCCCCATAGATGTAAATTACCTTCCAATTGCTGGGATGCAAAGTCAGGGCTATGACTTTTTGAAAGGAGAGAGAGATAGTGACTAGAAATTGTATTAGCCCAAAGTACAGCTGGTATTTATTATATTAAAAATATACACTGAATATATATTGTGCCAAATGAATTCACTTAATAGAAATAACACTTCATAATATTCATTTAGATTCTTCAGTTGCTGTGTCTATCTTCTGATTCTCCGATTAGGTCATGAGATAATAATACCGATAAATTTGAATAAAAGAATAAATAAAAATACATTTCTCTAATAGCAGTCATTTTTCATGGCCAGCCTTCATAGACAGCATTTGCACTTAGGTTTCATTTTTACTATTTCTCCCATTATAGTGTACATGATTTTTTTTCCTGTTGGCCTAAGACAATGCTGATTAGAAGCTTACAAACACCATTCAGTATAGTATTTAGTTTGTAGGGCGGTGCAAAATTTATATGGGTGTTCCATTTCAAAGCTGTTTCAACACATTTCAAGCTTGAAAAGACCAAAATCAAAATGAAACGAGGGCACTCAAAGTGTTTCGAAAGTTTTGAAACCGGGCTTGCTTGCAACTAAACAGAAAGTAAGGAGAGGGAGGGCAAAGAGGCGGGGAAAGACTGCCCTGATATTGACTGTGTAACTGACTGTGATCTTTCCCTGAGGTCCCTTCCAATCCCAGTGCTCTGGGGCAGGGGTGGAAAAACAGCATAAAAAGTATTGTTTGAACTGAACTTTCTCTGTGCCTTCACACTTACAAGCGACACGAGTTTTGCTCTGAACAGTTTGAGGTGCAGTTTCCCAGAAACCCCTGCACCTATCTCCTTGAAACTTGGCAAGCATTGTGGCCTCAGCAGGGGATACTATCCCTGCTGTTTTCAATCAAATTAGGAAAGAAATGACAAAGTTATAGGTATTTTTGTGATTCCCCATTATAGGCTATGGGCAAAATATCAAAACAGCATTGAAACAGTTTTGACAAAATAAAACAGGACAGTGAATCAAAAACAGCAAAACATACACAGTCCCTTCAAAATGGAGAAACAGAAGTCAAAACAAAACACTGTTGTTTCACACAACCCTACCACTTACCTTGTAACTATTTGCCAATACATGATCAGAAAATGGGAGAACAAAATTATGCTGTCATTTTTTTTTTTAAAAGTTCCATAATGTATGTGTCTCCACTAAAAAAATTAAAGAAACTTACTTCAAATAGTAAAACCAAGAAATAAGTGTTTTCTAAAAAGGAATAAATACTTAGGGAACATTACTAGTGTTAAAAGATGGTCATAGTTCTGAGTCTATAACTGTTTTCATGTTAGGTTAAAATAAGATCTTCCTATTTAAAAAAAAAAAAAAAAAAAAAAAACACTTCTGAGAAATTTTTTTTAATTACTCATTATAAAAAACAAACAAACAAACAAACCACCACCACCACTGGAAGAATCACAATTAAAATATATATTTAATTCTCAATTTGTTTATATTATTTTAATGCAAGAATTATGTTGTAGATGTGATAGTCCAGAAATTAATGCAAGAGGCAGGGATTTCTTGGGGGGGGCGGTATCTTTTATTCGGCCAACAGTGGATATGTTTCCTTATGTTCCGACTTCTTTTTAAATTGCCTTATTTATTTCCTCCCCCTCCCCGTGCGCACACATGAATCCACCTCTTAGGTGGAAAGAGGTAGGCTGTCTTAGCTCAGAATAATGACCAACAGAAAATAATTTACCCTTGGGATACTTTTATTTGTAGGGGGAGGGGAGTCTTTTCTTGTTTCAGAATTTATAGATCCATCATACAAGGTCACTATTTCATCACTATGCATACATAACAAGGGCAATCCTGTCCATGATTATAAAGGAACAAAGAGATGATACAAACTATTCCCAAGCACAAGTCCCCAAAATCAAACATATCGGCTCAAAAATACTAAGATTTCAGGGGGAAAAAGAACTTTATTTACCTCCTGGTTTTTGAGTGCTTAGAGTACACTCAGGTCTCTCTTTATGGGAATACATTTTGTGCAAATTCACTTACATGCAACAACCTTATTTATAACAAAAATCACACTTTCTGCGAGAAAAATCCAATCTTATGTGAAGTCAGCCAGAAGTGAGGTTCCTGTAGGCTGGCAGAGTTCCACAGCCTGCAGGGAGCTGGGAGGAAGTGGAAGGAAGGCGGTGAGACCGGGGGGGCAGGGTGGAGAATGCCATGTGCATGTATAGTACATGCACATGGCCTCAAGTAACCTGCTGGAGCTGCCCTGGAGGCAAGTGGGGGGTGGGGGCAGGAAGAGTGGAATTGAGGCCTCTGTAGGGAAGGAGCTGCTGTCCAGCCAGGCGGTGCTTGCGGCCCAGGGCCGCAGTGTGCAGCTGCAGGGCCCCAGCAGGGAGGAGGACAGAGCCTCGGGTGGCTCATCATGGGAGGGGAGGTCCGGCTCCCTCCTGCTGCACACACTTCCAAGGGGAAGGGGCGGATGCATGGGTGCAGTGGGCCCTGGCCCCAATCCAGGGTCTGGCTCAGCTCCTCTCCCTGCCTGGTCCCAGCGCCCCACACCCTGCTGCCCTGACCATGCACCTCCTGTGCCATGGAGCTGCACCCCTCAAACAGCAGCAGGCACAGGAGGCACATCCCCAGGACAAGCAGCCACCATTCCCTGCTGCCCTGCTTCCCTGCCCCCCCAGCCTGGTAGTCGAAACCCAGCATGGAAAGGCTGCATGGAGAGGTCCCTCTTCGCCAAGGCAGTGCAGGGTGAGCACGTTCTCCGTGCAGCCCCGCATGGCCCAGTGCAGCAGGGAGGTCATAGCCTCTCCACACAGCCCTACTGTTCCCAGCCACACCAGGTTGCACCCGCTGGGCTGGAGAGGCACCTGGGGAAGGGAAACAGTGCAGAGCCATGATCAGTAAGCAGCCAGCATTCCCTGCCACCCTGTCTCCCTCACCCGGGTGCCTCTCCAGCCCACTCTGCACTGCCCTGGCAACACACCCCCTACACTATTAAGTTTCTTGCCAATAGGTCAAGGGAAGTAATTATTTCCCTTTATTCAGCACTTGTTAGGCTACATCTGGAGTACTGTGTTCAGTTTTGGGCCCCCACTGAAAAAAGGATGTGGGCAAATTAGAGAGAGTCCAGCAGAGGGTGACAAAAATGGTGAGGGGGCTGGGGCACATGACTTATGAGGAAGGACTGGGGAAACTGGGCTTATTTAGTCTAGAGAAGAGGAGACTTAATAGCATCCTTCAAATACCTGAAAGGGGGTTTGAAAGAGGATGGAACTAGACTTTTCTCAGTAGTGGCAGATGACAGAATAAGGAGCAGCAGTCTCAAGTTGCAGCAAGGGAAGTTTAGGTTAGATATTAGGAAGAATTTTCTCACTAGGAGGGTAGTAGAACACTGGAACAGGTTACCCAGAGAGGTGCTGGATTCCAGGTCATAAAGTATGCCATTAGCCTTCTTGGCAACAAAGGCACACTGATGCCTCATATTCATCTTATTGTCTAATGTGGCCCCCAGGTCCTTTTCTGCAAAGCTGCTGCCCAGCCAGTCAGCCCCCAGTCTGTACTGGTGCATGGGATTGTTCCGTCCTAAGTGGAGGACTTTGCACTTGTCCTTGTTGAACATCATGAGATTTCTTTTAGCCCAATCCTCCAATTTTTTCTAGGCTACTCTGAATCCTAGCCCTAACCTCCAGTGTATCTACTACTCCCCCCAGCTTGGTGTCGCATGCAAACTTGCTGAGGGCGCATTCTATGCCATCTTCCAGGTCATTGATAAAGACATTGAACACAAACAGCCCCAGGACTGACTCCTTGGGGACTCCACTTGATACTGGCTACCAACTAGACATTGAGCCATTAATTACTACTCTCTGAACCCAATGCTCCAACCAATTTCCTATCCACCTTATAGTCCATTCATCCAGCCTGTACTTCCTTAGCCTGCCTGGGAGAATGTTGTGGGAGACCATATCAAAAGCTTTGCTAAAATCAAGGCACAGCACACCCACTGGTATCCCCGCATCCACAGAACCAGTCACCTCATCACAGAAGGCAATCATGTTGGTCAGACATGACTTGCCCTAGGTGAATCCTTGCTGATTGTTCCTAACCACCCTTTTCTTCTCCAAGAGCTTACAAATAGATTTCTTGAGGATCTGCTCTATGATTTTTCCAGGGACTGAGATGAAGCTGACTGGTCTGTAGCTCCCTGAATTCCCTTTCTTAAAATATGGGTACTAGGTTTGCCCTTTTCCAATCATCCAGGACCTCTCCTGATCTCCATGAGTTTTCAAAGATGATGGCCAATGGCTCTGCAATCACATCAGCCAACTCCCTCAGCATCCTCAGGTGCATCCCATCCAGCCCCTGGACTTGTACACATCCAGCTTTTCCAAGTAGTCCCTAATCTGTTCCTTCACCACTGAGGGCTGATCACCTCCTCTCCAAACTGTGCTTCCCAGGGCAGTAGTCTGGGAGCTGACCTTAACTGTGAAGACCGAGGCAAAAAAAAGGCATTGAACACTTCAGCCTTTGCTACTTCCTCCATCACAAGGTTGCCTCCCTCATTCAGTAAAGGATCTCCAGTTCCCCCAAATCTCTTCTTGCTACCAACATACGTGTAGAAACCCTTCTTATTACCCTTCGCATTCCTTGCTAGCTGCAACTCCAATTGCACTTTGGCCTTCCTGACTTCATCCCTGCATGCCCGAACAATACTCTTATATTCTTCCCTAGTTATTTCTGCAAGTTTCCACTTCTTAAAAGCTTTCTTTTTGTAATTTAGTTTACTGAAGGGTTCCCTGCAAAGCCAAGCTGGTCTTCTGCCATACTTGTTAGTCTTCCTGTGCATCCAGATAGTTATCCATCAATCTATGATCGCTGGCAACCAGGATGGCCTGATAGGAATCCAATTACTGTACATATTCCATTTTTATGCTCTCCCTACAACCATGGCAAGTACTGCATGTTTTGAAGACAGAATTCTGGGCTAGATGATCCTTTGGTCTGACTTAGTAAGATAGTGTGTCCTTAAGTTCTCTCTGCAACCATAATGATTAGAACCTGACATAAGAATCTCAGCTTTTCCTATAAAAAGTACAGCAGCTGAGGCTTTAAGAAAAAACACAAACACTTTTCAGGACTGGTGATATTCTCCAAGTGTCAAGAGTTTGAGTGACAATTCCAGGATGGGGCAAGATTCAGTGCATTTTCCAAACTGCTGTTTGATGGGACTCTCCTAAAAAGCATGTAAAGCCGCTTTCCCTTTGGAGAACATTAATGGCAACATCTCCTCCACTCCCCTAAATTACTTCCATTGGTAAATTTACATTTCCTTTCGTTTTGTAAGGGGGTGGGGTGGATACTGGAGGGGGGGGGTTACTTACATTGTGGGACTACTCTTGCCATCATAATTATCCTGGCATAACCCCCAACTAGAGATGAGGAAGGTGGGGGGGGGGGTGCTGTTCCATCAGGCTGACTACCTCAGCTGTCAGAGCAAGAGAAGCAAACCCAGCAGAGATTCTCTTCTAGTGGCTAATCTGTGTCAAGACAAGGCTTTTCCCAGCATAGGCTGCTTTGCCAGCAAAGCCTTATAGCACAGAAGAAAACTGGATCCTGGAGACCCAGTAAAAATTCCTTCATCAGTCACATTTGTGGCATGACTTGGGGCAAATCTCCTAACCTACCTTGTGCCTTAGTTCCTGCCCCACTCCACAGAACTGGGGCACTGGGAAGCAAAATCCATTACTGACTGCCAGACAATTCAGATACTCTAGTATCAAGATAGAAAGAAAGGCTTCCCCTTAGAGACAGAACACATGCTCCATAAAGACAGGATTTAAATATATGACATTCAGAGGAACCTGTACTCCTTAGTCCCATAAGCAGTTTTGAAAACTCCAGCCACAATTTCCAAACACAGACCCAAACACAGAACCCCCCTGCGAGTTTCTAATGCTGAAAGCTGATAGGTGTGAACTCGCATTCCCAGCTTCAAAACTCTGGCTGCAAATTTCCAGTGGCACCCTGTGCAAGAAGTGATGGCCCCGAAATACATCATCTGTCATTTCTTATTGCTTAAACAGGTAGCATTGTGTTTAAATATTTAAACAGCTATGTTTTCATCTCCTGGTTATTAAATCCATTTTAAAAGCAGAATAGAAAGTAGTTCACAGGCAATCTCATACATTGTTCCTCTATTCTGCCACTGTCACAAATCAAATGATGCCATTTATCAGACAGTGGCTGCCAGCAGTTACTGGCATTGTCAGGGGATGACTCCCTGGTTTTGCATGTTACTGTAAATAGAAGGTGACTTCATGGCATAGGTATTAGCTTTCAAATTACTGGGAACAATGGGTTTCCAGCCTAGCAAGACTGCCCTCACCCTTCCAATTTATGGTAAGTTCTAGACAATGTACATCCTGTGGTTCTTTTGGATAAGACAATTAAATCACAAGCATCATCCTTCCATAATTAAGGAGTTAGGGATGCCTCTTTACTAAGATTGGCACTAGCCTACCACAGACAACCTGTGTGGTCTGGGACACCACGTCTCTCTCAGCCCTAATACCCTGGCCCCAAGACACGGAACTACTAATAGCCTTTTTAATAAATCTTCACTCGGATGAACAGGACTTATCAAATTAGACCTAGAAAGGGAGACATGCTTCACTACCCCACAAAGATGATATCATAAAATGGGAAGATGCAAGGCACTGGGAGATATGAAACCAAGCTTAGAGGCTGGTATAGACGTGTAGACAGAAGAAGAAACAGATTTCACTGACATAACTTGGCATTTTTGATGCCCACAGAGGAAGAGGGCCATGAGCAATGAACTGCCTGGAGAGGGAGGGAGAGACAGGGCTGGGGGTTTGAACTAGGCATTGTGTTTTAACTAGATTCCTCCAATAAGCTCTTCCACAGATTTAATAACAGCACTAATATCTGACATTCTGAACTTAATATAATAAGTGAATGGAGATCATATTACCCAATTTAAAAAATCACTTTACCTAATGTAATCACTTACTTGCTGTAATTTAATTTCCATTTATTCCATTTAATAAATGAATGCCGATCATTTGACATAATTGAATAAGTACCTCAACTGGCACTCTTTACTTCTCACACCACAAAATAGCCTGCTTTTCTGTCATCTACTAGAAACAGATTGTAAAATGTATATGTAACCCTTCTGCTGAGCACCAGTCAGCAGCAACAAGGGCTGGGTTCAATTTTGGAGTACTAAATATATTTTACCTTGGCTCAAGCCCCTATCCAAACCACCTGGGAAACACTAAATGAATTACTAGGGTGTCCCACAAACAAAAACCCCTTCCTCCCAAGCAGTGTACATACAAAAGACATTTATTACAGAAAACAGAGGAAAACACCAAAGGTAATTTAAAACGCTACTAACTACAAGACAATCTATAGGTTGCACTATGCCAGGTGAAGGTGTTAGAGAGCACAGATCCTTCTGCGGTGCAAGGGGCCCCTCGGTGCGTGCGTCAGATGCACCCCAAAACTTCTGGGCCAATTTCTATTGCCTGCTAAAATGAAACTGCGGAAAAAACTCCAAAAGGAGCCAGGTTGATTAATGGCTACAGCCAAACCAACCACACAGCTCGACTAGAGCAAAAGGCCCATCAAAAGGAACCAGGGGAAATACCAGGCCCACCCTCTGGGCCAGGCCGGCAGGTAGTTCCACTGGGAGCAGGAAGTTGCAAACTCCAACCCCTGGCCCAAAATTGGCAGGAGTAGAAACTCCCATGTTTCAACCCTGTTTAAACTGCCTGAATCCTGGCATGCAAACCCAAGGAACCAATAATACTTTTTTCCCCCTGTATTAATCCCTTAAAACCTCAAAAGAACAGAGGGGAGGGAAGAGTTGTTCCCGGACACTGGGACAATTCTCCCTCTACCTGAGCTTCCCTTTTTGCTATCTGCAAACTCCTTCTCTTGGAGGAGACTTCATTCTTCAGCAGCCCCTAGCAGCTTCACCCCCTCACAATCATCCCAGTTCACCTTGTATCCCTCCGCATGACATCCCCCTGGCCGTGTCCAGTCTCGGGGTGCCACATTCCACTTCCTCTCCCAACCAGTTGGCCTGAAGAATCCTCTGCTGCCCCTGGCCAATGTGGGGCAAGCGTTTTACATATTTGCCCCAGATACAAACCCAGCTTGCTATGTCCAGAGCACATGGCCACACCACACTGACCACCTTGCCCACATTAAAAAAAACACCACCACATACGCAAGCCCCCCCCCGCCCAATATACAACCCAAGTGTGTGTATGGGCGTCATGCATACGTTAGGGACCAATCCTCCATTCAGCAGCTTTACAACCCAGTGAAATTCTATGGACATGCACACGCATTAGCAAGAGCAGACTTTGCCCTAAAAATATTCAAAAGTGACCTGCTAACAACACTAGAGGCAAAGACTTTCAAATTTTTTATTTAACATCAAGCCCATGAACAAGTGCCCTGGTTTTAAAGTACCCATCAACTTCCAGGGAAATCACATTTAAAAATTATTAACACTGATCAATTGGGAAAGTCACAGGAGGGGGTTAGGTTTAACCTATTTATTTTCAGAATGATTCTGTGAAGTAGGCTAATAGCCTTACCCTCATTCTGAATATGTATAACTGAGCACAGAGTGAAGAAGTCTGGATTTTCAAAGGTATTTAGGTACCTGACGTGGGTAGACAATTGGTGGGATTTTTGAACCATCTAGAATCTTCCCAAATCCGGCTCTTGTCCAAAAAACCACAAACTTATCCAGTCTCACAGGATATCTGGCAGGTCTGGGAACAAATTCAGATCTCCCAAGTTTCAGGCTACCATTCTTGCCCTCAGAACTGAGAATAAAAGCTGCTATTCAAATGCACTGTAACACAAAAATCTCTCTTATCAGTATCAAAGGCAAATTGTAAATTTAGAGCTAGATTCTCAGCATAAAGTATAATAGCTCTGTTGATGCCAGTAAACCTAAGGATGGCCTACATGGGAAAACTAAGTAAAGCAGCTGTCCTTGTAACAGCTAACATTTCTGAAATAAGGCCAGACAAAAAGGGAATAATTCCACAATAGCCAGCATACGAGCTTCACATTTTGTTTTATTCCAAAATTAACTGTGTCACACAGCCAAAGCCAAAACCCTTATACAAGATCTGGAGCTTAGTTATGAGATGGTGGCACTACTGAATAATATTGTAAGCCTTGTTCATAAAAGAGCCAATATCTTGATACATATTAATATATACTTAGCAAACTTTAAGAAATGACAACAGAGTTCATCCTTCAAAGAAGTGACTTCCTCCTCCTTTCAAAGGGATGTTTTCAGTCTGTGATTAGACTATGTTTTTATTTCCCCATCATGAGCCAATGAAGAATTATCAAAGGCCTTTTTATTAATTCAGATGCAAATGTTATAAATTCAGTAACAAAGTTGAATTCTGGCTAATCTTCTAGATGGTAGTACATAAGCTTTAATAAGAAATTAACAGTTTCAGACCTAATAAAAAGGCATGCTGACTGCATCTGCTGATAGCTATCAGAAGAGACACTTGTTGGCATAGTTTAAAGGGTAAAGAAACAGATGAGAAATGTCCTGTATGCAAGTCTCACTGGCATCCCACATTTTCCAAGTGACCCCACAAAGTTCCTTTAACTAAAAAAGGTACATTTTGGAAACAAATTGTACCACTATTACCTAGTGACCAGTTTTGGCTTTATCACCAATGAACTTATATTCAAGGCACAAAAGGACCCATAAGAATTTCTTCTTCATCATCATCTTTTTTAATTACTTGCCTAACTCCAAAAGACAGATAACTTTGCTTTGATGTATTTCAATTGAAGATTAAACAAGATTATTTTAGCATCTCATAGAAAGAAAGAGTGCATGTCCAAATGGATTATACACTAAAATTTTCGCGACCAAATTTATATATAAAATGTAAGGGACATAGAGGGACACACACTGAATACGTTAAGGGATTTTTTATTATCTAATTTTTCATTACCACTGGAAAAGTTTTCTAAGTGGTGGTGCTTTATTCTAATGGAAAGGATAATTGCTTGTAATAATTTTTTCCTCAATCTAAATACGGATTTTTCCATAATATCAGCTAAGGAGCATGCTGTTCAAAAACATGCAGATAATTTGTCAACAGAAAAAAAAATGTAAATGTATTTCTGTAACATTCAGTCATTGCACAGTGCTCAAAAATGTGTTAAAATCCCTGCCACACCTCGGTATAGTTGGGAAGTTTTGCTCTTGCCTTTAAGGAATCTGCATTCATCTCCTTATGCTTAAGGCATAAGTTTAAGCAGTAGAATAAGCTTCCTTTCTTTAGAAATAAAAGACAACCTCCTCCTGCCCACTCATACTCTGCTAACTTGCTCAGATAACTTATGATTCACTTAGCTGTAGAACCAAAATAGAAATATCATCATATTGTTTTGTTTGCTTCCTAAAGGCTTGGGCTTTAAGTTATACGTATGCAAATGTTGCAGAAGTAGCAAATATTCACATACCTTAGGACCCAGAACAACCAATGGTGACATTTCCGAATACCTTTACTTAGGTGAGCAGTTCCACTAGATGTTACCACCATGCATATTGCATAAACATTTGCAGCACTGGTCCCCTTAAGTCTAGGATAAGAAATTCCACGTGAAATATCAAGCAAAACTTAAGTTTTGTAACAGTTATGCAGACTTAAGTAAGTAATCAAAGTAGTCAAAAGGCATCGCCAACTTTTCTCTTCATCTGCCAAATACTGACATCACATATAGTTACACTGCAAAACGTGGTGCTTTTAACCCATCAGTGAGGCAATGAAGTTGAGCAGTGCGTCATGCTTTCTGAATCCCTGGATAAAAGTGCTGTTATCTGAATGGAAACCAAGGTTATGTTTCCATAGTGACTCACAGTAAATGCCAAAGTGGTACAGAATTTCTAAAAAGGTTATCA